>NW_027076841.1:2400000-3000000 GCF_027942845.1 Colletotrichum fioriniae
ATACCTAGCCAGGCTACCCAATCTGTTTGACACCTGATTCTTTACCAATGCGGCGGGCTTGTCCACATCACGGATAATAACCCTGGTCTGAAAAAGCCGCCAATTGGTCTAGTTTAGCAGTTGCACCAACAAGTCACTCCATGCGGAGCTTCCTGCTGAAGAATGTTGCACTGGGGTTGGAAGATCCAGGGGTCTTATCAACTGACCACTCAGAAGCTCGAGATATTTCATCCATTTTCCGAAGACGTGCGAATTTCCACTGTCGATGTTTGGGAGCTCCCCTCCTCTCATATTCACACTCTTCACTCTCTGTTTGTACAGATAACTTGTGTAGACGGCGAGTCATCGATCTTACTTTGTCATAATGTTGGGCACTTTTCTTGCCTTCGTGGCGCTGTTAGCCCTCTATCTCATCGGCAGCGCCATCTACAACGTCACTCTCCATCCGCTAGCCGATGTGCCCGGCCCCAAGATCTGCGCCATTACTCGTATTCCATACTGGCTTGTCGCGTTGAAAGGTGAAGATATAGAATGGATGAAGAGCCTACATGAAGCTTATGGCCCTGTCGTTCGTTTCGGCCCCACGGACCTGAGTTACACGGCCG
Organism: Colletotrichum fioriniae; assembly: GCF_027942845.1. Classification (NCBI taxonomy): domain Eukaryota; kingdom Fungi; phylum Ascomycota; class Sordariomycetes; order Glomerellales; family Glomerellaceae; genus Colletotrichum; species Colletotrichum fioriniae. The sequence continues at coordinate 2,400,606 of NW_027076841.1, forward strand.
GAGAGGCCTGGAATGATATCCATGGGCCCAAGGTGACTGAAAAAGCCCAAGAGTTCTCAGTTCAGCCTGTGAATGGTATGCGATACCCTGACAGCTTCAGTTCCCACCTCCAACTTGAGCACATAGACTAGTGCCAGAGACTGATGGGTTGCAGGCGTCCCAAGTATGCTTACGGCGAACACCGAAGACCATGCTCGAGTCCGTCGCCTCTTCTCGCCTGCTTTCTCGGAACGCGCGCTGAGACAACAAGAGCCGCTGTTTCGGAAGTACGTAGACCTTCTCATGTATAAGATCAGCGAGGTTGGCGAAGAAGGAAAAAACGCAGTGGAAATGACCCAATTGCTCAACTTTGCAACATTCGACGTCATGGCCGAACTTTGCTTTGGCCAGCCCCTTGGCCTGCTGGCAAAGAACGAATACAGCCCCTGGGTCAGGTCAATCTTTGAGTCGCTAAAGATGTTACCCATCGTCTCTATCATCAACTACTACCCCATCCTGACTGCCATATTCAACCGCTTCGAGCCAAAGTCTGTCGTGGAGCAGCGTGTCACTCACTGCAAGCACTCAGAGGATCGTGTCAACCAGCGGCTGCAAGATGGCTCCGACCAGCCTGATGTCTGGAACCTGGTTTTGGCGGCCAAAGAGGGTAAAGGTCTTTCTCTCGAGGAGATGCATTCGAACTCTGAGATTTTCATGCTTGCTGGATCGGAAACGACAGGTAAGCAAATGTGTTGACTTATGGACTTGAGAGAAAGCTGACTGAGTGTACTAGCTACACTTCTTAGCGGTTGCCTCTACAATCTGCTCACATACCCCGAGAAAATGGAGACTCTTCTCGAAGAAATTCGAGGCAACTTCACAAAACTGGATGAACTCACATTCGAACGCCTGCAAGAGCTGAAGTACATGAATGCCTGCCTGAAGGAGGCGCTGCGCGTCTATCCCCCAGTGCCCATCGGAAGTCCCAGAGTGGTGCTCCCAGGTGGACAACAGATCCTTGGTAAATGGGTGCCTGCCGACACACGCGTGTCTGTCCACCACTGGTCAACGTACAGATCCGAGTCCAACTTCAAGAACGCCGACACTTTTACGCCAGAGAGATGGCTCAAGACGGACTCCACCTACGCCGGAGATGCGCTGGAGGCCCACCAACCGTTCGGTTTTGGACCGCGTAACTGCCTGGGTCAAAACATGGCGATGCATGAGATGAGACTCATTTTGGCTACCTTGCTCTTCTCCTTCGACCTTGAGCTGTGTGAGGAAAGCCGGGACTGGAAGAACCAAAAGGCCTTTGCGCTTTGGATCAAGAACCCGTTGATGATCCGCGCAAAGCCATTGGCCACACAAACCAGGCTGAAAATTTGAGGTGAATTCTGTCCGTTCCACTTCGGCTCTGATCAATAGTAGTGCCCTAAGACACATGTCCAAGTTGCAATGGATACCTATAGTCTTCTCTCGACCAATGGAATCGTCAATTAAGTGACGTCAGATTCTTATTGTGGTTCTAAGACATGCAAGGGATCTAACCGGCGGGATGCTCACGATGGCGGGAGATCGACATTTTAGATCGTGTTAGTCAAAGCGCGACGTCGGACACATTTCGTCGACTTTCGGACTCGGCCACAATTATAAAGAAGCCGACCAGTTTCTTTGTCTTCCACATGACACTTTCTGCTTTTCCAACATAGACCGCAACATCTCTTTAATTTCTCGTAATAAAGCTTTATACCTTGATTGTTCAAGGACAACTTCGCGCAAAACTTTGCACTTTTATCGTCCAGAATACTTCCAGATATCAAAATGACGGTTGTTACCTCTAGACGTCTTCAAATATCGTCGTCCATAACATACGAATACTACTTTACTAAAGCTTCGAATTCCACTTTACCAAATCTCCTCTTCTTGCACGGGTTTCCCTCCACTGCGATCGACTTCCACCAACAACTAGAGCACTTCGCCTCTCAGGGTTACGGTGTTCTCGCGCCGGATCTTCTTGGCTACGGCGGAACCTCCAAGCCACATGACCTGGAAGAATACACATGGCGCAAGATGAGTAATCACGTCAAAACCATACTGGACGCGGAGAACCTCGACTCTATGGTAGGCGTAGGCCACGATCTGGGTTCATGGTTCCTCAGCAGACTGTACCACTTTCATCCTTCCCGGTTCAAGGGTTTGGTATTCTTAGACGTCGGATACTCTGTACCCGGGGAGAAGTTCGATGTCGAGATGATCAACCGAATGACAAAAGAGATGACCGGCGAAGAGAGATTTCGGTACTGGGACCTCTTTACGGATGACGAAGGGGTGGCCCTGATGAATCGAAATGTCGAGTCTATGATATCACTCATGTATGCTTCACCTGAAGTCATGGCTGCAAATCTCGGGCCGCCCGGGAAGGCTAGAGACTGGGTCTTCTCTTCAAGAATTGCGCCAACCCATTCTTTTGCCGACGGTGACGTTCAGAAAAACGAATACTTCTTGACAAAGGTTGATTCGTTCAAGAAAGGCGGATGGACAGGCCCGACAAACTGGTACAAGGCGCTCCGTAATAACCTGTCTTTTGAAGATGAGAAGGACATGAAAAAGGAGATTGAAGTCCCTGTGTTACTAATTGGCTGTGGACGAGACGAAATGACGGTAGCCTCATTGCAGGATCAGATGACGAGGCCGTGGGCAAAGGCCGGGTATTGTTTTGAGGTGCTCGAAACAGGACACTGGGTCATGCATGAGGATGGTGAGGGAACTATTCGATTGCTGCAAGGGTTTCTTGGGAAATTTGAGTAAAGTGATTATCACCACGTACGAACATGATTTGATCTCTATTCAATTTGATAGAAACATATATTAGACCCTGACGGCAAATCCACATGTAACGTTCAACGAGCCTCACTATGTTGGTAAGAGACCGCGGGACGCCTCATACTTAGTGTCATCTCGCATCAAGAACGAGGGCCCAGGAAGCTTAAAATCGGCCTCTTGTGCTGCATTTCAAACTCATCACAGAGTTTTAGCGTGCAGGACAGATAGCCGTAGTGAATTGTAGGTGCATCAGTGCGCTGGCGTTGTGAGAGTGTTTTCCATGAAAGTAATAACCAGATTGTTTCGTAACAATACTTTCTTATACAGTCGACGAGCGTGTGTCTTGAAAAAGCTAGAAGACCCCACTCATGCATGTTCTCAAGGCCCAAGCTGGGTGTTACACGTCAAATTAGTCGTCAGGTTTGTCTTGCGTCGTCGTTGCTCGCCGGAGGCCCCAGCCTCCATTCTCGTTTTCGTCTCCAGGTACAGATCATAGCACGGGTGGCGGATCCTATACTAAGCCTGATTTTGGGATCCCTTGGCCTTGAAGCGACAAAGACTTGGTTCTGCGACAGGCTTCTTCGCTCTATCCACACCCGAGACCTTGGCCCAGAGACCAAGAAGGATTTGAATGAGGGGAGCTTAAGTGAGGCTTAAACAGCACTGCGGGTAACCAGGTCTAAGCGGGGTCCTCTGGCTGACTCCGTTTTCAATCATCACGCAATCATTGGCTATAAGGTAGTCTTAGAAAAAGCCATTGTGAAGGGATTGGCATTTCAAAGAGGTTGGAAAGTCATCTTCATTACTGCAGTTTCACAAGAGCTATGAATTGGTATTGGCTGTGCAGCTTTAACTTCTGGCAGAGCTCTCTGCTAAACTTTGTCAGTCTACGATTGCATGTAGTCATTTGATCCTAAGAGAAACCAACTCTTTCGATAGCAAAGTCGCGGATTCATCGGTCTCTCGGATAGACCATCATAGATGCTGTGCTGCGCTTTCGATCCCCAAGATTGGGAGTATTCTTTCCAATACGGCTGCAACCCTGTTTGGGCGGGGCCCTCTTTAAATAGGCGGGTCCGGAGTCGGCCGTGGCCTAAACTTTGCACCCACTCCAAGGGCCTTGCTACCGTTAGCCTGTCTTGTAGACAACCGGGAGCGACGCTGTCCGAGGACCGTACATTGGCTAGTGGAAACCTGCCAATTAGAAACTCTGACACAATCTCTCACTCCAGATTTTCTTTCTCTCCTTGGTCCTAGCTTGGGTATAAATACTTGCCACCACCAGCTACCGTCGGCAACAGCTCTGACGATGCCATCAACCAAGGACAAACAATGGGATTATGGTATTCGAGTCGGTGTTCTGACTCTGTGGGACTGGGGCGGAATGACAACCAAGGAAATTTGCGAGAAGTACGGTATGCCCCGGCGCACTTTCAACGCGATCCATCACAAAGCTCTGGCCCGAGGATGGGGTCCAGGTCAACCTGTGCTGATTGCTCACGTCGAAGACGGAGCTCGCTCGGGTCGCCCGAAGACAAAAGGAGACGGCTCTGACGGCCCCCTTGAAGGTGTGGATAGTATCGACCCCGGTCCCTAGCCTTAAGGGGCGTAGAGACAAACTCCACAGTCAAGTCCGATTGGAATCAAATTTCTGTGAGCAGTGTCTGTACCTCGTGTTGAAGACAAATGAACCTCAGCTCATCTTTCGAAAAGGCCGCTCTAAATCCGCGCCGCGACACCTGATGCGGCTCTCGATGAGCGGAGACATTCTGCAATCCTAGCAGCAACAGGCAAGCCCTCGCCTGAGTGTAATTGGAGACACGACGACAGGATGCAAGTCGAGACTGTAAGGTGATACGGCTGGACTAGATGGACAAAGAAGAAGTCGTTTTGTATCGAGCATATAGGCATCGCTATGTTGTATCTCCTTATAAAAGCGAAGGTCGCCACCCGCCTTCCACGACTCACTTCTGAGCATTCATCACTTTCTTTCCCCAATTTCTTACTTCCAAAGGCCTGGAAGATTCCCTTAGCAACAAAATTCAGTCATGGTAAGCACCCGCTTGCTCACAGCCGTCAAGGCGGCTGTGGTTCTTCTTCATGACAGTGGCTACGAGAGGCCACCTTCCCTCAACCATCAGAACCCGGACGCGGATGTTGGTCGAGACCCCCTGGCCGAGTACATGAATCTCCGTGACAATGTCACGGAGTCCATGCTGGAGCGTCGACGGGCATTTCCTCCGGTCTTTGAGTGGTAAAGTCGTGCTGCAAGTTTCAGGCGTCAGAGTGAATGACCTGGTGCGGGTGCCCTTCTTTGCCCCACGAGCGAATGTGCTGACGCAAGGTAAGTTGGACAACATATAAGTACTGCCCATCCCAAGTCAAGGCGCCTGTAGCAAGTACAGCAACGCCAATGGCCAGAGATAATGCCGAGGCGGCCAATGGAACTGTGTGCATCTCAACCCGACCACTCTGGACGGCAATTTTGTCACCCATACCTCGACAGGTGTTTCTTGACCTGGAAATGGTGAATCATTCTCCTGAATATTGTGTATGGCAATTATTTGTCGTGTATCCGATGTAAAAGAGAGTGTATTCTGTTTGGCATTAGAGTCACTTTATTTATGTGATGGAAACAATCGTTGCCTGGATGGATGTCGATAGAATAATTATCATACTCTCCACTGTGTACCACACAAAACAGACAAAGACTGCCATTGTTTCGAGAGCCACTTGCATTTAATTGATACCAGACTGCTCGCCTTCGATGACAGGTATTCGAGAAGTCGAGTAGATATTCTGTACGAGAAGTTCAATAACATCAGCAGTAGTAATGTCACCTTCGACGGAAGGCTTTCATTGGGTACAGGGGGAAAAGTGTACGAAGAGACTTCGATTCCCAGTTTCTCAATTGACGACTGAAGTAGTTAATCATGCGATAGATCGAAGGACATGATACCCGTTGTTACATGTAGGTTTACTCAAACAAAACCCTCCACTTTTGATACCACTTGGTCCTAACCGGCGCAGGCTGCTCTGCAGCGAAAATCTCGTCCAAGCCAGACTTCAGGTCAACATCCATAGGATTGAGTACCCAGGGATCTTGTCTTCCCACAGTGAACTTGTGCCCGAAGAAAAGCAACAAGAAAATGATCACCCCGATGTACGACGTAAAGAAGGATGAGGTGTTCCACTGCCCCGCGAGAAATACCTTGAAGCCGTTGACGAAAAGCAGTAAACCGAAGCCAAACAAGCTGAGAATACTTGAGTAGGGTTGAAAGCGGGAACGAAAGGGAATATCTGTGATGCCCTGCGCATCTGACGCCTTGCGATATCTAAAGTAGATTATGCAGCAACAGATCCAACTTTGATAAGCACCCGTATTGATCAGATTGACGAACCAGTTGAATACAGTTGCACCAGTTGAAGCAACATTGAGATACGCCAACAATGATAACGAGGCACTGGCTGCTGTGGCGTAGTATGGGACACCCGACTTCGTACAGCGGGTGAAAATCTTTGGCGCGTTGCCCGCGAGGGCCATCGAGTAAAGCGCGCGGCTAGCAAGGTACTATCCAGTTTCGAAAGGATTAGAGGATATTCAAGAAACTACTCTAAGTGGCAACAGGGAGTAGGACACATACCAGATAGGAGTTACCTGCAGACCAAGCACTCAGAACAATTACGACGTTCACCACGCTGTCAAGGCCCTTGATACCTGCCTCCCTGATGCCGATAGCCCAAGGAGAAGCGCCGGCACCTTTGCCACCACTGAGGAGGTTGGGGTTGTTGCTGCTGACAATGATTCCCACGGCCAGAGCACCAAGAATGTAGAATGTGATGAGGCGATAGAAGTACCGACGGGTCGCGGTAGGAATATTGCGGCGAGGGCTTTCCATCTCTCCGCCGGTGACGACAAGAAGTTCCGGCGCAAACGCAAACGCAAACACGGAGAAGGTGATGGTCGAGACAAATGCCACCAGACGCCCAGAGTCTCCCGTCACGATGTATTCTTTGATCGGCCCTGGATCAGACCAGTTCGAAAACCAAAGGGGCTGGTGCGAGGGCCCGCCGCCGAAGAAGAGTACAACGGAGAGGATGAGCAGCCCAATAATACCAAAGACTTTCATGCTGGCGAACCAGAACTCGGCTTCCCCATAGACTTTCACGGGGAAGCAATTGAGGGCAATCATGACGGCGCCGATGAGCGTCAGCCAGAACGCAATGTGTAAAGGTGGCGACCAGTAGTTGAGAACAATGTAGGTCGCAGTGATCTCAGCCGGAACCGTGATGGAGAAGATATACCAGTATACCCAACCCAACGTGAATCCAAGACTGCGCGAGAAGAATCGTTGGCCGTAGTAGGCAACTGAGGAACCGGGAACTGGAAGATAGGCACTCATTTCGCCGGTGGCTGTTGCCACTCCGTAGAGAAGGAGAGTGATGCTGATGTAGGAGATGAGGAGGAATAGGGGCCCGCCCATATTCAGGCCCTGGCCGACGCCAACGAAGAGACCAGTTCCGATTGTGCCTCCCAAGGCGATCATTTGTGCATGTCGAGACTTGAGGCCACGTTGGGTCGAGCCGTGTTGTTGTTGTTGTTCCTCGGGACCTAGCACACCTCCGCGTATAGAGTCCATAGGACGGAGCTCGACATCGGTGTCGGCAATGGCTGGGGACTTCATCTTCTCGGTGTCGTAAGATAAAGAATTAGACATCGCGACCTTGTAGATGTCAGTTGAACAGACGTTAGAGTTATTTAAACGAAGTTCCAGGACTGAAGCAGTATACAGCCTCCTGTAAGAACGAAGTAGGTGATTTACGGAGGTCAATGCCCTACGTTATTGTAGTAAAGTCTTGTTCCGGAACCGAGTTGATACAAATCAGGAGGATCACAGGGAATGTCACTTAAATATTTGAGTCAAGATGAAGAGGGAGATGGAAGTGACTTTGAGTCGCGTAGACTTTTGCAACGCTGCTAATCAGTTCATCACGGGGTACGCAGCAGCAAAATTGTGGTTGCTTTGCGCATCCATTCGCGACTTAGCCCAATACCAAAGGCGCGGGTTTCAATCTTGGTTTGGAACGTTTGCCGAGGACTATCTGGTGTGTTTTCCGAGGGCTCTCAGCTTCGTCGTACTTCAAACCCGGCGTAACTCATGATATGCTGGGGTTAGCTCGCACTAAACCTGATAAAGGAGGCTAGTAGCATTTGTTGTTGGTGTTGTCGTTGTTACTTTCCTAAACCTTTGAGACTACCTAATCAGCCAAGCTTCTGGCAAGGAGAACTTCCCATCGTAACTATCGGCTTCCCCGGACACATCCCTGAAGTCGGCTGATATGTGCGACACGCAGCGTATATGCCAATCTTGGTGCTGGTTCTGGTCGTATTGCCTTCACCAAGACTCTGTTAAACGCGAGACTCGCAGAAGACTGACATATAAGCAGCGAAGGTGAAATGGAAAGCATTTCCGCGTGGCGTCGAGACAGCGTGAACCATGTTGCTGAAGAATGCAGGCTTCATCCCTGATGGCGATCACATCAGCAGGAGATCTTGATCATTTGGCATGCCAATCTCGTCCCCACCGGGAGAGCCAATTGTAACAATGATCAAAGTACAGACGCGTATTGAAGCGAAGCAAATTAACCACAGCATAGTCAGCTTGACTGATGCACGGCTTGAAACAGAAATTCAAGTTGAGAGTGGCCAGCACTCTGTCCTGCTTCAGAGATCGGGAATGCACTCATGGTCATTAGCAAAGGGAATAGTAATGCTACACCACGTACGATTACAGCACTACTGTATCTGATTAGAAAGCTTGCGACGCGAAACACTGTAGAAATATGTCTCAGGCGCTGAATCCGGGGCATACATAAGGTAGCTTACGAGGTCAACCGGTGCAAAGGTTTCAGGACGTTGAGATAACGAGCCTTTTACTAGGACAGGGAAGCGTGTGTCACTATTGTATCTGTAAACTCATCGAGTCTATCGTACTTTTTTACGTCTAGTTTTGGGTCGGCATCACCACGCTTGCCTTACTCGCCTCCTCATCTTCTAATTTCCAGAGGCTGGTAACCGTTTTAGTCTGCAAATAGAAGTTCAAGCCTGCTTTGCCGTAGAAAGTGTTGACGCCACCGCCGGCGATGCTTGCCTTGTTTCCTGTGAAGCTGAACATAGGCAGCGGTACTGGGATCGGAACATTGATGCCAAGCTGCCCAGCCTCTACATTCTTCTGAAACCAAGAGGCAGTAGCTCCGGAGTTGGTGAACAGAGCAACGCCATTGCCGTAGGGATTGTCGTTGACAAGTTGAGTGGCTTCGGCCAAGGTTTCCGCCTCCAGACAAACCAAGACTGGCCCGAAAATCTCCTCCTTGTAGCACTTCATATGAGGCTTCACACCGCTAATGATGGTGGGCCCCAGAAAGTTGCCATTGGGATACTTGCTAGGGCGATAGCCGCGACCATCCAACACAATCTTAGCGCCTTCTTGTTCCGCGCTCTCGATGAGAGCTTCTATTCTGGCAAGACTTTGGGGGCTAATTACCGGGCCCAGGTCAGCGCCGTCTTCGAAACCGCCATCAACCTTGAGCTGTTTTGCATTTTCGACAAGGTCGTCAATCCAAGAGTGTGTCTCGCGGCCCGTGAGAACCAGAGCAGAGAGCGCCATGCAACGCTGACCCGCTGCGCCGAATGCAGCGCCGGAGATTGCATTAATGGTCCGTTGCTTGTTACTATCGGGTAGAACGACAGCATGATTCTTTGCACCGAGGTTGGCTTGTACTCTCTTTCCGTTGGCTGATCCACGAGTGTAGATGTATTCGCCGGCCTTGTTTCCACCGACAAAGCTAATGGCCTTGATTGCCGGCTCGTCGAGAATGAAGTTGACTGCGCGGTGCGTGCCATGGATGATGTTGATAACTCCGTCTGGGAACCCAGCTTCCTGCGCTAATTCTGCCAGAATCATGGCTGCGCCGGGATCTCTTTCGGATGGTTTGAGAACCAGAGTATTGCCAGTAATCGTAGCAATTGGAATTGACCAGAGAGGAATCATGGCAGGGAAGTCTGTCGAAGAGCGGATCTGTTAGTGATGGAACAAACACCAGAAGTACATATTGTAGCACAAAAATCAAACTTGGAATAACTCACTGAAAGGACATATAGCAGCAACAACACCAAGAGGCTCGCGATAACTTCGCGTCTCCATATCTTTGGCCACCTCTAGAACATCACCAGTGATTTGTGTCGTGATTCCGCACGCCGTTTCAGCGACTTGCAGACCGCGTAGAACGTCGCCTCGTGCATCGGCAAAGGTCTTGCCCTGTTCAAGCGTGATGGATGCGGCAAGACGATCCCAATCTCTTCGAATCAAGTTTACAAAATTGAACATGATTTGCTGGCGTTTCAGAATGCTTGTAGCCTTCCATGCTGGGAATGCGCGCTGGGCGCTTTCGACTGCTGCCTTGAGCTCCTCGTCGGTGCTCTCCGGTACGCGTGTCACGACATTGTTTGTGGCTGGGTCGTGGACATCGATCCACTTGCTTGCTGAGGACGGCTTGAAGGTGTTGTCGATAAAGTTTTGTGTTGGTAAAGGGTCGGTGATCTTGGTGTGAGACGTAGGCCAGGACGATCGTGTAGGTGATGTTGTGGAAAGAGCTCTACGGTATGATGAATTTGGGGAAGATAATGCGATGAAGCTGCTTGGCTTGACTGAGGCTACGCGAACGGCCGATGAAGCCCTGAAGGAACGCATTGTTGGACAAGACGAAAGACGAGCTTGGTGACAATATAGCGCGGCTCAAGGTCTTGGAATAGATTGGTGCATGAATTTCAAAATAAGAGAGAGACAAGTCTACATAAATTCGAAGCAGTTAACCAGAGAGACATTGTAGAGGCCGCTGGCTGATCTAGGCAGGTGGGTTGTTCCACGCACATGAGTTGCCAATTACCAGCTATACTTACAAAAATGGACTTCCTTGAAATACTGCTCCAACCATCGGATTTGCTTCCGTGGTGTCGGTGGTAAGGTCTCGCCGAAGGTGACCTTGATATTCATGTTCGCCATTGCTGCCGAATTCCTGGAGAGCTGTGCGTATCGACTGCGTATACCGTGGATCGATCAGCTCTGTACCCCTGTACCGCATGAGCTTCGATGCACTTTGACACCTGCAACCGGCGACATGTCCCTGATTTGATAGACCATCGTCAAAATGTATCACGCGGGGGCAAGACAAGTTCAGTTGAAGGGAACACGAATCAGACCTCAAACGGTTGCTGGGCGCACGTATTTGGAAAGCCAGATTAGGTGCAAGTGTTGGTGTGAAGCAGAAATGGCAACCATCCCCGAGCTACCCCGAATTCACCCCAACCATGACGATAAGCATTTGGTCTAGATCGGGGAGTTTGAGCTTCTTGCCCAAAACGGGAGCTTCAGAGACGATTGCCTCAGGTGCAGAAGGATCCAAAAGTCCAGCGGAAGCGCAATCTTCTGCGCGCTGTTGCTATCCCGATTTGGGGTGGCGGAGCATCTTGCCGAGGCAGGAAAGTCAAGAGCTCTTGAGACTGACGGAACCGATTCCGATAGATTATTTCACATAAGCTCACGAGCTCTCCATGTTAGCAGCCCTTTTTACATCAAGCGCTCTTCTACATCTCCCCCCAAGACCATTCCATGTCGAGCTGGTGCAATCGATCCTCAAAGCACACCCGACCAAGATAATCTCAGTCTGACCAGTCTTCAAAATGGCAAACCGCGGCGCAACATGGGACCCCGATGTCCATACCATCCGTGATCTGATGGAGTTGGGCAGCAAGAAGCTCCCCAAGATGTACAGGGATTACTACAATGAGGGCGCAATGGATCTCGTAACGTTTGTCGCCTGAAGTCATCTTCAGAGTATCCGAGAAATTACTGATACTCGACATCATACAGACTGAAGGATAACGAGGAGGCATACAACCGATACAAGATAATGCCGCGTATTCTCGTCAATGTTGACAATATCGACATGTCTACCTCGATCTTTGGAGCCAAGGTATGGAGATCGCATGGTCAGGAATCCTACTCTCTAGGAAACTGCTTACACATCCCCGATAGGTTTCATTTCCTTTGGGCTTCAGCCCGGCTGCGATGCACAAGATGGCACACCCAGATGGCGAAATCGGAACGTCGCGTGCTGCAGCAAAGATGAATGTTTGCATGGCACTTTCTTCCTATGCCACCGAGTCGATGGAGAACGTGGCAGCCGAAGGCGCTGGAAACCCATATGTCATGCAGCTGTGCGTGCTCAGAGACCGAGAGACCACTCTGCAAATCCTGAAGAGGGCCGAAGGCAGGCACATCATATCTTCTGCAAGCATTCATTGAAGATGCTAACAAATTTGACAGCATCTGGGTACAAGGCTATCTTCCTGTCTGTCGATACCCCGCTGCTAGGCCGCCGCTTGAACGAGTACCGAAACAACTTCTGTCTACCCGACGGCATTGAGTGGCCCAACCTCTTGTCCGATGGAAAGAGCGAATTGAGCGGCGACGAGAAGGACAGTCAGTCTTCCAATCGGCATGATTTTGGTACGTCATCGAGCAGGTGCACGCTTTTCTGTATTCGAATGCATGACTGACAGCCTACATGTAATCTCAGACCCTTCGCTTGACTGGGACTCGGCGATTCCATGGCTCAAGAAGCACACCAAGCTCCAGCTATGGCTGAAGGGTGGTAAGTTGCATGCAGTTTATCGCACCTTGTCATGAAGTCGAGCTGATTGGCTTGTTTCCCATTAGTTTACACCCCCGACGACGTCGCTCTCGCAATCAGACACGGCCTCGACGGTGTCATCATCTCGAACCACGGCGGCAGGCAGTTGGATGGTGTCCCTGCCACGCTGGATGCTTTGCGCATCTGCGCTCCGGTGGCGGCGGGCAAGATTCCGATCGCTGTCGATGGCGGTATCCGCCGCGGTACTGATATCTTCAAGGCACTTGCCCTTGGAGCGTCACACTGCTTTGTGGGAAGAATACCCATTTGGGGTCTGGCGGTATGTGAAGACAGGCTTGTCCAAGATGATTAGCGGACATAGTAGCTGATAAGTATGACAGTACAATGGGCAGGAAGGCGTTGAGCTGGCGCTCAAGATCCTCCAGTACGAGCTCAAGGTTGCTATGGCTCTCGCAGGGTAAGTCCTAAGCTTCTAACTGAAGGCTTCTGGCCACAGCTAACTGAATTGTCAACAGAACCCGAACCATTGCCGAAATTTCGAGGGGTCATGTGGCATATCTAAACGGTAGCGGTGTTTTGGCGAAGCTCTAGGCGGTACATGCGTGTTTTGATAGCATTTGCATAGCGAATTATCATTTCCTAAGTTTGATCATCATCAATGAAGCTTGCATGAGTGTTAGGTTTTTTCTATTTCAAGACGTGGAAAATATCCTCAATGGATATCTGAGACACACGATATGCGAGTCTAGAATCAAAACTAACACTACCGGATCTTCTGAAATCTTAGCTGCTAAGGATCGCTAGGCCTGGGAATCCACAAGAAACTGTCTTCAAGGGATTCCTAATCGTACCGCAACCATGGCTACGGCTACATGTGCAGAATTGAAGTTAATTTTGGCCGATGTGTATCATCATGGCTTTCTTAGCCCGATTTTGCCACCCAGCCTGGATTTGCAGGCGTCACGCAGCTTCGCAAAAAGACCCTGACTCTTACGAGACCCTGAATAACGAAGCTAGTGTCCCTCGAGACGCATTGCCGCTTCCAGAATTCCATTGTATCGGTATGAAGGAAAACCCAATCACGGCTTTCCCTTCCGAGTGCAGCATGGCGGTCTCTTTTCGATGGTGGTGTGAACCAGATTACCCTTTCTGCGTCACGCAGACCAATGTTAGGCCAAGCCGGCCTTCTAAAGGAAGGCCTCCGCGACGGGATCCACTTTACCGCCCGGACCTACCCCGCGGTATCTCGATCGAGATAATGAGACTAGGCACCTTCACCGCGGGGCATTATGGGTCCCCGGGACCGGAGCTGACCCCGCGGTGCCGTCTTCTTTCGCTCGATTCGAATTACCCCGCCATCCTCATGCTCCTTTTCCAGAGTCGTCATGAAGGGCACAAGTGACAGAAGAGGCAGGCCTGCTCGAATTGGTGACACTTCGAGTTATCGGATGCGCTTCCGGTCCTGTTTGTGCTGTAATAGAGAAGGTTTGCGCGTGTAGCTTTCCGCAATGTACGAAGCAAGAGAAGCCGGCTTGCGTTTGTAATCTTTGACATGATGGAATTAGATGAACATCCGAAGAAGCTGGTAGCTATATGACGTTGACGTCCGAACCTCAACAGCACCTGATTATTTACATTGTACTGTTATTCAAGTCCGTATACCTGGAATTAGCTCGGTCTTTCTGTAGCAAGTTCATTTTGCAATTCAGTACACAACAGTATTGATTACTTCAAAACAAAATATTCTCACAACCCGAATAACATTCAAAATGACCGCCAGCGACCTCAAAGGCGTCCTCGTCGCCCTAATCACCCCCTTCACTCCCGACCAAAAAGAAATCGACACCGCCGCTCTCAATGCACACATTCAACGCATGATCGCCGCAGGTGTCCACGGTCTCGTCCCTGGCGGTAGTACCGGTGAATTCACAGCCCTCACCACCGAAGAGCGCAAAATCCTCGTTAAACAGTCCGTCGACTCTGCTGCCGGCCGTGTTCCCGTCGTCGCGGGCATCGGCGACCTTTCTACCGCAAAGGCCGTCGAGCACGCCATCTACGCCGCTTCAGTCGGCGCCAGCGCGCTGATGGTCGTCCCTCCGTTCTACGATGCGCCCAATCTGGTGCAGTTGAAGGAGCTGCTCAAGGAGATTCACGACGAGTCCAAGTTGCCAATTATGTACTACAACATCCCCTCTGCTAGCGGCGTCTCACTCTCCCCAGAGGAGATTGCTTCATTGTCCGAGGTTGGCGTCACGCATCTCAAAGATACTTCCGGCAACGCGCCCGCCCTGACGGATATGCTCTTCACCGAAGCCACATCCTCCAAGGTCACCGCTTTCAACGGCTGGGACACCCTCACATTCTACGGCCTGGCCGCAGGCGCAAAGGGGTCTGTGTGGGGCGCGACAAACATCATCCCCGAGTTGTCGTCGCAGCTGTGGGAGGCGCTGGCGGAGAAGAAGGACTTGGCCAAGGGCAGGGAGCTGTGGGCCAAGATCTTCCCGATTTGCAAGTTCCTCGAGGCGCCTGGGGACAACTACGGTGCAGCTGTGAAGACGGGCATGGAGTTGCGCGGGTGGAAGACGGGAGGTATGCGTAAGCCGTTTAAGCTGCTTGAGGGCGAGAGGCGCAAGGAGCTTGCGCAGTTGTTGAAGAATGCGGGAGTTGAGGTTGTTGCGTAGAGTGCTTTATAGAAAATCAATTGAAGTAAATATTTCATCAATGCATAGATTGCGTCTTGATGGCTAATTTGTACGATGCCCCTGGTGTCATCACAGATTTCAACAAGGTTCAGGTGTGGTGTTTATGAATCACAGAAATCGGCACGCTGGAATGATCATCGGTTCTTCTTGAGTAAATATTTCGGCGCAACATCATGATGCAGCTTTTTGGTCAATCTGATCGATACTCTGGCTCGCACCTACTGAAGGCAGAGGAGTTGTTGGTCGATGTGCTAGCTCGCATAGCTTTCTTGAGAATAGTCAGGTCTTTGATTTCTGAATAGAGAAATGCTTCACGCGCTATAGTTGCACATCGTTCATCGTCTACATCATGAACTTCTGATGCAGATATTCACCTCGGAATAGTCTTCATCATGTCCGGCCAGCTTAGGGTCCAATCGCCGGTCTCTGTCCTCTTATCCCATACACTCTGGGCCAAAACACTAGGCTTATCAGTACCAAATATCACGCCGCTACTATCAATTGTTTGAAGCACTTTGAGGCCTCTCTCTTGTAAATCAGGCGCTGTAGCCTCGCACGCTGCAATAAAAGCTGCCCACCCGATGCTCGTGGCAAAGTCGTGATCGTCCGCTGTCTCTTCGAGGCACGGCTGAATGAAATCCAGCGTCTTACGCACAGAATCCTGAATCACCATGGCGCTCATGTTGTAGACGCGACGGTAAAAGTATATGATAAGTGCCTGGTGCATGGCAAGGGTCAGAGATCGGATGAGAGGATGGTCTACGAGCTTCGTCTCCTGAGTGACAAGTTCCCGCGGACGGCTTGGCCCACTTTGCATATCCGACGATCCCAGAGACCAGGACCAAATGTTCTGCTCCAATTGTTTGATATGGCGCGACAAGGCCATTGAGATGCGGTGGTCGTACATAGCCATGGCCTCCAGCTTGGTCTTTTCATTGGCAAAGCTAATGGTCTGCGACAGCAGCGTCATCAGTGACTCTGGCACACCATAGATCTCTGGGTACATCGTAACAGGCCAATGGCCAGAAACATCGAGATGAATATCCGCGTAGCCCACCTCTGCGGGCTTCTCCCGTGACAAGTCGAGGTCGGCGCCGAGAGAATCTTCTGCAATACGGAACTTGCGGAGCGACACCGCCATCTCGGTTGCTGCCTGCGCTTGGGATTTTGCAGAGTCTATCGCAATGTCCGTACTTTCTGCAATGACGCGAAGGTGTGTGTAGACATGGTGTAGGACGCGGACGTGGAAGGATTTGGGCATCGCAAGGCCACGGAGACGGATTAGGCGTTCGGCATCGAGGAGGAAGATCTTTACTGCGCGGGATCCATTGTAGAGAACCTGAATGGCATTAGAAGAGTCAAATAGAATTGTGGGTTTTAGAGTGAACTTACCGATACCATGGCTGTGGCAAGAATGGCCATAAGGATCTCGTTGTACTTGGCCTGACTTGGCTCATCAGATTCGCCTTGCAAAGCCTTTTTAAGATGTGTCTGGGCACTCTTTTGATAGTTCTGTCCAATATCTAGCCACTGTGTTGTTGACTTCTGGCTTTCTTTGCTCGAAGATTGATGCATATGAAAGGCACTCTTTGCTAGCAATGTACACAAGATACTGTGACGGGTATGCGAAGTGGTGTTCCAAAGCGACAGTTCGGCAAATGTTTCCAGAGCGCAGGGGAGGAGCCAGAGCTGCCACGGTGATACCCTCATACCCTTGACCGACGATGACGATTCCATAGTCTTGTAGTATCGTAAGAGGGAAGCTGCATGTGACGGCAAGCATGATTCGGTACCCGGCATATTGTTAGTAAAGGGGGTAGGAAGCTTGCGCAAGATCGATAGGTCTTGCTTGTCTGCCGAAGGACTGGTTGGTTCTTCTATATGGCTTTCCTCCCTATCATGGTTCTGGCGTTGGGTATTTGTATCATCAGCTGAAACAATCTCGGTATGAGCCATTGCTGGCGTGCGCGGCGATAATGGCGAGAAGAGAAGATCTAGTGCAGAGTTGTCCATTGCCATCATATGAGACAAACTTCCGGGCCCTTCGCCGTGCATCCACGGCTGGCTCATGTTACCCATGATGCCTTCGGTGTTGAAGTTATCAAACGGTCCAGGTAAGAGATATGGCTCCAGAGCTAAGGAGTTATCGTCAACGGACCAAGGCTCGATGACAATATCCTCAATATCTTCATCGAGCTCGCCGTCCATCGTCTCTGGTAAGGCATCAGATGGCGAGGTATTAGGCGAGCCCCCAGAAACAGAGGGCTGCAACGGCGAAGATCCAGAATCCGTAGAGCCATCAAAGGCCCTGAACACGCCAAACGGACCAGCTACATGCGCGTCGTCGGCACGGACGCTTTTCTCGTCGAGATCCAGAACAATGTCGCCGGCAGACTGGCGCCCCATGCTCGTCACAATCTCGACACTCATTGTCTTCCTCTCTTCCTCGGTGAAAAGCGGGTACCGGTAGGAAGTGCCGCGATGAGCGTGCTTCTGCTCAGCGGAGCAAAAGGGGTCCGGAACCCACATAAGCTGGCCATCATAGCCCTCACAGACGAGATTGAGGCGGCGGCAGGACGAGCATACTGGGCGGGCCTCGTCACATTTGAGATGACGACTTCTGCAGGTGCGGCAGCCTGTGAACGTTCTTGAGCGAGGGACCTTCTTTGTTGGGGCAGCGCTGCTGCTGCTGGTGGTGGTCCTCGTTTTCGCTGTTGGCTTTCCTTTCGGGGGAGGCGGCTTTACCCCGGATTTGGAACCTCTGGTGACAGGACGGACAGGCATTCTCGAGTGTGCAGCAGGGTACTGGAGTGCAAGGCTGATGATAAAGCTGTGTGATTGGATTTGGCACGCAGGGGATGATTGTAGTATGGAAGGAGTAACACATCAGGCTTGTGTTCCCGATGGGCTGATTCTCTCGTGCTCTTGCGTGACTTAAAGGTAAGCCGACAAGAGACACGAGACGAATTCGCCGTTACGTATGCATCGATATCGGCGGAATAGCTTTGGTCAGATGGGCGATAGGGATGTTGTTCATCATGCGTGGACAGTTCGGCGTCGTTATCCGTAGATGCCAAGTGTAGGTAGTCAATCTTTGTTCCTGCCAAAATCATCTGGGAAGGTTTCCGCGACGTGAATCGGTACGTATCAGCGCTAACGGAGTGGAGACTCCAGCGCCGATAGTAGGCCGGTCCATTCCGCTAGGATAATGCCGGATCGGCCACTACTATGAATCTCGAGTTTTAGTTGTGGCTTTACCTCTCCAGCGTCTGCAGACACCTGACAGTCAGAAAGTAAGAGATGGGAATCTGACCGCCATGTAACTGGATATGTTGTGCTGTCTGAACATTGTGATCGGAATGCCTTCGCGAGAACTTAGGTGGTCCGTGGCACATCCGTGTAAGTCAGAGTCGGAATTATACCTTAGAATAAAACTAAGTATTTTGTCATCAATCTTCCGTCTCGAAAAAATTGACAGTACATGCGAAATAGCTTACACAAAGTCGCAATGGCATTCAGGCACCCTAAATCACTCACACTGGTCGCTGTAGTCCGGCAGTGGCCTCGACTTGTCGCTGGCGTGCGGACGTTCTCGGCTACATCAAGCAACCGCGCAGCTGCCATCTTCTCGAACGAGCCTTCTAGGCCAAAGCTCGTGACATCCTCACTTCCCGGACCTAAAGTAAAGGACGGCCTTGCAGAGTTGGAAGAAGTTTTTGACACCAGGAGTGCCAACACTTTGGTTGACTACGAGGGGTCGACAGGTAACTAGTGAGTTAAATCCCCATGTCGCGCGCTCGGTCTGCGTATCTGTCGATGCTGATGTACTTCTCAAGTCTTGTCGATGCTGATGGCAACACATTCTTGGATGTGTATGTATTGCGACTATACTCATTGCCATGTATAGACCCGCAAATAACTAACGAATTCCGCCTGATTGATGATCAGGTTTGCTCAAATTGCCTCAATTCCTCTCGGATACAACAATCCAGAACTCAACCGCGCCTCTGTAAGTCCAGCCATGGTCCGCGCCATCGCCAGCCGGCCAGCACTCGGAAGTTTTCCATCAGCAGACTACGCCGACCTCCTCAAGACCGGCATCCTGAAAGCCGCACCGCCAGGTCTGAACCAAGTCTTCACGGCGACCACCGGATCTGACGCAAACGAGACAGCGTACAAGGCCGCCTGCATCTGGAAGGGGACCCGGGACCGCGGCGGCAGGGATTTCAGCGCTGCTGAGCTGGAGTCCGTAATGCGGAACCAAGCGCCTGGTGCGAAGAAGTATTCAATAATGTCATTTTCAAAGGGGTTCCACGGCCGTCTTTTTGGAAGTTTGTCCACAACGAGGAGCAAGCCTATTCACAAACTCGATGTGCCGGCTTTCGACTGGCCTGTGGCTCCTTTCCCCCAGCTCAAGTATCCTCTCGACCAATTCGCATCTGAGAATGCTGCAGAGGAAAAGAGGTGCCTTGAGGAAACAGAGCGTGTGCTGGAATCGGCCAACGACACCGTTGCAGCGGTGGTCATTGAACCTGTCCAAGCCGAGGGCGGCGATAATCACGCGTCCCCCGCCTTTTTCCGTGGCCTGCGGGATCTTACCAAGCGCAAGGGCGTGCTGATGATCGTCGACGAGGTTCAAACAGGCGTAGGAGCAACAGGCAAATTCTGGGCCCACGAGTACTGGAATCTCCCGTCTCCGCCCGACATGGTCACCTTCTCAAAGAAGGCACAGGCGGCGGGTTTCTACTTTGGCGACGCTGGTCTACGGCCTGACAAGCCGTACCGACAGTTCAATACTTGGATGGGCGATCCCGTACGTGCGCTACTGTTCAAGGCGATTTACGGAGAGATTGAGAAGCACGGGTTGGTTGAGCATACGGCGCAGGTCGGTGAGTACCTGTACCGGGAGCTGGAGGCGCTGGCGGGCAAGTACCCGCAGCACTTATTGAACCTTCGTGGCAAGGATCGCGGGACGTTTATTGCGTGGGATTGTCCGCGGAGGGAAGAGGTGTTAGCCCTGGCGAAGTCGAGGGGGGTGAACATGGGTGGCAGCGGCGATGCTGCTATCCGATTACGACCGATGCTGGTATTTGAGAAGCATCATGGTAGGTTAATACCCAAGAAATTGTTCACTCATGCACGAATGGTGACTAACAATCGCTTCACAGCCAATATTTTCCTCGACGTGTTGGAAGGGGTATTCAAGCGGCTATCGTAGGCCCAAGGACTGTGAAGGACATGCTACATGTAACAAGCAAGGATGAAACGATTGATCTATAAGCAAAATACACAAAGGACCGTTCTCGAAGATAGAACCATACATAAGCACGCCCTTCGGTGGGGTCGTCTGAAATCAACATGTAAAGATATCATCGCCAATTGGCACTTGGTGTCGACGATGAGAAAAGCTGCAGTGACGCCATGGAGTAGCGCATTGTGTAATTCGTGGGGCAGCTTGGCAGCTTCACAGCTCTCGTCCACTGGAAGAGATTGGTAATCTGCTCCAAGCTTCAACCCCTGTTTGGAAGGCCAGCGCGAGCAGGTTATGCGTGGTTTATATACTTCCATGCGATGCCTCCTTCGAATCCCCAAAGTGTCAGTTGCCGGTTTCAAGTGTCCATCCATTCCCAATATTCACCGAGGAAGATTTCCAGCGCAGAGAACAGCAAAATCCAGACACAATGGTCAATATCTTCCTGTAAGTCAAATGAAGCTCAGCGGGTACAAGCCCGTGTAAGTGCTCCGTGCTCACAAAAAGCCTCTAGGACAGGAGCGACGGGCTACATTGGTGGCAGCGTCCTCTCGTTGCTCGCCAAGTCGCACCCCGACTACGCCGTGAGGGCGCTAGTCCGCGACAGCGCCAAGGGCAAGATTATCACCGGCGCCTTCAGCAAGGTCGAGATCGTCGAGGGTGACCTTGACGATGTTGAGACCATCACTCGGGAAGCTTCCAATGCTGATGTCGTTGTCCGTATGTTTTGGTTCTTCCACCTAGCAGCCTCGCGAGCTGAAATCACTAACACCCATGCCAGATCTGGCTGCGTCTGGGCACTTGAAAAGCGTTGAGACCATTCACAAGGCCTTGTCGTCCAAATCGGCAGAGCAGCAGCCATGTAAGTCAACACTGCATTCTTTGCACCAGTTCACACTCAGGAGTCATGATCAATGATGCTAACAACTTAACGCAGCGCACTGGATCCAGATCTCTGGCGCCAGCGCCCTTGCCGCAGCGGAACTCGCCGACAAGTCCCGTAGCCCAGGCTCAGCAAGCAACCTCGTCTTCAACGACCTGACCGGAATCGACGACCTGCGATCATTCATCCAAAGATACCCGAGCCGTGCCGTCGACAACTACCTCCTCAAAGTCGCCGTTGACGAGCCCAAAGTCAACACAGCGCTAGTATTCCCGCCCATCATCTACGGTCGGGGAATCGGCCCAGTCAACCAGCGCAGCGTGCAGATCCCGTCGCTGGCGAAAGCCACGCTGGATCGCGGTCGCGGAGTGCAAGTTGGCAAGGGCCTGAGTCGCTGGGGAAATGTGCATGTTGAGGATATTGCGCAGTTGATTGCCCGGCTTGTTGAGCGAGCTGCTGAGGCGAAGGGAGAGAGGGAGGTTTGGAACGAGAATGGGCTGTATCTCACTGGTGTTGGTGAAATTGTGAGTGAAGATGATCCTGGCCGCTCAATTCCTTTCTCTGCATCAGCTAACAAACATGATTCACAGTCGTTTGGCGAAATCTCAAAATTGGTTGCTTCCGCTGCTGCGAAGAAGGGTCTCATTTCAAAAGACGAGGTGGAGGAAGTTGGACCCGAAGAAGCGAACAAGGTGCTGCCACACGGAACGGTGCTCTTTGGGACGAATGCTCGCAGCGAGGCACTTAGGGCTAAGAAAGTACTGGGTTGGGCGCCGACAGGCGAGAGTTTGGAGGAAGAGATCCCTAAAGCTGTGTCTTGGGAAGCTCCCGAGGTTCAGCACAGTGAACTGAAGCGATGAGCAGTCGATGCGCGGCCATAGACGGCCATACATAGGCCAGAAATAGAATAATTTTACATCTTATACAGGCTCAAAGCCGGATCATCAAGTTAGAACTGGATGTGACTGGATGCTTCACATGTTACTGGCTCAAAGAGCTCAATGCACCAGTGAGGCTAATCTAGTTAAAGGACCGATTCAGCTTCAATTGAGGGATGAGTGCCTAAATCAGGGAGCAAGCTCTCTGAATCGTAAGGTGGTGGTGGAGACTTAGCCCCTCATTCTCCATCTCCTCTCCCAAGACTTGCTGCTGCTCCTCGCTTGGGTACGCAAATTCTATGAGGAAGGTCTCCCCGATCACTATGAGCAAACTGCTCTGCCATGATCAAACCCAAGTGAGATCCAAAAGAGCCGAACACGCCAAATCGGTACGAAGATTTCAGTCGCTTCGCGGTTCAAAGAAGATGAGAGTCTCGGAGGCTCAATCCGGGAGGCCACCCGATGAATGTCTTTTGGAAACGCTGTCTCATTTCAGCTATCCCCCACTGCGGGGGAGGGGTAAGTTAGACCCCGCCTGGCAGGCTACGCCGATACTGAACGGATACAGCGTCACAGGCGGATGGAAGCTGCTCGCCTGTCAAGGCCGAATTCGCAGGTGGTTATCAGATGATGGTTCGGAGTGATATCCTATCTCATGAAATCTAACTACTTACTCATCTGATTCTGGAAACGCCTTTTTGGTTGTTAAGACTCATCCCAACTTCAAGAGCCTATTCATACAAGCTGTCCCTCATCACCATCTCAAGCCTGCTGACTGAACTTCCTGGAGAAATCAATTCAGTCTCATTTCACGTTTTGACAACAAGATGGGAGATCTTTCCATTGAGTTGACTGCGCCTAACGGCCAAAGTGGACTCAGCCAACTGGGCTGTTCATCAACAATGAATTCGTTCCCTCATCCTCAGGGCAGACTATTCCTGCCATTGATCCAGCGTGAGCAGTAGACTCAAATAGTTCAACATGCTTCAAGTAAGATGATTTACTAACATCCCACGGGTATCCAGGACCGAAGAAGAAATCGCGAGAGTTCATGCAGCCACTAAAGACGATGTTGACAAAGCCGTCAAGGCCGCCGCTGCGGCACTGAAGGCGCCCTCATGGAAGGCGCTGTCGGCTTCAGACAGAGGCATCCTCATGGCCCGTCTTGCGGACCTGATGGAGTCGAACAAGGAACTGCTCGCAACCATCGACGCTTGGGATAACGGTAAGAAATACCAAACTTCTACCCGACCTCAAGACAACACCTGCTCGAGTTCAGTTCTGACGACGTACCCACGCAGGCAAGACATACCAAGAAGCATTGACAAACGACATGGTCGAAGCCGTTGGAGTTATCCGCTACTATAGCGGCTGGTGCGACAAGATCTGTGGCCAGACGATCAGCCTGCCGAACAAGTTCGCCTATACCGTCCGCCAGCCCGTAGGGGTTGTTGGCCAGATCATTCCGTGGAACTATCCCATCTCGATGGCAACGTAAGACGTTTTCTGCGATGATGGACTAAGTTGCATTTACTGACCCGTCAACCGCGAAACAGATGGAAGCTCGGCCCCGCGCTAGCCTGCGGAAATACCGTTGTTCTGAAGGCCGCTGAACAGACTCCCCTTAGCATTCTGGTCTTCGGTCGCCTCATCAAGGAAGCCGGCTTCCCGCCAGGTGTCGTGAACTTCATCAATGGTCTGGGTAAAGATGCTGGCGCGGCCCTCGTCTCCCATCCGTTGGTCGATAAAGTCGCGTTCACGGGGTCAACAGCGACCGCAACCAACATTATGAAGATGGCATCTGCAACACTGAAGAATATCACCCTCGAGACGGGCGGGAAATCACCGCTGCTGGTCTTCAACGACGCGGATCTCGAGCAGGCTGTTCGGTGGTCACACATGGGAATCATGTCCAACCAAGGGCAAATCTGCACGGCTACGTCGCGGATCCTCGTGCAGCAGAATATTTACGATAACTTCGTCGCGAAGTTCATCGACGAGGTCCACAAGACAAGTAAAGTCGGCAACCAGTGGGATGCCGAAACCTACCAGGGTCCGCAAGTCTCGAAGCAGCAATACGACCGCATCATGTCCTACTTCCAGATCGGCCGTGACGAAGGAGCTACAGTCAAGACTGGCGGCGAGAGACCGGCGCATCTGGGCGACAAGGGGTACTATGTCGCGCCGACTGTCTTCACGGACGTCAAGAGCGACATGAAAATTTGGCGCGAGGAAATCTTCGGCCCTGTTGTCGTGATTCAAAAGTTTGGCGACGAGGCCGAGGCGGTGTCGATTGCTAATGATAGCGTCTATGGACTTGGCGCCGCAGTCTTCACGACGAACTTGGAGAAGGCGCATCGCGTGGCTGCTGAGATCGAGGCGGGTATGGTTTGGGTGAATAGCACGCAGGACTGTGATCCAAGGGTCCCCTTTGGTGGCGTGAAGCAGAGCGGCATCGGGCGGGAGCTAGGTGAGGCAGGACTTGAGGCGTACAGCCAGATCAAGGCGGTTCATGTGAATATGGGCAACAGGCTCTAGATATTAGAAGTATCATCGCATTCGAATGCCTCGGAAGACACCGCAACCACTCCCGTGGGATTTCCAAGTACGATGACGCGATTCAGAAGGGGTCTTTTCCCAGTCACTTTAGTAATAATCCCCGCATAATCTCTCCCTGGAAAAAGATCCCTTACGTAAACAATCTTACCGATCTCCGAGCGCGGTCATCGGTCTTCCGCCTACATAGCTAAAGATAAATGAGCAATGACTGAATCGCGGGGTCCCAGCGATGCCCCTCGCCATCCTGGTGTCTTGATAAACGGTTCTCAACACTGAACAAGCATGCTCACTAGAAAGTCGTAATCTTGCCACATCAGTGATCTACAGAAGGCCCTCAGCAGCATTTATGAATCCTTCGAGTTGCGTCAAAAGATTCAGCCAAACTTTCCCATGGCTCAAGATGGCGAGCGTGCCGCTGATGGTGAGTTGAGAGCACGAGTGAGCCAGTATCTCACAGGACTGACTGCGTCTTGCACCTCAAGCTACTCGATTCTGACTCGATCTAGGCAAACCGGTCAACTTTGGCCTCGTGCTCTTCCCAGCCTTCCAGTCCCTCGATGTCTTCGGGCCCCTGGACGCCCTCAACATGCTATCAGGCTCATACAAAATGAACCTCTACATCATTGCAGATACCTTAGACCCGGTCCCAACAAGGGTTAAGGACGCCAGCCACATCTCAAAATTCTGCGAGAGCGTCATGCCGACACACACATTTCAGACCGCCCCGCCCCTTGACGTCCTCATCGTCCCTGGCGGGCAGGGGACCCGGAACCCAGGCATCAGCACCGCAATCGACTTTGTTAAGGAGCGCTTCGACTCGCTGCAGTACCTGCTGACGGTCTGTACCGGCGCGGGAGTCGCAGCACGAGCGGGCGTGCTGGATGGACGGAAGGCGACGACGAATAAGCTCTCGTGGGACCAGACGATTGCGCTGCGGCCGCAGGTTGACTGGATTCACAAGGCAAGGTGGGTGCAAGATGGGAATGTGTGGACGTCTTCGGGCATCAGTGCTGGCATCGATCTGGCATTTGCGTGGATCGGCGCCGTGTATGGGAAGAATGTTGCAAAGAATATCGCCAACAGAATGGAGTATACGCCTGTTGAGGACCCAAGCTGGGATCCGTTTGCTGACTTGTGGGGATCATCAAAGTAAGGTGTATAGATATGAGTGGTTTTCATAGATGGCTATGTGCAGGCTATGTTGAATGGCTCTGATCTCTGGGTGTCCTCCGTTGTTTTCTCCACGTGTCTTGTGCTGTATTCACAGACGTCGAGAACTGTCAAGGCCTGAGTGGTTAACTCGAAATGAACCGAGGGGCTCTAAGCCGACGCTGAATCCCGGATATCCCAGATTTTCCGGCCGCCGAACCAAGTCTCCTCCACTTGAGCTTGCAATAAGCTCTTCTCATCCCACTTCATATCAACCACAATGAAATCGGCACACTTCCCAGCTGCAAGACTCCCCGTACGCTTCTCGTCAAACACACTGCTTGCAGCGCCCCAAGTAGCGGCTGTAACAGACTCACATAGTCCAAGGCGGAAGTGCTCATTGAAAGTCCCAGTGAACTTTGGATCCCTTGCAGACCGTCTCATCGCCGCAACGTACAGATTTTCCATCGGCGCCCAGGGAGAGGTCGGGCTGTCACTGCCAATAGCCATCAAAGCCCCCGAGTCGGCGAATTCGCGGTAGGCAAATGCCCGATGACAACGATCTTCTCCGATCAGGCGAGGCCATTCTGTGAGGACGGCCGGGTCCGAATGGACTGGTTGGATAGAGGCTGTGAGACCCAACCTGCCTAGACGAGCTGCATCTTCTGGTGACACAAGCTCTAGATGTTCGATGCGGTGGCGGCGGCCCGGGGTGGTGTGCTTCTCGATTGCGTCGATTGCCATTCTTACCGCGGCATCTCCGATGGCATGGAGTGCAACTTGGATACCACCGTCATTTGCTTCCTTAACAACGGGTTCCAGGTATTCTGGTTACCAAATCGGTGGGGGCTTGCCTGCGGGTGCGTAAGGTTCCGAGAGAAAGGCCGTGCAAGCATCGACAATGCCATCGCAAATCACCTTGATACCGACAATTCGGAAGTCCGGGCTAGTGGTGGTATTGTAAACCCGGCTCAGCTCGATAGCACGACGAACTTGACGGGAGTTGGCTTGATGATCCGCTGTTGGCTTGATCAGCCAGTACGCAGCTACATGGATCGGAAGATCGGGCTGGGTATCTCGGAGGGTGTTGATTGCGTCCCAGGCTTCCTCATCCATTGCCATCTCCACCACGCCGGTATATCCTGCCGCATTATACTCCTTTACCGCGGCGACTATGGCCCTGATACGTTCTTCTTTGGGGGATGAGGAAGCCTGGTAGGGCCAGATGATGGACATCATTGCGCCTTCATCGAGAACACCAGATGGGTTCCCATGTTCATCGCGATGGATGCGTCCGCCGGCTGGATCCGGCATGTCGGCGACTCTGAGCTCTTTCAGAGCTGCGTTGTTACACCAAGATGAGTGTAACGAGCTCGCATCGACAAAGATTGGGCGGGGATCAATATCATCCAGTAAAGCGGCCGAGACCCCCTTTGGAGTCATCGAATGCCTCCATCCTTTGCAGAGAATCGTTGCGAGGTTCGGGTGTGCTTCAGCGTATGACCTAATGCTGGATCGGATGTCGTCTAACGTTTTGCAACTTGATAAGTCGAGTTTCCGAAGAGATTGTCCCAGCAGGAGGAGATGCATATGACCGTCGATGAAGCCGGGAAGAATTGTACGCTCCTGCAGGTCGTGCACCTTGAACCCCGTCAAGTCTGCTGGCTCTACTTCATTTCGAGTTCCAATAGCTGCAACCTTCCTGTCTATTACCAAGAGACTGTCGACGAAGGTTGCTTCGGCGTTGAGTCCAGTCCCAGCGTTGACGAGGACTCTGCCATTGTGAAAGAACGTTCCTGCAAACATTATATCTATACAACAACTTATAATCTGAAGTGAAGTTTATGAAGATTACAATTGCTGGTTTCACTCAACAAAAATGTCGCTGTGACTTGTGTTAGTAAGACGCTAAAAGGTACTGATGATAACGTACAAAGAGGAAGCTTGCAACTTCAACCGTTTACTTCTTGGTCGCGAAGCTGCATGCAAGTTATTCTTGATGCAGGTAAAAACTTCTTTCAAGCCATTGCTAATTTTTATCATCTCGGGTGAGTCTTGGGTGGTCAATACTACTTATCTTGAGTCGCTAATGATTCTGAAAAAGATCTTATCAACAGAAGTCTAAGTGGGTTTTCATCGTTTAGCGCTCGTCACGAGTTTACTTCCCAGTTCACCCATCTCTCATGCCCTATCCTAGCTCCCAGATAGTAAAAAAGCGGGACACGACCTCTCCTCGAGTTTCCTTCCCAGTCAATGCAGATAGCATCGTTCATAGCGCGGTTAGAGGAAGACCGCGCTCCGTTGGTTTCCGCAATTGGCCTCTTTGCCCTCATTCCCACAACTCATCATGGCCCTCAGGTTCGAATCGTCAATTGTCTTGTAGATATTCGAGAAGTGACCGTGACTTTTCACTTGGGGAATCAACCTTCCTTCTCCCTGCGTCGGGCTGATTGAGCCTGCATTTCGAGCAAACAGGAAAAGAAGCTTAATGTGGCCCAATGAGAAGGCATGGTTAAGTCAGAGTTCAAGTGCATCGAATAATTCAAGAGGAAGCGAGCGAAATGAGAGTAGGATAAACTTAAAAGAGAAAGAGAAATATAAGTATTGATCATATCAATTCCAGGGAAATTGAAGTCCAGCCCCAACTTATATGCAATCCCTTCGTCACTTCGGTCGATCTCCCGGCCACGTGAACGCAACCTAAGTAAGAGAAGGTCATAGGTGCGGGGTCGTGACCAACTGATTTGCAAGCAGTCGTCATTCCGGCAGCTTCAAACAGGCCTTGAGAGTCAAACAGAAAGGGATCACGAATGTAGAAAGTAAAGCCCGCTCTTTACACAGTACAATCTCTCTACTTTCGAAATATGTATCAGTCACAGATCACATTTACTTTGGATACAGTCTGTCCCTGGTGAGCATCTGATTCCATCAAAGCCTCATTTTATACCAGGAGCGAAAGTTAACTCTTCGAGGAAAGGACCTACATTGCTAAAAAGAGGTATCAAATCACAAACATGGATGCAATTTCGTGATCTGACAGTCAGCAGATTGACGGAAGCTCTCGACCAAGTCGCGACCGGCCCCAATGGCAAAGATGTTTCCTTCACCTTGGTCTTCCGTCCGTACCAGCTCTATCCAGACTTCCCACCAGAGCCGCAGGACAAGCGGCACTGGTACACGACAGCCAAGCATGATGCCTCCGACCAGAAGCAAGAAGTTTTTGAAGCGACAATGGGGGCCCTCGGATCCGCAGCCGGAATTAAGTTCTCCTTTGGGGGCACCATGTCCAACACGTTTCCATCGCATCGAATCATCCAGCACTTTCAGGAATCCAAGGATCAAAAGACAGCGAATCGACTAGTCGACGCGTTATACAGTCGCTACTTCGAACGCGAGCAGGATCAAAACTCCAAAGATGTGCTGGTTGACGCATGCGTTGAGGCCGGTATCTCGGAGGCGGAGGCGAAGTCGGTTGTGGATGATGAGAGTGAAGGGAAGATGGAGACGAGAAATATGATTCGAATGGCCGCCATGGATGGTGTTGATTCGGTACCGTATGTCATATTCGAGGGCCGTCGGAGGGATCTCACTCTCATCGGGGCCAAGGAGGTTAATGAGTATGTCAAGGCTTTGCAGACAATTATCAAAGAGAGCAAGTAAAGAAGTGGAGTATTAGAGTATTATATCTTTTTTTTTTGTTAATGGTGTGTAATCAGGCACCCAGCTGAAATGATTTTGGTCATGCATTCCACTTTGGTCGAGATCTTATCCTAGTACCGCTCCAAAATCCACTGTCGGCGGTCATCACTACTAATAGCCTCCAGGTTCTTCATCTCCTCCTCCTTGACTGTGATGTACCTCTCTATTAAGTCCTCACCAAGCAACTCGTTCATGACATCGTCCGCGCGGAGAGCTTTGAGCGCTTCTGGCAGGCCTGAGGGAAGCATTTGCTCAACGCCTAGCTCCTTCCTGTCATTCGGTGTCAAAGACGCAGGATCAACCTCGCAATCACCCCAGGTCATCTTCTCGCCTTCGATGACACCGTGTGTGCCTGCGCCCAGGAGTGCAGCGAGTGCGAGGTACGGATTTGCGATGCCGTCCATGCACTTGACCTCCCAGTGGCTGTTCTCAATCTTACGCAGCGGCGTCTCTCTGTTCTGGGTACCCCACGTTACCCAACGACCGCCGGCCCAGCAGCCGTCTTGAACTCTCTCGTAGCTGACGGGGTTGCTGTATGTGAAAGCCGTGATTGCGCGAAGGTGCCTCAAGATCCCGGAATAGAATGGGTTGTACGTCTCTGGCTTGGACCCTGCAGCGGAGTCGATTGACATGTGCACATGAGCTGCGGTGCCACAAGCTGTCGGGTATGGCTTTGGGTGAAGAGTCATCCTGTAGCCTTCTGCGGCGGCGATGCCTGAGATGACCTCACGTACGTAAAGCAATGTGTCGACTGCTTCAAGGGGAGGCGCCTGAGGAAGGATGACTTCGAACTGGCCGACCGCACTCTCAGGGTGCACTTGTTCGATGTAGATGCCGTCGGCGTCTAGCTCGGCCACAGCCTTCTCAATGACTTTGGCGAAGACAGGGTGATCCATCATGCGGGAGGTGGACCATGCGTGGCCGTCGTTGCTAAGAGTTTTGTACTTCTCGAAAGAGTTATCCACGCGCTCGAGGAGAACCAGCTCAATCTCGAACCCGAGACTGAAGGTCAACCCATGTCGGGCAGCTATCTCGATCACCCTTTGCAATAAGGATCGCGGGCAGAAGGGTACAGCAGAGCCGTCATACTCTCTGAAATCGCCGAAGACGCTGATATGACCTCCTCTGGGACCCTCCTGAAGTGAGGTGAAGTCGGGATGAAGGCGGTACTCTCCTGTGCCGGATGCCCCCGGAACCACGTGATCGTTCTGCAAGAGCCCGAGACTTGCTTTCGTAATACTTATGGAGAAGTCACCGTCTTCGTTCATTACAGAGAGAACTTTGCGCATTGGTATCGCGCGAACTCGAGGTGTTGCTGTCAGGTCGTTCCAGTAGATGCGGAGGTATTGAGGTGGCTTCTTGCCATCCAGGAAAGCTTCGAGTATATCAAGATCGCTTCTGCCTGACAGTCTCCTCGGGTTTGCAATTGTTTCATCGAAGCTGAACTCCAATCCGAGATGGTACACACGGTTGGAGTTGTTGAAGAGAATGTCTTTGACTAGTTGAGTTGCTTCCCGCCAGGTCATGTGCCCTTTGCGTGCATATTCAGACAGAACCTAGGTCATGTTAGCCATGACGGAAAGAAGACGCAACATATGTTATTACCGACCTTTTCCAAGACCTCGCGCACTTGAAGGATGGCGAGAAGGTAGGTTTCTGGGAACCAATGCCCATCAGTGCTCCACAATATCTTGGACCAGGGGCACAATTCTAAGATCTGCCGCACGGCAGTTTCCTGGCCATCCTACTTAGGAACGGACAAATCTCGCCAATATCTGTGTAGACGTTGGCATACACAGACGCCAAGTACCCGGCCTCTCTCATGAAGGGATAGCTGGCATGGAGGAGCACGATGGGAACCGTGGGATACTGGCGAATGAACTCCTGTAGATGTGATGGGGAGGCAGAAGTGAGAGTAATATCGTTGTCGCCGAGGCCAGTGTGAAATTGAATTGGCTTCTTGCCAGAGCCTGAAGCATTCCTGATGAGACAAGCCAATCTGTGCACCAAGTACTCATTAAGCCCACGGTGGTTGACACGGGTGAATGCCTTGTCGGTGCCTTTGGTATGTTTCTCGTGTATCTCCTCGAATACTTTGCGAGCCGCAGCAGCGTCTGGTCTCCTGGGAATACCCAAACCAGTGCGGTAGCAAATCACGGACTTGAAGCCAACGACTTCAGGATCGGCTATAGCCTCCACAATACTGTGATCAAACGCCTTCAATGCCTTTTCAAATACGGACCCGGCGTCTTTGGCGGTTCTTGGAGCATTCTCATCCGTGGGGAGATGGTTGTTGATGATGTCTGCCGCAATCTTCTCAATGCGCACAATCCTCTTAGCGGGGCTGCGGGTAAGGTCGCTGAAGTACGTGTAAGGATAGACCGCGTTCTCGCCATCTAAGCCGTCGTCGACCAGAACCGATTCAATTCCATTGAGGCATTCCGCGACCCACGCATCGTAGTCCTCGATACGTTTCGCCTCAATGGCATTCACGACGGCCTCCCAACTCGGCTCGCATCGCAGGATCTTGGAGAGCTGCTTGACGGCGCGCAAGTGGGCCAAACTGGTCAATGAGGCGTGGATTGCATCGCCGTGAGCTTCAGTTGTGATTGATAGAAGAGGGTAACGGCCAATTGCATCGAGATCTAGAAGAGGATGGGCATGATTGTCGATGATGGGCGTCGTCTGAATGGTGTGGCTAAGGAGTGCCTGGCCAGTCAGCTTCGCGGGATCCATCTTCGCGGAGAAAGACCACCAGAGAGGTCAGGATTGTAGCTTAGGTTGAAAAGAAATTCTGACAGCCTTTCAACCGCAAATTGATGGATGTAGTCCCAGACGAGATGGCGTTTGACCTGGTAATTTGGTTGCGCAGGTGTGAAGATGCAGCTGGCGGGAAAGGGAGGGAGGGGTAGGTGATCAAGCTGTGAAATGACGTGAGACCTTCTTATCGCTGCCGCCGGCGTGCTATGCCGATAGGAGAGTTCATGTCTTACAGCTTCGGGAATCCTCGCCTCCCTTTGGGTAGATCGCGAGGGGAAACAACCCAGCCCCATTTCACCCATTCGTAGATGTAAACTGGCCGACGTCACGGGCTGGAACGTGTAGTGGTGTTCGTCGGTTCAATAAGCTTCAAACCCCGCAATCAACGGATGCTAGGTGTCAGCTAGGGTCGACAATAAGACGAATCCGCCAGAAGTCCATGCTAAGAAAGCTATGAAGATGATGTTCAAGGTTTTCAAGATTGTCGTAGCCCTTTCTGTCAACGATGCCATTTCGCAGTCATTTAGACGCATCGCTGATGTCGATGAGTTCTCGACAGCCTTGAAGATTTAGTCTAATTGATTTCAAGGTGGTAACTACTAGGTTCCCTCCTACTTCAGCGTACTGCACAGGCCACCGGAGTACCGTACCGTTCGGGGCGGTTTTAATGTCGAGAAGTAGACTTTGGGCCGGCTCCGGCAACCGGCATAAACTTTCCCTCATCATCAACATTAACGGAGATGTTGAACTGCCACTCTTCTCAACCGTCGCCGAGGAGTGCGCAAGACACCTACCTGTGTTCCCCAACGCACGCAACTTTGGCGCCTACTTACTTTAGTTATCTACTTGCATGTAGGGCTTCGGAGCTAGCGGGGTTCAAAGAAATGGTATTTCAAGAAAAGCAGGCTGGACATATTCTCGCACAAGTCAGCGTGCCATAGAGCTGCGAGACATTTCGCCTGCAGAACATCCCAAGACGTTCACATCAGGCTGACCAACCGGAAACTGAAGTCTACCGTCCCCAAGAATCGAGTGAGACCACCTGCCTGCAACCGACCCGATCCACAACCAGCCTGCTTCAAGGATGACCAAAAATCTCAGATATCG
The DNA here is from genome assembly GCF_027942845.1 of Colletotrichum fioriniae. Lineage (NCBI taxonomy): Eukaryota > Fungi > Ascomycota > Sordariomycetes > Glomerellales > Glomerellaceae > Colletotrichum > Colletotrichum fioriniae. The sequence goes on from NW_027076841.1 coordinate 2,434,110, forward strand.
CGCCTCGAAAGACTGGAGATCAGCATCCTCGTGCCTAAACGCCTGCACTGAGCCTTGCTGCTGATACCCCAGCCGCTGCGCCGGTTGCCACTAGGAACAGCCACTCTATTCAGCTTCTGCATGGCGACCATGTCTCATCACAACCGGACGCCGGCCTTGCTGGCCACTTTCTTGCAACTTTGCGGATAGCTTGGTCTCACGCGCCCGGCCGTAGTCAAAACCGGCGTAAGAACACTCTGATACTCGCCGCCCCTGCACTGCAATCCTCGACTCGATCGGGATCCTACTTCAACACCAAAAATGTCTGCTGGCAGTTTCTTCGAAGGAGCCGAACACTTCGCCTGGCCTATTTCTTGCACAATCCTCCTCCTCGTTTTTGTGCGCTTCTTCGCTCCGCCGGTGCGTCGACCTCCAAGCTACGCCCCGATTCGAAGGTTGGAATGAGGCTGACCCGTACAAATAGAAACCCCAATACGGACTGCCTCTCTCAGAAAGTCGCACAAAAAGACCTTTGAGCGAGATGGCGCTTCTGGAAGACAATGATGAACGCTCCGTAGTTTTGTCGGATAGAGGTGAGTGCCCTGTTGGAAGGACTGTGTCACAGATCTCGAGCTTTGCCCAAGATCACCTTATCAGGCCAAGATCTCACACAAACACCTCTGTTGATCGGGATTTGGGCAATGCTGATTACTACGTCGAGCAGAAGGATCTCTGCCTACAGAACTTCCTTCGAGCACTGATGGTATTGTCTCATCAGGGATGTCCCAAACGCACCCACCCGAAGCAACTTCTTCTCCTCTTAGCTCCTCTGTTAGCGATGATTCACTCGAGGAAAAAATCATCCAGGCGCTTCGTAAGACCGAGGATGACAAAGACTTTCTGCCGGCCGACATTATCGACGCCTTGACATCTAGAAGTATTGTCGAGGAAGAGCTCGAGGCACATGTGACAAGTGATCAACTATCATCCCTTGTAGCCTATGTCACGAACCCAAATCAACCTGCTCGGCGACTGTTTCTTACTCTGGTTGTCTGCGATGATCTGAAGCGACTTCAAGATCTAGCCAATGCTCCTCAAAAGTTTCATGACAATGACCTGCCCGTCAAAGTTGTGAGAAGCCCTAACACAAATGGGTACTTCATGGAAAGCATCGATGGCGGCAAAAAGTGGCCTCTATTCGCGAGCCGCCGGAAGCTGACTCTCGACAGTTTCTTTCACAGTCAATGGCAATTTCTTGCACCTGTCTTTGCTGCCAATTGCTTTCGTCATAAACTTCACCCTTCCTGCCCTCTTCCTTTCATCGTGAAGATCAACCACCAAAAGGCGGGATTTTTCAGTTCCGTGTTTGAAGTGGTGATCCATGATGCACATCAGAAGGTACTGCCCTTGGTAAAGGTTCTTGCCCTGTCGAGACGTACTTCATTCGCTTACAATTAATCAAAGGTTACGGGGAAGCAGATTCGTGTCGCCTCGAAGGAGATGAGAATCGGGATGGACTCATACTATGAGAAAGAGGCGGATATTCTGGAAACGATACGCAATATTGACAACCCGCATCTCATTAAACCTTTAGCGGCATATCGAAGAGGTGATCTCAGGGGCTTCCTTTTCCCCTGGGGGGAGGGTGGCAACCTGAAAGAATTCTGGGGCTCTCAAGAAAAATTGCGACCTGTGCCTGTCAGAGACCGTCATCTTGTTCTTTGGGTTCTACGACAACTACAAGGGATCTGCGGATCCATCAGTGCTTTGCACGAAAGGAACTGCCGACACGGAGATCTGAAGCCCGAGAACATTCTTCATTTCCTCGAAACCGGCAGCAATGGTGTTCTCAGAGTCGCCGACGTAGGTCTCGCTAGATTCCATCTCGATGATACCAGAAATCGGAACCAGCCGACGAATACCATGACTGGCACTGTCCGTTATGAGCCTCCGGAGTTCGGGCTTACTGAGCAAATCTCCCGACTCTACGATGTGTGGTCACTGGGTTGCGTCTTCCTCGAATTTCTCATCTGGGTGCTTTATGGCAACAGTAAATTGAGGGACTTTAACAGGGCCAGCATCGAAGAGAAATTCTGGAGCAAGGATGATGAAGGCTACCATCAGCATCGTGAGGTCAAGCGTTGGATTTCTCGCATGTCGAAGGACCTTCGGCGAAACGACATTACTTCCAGCACTGCGCTGAAAGACGTATTGGGAGCTAATCGACTTTAACATGCTAGTACCTGAAGTCGAAGGCCGGACAAACTCTCTAAAACTGTACGAAAGGCTGCGGAGTATCTTTGAACAAGCTCAAGCACAGGAAGACTATCTGCTGGATCCTACTCTCTGGAATCGCATCAGCACTAGCGCAGTCCCCGCTGAACACAGGCGCTTTAACCTGGAAGTTCCTGACCAACGACCTCTCCGAGGTCGCGCACCCACGGGTCAAAAACCACAACCTGCGCTTCTCGAGCGCGCACCGGACGTGCCCATACCAGACACTCCTGTGATTGTTGAACCCAATGCTGAACCGAGCAAGGTCAACATGCAAGTTCCGATTCTTAATGCTCAAGAAGTAAGAAAATCCTGGCATGATACTACATAGCAGTCTCCATAAGAATTGATGCTAATGAGATACTTCGTGCACAGTATGTGAGTGTCAGATCTTTGTGACGGTTAATTCCGTGCGGTCTCTCGGTATCTTTCATACTAACTCCAGTCATTCCAGAACGTAAGTGCTTTCTAGTTGACATCAAAATCCTTGATGTTTCCCTTCAGGTCATGCTAATCAGTCGAATTTACTCATTTCTAACCCCGCGATAGATGGTAAGTCTCTCTAACATCCCTGAAGCGATTTGTAGCTAACGATATGTAGCGTGTAAGCCTTATGAAAACCCCATATTCTAGGCATCCTGCTCCAGCTAATTTTCACCAGCAACTTGACAACTTCCGAGACGTGTGGGAGTTGCAGAGTGATAGCGATTTTGCTAGTGAATTCTATCGCAAATCTGCATCGCCTCCACCGACCCCCCAAGGTTCCATACTCTGCAGCAATTGCAAGGGGTATGATGTCTGGACGCCGATGTTTTTTATTTGTGAACGACTTGTAGATATCAAAACCAGATCTCAGACTTGCGAGCTATGCGCCCTTTTAGTGCAGAGTGCTGAACTTCTTGGCATGGAAGATGGCCACGAATTGAAGTGTCGAAGAGAAGGCTCATCGTTGAAGATTGATCCCGATGGCCCCACCATTTTGAGTCTTTATGTAAACCCAGGTAAGTATCGGAAGGAAATCATTCGCATTGTTGACAGAAGATACCTGCTCACTAGAATCAACAATAGCGACCGACGGCTCTATACCTCCGCATGCACAGATAGGCTTTCCTACCCTACCGGAAACAGGCTCCCCTGAGCAATTTGTTCTGCTGAATGAGTGGCTACGCGTGTGTGACGAACAACACAGTCATGCCGTCGATGATCGTACCGAGTTGCCCACTCGCCTTCTTGATGTTGGAATAGACCCGAACTCTACTATCCGTCTCTGCGACGGGAAGTCTCTTCCACTCGAACGATACACTGCTCTGAGTCACTGCTGGGGAGTAAATTCTCAAGCTCAAGTTCGTACCCTGAAGGAGAATATCGATGTCTTCCGCGAGCAGATTGACTTCGGCATTCTCCCAAAGAGTTTCCAAGACGCGGTTAAGATCACGAGAGCCTTGGGACTACGATACCTATGGATTGATTCACTCTGCATTATCCAGAATGATAAGCAGGACTGGGCTTTCGAGGCCACACGCATGGAACATGTCTTCAGCTCTGCTTACTGTACCATTGCAGCCACGGCAGCGTCTTCTTCGGCTGAAGGCTTCTTGCGACAGAAAGCAAACCATCCATTCGTAACATTGGAGGGATCCAGCGGTGTCTTTACCTTCGTGCGCAAGTCGATCGATGACTTCCACCAAGATGTCGAACAAGCTGTTCTCAACCAGCGCGGATGGGTGTTACAAGAGAGGGCATTATCGCGCCGAACACTTCACTTCACAGCATCTCAGGTATATTGGGAATGCGGGAAGGGCGTTCATTGCGAGAGTTTGATGAAACTTTCTAAGTAAGTCCTGAATATTTGGCTTTTGAATTCTTAATAGCTGACATTGATCCAACAAGCCGACAAGCTGCCCTTCTCGGGGACTCTGATTTCCCCAAATCAGCCTTAGAGTACTTCAAAGGAGGCCGAATTGTGACATTTCAAACCCTCTATCAGATGTATTCCCGGCTCGCATTCACAGTACCGAGCGATCGGTCCATTGGAATCAAGGGTCTGGAAGAGAGGCTGGTCAAGGACTTTCTTACCAAAGGAGGATTTGGAATTTTCGACGAATACCTTCAACGAAGTCTTCTTTGGCAGAAAGCTCCTGATGCGTCACTCGACAGAATCTCATACCCTCCAGATAGGCGAGTCCCCTCCTGGTCCTGGATGGCATATCAAGGCCCAATAACCTATCTTGAGGCTCCCTTCGAACATATCAACTGGACCAAAGATATTGTCACGCCTTTCAACACTGACAGCGGGAAGAAAACTCATTGGGAAGTCTCCGAGGGGAGTGAGATCCCTCTCCTTCGCGGAGTTGCAAGCCGCATCAGCTTGGATGCCGTCGAACTCCTCAAAAGAGTCAGATTCGACGAGTCGAAGCCGCATACGATAGACCACTTAAGATGCATCATCATTGGGAAGGAAAAGACAGAGGGTTTGACCCGGGAGCCAGAACATTATGTTCTCGTGCTTATGAGGCTATCTGGAGAACAAGGTGGCCGATATGAACGCGTTGGCGTAGGAAGATTACTGGCCGAACACATCCTACTGCGAGAGCCGCAGCTCAACGTCGAGGTGCAGTAGTTTTCCAAGAATTCTTTCATAGAATCTCGTGCTTCTTACCTATGACACTTGTCTCAAAACAGGGTGTTTTTTTTTCTTTCGTTGTCTGATCATCTTTCTGCTGACCTTATTCTATCAAACAAGTATTTGACTTTCAGCTGGCCATCATCTTGTGTGTGTATGCGATGCGTTAATATTTATGTGAAGAAGCGATTTTGAAAACATGAATCGAAAGGCTTGGGCCAGGCATCACTGATTCTTGTCGATGCCGACGGCCGCCGTTGCATTCTTGGTGTGAAATAGATAAGATAGTTCAATTCGTTAAATTCCATCTCCTTCGATTTCTACTGAGTCCCCGTCGGAATCATTTGTCCTTTCTCTTAGGCTGTCTAGCCTGTGTTCTCGATAGTTGCGAGTATCCAGCTCGCGCAGTCTGCGCTGTTCCATATTGCTTTGATGGATCTCTCGGAGCCAAATGCTAATAGATCGAACATTCAAGAATTATACATGTACTAACATGAAGCATCAGCATCCGCGTCCTCAGAGACTTGCAGTCTTGCACTTCATGGGCCGAATTCACATACCAGAGTAATCCTACAGTCGGTATTTACTTGCTTTCAGCATCGAGCTTTCGGACGGAGCCCTCTGACTATCGACTCGAACCGTGTAGATATTATGCCGCATCTCTACGGTATAACTGCCGCTGGGTAGTCGTCTCTCTAGCGCCCGTAGCAATTGAGAAGAGCTCGTGAGATTCGAGTGAATTTGCAATTCTACAGGTTCTTGCTGATCGTAGTGACCTGATTCAAAATCCTTGACAGATGTGTATTGCGGCATTGTATCACTGAGCTTTTTATTCAGAGCTTGTACTGTTCCTTGCTGGCTTCTTGATTGCAATCTCCAGTGAGCAGCTGTGGTGTTTAAATCTAGACGCTCGCGACAGCATTCAAAGATGTGGAGGAAGTTACCGAGAAAAGCCCAATCTCCCAGCCTTAGAATTTTGTGAATACCGCCGCGTCAGGCGGCAAGCGAGTGTCATTGTGACTGAAATAGACATATCAAATTCGGAGAGTTGCCTGACGGGGGCGCTGGGGCTGTGCTCGCGTGCGTGATCATTTGCTGGCCTCAGCTGGCATAGCCTGACCTGACCAAGGAAGATCGGAGGTATGGCTTCGGTGGTTTCTGATTCATGGTCGCAATGATGTTTGACTGGCTGCAAGCAGCGATTGCCCAGGCTACACTAGATCGAGTGATGTGGTGTTGGTCCCGTATGCAGGCTATGGCGAACCACCTCGACGCTCAGCCCCAAGCCTCCCGCTGCACAGGACCTCCCTTAGACGCCTACTAGGCTTTCCGGATACCTGCAGGGGGCTTAGCCTCTAGTAGTCTCGGTGACATGAGAAAAGGTGGTGTAGCATCAGATCTGCTTATTGGGTATTGCCAGTGTAACTCGAGGTAGGCTAGGAGGAGAGAACACTACAAGAAGCCCGAGTATCACGGTAAATAGGGCTGTGCCATTCCATCCATTTTGATCGATCGGAATGTCTCAGTAACACACATCATATTGGTACAGGAATGAGTACGTGGTGTATGATAATTTAAGTCCAGCGTCGCTCAAGGCGACTGGCGAAATGGGAGCTGCGGGGTCTAGCACCGACATCTGGTCTAACACCTACTTACCTGTTGACTCAACCATCAATAATAATTTTCGCGCATGATTTGCCCAGCTGCCTGCTAGCTGTCATATCAAGGTCATCAGCATAGACCCTGCAATCATCGTACGAGACAGATTTGAATTTGTTCCTGTTCACTTGATTGTTCCACTTCCAATAGCTTGTCCGTCGTGAGGTACCTCTAAGGATGGATCCTACAAAACGAGCAGGCATTGACCGAGAGCTTTTGGGCCTCGCCGAATCCCCGATTCCAAACGGACCAACATCTGAAATAACAACTTCGAATCAGATTAAGGCACCACAGCTCGGACGTTCCGATTCGACTTCCAGAAACTCACAAGTGGGAACAAAAGACTCTAGTCAAAGCGGCCCACTCCTCCCATGGCGCATCAATGTCACCGATGAAGACGTTACTGAAACGCGTCACGAAGAGGCGGCAGGAAATTCCCAGCTCATCTACGGAGAGAAGCAGAACCCAGCGTCATTTAGAGGCGGCTCATCCGATGCTGGAGCTTCTAACTGCAGCTTTCTGAGTATTGTGCCTGTGCAGGATATGGGCCATTCAGATTACATTGCGTGGGAGTCATCGGAGGTGGCGAATGATGGTATAAGGACCCAGGCATCACAGTCTACCCATGCTACACCGCGGCCTCAGGACAACACCAACGACGACGCCGATGTTCAGACCATGAGCGACGCTATGTTTGCCGCCAGCATAACTTCTGCGTCGGAAGACAAAGGCTTTTTGCCTCTCGATGCACTCCGCCGAATCGTAACTCCGTCGGCCGTACAGAGGCTTTTGGGGCATGCATTCCCCCATTTCAAACCCAAAGTCATCAATAGCTGGGTATCCAGTATCAGTGGCAAGCCAGATGAGGTCAAGACCCAGCCACGACGACGCAAGATATTTGCTATACTGATTCTAATGGAGCAAGTCAAGTTAATCGAAGACTTCATTAAACACAACATTGACGACAGCTTTTTACCTCTGGAAATAAAACGGAACCCCCGTCACAAACCTGTCATCCAACTTCAGAAGAAAGACGGTACAATCTTGAGTTGTTTTAACCATTGGCGTACCAAGCACATCAACAACTTTGTTCAATGCCAGGAGGCCATTTGCACACCATTTTTTAAACTCCCAGGCGATGACATGCACTACTACGAGATCACATCAAAAACAATCCTGCCATTCCAAGAATATGACTTAGTTCGAATTGGCGGCTATGGAAGCGTTAGAAAAGTCAGAATCCACCACGCGCATTATAGCCGCGATACTATTTCCAAGGCAAGTCACGACCTTTGGCCTTACAACTACGCTTGTTTTCTCATTCTTCCTTAGGACCGAGGGAAAGTCCTCCGGCATTTCGCGGTCAAGCAACTTCATCTTGAAACTCATGAAGAGTATGCGAGAGAAGTGGAGCTTTTTGAAAGACTAGGAGTAGGATCAAGAGGGGCAGACCCCGACCATTTAATCCAGCTTCAGCTCACCTACAAATATGGCCAGTCTTACTACCTGGTATTTCCCTGGGCAGATGGTAACCTGAAGGAGTTCTGGAGCAGAAATGTTGCCAACCCAGGTAACAAAGCTGAGACCGTCTGGTTCCTCAGCCAATGTTCAGGCCTTGTCCGCGCTCTTCGAAGAATTCATAATCTGAGGACCATGTCCAAAGAAGACAACTATATCCCTGTTTCAAACGACCCAAACGCATTGCTTGATGACAAACACTGGGGCCGGCATGGCGACATCAAGCCAGAAAACATTCTTTGGTTCAAGAAATACGAAGAGTCGCATCGCAACTTTCTTGTAATCTCCGATTTTGGGTTAACTCGATTCAACAGTGTCGATTCCAGATCTCAAGTCGCTTATGACGCACTCAGGGGCTTCTCGGGGTCCTATCGGCCTCCCGACGTGGATCTGAAAAGAACCATATCGCAGAGGTATGATATCTGGTCCCTGGGTTGCGTCTTCCTCGAATTCGTATCGTGGTTTCTTGTCGGCGACGATCGAACACAAAACGATTTTACAGATGCTCGGATCCAAGAAGACGGATTGCATACTGGGTCGAGGATTCTTGTTGAAGATAAGTTCTTTAACTTTAATCCAAGTAAAGATGATGCACCCTCGACGGCTCATGTGAAGACATCCGTCACTGATGTAAGTGGTCCTAACGAGGCCGTCGCGCTCCTGGGGATACATACCTTCCGCAATCTTACTAAATATTGTTAGTGGATTGATAACCTACATCATCAGAAGAGCTGTGCTGAGCCCGTGCACGAACTGCTGAACCTCATTCAGTACACAATGCTTGTGCCAGATGCTAAAGAGAGATGGGCTTGCTCGAGGATACAGCCTGTGATTAACGACTTGATCCGGAAGAGCAAACGTGACGCAGCTTACGCTACTACTGGGACTGACGGCGTGTCCGATCCATTGAGATTTCCCTGCATGTCTGTGGAATCTCCTGCTGTATGTAATCAGCCCGACAACATTTGCCACATTGTGAATGACACCGGAGAGCAGGAGGGAAAAAGACCGAGTTCGCCTGCCACTCCTGACAAGGCCATCCGGAGGGATAGATCTCTATCTCTTTCGCCGGCAGCAGCCATCAGCAGCAGGGAACGTAAGCCGTCAGAAACAAACGACCGCACGAAACGACCGCCAGTCATGCCAGCGGGCTCCCCCATTCAATCATCTTACTTCTCTCGTTCAGTTACTAAACCTAGTTCCACGCCGGCCTCCGAGGAGAAGAGTGTTGCGAGGTCGGTGAGGTTGTCGTCATTTAGTACGGAAGATTCCACACAATCGATCATGAGTGTGTCAGAGGCGGCATCAAGTTTTGCGAGTACACCAAACACTTCCCCATTCCCTAGTCAGCCGGCTGAAGATTGCTTTGATGTACTCGAACAAGACTTGGTTTTAAGGCAAAAAGAAGCCCGTGAAGGCATGGCAAGTGAAGAAATATCAATACAACGGCGTACAGAAGCCATTGCATTGACAGAAACATGAGTGGATGGGAAAGTCTCCTGCGATGCACGCACAGAGGCAACAACTCATATATTCCGAGAGCCCTGAAGACGAGTATAGCTTGCGGATGCATGGTAACGCCTGTTGATTCCGATGTAGTGCACCATCTTAATTGGGCGTTCAAGCCAAATCATAGACATTGATTAATTACATACAAAAGTCCCTCCAAGTGTATCCAACACGTTGTATTCAAAAGTCTACAATGTCGGCGAGTTGTCACCGACTGATGGCAAGTTGGTAGCCGGCGTGTCCGTATTCCAGTTCAGAATGCCTCCCTCACCGAAGGCGAAGTCATTTTCGATCTGCGTAAACAGGAATTGATTCGCTTCTTCAGTGGACCATGACCACGGAGGCTCGGATGCTAGTAGCGTATCGAGTCCATCCTCGCCATCATGCTCAGCCGGGATATGGTTGAGGCCACCCACTACCACCGGACCGGTATTGACATCCTGCATACTGTCGAGTCCAGGTGCGAAAGAGAGATCGTCTTGCATCCGTAGTTGCGCCGCCGTAGATCGATCCAGATATTGGAAAAACAACTGCAGCACCCACATCCTAACCTCCCACGTTTTTTGTAGCTCTTGAAGGCCCAGAAGACAAATCTTCGCTCTATGCTCAATGATTGACCTTCCGGCGCCGTTCGAAGAACGAAGATGGACCGTATGAATACAGAGCGTATTGAAAAGGTTTGTTATGACGTGTATTTGTCCATGACGTAGATTCCCCTCCAATAGCATATCCTCGATGATGCGGGAGTTCCTTGCCGCGGCCTGGAGGGCGATCTGCCCGTCCACTTCTTTACTTTCTTCAGCACTTCCAATGCAACCTGATCTGTACAATAGGATGAGAAGATTGTTGTATGCCAGGTGCAACATACTGGCATGAAAGCCCGCCGCATCGCCAAAGTCACTATGCGCCAACGACATGACTGTAGGCAATTGCTGTCTCCATCTCACGAGGTCGTCTCTCATTTGAGACCGATCACTCGGGGATAGTGACTTGCTGGGGAGGTATCCGCTATGAACGATCTTCCCCAGTACTCTAGAGAGTTGAGCAATGCTGATGAAGTACGAGATGTACTCTTGGGCTTTGTAACTCGGCAACTTTGAGTCAAACGCACGCTCGAAGTCAAGTTCCTCTAATGGCTCAATATCACAATCTTCGTCTCGAATCCGGTTTGGCAGGCCCAATGCTGCAGCACACTGCCTTTCGCGTATGTATATGGCCCACCATAAGCGCCTAGAAAGTCTCTCCGTCCTCTTCTCGGTTATAGCGGATTTCGAGGAACGGTGAAGCGCCTTCGTCTGAGCGAGACTGATGGCTGCGCCCAGCCAGTGCCGAGCATCTTTCTCCAGCAACAAGCCAGCCCTCCAAAAGCTCATAAGAAACAAAGCTTGGGTGACTGTAAACTTTTTTGGCTCGAACTCCACGTCGTAAATGTCCTTTGCGCGATTGTAGAACACCCACTTGGCAACATGACGGCCTCCGAGTCCAATGGCTGGTAGAGCATCTTCCTTGCAGTGTATGACAGCTATGAAGAGGATCGCGTGTAGTAGCAGAGGGGATAAAGTGCCATCTTTGAAGCTCGTCCAAACGTCTAACTCATCCACGACAGGAAAGCATGGGTGAAACCATTGGAAGTACGCCTTCAGCAACGTTTCCACGGCTGGCACAGGTGGAAATGAAAAGACGCCTTCTGCTTTTAAAGAACGAACCCTCGACTTTCTACGCTCTACTTCCCATTCCGGCAGTAAATTCTCAGCTCTTACAGCGTGAGGAACGGCATGCAGAAACCTCAAGTTTTCTGGTGGTGATGTACCGGCTGTTGGCGGCGTTGGATTACTGTTGGTGACATACCGTATTGAGGATGACTCGCCGAGGAATACGGAGCTGTCCTCCTCCTGTCTGTTGTTTGGTGCCAATGATGGTGACTGAGGTTGTACTGTGATGCATTGCTGATCGCCCGACCCTTCTACCTCCCCATATCTTGCAAGATCGGCAAGTGCTTGAGATGCGGCAAAGTGCTCATCATTCCCAGTCGCCACTGACTCATTAAGGAGACTTGTATCGATGAAAGAAGGTGACGACCCGGCCTGATCTAGCCCGCTTTGGTCGCCTGGCTTTGCGTTTCGCCGTGATGGACGCGGATGCTTGCCCCGTCTCGACTCACGAAGCTCACAAGGCGTGTCGGCTGTTGTGCAATTGCGACAAGGCCTTTGCTCGGTTACATTACACTTGACGCGTCGCGCATTGCAAGCCTGACATGCCTGGCGCGCTCTCCTGCGGAGGTTTGTCATAGCCGCCAGCCGAAAGGTAACAAATCTTGCTGAGCACGACTGTGTTAAGCCGTGAAGAGTCGCCAAGTATTAAACCACTCTCGTTTCCTCTGGCGCTCAAATAGGTACCCCAAGATGCCCCCCGCAGTATTTGGGCTCTCATAAGATGTTGTCCGAAGATGTTGAGGTGTGCAGGTGGTCATGTAGCCGCGACTGATTTCTTGGTATAGCCGAGTGCGGGGGCCTTCAGATGCGCCAATGACATCACTATGCCTGCGATTCGGTTATATGGAATTACATAACCGATGCCTTCCAGACCCCATCCATGCTTGCTTCGTTTTGATCATTGACTTTCACCTTGCTCTGCTGTACTTTAGGTACGCATATCAATAATCATATTAATTCTTTAGCTTTATGAGAGACACAGTCGAGAGAGTCTCAGGGCAACATGGCCACGAAATTGTCTCCACAACTCAAGTGCTTGTCTCGGAGACTTCGAGCTCCCAAACTTGCCAGGGGATTCTCATTCACAGCCGAGAATCGGGGTACATACGAAAGTACAATTGCCAATCTAAACATTGACCAGAACACCAGAGTGATATATCAAGGTAAGAAAAGTGATAATGTGTTAATGCATTGAATTGTTCTCAGGCTCTTGGGGTTTGCTAGCTCACTATCATGTAGGATTTACTGGTAAAGCAGTGCGTACCATGCATTGGCGAAATCAATGTGGCTACTATGGAGCTGACATTGAATGATACTAGGCCACCAAAAATGCAAGAGACACGATGGAATATGGCACGCAGATTGTTGGGGGCGTCTCCCCCGGGAAGGGCGGTCAGGATCACCTCGGACTACCCGTGTTTGACACAGTACAAGAAGTACGAAATCCTCAATATCCTCCCAGCCATGTGCTTCAGCTGACGAGGTACTGTCCACAGGCCGTAAAGAATGTGAAGCCACACGCAAGCGCAGTCTTTGTTCCTGCCCAATTTGCAGCAGGGGCTATCATTGAAGCAATCGAGGCTGAGATTCCGCTCGTCGTTTCGGTCGCTGAACATGTGCCCCTTCACGATATGGCTAGGGTTCAAGAGATTCTCCGAACGCAAAGTAGAACTCGGCTTGTGGGGCCCAATTGCCCCGGGATCATCGCACCCGACCAATGCCGCATTGGCATCATGCCGTACAAGCAGTACACAAAAGGTGTTGTTGGGATTGTTTCCAAAAGCGGAACACTCAGTTACGAAGCTGTAGGGGCCACAACCAAAGCTGGACTTGGACAGAGTATCGTTGTTGGAATGGGAGGAGATATGATGCCAGGTGAGCAGAAACCTCCACTAAACATACCTCTTGATTTTTTTCTGATCTGATGTGTAAGGGACTACACTTTTGGACGGGCTCAAGTTATTCTTTGCACATGAAGAGACCAAGGGAATCATCGTCATTGGCGAGATTGGCGGCGAAGCTGAGCTAAAAGCAGCGGAGGCCATAAGAGATTACAGAAAGTTGACGCCTAACCCAAAGCCAATCATTGCAATGGTCGCCGGGAGAACGGCGCCGCAAGGAAAAACGATGGGTCATGCTGGTGCTATTCTTTCACCGAGAGATGTGCCTGCCGATATTAAAGCAAAGGCACTCGAGGAGGCGGGTGCAATCGTTGTGCCGCACCCGGGAGTCATGGGCAATGAGATGAGAAGGCTTATTAATCTGCAGCTATAGCTTAAATTTCGAAAAGTGATGAGAAAAGCTACTCGATATACTTGCAATGTTATACAATTATTAGTACTTACCTCCGGTGTCTCATCTGATTTATCATTTCATACCTCAACGTAAAGATGATTGTAACTGATCGCCAATACTGATAAGAGTTTCTCTTTGCACGATAACATGAACATTCAACTGGGTTTGATTGCTTTAAGCGTAGTTGGACAACGCCTGGTTGTCTTTTCATCCGCCGCTTCAGGTAACTCAAAGGCAACTAGGTATCAAAACACTTCTGTTCGAAGGCAACGCCGTTTTCCCCATGACTTTAAGAAAGAAAGCAAACTCTTGTAGCGAAATCTCCGTTCCAAGTGGTATCATGTGTGCTGTGGCAGTCATCCTGCCCTTTCAAGGCTGACTAATTGTGTCGAAATCAAGAGACTTGCCCCTGATGATGGCTGCCCTCACCGTGGTCTGGATCATCAGGCCCAGGTTGCATGCCTTCGTGCTTGACCTTTCGATACTTCCACTTACTGATGGCACGTCGTGGACTCATAGCCTTCTTGAACTTGGTCCAGGTCCCATCCTTTTTCGCCGCCGCCGGTGGCAGCTCGTACTCGCAGTCTTCAAAGGGATTCTCTCTGTGATCGTGGCCATGCTCACGATCCCAATCCCGCGCAGCCTGCTCATTTTGCTCTCTAAAATCTTCTCCAAATGGGTTGCTCTCAGCATATGAGTAATCGTCGTCATCAAACGGGCTCGCCGTTCGCCGCCGGAATGTGGGGCTACGCAGGGATGGGGTGGCGGATCTCGGCAGCCAGGAGAATCGCCGTTGAGCGTCCGCGACCGGCGGTGTAGGCTCTGGAATAATTGTGGTAGTCATCATGGTGTTGATTGTGTGTCTCCTCGTCGGTGCCGGCTAGAAGGATATCACAGTCAGTTTGGATATTCAAATGGTGCACTGGCATTTGTCGAGTCATACAGGTGTTGAGATCTGAGCTTGAGAAAAGGCGGTGCTTTTCTCGTCAATGTCCATTGATGGGCCCCTCATTTTGTCGTCGTGGTCGCACTCGTAACCGTTGAGCATCGTGCCAATATTCAGAAGCAGAGAACAGTGAAAACGAATTTGCGTCGTCCAACGTGCGCAGACAATGAATATCGTAGGCTTTCTTTTCTGTGCGCCTGGCACTCGTGAAGTGCCTCTGATCACGTCGAAGAGAAAGCTGGGGGCGGGGGACCGGAGGGCGCGAGCGGATATGGCCAGCCACGTTTATGTATGTACGGAAAACAATGTTTCAAGGGATGCCGAGTCATTGATCTCATGTTCTAGGCTTCATTTGGCTTTTCATTCGATTTTGTTGCATGGAACACCATAAATGATGGGTCTTTCTTCCTCCAAGGGAGGGGTAAAACCCAGTGTGTCTCCTCAAACATGAGACGCAAATCGTTGATGCGCTTTAGGGCCTCTGGGTCGCCGGCGGTGCTATCATGTTACTACCAATGCACTGTGTGATCGCCTGGAAAGCGGGATGGTTATGGAGACAAGTTCGTGGGGAAATCCATGTTGGCAAGACTTTGTTGGCACTGAGCAAATGGTGGAAGCGGGAGTAGTTCCTATTCCCAGCCGTGTCATCCGGGATGGTCCCATCCGCTCCGGAGGCGATCAGTAAGGTGTCTGTGGGGCCGCCCCCGACTTACATGGGCAACCCATCCAAACATCCGGCGCTGCCAGCTGTCGATCACGGGCTAGTTCCGGTCGCAGACCACACTCGCCTGGCGAGAACTGGGACTATCGTGGCATGAAATCCCATTCTCTTTTTCTCTCCAACCTCCTCCTCTGGTTCGCATGATTAACTCTAAACAACAGCGCAAGTCGTTGACATTGCACAGCCACGTTTGGCTGGAACCCAAGCTCGGATGCGTTCTGCATATCAACCATTGTCCGTTCTCCAAAGGAAGAAGACCGTTTCGACAGGAAGATCATGCAGGAGAACGCAATCGACGGAAAAGAAGGAATCTAGAAGCCGCCTGATTCGTTCAACTACCGCCATGCATAGCAACTCTGACGCAAAGATGGGAATCTGCCAGTCTCCATCTACCCCGGCACTCCCGATCTAGTCTGTGCGCTGACGAACATCCACATCTATCCGTAGACGGATAGCGAAGATCACGGACCCTTTTCATCAGTGCAACTCTGTCTAGGAGCTAGTCAAGCTAGTGGATTTTACCTGTTCGCTTGATTCTCTTACCCGTGTCACCTCACAAACCCACTGACCGAAACGCCAAAGCGACCAATATTCGACAGCCTCCCCCGGTCATTCCGGAAATTTTCGGCGATCATGAAGCAGCCTCACGAGTCACCTAGGACCCCCTTTTAAAGGAAGGAAAAAAACCCTTCCAGACCCCCTGCTCGTTGCCCCCTTCACACCCTCTTCCACAACAAGTTGCCCTCCTCAAAACAAAGACAGATAGCATAGTTTGCAATAAAGAAGCGTCCTGGTTCAACAATTTGCAACTTCTTCCCTCCATGAGATAGGCTCTATCCTAAGTTTTCAGACAATATGCCATTCAGGAAACACGAACGCATAGCGGACAAGTCGTTCGAAGACAATACGGCCTCAACATATGCCGGCGGCAATAGCAACGAGAGAATCTCTAATGAAAGGGCCTCGAATGAAAGCGACATCGAAGCTGGCGTTCAAGTCAAGCCTGCCGGACTTCACCAGAAGCAGCCAACGGACAGCATCAGTGGACATCAAATCTTTTACATCTTTGGACTCGACGGTATTGGTGCCGCGGTTCTCTCGGGGGGCATAAATTTTGCAATCGCTTACGGTAAGGCCCCGCAACACTTTGCTGAGCTTAAGCTTTTGGCGAACCAAGCAGCAACGTGAGAGTTTACTGACACGACCCATGCAGGCATGTACTCAACTCAGAACATCGCGCGCAATCCCATTCGCCTATTTCAGTTGCCCAACACACTAGCTGGGGATGCAGTAGTGACCATGATCATCCAAACGACAATGACGTGGTTCATCGAACTTTTTCTCGCCAACCGCGACATGAAGAATGGGAGCGTCCGCCCAATAGGCTTCATCGAAGAACCTTCGCAGCCCTTCATGCGGTGGTTCATGATGCTTAATCTAGAAGACACGAGACACACCAAGAGCAGACTTTCGGTGTTTGTTGAACACCTGATTCGAATCGGCTTGATTTTTGTTGTTTCATTCTTCCTGCTCTGGCCAGCGTCAGTCGGGATTTTGACCGTTATCGGAACCCGGGGATCAGGGAATGATTGGGACTGGTATTTTCAGTCCAAGTGGGCGCCCGAAGCCTTCAAAGGGATCCTTGGAGGACTTCTCGGTCTTCTCACAACCCCGGCCATGGCTTCATTCTGGCTTGTCAAGGAAGGTTGGAGCTTGAAGAGGGGCGGGACTTTGTTGAGTTGACGGATGAGTTTTCCAGACGACTTTGGAACAGGGAATCAGCTTGGCGTTTGACGGAATAGAAAATTTCTACTCACATCAAACAATTACAGCGACGCACATCGGCGTATAATGACTCGCTACAATGAACTGTAACTTGTGAGAAGAAATATCCGACGGGGGAGGTGGATGAACCCCCAACCGACTCGACATGCGGTTCTCCCGGTAGCTATTCCTGGCCTGCACAAGTTCGTCCCTAGTTTCCAACCCTAAAGCCTAAAGACTATAGGTGTGAAAGATGTTTCAGCGAAATGGTCCATTGGCTTAATCCTGTACATTATTCATTGCCCAAACGAAATAAACGCAGCGTATTTCAGTTAAAAGAAAAACCAAAATACATAATCAGGAATTTATATGCTAGATAGAGGTTCCTCATAATTGCATCGTAAGCTATTTCAATAGCATGAGTTTATTGTACTGCCTGCGGACTTTGGAGACATGGAGACCCAAAGATTCAACCCAACCCATATCTGATCGTAGCCCCAACACTTGCCAAAGTGATGCTTTCGTCCCACTTCAATGCATACGCCCTTGATTTTAGACCGGGCTCTTCCAAGTCTCATGAAAAATGCGAGAAAGGTTCTGCAGGTATGAGTATGTTTTCTTGTCAAGCTACGCACGTCGGATCGTTCGTTACCTCGGGTTGACTGTAGTACTGCAGCAATCAGACGTAAACTCACAGATTACTTTGGATTTGACTTCTTTCGCACAACACAACCAGCAGAGACTTCTTAGACATCTCTTTACTTAATGTAGAAGTCAATCCGGCTGAGTACTAGACCATTCCAGCCAACTCTTCTTCTATAGTTGATAGCCAAAGCAACAAAATACTTCAATATTCAATGCTACCAAAGATTAAACAGATCGGCAAACACACATTTGCATATTAATACCCCAGTACCTAGTCATAGGTAGCCTTTCGGACTTTTTATGGTGAGCGTTTGACAATGGTAACAGCGCCAATGATCACATTGGGGACAGTGTGTGTCTGTATGCTCGTTACATGGGCCAAAAGAACAATTGGACTAAAACTGTCAGCTACTAACAAGCTTCAAATAAACTACAAGCTTTGTTGACTTACACAATACCATACTTTGAAGTATGAAGTGAATTTTCCATGGTTCTGCTTCGTCCCTTCCAATGGTTTTTCCGGAGATGCTGCGAAGTTGTCAGCATACTCAAGGTATATTAACCAAGACCTAAGCAAAGTAAACCCTACCTTTAATCATTTGTAACCCACCTCTTGGGCTCTGAATGTATGGAGTCTGCGGGTTCTTGTGTGAACTGTGCACTGATTCATCTGTTTCGACTGAATTGCGATGCCATGATGCAAAAACGGTGTAGGCTTCGGACACTGTCCCTGGCACTGCTTGAGTGCTCGAGTCACAGACAACCAGCTGCTTTGGCTCTTCCGAGTTTCTCTCGACTGGAAAATAACAGGCCATGTCGTTCATAATGTCTTCGGCAGTAACCATAAGGGCCAAAGGCTGGCCTGGAAATGTCGCAACCACCATCCCGGCAAAAGACGAGCCTCTGGACAGCCATGTCCCCGATGTTCCCTCCGCTGCATGTCAGTCAGTTAAGTCTTCCATCAATCAAGATCTAAAAGCACCTAATGGTTTCGACAGCTGTAGTTTACGAACTACCAGCTTTTCCTCCGCAAAAGGCATCGTGGTCGTTCCTGGCAATAGTTTGACGTCGTGCGCTTCTCCTGGGCCTAGAAGAAGGGATAAATGGCCAGCTTCCAGCGTTTCGTTAGAGATATAGTGTGTGATCTCAACATTTGGAATCCACGAAGACACATTCTTGAGAGTCGATAGAAGATCTGATTTAAGAAGTGCATAGTCGGCTGGTCGAGTGGGTAAAGTTTTGTTGCTTAGCACAGGAATGCGTTCCTTGCAAAGCCTGACTCCTGCGATGTCTTCTAAACAGTGCCATTTGGTTATGGTTTTAGGACTTCTTCTTCCAAGAATTGTTCCCATGTCTTGAGTTCCAACAACTTCATCTTTTGCAGGCGAATCGGGCTCCACATGTTCGTCGTAGTTCAAGAAGTGGTCCCATTCTGAAACTTCTGTCTCGTCGCCATTTGAACTCGGTCCATTCTTTCCATCACGGCTTGAGCTAGGCGAGAGCTCGCTCCCAGATTCGCTGTCGGAATCAGAGTAATCGTCTGTTCCATTCGCAGCCTGAAATCCATGCCTGTAGTCCCCAATGTAACTATCGAGCTTCATGGAACACTCCGTATCTTCTTGCGTTAACGTGGTGGGGCTGTTATTCTCTTTCTCTGCCCATAGGCAATCTAGTAAACCGTGAGAAGTTGTTATTGCGATTGGGCGTCTTGGGTCTGTGTCGTTGGTGGATAATAGCCCTCCTATTCGAGATATACGCTGCTCAGCTATTCTTCCGTCTTTAATAAAGGTCGCACAGCAAAGTAAGCCACACGCTGACTGGGGCCTGTACGAGTCTATCGGTGATTCCATATGATACAGTATGGTGCCACCCGCATAAACGATCCCTACGTGTTGCTCGATGTCGGAAAGAATTTGGGGAAGTGGAACAACTGCATGGATAGCGGAGAATCTAGGCGCCATCTCGTGAATCTCTATCGCTTTCTTCATAAAGATCTCGGGGAGCAGCCGGTGCCGCATCAGACGGCGAACTTTATTGCGACAGGATTTGCTGCCACAGAGTATCCACACGCAAGGTGACACTGTAACCATGCCTGAAAAAAAATTATGCTGATGACCTGACATCCGGAGCTCGGGATAGATTATTCTCCTTGAAGAGTCTATCCGCTTCAATCGGTTTGTTGCCTTCGCCTGCTCTGAAACCATTGCCGTAACAACTGTCTCGAGGTCCAGCTGCAATTGGGCCCGAATGGGGGTCCACATGGATGAAAGCTTTGGCGGAACAGGAATATGGTCTTCGTCGGCATACCAAATTGTTGTGTTCGGATACCGCCATAAATGGGGAGAGCTTACTGGCAGTGTGTAACTTGGGGTGATCTCGTCTGTTTGTATTTGAGAGAGGCCCTGCTGGGTCTGATTGTCACTGGTAACTGTTAAGTTATTGTCGATGATAGAGACCGACGTAGGTGGGGTAGACTGCGCCGTTGGCGGAAGCAGCGTCTCAGGCCGTGGTGGCGGTGTAGACCGAACAGCTCTGTCTCTCTTAAATTCTTCTGAAAATCCAGTCGTGAGGTCCTCGTTGGTTCTTGAATTGGGTGAAACAGTATTCGTGGGTGTCGATATGCCATGGCTGGTCATATTCGTCCGCTGTCGTTTGGTCTCCCGGTCACACCAGTGATCTCCTGTGGCGACGATCTCGTCATCATCATCGTCGCACAGTGCAGAGATCTCCGCTCCAGGAACAGTATGCATTTCTCCTGGAGGTAGAATGCGCTGAGCTTGTCAAAATGGACAGAGCTTGAGTTTCGAGCCATAGATGCAACAGCTTCCGCCTTATTCTGTTTGCATGTGTATATGATTCTTGACTTGTTCTCGAATATCTGGTCAACAGCATATGGCATAACGTTAGGCTTTTGCTCTCACTGCAGAGCTGCCAATCACCTGCACTTCGCCCGAAAGGCAGACTGCAGGCTTTCTGACAGCTGGATAAGGGGGCGGTGCAGGAGCACTGTAAAGCCAATCAGTGCCGTCGATTTGATGTCTTCACTGCACTCAGCCTGATTGTCTTAGCCCCCGTGTGTACATGTTCAAGCAATGAAACGTGGTCCAACAGAAACCTTGATCTTGGGTCCACATCTTGGAGTTTAATATCTCAATCTAAACTACATTTAATGTCCATTGTCGGCCTGACCGAGCCCAGAAACTTGTCAACCATAGCTCCTGTCATATTCATGTCCACGTCCTTTACCATCGGTCTGTTTCTTACTCTCAGACTCGCCCAGGATTTCACATCGAAGCCGGTATATATCCATCCGGGATGGCTTTCGGAAAAACGGCGAGAGGTGACCCCAATGATACTGAAATCTGCAAGCGAGTTTGGCCAGCATTAGCAGACAAAGTCTACCTTTCTGGTCAATATATGACACTGGCAGCCTGCGTCAAGAATGTCATCACTCCGTCAGAAGAAGCCGTAAAACAAGTTTTGCCGGCAAACAATAACATCGACACAATTGAGACAGTTGTGGGCTCTGTCAGACGGTCAGACCAAATGCCTGTGGAGGATGTTGTGAAAGCATTCAGTCTCAAAACTGCAAATCCAGGAAACCAGAATCGAGAAGTGATGAAAGTTGTTTCCGTGGCCGCATCTCTCGAATCAATGACGAGTATCCAAGTCTTGCCGGATTCAAATATACATGAACACTCAGCGGTGTTATGGGAGTGCGGAGCATCGCTGAAAGATACCCTGTCTAAATTTTATAACGGAGTGCTGAACCCGGACTTGCAACACGGAACCCTAACCTCGCATCTCACGATAAGGTCCCTAGTCAAATTTCACGGCTATACGGTCGTGTGGACAGACTTTCTGAATCAGCATCTGCGTATCGACGAGGAATCGAGGCTTGTCTGGGTCTTTCAACACAAAATATGGCTCTCTTCGCAAGTGGGCCGATCGGATTGTTCCGTACCACAATCTGTGCTGCTCGAAGCGCTGGATACACTCAATGTACTTTTCCCTCCAAACGATGACCACACCAGACGATTTCTACAAAGGCGAGAACAAGAATTTTACAGCTTGGGTTATTGTGGCAGAGTCCCAAGCACCGACCTAAAGAAGTACGCCATCTGGGGAACGAAGATGGACCGGCTTTTGAGCGTCGCAAAAGGCCCAAGAAGAGGGATTTGGCAATTTCTCCCTACTCCAGATCGATTCAATGTCTTGGAGTCAGCCAACTTCGTGATTGCGTGTGTGGCGCTCGTGTTTTCGATTGTGGGATTCGTGTTGGGGCTGGTGTCCATTATCTACGCAAAGTTGTCGTATCAGATCGGGCGGGAGTCTATTGACATATCGAAGGTGTCTCTTGATGTGTCCAATGAGTCTCTGGACTTGACAAGGCTGCAGTACCTTTTGTCAGTTGCACAGGCTTGTTCAGATCCTGATCAAGCGCGATTATTGCCAGACTTTTGTTCGGCGGAGGCCTAGAACCAGATGTGGTAGAGATGCCTTGTGGTTGTATTCATACAAAGCCATTAGTGCCAGAACCCTTTCGGAAACACAAACCCATCTGAACACACTTTGGGTATTTTATGTTCAACGGCGCACGTAGGGAGTTGAAGTGCAAGACACATGAGATGTGATGAAGAACAGCAGGAGTCAATTGGGTTACAGCACAGGAAGTCCTCATGATCATGTTCATTGCGACAGCTCGCTCATTTGCGGATTATATACACTTATTACAACATCTCTCCTATACACAATACCCTAGTCGCTTAACCCCAACGCTTTCCCAAAGCATCGTAAATAGTCTGGTTCACAGGCAAAACACCACCATGCCTCAACCCACTAGGGAATCCAGTCCGCGAACTAGCAGTCCAACCCGAGTTACTCGCCACATTCGTCGTCTCATACGGTCTGTACCCATCATCACCATAGAAATCAAGCAGAACATGTGCCTTGCCCGCAACCTGGTTATCCCAGTACGACGCAGGACCCTCGACGCCGCTGGCGATAACAGCAGAGCTACCGCCGGGACGGGTCCAGGTACCAAACAGACCCGTGGTGGAGACCTCGACGAAGACGGTCTTGAGGGACTCGTCCTTGAGGAAGCGCACAAAGGACTTGCCATCGGTGCCGGTCGGGAGGATGTTGAGGTCGATGATGTTGGTGGGGGACTTGTCGATGTAGGTCTGCGGGGTGGAGAAGGTCTTGAAGTCCGAGGTGTAGGCGTAGCGGATCACGATGGCGCCGGGGCTGCCGGTGTGGTTCGGGTCCGAGGCGGGGTACTGTTTACGCCGTTGGTCAGTTTTCCAAATAGTCTCCGAGAAAGAAAAAAAATGACAAGGTGGTGCGTAGACTTACAAACTTGGAGGCCCAGTGGACGAGGTACCGGCCCTTGGCAGCATCCCAGATGGCCTCGGGAGCCCACACCATGCCGGCGCTAGAGTTCTCGACAACAACGAGTCTCTCGTTGCTCCAGTTGACAAGATCTGTGCTCTCCCAGACAAAGATGCCCTTGGACCCCTGTCTCTGGGCCGCATCCCAAGTAGTCTAAGTAAGATCACGATCAGCGCCCGGGTTCCGCATCAGAGTCATGCACAGAAGCATACCTTTGCGATATCCAAGTCCGTACCGACGATATACCACTTCTTCCCCTTCTCCGCGCCACCACCGACAACGATAGCAGGGTCACGCACACCGCCCGTTCCCTTGGTCGGCCGAATCACGGGCGAGCCAGAGTTGAGCGCGCGGAACGAGGTCGGGTTGTTGCCGTTGGAGAGGTACAAGTACACGTAAGGGTCCGCGCCGAGGAAGAAGGCACCGAGATAGCCCGTCAGACTCGGGTCAGCGCGGGGCGCGAGGGAGGTGCCGCTGAAGTCGAGTGACTGGGTGGGCGAAGCCTGGACCGAGGTCGCGGCCAGGCTTGCGCCAAGGAGGAGTAGGGATTTGAGGGAGGGCATCGTTGTGGAGGTGAGGCGAAGAGGTTTAGGAAGATGCTGATGCACACGAGAGAAGAGAAAAAACGATTGTAAAAGATTCGGGGACGCCCAGTCTTTTTATCCTGTTTCTTCGGGAGCTGTCAAACCCACGTAGATTGACTGACACACCCCGCAATCTGGGGAAACGCAACGTCGAGTCTTGACCATCGTCATAGGTGTGGTGGAAATAGGCCCTGTCATTCTCATCTCGGACAAGCGTCGTGATGGCGGGGCGGGTATCGTCGCGCGACGTTAGGAACGGCGAAGCTGTCGGCGAAGACACCCCGAGATGGAGATGCGCTACAACTTGGTCTAGTCCACTTACGAGAGACGCGCCCGAACGAACTGCCCCCCGCCACGGCCGGCGCCGAGGTTAAATCAAGGTTTCTCTGGCTCGTAACTGGTGACTACCCGGCCATCCCACACTGCCGTTGCAGTGCCGCAGGTTGTCACCACGGAACGTGCCAGGGGCACTAGAGTTTTCCCGTCGCTGGAAGATCTGCTTCCAGAGTCGTGTTGAGGGCAACCCAAGGCGTGATGGGAGATGCAAGGCACCGGGGACTTCGGGGCCGGGTTGTGCGTGGGTTGCACCCACCGAACAGATGGTCACGAGGACCATCACGAAATGAGTACGAATAGAGTGGATAGAATCAGACCATATCTGTACCTTATGGTTTTCAATCAGAAAGCTTCACGAGCTGGACGAGCTGGACGAGCGACTCAAGCTGAGCTGCTGCATATGCTCGAATCAGGGAAATTAGGTCACCGCTCATCCCATGTGTTTTCCGCCCCATCAATATTCTCGTGTCTCCAGTCCTTATCGGCTGGCACATGGCGAAATAAGGCCAGGCACGGCCAGACGTGGTTCCTCCAAAGTAAACGAACAGGGAAACGTCGACTAGAACAAAACCTTAGAAAGAGGGGCGGACCACCCGACTCTCCCCAGAAAGAGGCAGAATTGGGGATGATCCAGGTGCCGGAAGATCTCAGATACGACGTCAGTTCGTGTGTGGGGTTAGGCGTAGTGCCGAGTCCTTTTTTCATTGGTGCGCATGTTTGGGTAGAGCGCCGGACCGAGGGGTAAACAAGAACTTGTCCGTCGTTCAAGAAACGGCGTACGCTTGATGGGGTCAAATGTGGATATAAATATACCTCGGGTTTACGAGGATTCCAACGAAATATATACTCGGAAGATAGATGGCGCAAAAAAAAGTATGTACACGCGAAGAACTGGTGGGTAGAACTGGGAAATAAAGCGCGCCACGTGCGCTCCTCGACTCGGGATGCCCTGCCTCGAAACCCCACTCACAGACACTGTTAATCACGTTAATATCATCGTCATCTCGTTCGAACAACGAGCTAGAGAGATTGGGGCAGGAGATAAGAAGGAAAAGAAGGCGTCCGTACCTGAGAGTAGTAGGAGTCCTTGACGGTGCACTTCAAGCCAGTAGCACACTGGAAGCTACCATTCCATGTCGATCCACCACACTGCCCATAAAGCGGCTGTGCTGTCGAGGTTGCGAGGGCAAGAATTTTGGCCGCGGCGTGTTCGGCAGAGACCACAATGTACGATGACGGGTTAGTGGTGACCATCCCGGGGAAGATGCTGGCATCAACGACGAAGAGGTTATCTGTGCCGTACACCTTGGTGTTGATGTCGACGACTGAATCGCCTTTGCTACGGCCGTCGCTCGTCCCCAGTTTGTTCGTGCCTTTTCCGATATTTTCAGTCAGCGATTCCGATGTGCAGACGGGTGTGAGTTGGGAGGGAATGCGGGGAGTCAACTTACCGATCCAGTGGTTCGCGCGACGATTCGAGTAGGAGACGAGCATATTGTTGACATAGTCTCTAACGGTCGTACCCGGCGGAGGGAAGTTCCAGACAAGGTTGGCCACGCTCTTGAGGGAGGTCTGCAGGTTCTCGAGGCCTTTGATGACGGCCTCGACATCGTTTTGGTCGCGAAGGTAGGGCACGGTGGACACGACGGTACCGAGATTGGCCTGGATGGTCATCCTGCCGCGTGAGGTTGCGCCTCGGCCGAGGTATTGGCTGATGGTGATGGTTTCTATATGGCGTGTCAATAATCAGACGTCGAACAAAGGTGAACCTGGAAGGAACACATACTGCCGTCAGGGGCCCCGAGACTGCCTTCCATGCGGGCCGTGTATTGCATCTGCCGAGTGATGCCATCGGCACCCTTGATCTCCTCGAAGAAGCTGAGATGACGTTAGAGCAAAGGCAACGGATAGCAGCTAGTAGCATGTTTCGACTTACAGAGGACCAATGTTGGGTGCAGACTGGGCCAGAATGCCGCTTCTCTTCTGCAAATAGAGGTTCTTGTCAGTGACATTGGGGTCAGTGTACGCCTCGTAGAAGTCATAGAACTGCACGTCAGGATGCGTGACGACGGTATCAGTCTAGATTCAATTAGCTTCAATCTTCCGATCTTCCAAAATCATTAATAAGACCCACGTTGGTATGATCTTCTAGGTTGTATCCGACAGGCAGGTTGATCCAGGATGCATTGGAGATCATGGTAGGCCCGTCAGTGGAGCTCTTGACGATCTCGAGCTGATCTTGTGGGCCAATACCGCTGCGCAGCAGAAGCTTGGCACTGCCAAAGGTTCCTGCGGACAGAATCACTCGGCCCGAGATGTTAGTCACGTTGACCGTTCCGGTGTATCCACCGTCCAAGTACGGCTCAACTTCGATACCAGTGATGTGCCCTCCAGTCCGAACAACACGCTTGACGGCCGTCTTAGTCCACAGCTTGAAGTTGCTGCGCTTGCTTGCTGTGAGAAGGTATGTAGCCATGGGGCCACCGCGTTCTCCGCCAGAGTACATGTATGGCGTCTTGCCGAACGTGCGGTTCTTAGAGTTCGGGTTCGCATTAAGGTCAAGCTCCGACCACCCGGCAGTGCGGAGCCCGCCGGCAATAGCATTGAAGCCATTCGTCAGGTAGACCTTGCCGTCTTGAGATGGTGTCGTGGTACCGGGGATACGAGAGAAGACTCGGCTTGTGGCGGCAGCGACATCGGTTGACTTCCATCCGGCCGGGAAGTTGTAGTCCCAGTCTTGGGCATATGGCTACTAGATATTAGCATCAACGTCAATCTCATCGGTCGAGGGACAACATACCTTCCACCATAGAGCGGCGTTAATGGCGGTGCCTCCACCCAGAACACAACCGGCCATCTGGTCAGTATCCTGGCAGGCAATGCCGGCAGAGTCGCGCCAGATCTGATTGCAAAGACCGGGGACATCGAACCTGGTCAGGTTGGTACCCTCTAGCCAGGTCGGCTTCATGGTGCCACCCCATCTGCCGGAAGATGGCGGCCCCTTCTCTATCAACAAGACGCTCTTGCCAGCCTCACTCAGCTTGTCGGCCAAGGGAATGCCACCAGCTCCTGCTCCGATGACAATGTAGTCGTAAGTGCCAGAGGGAACGGGCACACCGGTAGGTCCAGTAGGTGCCTTCGTAGTGGTGGTGGAAGGTGGCGCTGAAGTCGTAGTGGCGCCACCACAGCTTCCCGTGACGGTCTTGGTAGCCAAAGCGGCCCATGCAGAGTAGGAGGGGTTCGCCGCGTTAGCATCGAGAGCGGCTCCATGGATACCTTGGTTATCGTGCTGGACCAGGTTGACCGAAGCAGGACACGTGGGGTTGGTAGGGCTGGTGAAAGCCTGCGCCCATCCTAAGACGAGAGAGCCAGCGCTAGTCGACACACTGCCAGTGGCACCATTGTGATTCCAGTTGAAGCAGTTCTGGCACCGGTAGATAAGGGTATAGTGCGTCGCGTTGATGGTAGACGAGATCTGTGTGAGCTTGGCGTCGCCTGCATAGACGTCTGGCATGACGTATCCCGTTGCCCAGCGGAAGGAGGTCAGGATATCAGAGCCACTGGGCCATGCCATGAGAAGTAGCTTGTTGGTCATCGATCCGCCGAGGGAGATACCGCACCAGCCAGTGCCCTGGCCGTTCTTGGAGGCGCATTGCTGGACGGAAACTGTCAGTCGGCGAGGTAGGCGATGGGCAGAGGAGACCTACGAGATAGCCAACAAATTCGTTGGCGTCCGTCGTTAAAGCATTTTGAGGCAGGGCGAAACCGTACGTCATGCCTCCGGCTGTCTGAGCGCTCGTTGCGGACCAAGTGTCGAAGATGATGCCGGTCTTGGAGTCCGTCAAGACGACCGGTGTCGGGGATTGGGCGGTAACTCCATCGAAGACTTGACCATCATGTTAGTAAGTTACCTATCCTTGATGCTATCAAAAACCTACGAGATGTTGTGGCTAGGAGTGCTGCCAGAGCACCAGAACGACTGAAGAACTTCATGGTACCGGACGTCTATGTCAACACAGGTCTAGCAACCAAGACTTCGGGATCTGCCTTCGCTTTCTGGGAGGGCGAGAGATGATTTAAAGGAACAGTGACATTTGCCAAGGCCCAAGACCTCCTTGGACGCCGTCTCCCTCGCCGCCAACCCGGGACCTACTACTTTCTTCTTTCAGATATCAAATCCTGGAGTTGGCGCCCTCTGCCACATGACCACAGGCTCCCAGCATACGGCTCGACCAGTGATATCTCCCGTGATTGTGGATTGATGCATGGTTTGCAACTGCACCGATAGGAGGAAATGGTTGTCTAGGGGGTCCATCATAGTATGGGTAGAGCGGCGTAGGCTATCGAAAGTGGTGGGTTTGGGCCTCTTTCCAACGGAATGTAACAGTGCTGAATTGCCTTTGTTGGTCAAGCCTCATGACCGGGGTTGATCCAGGCACCTCAATCTACCAGAGGCAGCGGGAGAAACCAGCAATCAGATGAAGGGGCAAGGGACGGGATGAAGCGGTGGACGCGGGGGACGCGAGTGTTTGCACATGAGACGAACCTGCACGCGAGAAAGAAGAAACAAAACCCGGGAAAGAAAATCAAAAAGAAGAAAGCGTCGATGAAGCTTTAGCTTGTGCTTGACGTATCTGAAAGCTATGATACTTGACAGAAACACCGCAAGTCTGGATACATCAAGATGCAATGTCTTGGACCGCGAAGTGAGGTCGAAACAGGCGTGCTGGGCATTGCCAGGAATGGAATGCGGAGGCAACAAGGCGCAGCCCCACGTTGCGGTGCGGCATTTCGATCCGGGCTTCCCAAATCGACGGGGGCCTGGCCGGGGTCGAGGGGCGTCAGCTGGGACTTCTTGGCTTCTTGTCAGGAGAGGAAATCATCAGGATGCAACCCTCGAGGGCACTGCAGATCTGGGCTTCTCGCTGTCGATGCGTCGTTTGACAGCCCCTGTATCCGTACCAAGACAACGCCACAGGCTTTGCCACGAGATTGCGGGGGGATTGGGCGAGAAGCAAGCGCATCTGTCAGTTTGTCGGTATCCCAGGCGTTTGGTGCGGCGGCGCGCATTGTCTTGCTTTTGGATTCTTGTATGAAACGAGTCCAGGCTAGATGACTCCCTCGAATGCGGTGTGAGGTATTCGTAAGAATTATTCATCCAAGGTGTGATGACACGGATTCGTGCATTTTTGTCACTCGGGTCCGTTGATGGAATCGTACGTATTCATCAACAAGCAAATGCAGCCGGTTAATTTGACAGGTTGCCTGCTGTATACTGTTATGTTCCATCCATTCCGGTACGCGGCGATGCGACAGCACGGTACTGACTTAACCGAAGCCAAGGGCGACGACAGTCTGGCGACGGCGCCGATTGGAAGAACCAAGTAACGCAACGAGAAGGGGCGGTGGAAATGGGAGGTCACATAGGCCCAATTCGAGTTGTGGAGGGCCCGTAATATATGACTTTTGGGTGCCTGCGACCCGCAACAAGAATGCGGGATTGAGCTCCGAGTCCGTAAACGTCAGGTCGACGAGGGTCTTTTGTTCGGTCGTCGGTGCGGCCAGATGGAGGTTCTTGTAGGATCATGAGTGTGCGGCAATCTTGTGGTTCATCTCCTTCGAATGAGATGGATGCGACACCATGCAGGCTGCGTATTGATGAGCTGATGATCGGTCATCAGGTCACGAGCCGAGTCTCTCGACGTCGGCATTGCGGTATGAAAAGGCATCGCCATTGTCTTTGCGTGCTTCCTTCAGAGCAAGGATGTAGATGTTGGAATATGGAAGCCAGTGGAGAAAACACAAGTTGTGTAGGTTGGGGGTGATGCGGAGGATTCACGCACAGTGCAGAAATAAGAAGGTCAACTTCCGAACAGTGGGAAGTCGCTTCGATATGGGGAAATGCCCACCGACGAGGGGCTGGGAGACGGCTGATTATATGTACACAGTGCGCATATAATGACTCCAACTCAGGAAAGTTCGTCCGAAAGGGAAGGGAGGAACGAAAAGGAACGAAGGCTAAAAAGCAACGTCGTTTTTTCAGCCCAAAACACCAAAACTTCTCTCGCCAGTGCAAAATAGGAGTAAAGTTGCGACAAGAAGCAAAAGATGATCAGTGGGAGGCTTGAACTCCCGGCCTTGGCATTACACAACATTTCAGGTGAAATATTAGTACCACGCTCTAACCAACTGAGCTAACCGACCAGATGGGGTGCCGTGATTGGCTGATGGTTGAAAGGCTGGAATCGCCGTTCTTCAAGGCCTGTCAAAATCGTCAACTCTTCTGTTTTGAGTCTGAAGAACACTATCGTGACAAGAGGAATGGCAATATTCAGTTGTTTTTCTTTGAGTAAATTCAATTGTGCGATCTATTCTACACATTGAGCATGCAAAAGTACAACAGCTGCCCCTCTCCAAACCTCTGGTATTTTTTTGGCGTACAAAAACAAGAAAAACAAAAACCTCTGCTATATCATGGCCACCCAAACGCCTGCTACATATGCCGCAATGCCCGCTATGCAAGTTCTAACAAATGGTACAGATCTAAAAAAAGACGAACAAAAGCAAGATATGACAAGTAAAGAATGCAGAAAAGCACAGTAAAACAATCGTGGCCTACGCTCCATCCCCTGTTTATGAATCGAAAATGGCGCCGTATGCTGGAATACCTCTGCTCTCAAGACCATATACAACCTTTCTCGTCACCTTTTGGTTCGAAATGATGACAACGGCTTCGCAAGGACCCATCTTCTTGTTATTCGTCGTCGTCGTCGTCGTCGTCGTCGTCGTAGCAGTACCCTCATTCTGCGCCAGACCGAGAGCCTGGCGACGACTACTCTCCCAGATACGGTACGTGATCGCGACCAAATCCGGCCGGCCCGTCTTCTTGGTATCGATGATTACCGCGTCCGGGTCGGCGCGGTAGAGCGCATCGATGACGGCCTGTCCGTATGTCTCGGCCGGCCGTTGCGTCGACCAGATGATGCGCACAGGGTGATCTGGCCTCTGCACGAAGAGACTTAGGCAGGGTCCGATTCCCGAACCTGTAGCGATGACGATGCACGGTTCAAACAGACCGGCAACGCGGAGGACGCCGTATTGTGGGACGCCACGGGTCCAGATCTTCTTTGGCGGGTTCTTGATGATCTTGTTGGTCCAGTCGCCCGCATTCGAGACGAGAACGGAGAAGCCCTTCTTGCCAGCGTTAGAGAGCCCCCCTGTTGACTGAGCCTTCTCGATGTCGGTGGATGGGGCGGCAGGATTCGGGATCACGGCGAAGGCGTGGGTCTCGCGGAGAGGCGCGTCGGTAAGGCGGACGGCTTGGCCGTAGTGGACGTCTGCGTAGTTGAAGTTGAGCTTGACAACGTGGTCCGACATGGCCTCGGCTTCAACATCGCGCAGGCGGAGACGCGTCCAAGGGTACGCGACCAGGAGGGTGATGACGATCAGCATCCAGAATGACGGCGTCAGGACGAGAGATACGGCATAAGGGGTACCGGCAGTGGTGCTGTCGTCTGCGGCAAGTAGTAGGACAAGTGCCCAGAAGAATACGATGACGGACCAGCCCAAGAAGCGATGGGTGCCCTCAAACCAGTTGTGAAGAAGAACACGGGCCCTGGGGTGTGCGAAGCCGATGATGGCGGCGAGGAGGGCGCAGATGAGGTAGCTGTCGAGGAGAATGTAGGCCCGTACGGCATTTGATGGGTTCTTGAGCTGGGCCGTAAGGACGACGAGAAACGCGATGAACCAGAAGAAGGAGGCCACGCCGCAGCCGCTGTGAATGCCGCCGTATGAGTAGATTTTGGCAAAGGTACGACGGATACGGAGGGGTGCCTTCGCAGATGGGAAGAGGACGAAGAGTTTGAAGAGAGCGTTGACTGTGTGTTCGTTGCGAATGAAAAGGGCGGCGAGGATATTCGCTGAG
This sequence comes from Colletotrichum fioriniae, assembly GCF_027942845.1. Lineage (NCBI taxonomy): Eukaryota > Fungi > Ascomycota > Sordariomycetes > Glomerellales > Glomerellaceae > Colletotrichum > Colletotrichum fioriniae. The sequence goes on from NW_027076841.1 coordinate 2,465,990, forward strand.
ACGGCCGTGGCGCAGGTTTGGGGCGTGAGCTGGATACCCCCAACAAGAGAGCGGATGATGACGAAGATGAGGGCGGCGATGTTTCCAAAGAACGCGAGACTGAAGATACGTCTGTAGACGGAGCCGAAATTCCAGCGCAGGTATCGGTAAGGACGGTTGCCCTTCTTTGAGGGAACAGGAATATCGTCTTCTTCGTCGTCAGTGTCGTCGACTGAGCTACTTGATGCGGGAGGAGTTGGGGGTTGAGAAGGAACGCCATCGGTGACTACGAGAGTATGCGTTGATGAGTTGCTACTGGGCGGGAAGAAGACTTTGGTCGGAGGCGTCAAGGTGAGCTCGGAGCTGTTCTCGTCGCCGATATTGATTGGAAGGTCGTGGTGAACATCTTCTACAACGGGCACTGGAAGTGTGACTGAAGAAGACGTTGTGAAAGACATGGCTGATACAGGTTAAAGACAAGTAACTAACATTACTGTCAGTGCCGTCCGCCACCAACCTCGAAAGCTCATCAATTGTGACTTACGAAAGAGAATGAAAGAGTGGCCCTTCAACGTGGGTAGCAGATCCAAGTATATGAAATGCTACGACTGAGAGAGTGGCCAGTACGAGATAGATGGCCCAAAGAAGGAACTCTTGCACAGAGATGGAGGCCCGTGTGGAATAAGGAATGGGGAGATCGAAAAAGAAAAGACGGCGAGCGAGATGATCGGAAAGCACCACTAGATGATGAGGTTTGATAATTGAATGACTGAAAGGAGACAACATCACGACTTGAGGGGGATTCGATGGTCTGATAAATACTCCCTTCGTGATCCTCAGGGAATGTCTCTATCAACCCTTCACATGCCTTGGATCCTTGATCCCACGTGCGCCATGACGGGGGGCATTCGACTACAAGCGCATCCGAAATAGAGCCCCTCCGGCGCTGGGGTCTAGCCTCCCTCAAGGTGCCCAATTTGGATCATCGATGGTGGCACACGATGACCATCGTCTCCGGGACAGTCACGTGGGGTTGGATGGAAGGATTGAAGAGAATGCGGGCGGCGGCACGGTCAGCGGCATGGTTGCGTCCAAGGCCGATGTTCCCACGAGAGTGGATGCGGCCAAGCCGGGTGGCCGGGTCTCAAAATAGACGTGTTAATGGAAAGTCAGATGTGGAAGTCCGCAGAACACTTGGGATTGGCTGCGCAGACATTGGTGACTGCCATATCCTCTCTTTTGCTCAGCGACGGCTTTGCCCTTGGCAGCGTGGCGCATCGAAGGGGATATCCTTAGTAACTAGTTGCATCATGGATGCAAGGCGTGGTCGAGCCCTGGTACCACGAGAAGCAAGAACTGACTGTTGAAAGACGTGAGGCTTGCAGCTAGCGCAGCCTCGCATAGTTCACAGGAGTCCCTTCACGGCGGCTTGGTCCGAGATATCGGACACTTGTCAGATTGTCAGATGGATATCGTGCCACAAGCGTCTGCCTGGAATTGAAAGTACAGGATGATGGAGAATGGAAGAGATGAGCAGTCAGTTCGGAGAGTAGAAAGCGGTTTGCTGTGCGCGCAATGGAGGAAAAGGGCTGGAGACTTCCTCCTCATCTGGCCATTGTCCACCTTCCACACGTCCAAAACGGGCGAGAATCCATCATATCTCGAGTTTTCCAGGATCCTCGACACGAAAAGGAGGTCCAACTGAGCTGAGGTGGATGCTTTGATGGAATGCCAACTGAAGACCCAAGACAACGTTTGTCGGGTTTTGGACTTCCGGGGACACTCACTCGACCGTTTGTTTTCGTGAGCCCAAAGGTGAACACACCGAGGCCGTCGAAACAGGCTCAATGGCCGAGAGTCAGCCTGTCAAAAGTGGATGCGTGTCTCGCCCCAAAGTTGTCACCGCGGGAGCTAAGCTTGACTTGCACTTACTCGACCGAGTCGAGGAATGGGAGATGTCGTCCCTGACTCCGATTATCTCCCGCCCTTGGCTACCGTGAATGCGCGAGTGCGTACGTGAGTGAAGACGTACGAACCATGGGCTTGGCTCCTTCCCACCACTCCTTCGTCCACACGGCAGACGCCGAGATACACAGTCAGGCCCAAGGAACTGATCCTGGCCGCATAGGGATCTGCGCTAGTTCCCTTCTCGAAGTTGTGGCTGGGAGCACTGGCATGGAGAAGTCAATGGACGGTAGGTGGCATATCTCTCCGATGATGAGTGGGCTGGCTTGGTTCACGGCGCCTTTTTCTTGGATGAGGGGATGTGGCACGTAGAACGCCAGGCCGCTGGGAAATCTTCAACGTCGCATAGCAAGTCGCATGTGGATGGACGCTGAAGAGCTGCACCGATAATCAACTCGTTGGCTCCGGTGGCAAGGCGAACTAGTGGCATCCTGTCGCTCGGATTCCAGCTGATGGCCAAGGTGAACCAGTGTCTCACTGGGAAGAGGAAAAGCAAAGATAGAACCACCCAAATCAAGGAAAATGCGATGGACGGAGCGAAGAAAAAGTTGACGGGGAAAGGGAGGCCAGAGTAGGGCGTAGAGACTTGACTCCTCTTTCGGAAAAGCGTCTCTCTCCATGCGGCGCTTGAAGTTTCCGCCAGACAGAGGCCTAGCTATGTGACATTGGCTGCATTGTTGGCGGAACCCTAAAGTGCTTTGTTCGGTGGCATGGTGACAGGCGCTGGCGCGGTGCCATTTGGAGGAGCCGCCGAGTAATTTGACGCGACACCAAAAGGTAGTCATGCTGACGGGCAGGTATTTTGAGAACAGCGCGGCTGTTGGCTCTCGAATCGGGAAATCTGACTACTGACTAGGTGAGTAGATCGTAGATGGATGACTTACGTCGCGTCTACCGGGCCCAAGGCTCCAGGGCCGCAAGGGGTTGCCGAATCTGCATGTCCAAGGCGTGAACCAGCCACTTGGCGATGGAGCAAGGGAGGGAGGATACAGAACGCCTCATTTTCCGCCTGTCGCCTGGCGAGGAGGAACATATCGGCGGCATTATCGAACGTCGCTTATCGTCATTGACCGATACCGTCTTGCCCTACTGCGTAGTCGAGTGCCACACGACCCGGATCAGCGTTCATGACCCGGACCCAGGCGTGAATGCCCCGGGGAAGTTGAGAAATGGGTGCCGGCTGGGATGACTGCGGTGACTTGGCTGAGTCAATGGCCAACAACCGAGAATTCCTCGCGGAGCCCCCTCCGGACGATCAGCGCTGATCAATCATTGATCAGAGGCCAGTCGGGCATCTTTCTTGGGCCGCAAATCCCCACCCGGTTGCTGGGTTCGACGGATGCCCCTGTCGATTCTTGAAAATGCTGCCGTTTCCGAGGCGATTCTCATTCAACTTTTTTTTTCTTGTTCGAAATGGTGATGCCAGATGGTTCGATCGGTGCCAGGATGAAAAGACAAGGGTGGTGAGATGATGCGCAGATGTGAACATCGGAGGTCTTGCAAGTTGCAGGTGACGGGGAGCTCCAGAGGTCGGGAGTCGATACGTACCGCGTACCCGCGGGAAAATTAGCCCCCGACGCGCTGCTGCTATTTCGGGCAAAATCTTCACCGAGCCAAAGACCAAACGGGACCTCATTGGACCAGCGCACGAGAGTCGTACCTGACGGCGTCTCTCCTCTCATCACTCAAAATCCTTCCCGCGCTTTTCTTTCTTTTTTGGACGAGATTTTCGATCCTGAGCCAACCGCCTACTCAGATCTGATCTTTGGGGTTGAACGAAATGTCATGTAACCCCATAATTTTCTCCAAATAGTCGTCAGCAACGAGCGTAACCACACATTAAATAGCTCAGTAAGCCGCGAAGCTACGCCTTGATGCCCGTGCCGCCCCCTTGCCTTTACTGCTGACTTGATCATTCAAATTTAAGAAGTCTCTTTTCTTCAAGAACCACTGCAGCCTGGTTTTGTAGAACCTAAAGCAACACAAGGCTATGATAGCCTTCTCGAAGGATTTAGGCACTTCGACCCCTGATTCCTTTTAGACCTCCGCCGTATGATGGCTTCACTGCTTATTCGCCCATACCCGAAGCCTCGCTGAAGATATCCCAAAAGAACCTTTCATTTCTAGTCCGCGCAAAGTGCAAGATGATATGTAAAGTAGTCTGTACTATTTCTGTATTCCAACTGCTACTGTAACCCACTGCTCCTCCTATCTATTCCTCTTTGCCATTATATCGTGACCAATCATTCAGTATCATTAATATTACCCCTCTCAGATTGCAACATCTAGATGCTATCCGTGTCATAGTAAGGGTCATCCGGCAAATAAGGGAATTTGCGAACAACCACATCACCCTTGTAGGTCCACAAGTCAGCCTGCGTAGGCTCGTAGTCGAGCGCGCATGTGTCCGTCTCAGCGTTGAAGGTAAGGACGTCCGTCGTGGTGCCGTTGGAGTAGTTGATGCGGACCATGTTGACCGTTTCCACGTTCGGGCCAATGTCGAAGTAGTTCGCAGGCATCTGTGATAGGGTAAGTATGCGCTCAAAATCTCACTCGCTGAAGTTAGCTGGACTTACGAATTGAATTCCGGAGTGAGCTGTAGTGAAGACGGTGGTGGGAAGGTCACCCTGTTAATCAAATTAGTACTCGTCTGATATAGGCGGCTAAAGACGTGGTGACTCACAGTATGAGGGACATGATGCATGCCCAGGTTGAGCCACATGACGAGGTCAGTTTGGTTGAGGCTCTCGCTGTCAAAGAATGCATCAAAGTTGATCGGCGGGTTCTCGGTGTCTTGGTTGTTGTATGGGTGACTGCTGCGCGGCTCCGTATCCTTGCGTTTCGATACCATGATGTCGTTGACTGCCCACTTTGCAGAGTTCTTGAGAATGTTGGAGTCCTTGACAGTCAAATGTGCGGCGCCGGTGTACGGCAGGATGCGATAGGCGCGGTACTCGCCGTGCTTGTTCTTGACGTCCTGATTGAGGACAAAGAGTTGGTCCTGGTTGTTGTAGCTCCAATCGAAGCGGCCCTGGTCTTCGTTCTCGATGAACTCGCGCTCCACCTTCATGGTATTGAATGCCTTACCCTTGGACCAAGGGTAGACTTGCGTCGTGGGGACCTGGTGCATGCGCTGGACCGTGTTGTCGGTGCCAAAGATGTCAAAGTCAGCCTTGAAGTTGACCACATGGTCGTGCATGCTACCGGACAGCTGGTCATGAATCTTGAAGCCGTAGCCGTCGTTTTTGGCGTAGAATGCAGCTTGGATGTAACCGGAGGCACGGACTTCTACCGCAACGCTGCCGTCGAGGAAAAAGCTATAGCTAAACATATAATCATAGTTGCCAACAGTTGAGACGGAGCGAATGGTGAAGTAGACGTTTTTGGTGGCTGTGACGTAGTCCTGAGACGAGTGACGGGCCATGGGGTAGTCGGCATCGAACTCGAATAGGCAGATGCTGTTCAGGTGCGTGTGGGTGGACTCGGAGACGTAGAACGACGAGTTCAGGTAAGTGGCATAGGAAGGACAGTCGTAGCCCTTGAGCAGCTCAAACGCAAACGGGCCGAAACCATAATAGGTGTCAAGGTATGCCACGTGAGACTGGGTTGGATCGCTTCCTATCCGCTTGTTAGATAACCATCTAACACGGGTTTCCAGGATGGAACTTACCGGCATAGTGAGCCAGAGCCTCCTGGAGACCAAGTTCGTACAAGATCCTCTGGCCCTTGTAGCGAATGTCATAGAGAGCCATACCGGTATCTCTGTTGAAGCCAACATAGAACGACCAGCCCATCCACTCAACATACTTCCTCTCAGCGTCGACAGAGTATCTGGCACCTTGGGGAGCAACCGCTGTTGGGGGAGCCATGGTGTCCATAGGAAGGACCTGACCTTGCTGATCGGTAGCCGACCAGTCGCCAGCAAAGTTGCCGCCGAGTTTCTCAACGTTGCCACCCCAGTACGCAGCGCGAAACTCCTCGGTAGTCTCGTAGAAGACACCGTTATAGTACCATCCCTCTAGGATCCACTTGGAAGGATCGCGGCCGGTGACGTCAGACATGAAGAACAGTCCCATAGGCATCATCGAGCCGACGTCGAAGATGGAGTCGGGGATGCTCCAGAAAGTGTCCCAGCGCTGGATGCGACCGTCATCCTGGTAGTAGGGATCAATACCCCAGATCTCCAAGGTGTCGTTCTCGAGTCCAAGAGCAGTGGCGTTCCAGAGGTCTTTGGTGATGTCGGCGATGCTCTTGCTCACATCGTAGAGCCATTCTTGCATAGCATCGTCGTCGGCATCCAGGTTTCGAACGCGGCCGCTAGTCTTGCGCGTGTAAGGGTAGTCCAGTCGTTCCCACTTGGTGGTGCCATTGGTGACCGGTAATGGACCGACGAGAATGTCTTGATACTCAGGCTCCTCGGTAGCGCGGAAGTCAAGCAAGACGTGGGCATATCGGGCTGGGGCGGAGCCGCTGCCGTCGATGTAAGCTAGAGCGTCTGACTTATTTGGCTGCATGAGCTCGACCAACACACTACGTGTTTTTGTCAGTATAGAGATCAATTTGAAGTGAGGCGATCATAAACCAACTAACATCGTGTTATCCCATGAGGTAGCATTGTCACTCAGAGTGAGGTTTAACTCTTTTTGTGAGAAGAGCCATTCCGTGACACCAGCAGCTTCCGGGCCTGTCAGACCACTCCAAATATTGTCTTTGGGGGCGTCAATGTCCATCGGATTGTGAACCACGCAGTCAGCTGGCTCGCTGCCATTGCTAAACTGTCGCTTGTTCATGGACTGGCTGAGGGCTTTTCTGCCATGCCCTTTGGCCCTCTGTTGAGCCCATGATGTCTTGGGAAGGCCATGAACGTGAGGGATCACATCTAAGCCTAGGAAAAGCAGTGCCCCCAGGCCAAAGGCGCGAGTTGCTGAAGTGAAGCCCATGTTGTCCTAGATCTTGAGGGACTCTTTAGGATTCAGGAAGGCGTTGAGATCTTTCGCAAATCCATTCAAACAACGATGGCGGATCTCGGTAGGTTTTATGGAAAGCTGAAAGATATCTGAAGATCTTGTGGAACCTTGAGTTTCTACTGATGTTGCACCTGAGTAACTTGGCTCAGCCATCCTCAACCTGGCATTACCCCGACACCGGTGGTAGAGTTGTATCGATGGGTAATCTCGAAGTTGCCAATTAGAACATCAACTGACAGCATCATTATGATAGCCTGCAGCACGCAAGCTAAACCGGTCTCAGTATGCGAATGCGCCGCTAAAGATGCGAAGGGAAGTCAGGAGCGAGGTAACCTCGTCCGAATAGCTCGGTCCCAGAGGATTGGATAGCTCTAGAGGGGTTCGCTTTCTCAAGACAGGGTAGCCACCTCAAGACAGGGTGGCCACTGTGTAGCTATCGTTGCGGCGATGACTTCTGGGCGGTATTAAAAGTGTCCTATCACGCCGGGGATGAGCTGCATAAGCGAGCGCCGGGAGATAATCACACGAGAGCTGCAGAACGTGGCGCCCATGTCTTGATGGTTTGCGAACGAGCTAGGGTAGGAGTCCGATGATATCGCAGGCCGCGGCCTACGGATAGGACTGTATGCCGTTCATCCCGTGGGGCTGTATGTAACACAAAGGCATGATATTTTCTGCTTTCTTCAGTATTTGGTGTCTTGGCGAATGCTTCGATGTTCGGATGGCGGGTCGATGTAGGTCGGCGTGGTCGGTTGACTCGGGCCAACGGCGTCGGGCCCGTAGCTTTGGGACTGGGGTAGAGCTCTCGATAACGCCAGTCCAAGTTTGTCAGTCAAATCCGAGATTGTACTGATAGGACAATAAATGTGGACTGAATGGCATATCGATAATCGAAGTTGCCATCATGGCGGTAGTGTTGTTGAATGGACATTTCTTATCTCGAAGTCCAGTTATGCGGAGTCATGGGCAAGGTATTCCTAGCTCTAAGAGGAGGTTCAGGGATGCATTCGAGGTGGGGTTGACCCGACATCTGTGAGCATCGTGCGGGGGAGTTAAGAATCTCGAACTTCGACCTCGCCGGTTTTACACTCAAATGCTGCTACCGGGATTTGCATCGCATTGCTATATTAGAGCCTTGAAAGGCCTCGAAAACTGTTTCCCAATATTGGTGTGAGGAAGGATAGAAAACCGTTGAGAGGAGTCTTCAGCGGCCATATCTCACTGGTGTTGCGAGCTTATCTCTCGTGCCCGTGTCGGGATCACCTCCGACAGGCGAGACAGGATACTTTATCCGGATTGAGAATGAAGGCTCCAGTCGCGATGAGGTGCAGATCGAGTAAATGGACGGTTGAATTGAAGCCCTGTCTATCGACAAGCTTAGCTTTACGTACATTAAGGAAGTCTGAGCGAACACAAACTTACCAACGAACCGTTGAAGGCGACAAACTGCCGTAGGAAGAGACCAGGGTCCTCTGTAGAGCGGCCCCCACTTCCCACTTCCCGCGCCGGGATGTTGGCAGATGGATCACTGATAAGCCTGCATGGTCGATAGTCGGATAGCAAACTAAAAGAGCCGGTCTTCTGCGACTTGTGAAATACAAGCTCCGACTACCATAACGGTGCATCTGAAGCGCGAACTTCTTCGTGCTGCCGCCCCACGTTCAGCGGTCTGACGTAGGCAGGCGTGGGGAGAGCTGATTGAGCAACGCAGAACGGGGAAGTCATGCTGACCACTTGCGCTACCGCCAGATTTGGCAGTTTGATAGACCATTTCTGGGTCCTCTGCTATCGTCAAGTTCGTGCGTGAGCTCCGACTTCGGTGTCAATGGATGGTTGAGGGGAGATGCAGTGACGTGATGATATCGGGTACTCCGGCGATTGTAGGCCGATGAGGGTGAAGACGAAATGACCATAGCCAAATTCAGGTCCGACTATCGTGATGAGGAGTCAGCATTCCTATTAGTTGATTACCTTCATCGCTGCTTGGTCTAAAATCTGGAAAATCGGCAAGCGCCGATATCGTACACCTGAACCGTGTGCATGATTGCCGTGTTCATGAAGTGTCCGCTGGATAACTCGGCATCTTTTTAGTAGCGTGTCGAAAATTTGGGTACACTGCATTTTGGTTCGCAAAACATATATGTTCTCCTTTGGATTTCTTCATCTAGGAGGAGAGAAGTCCTTATATCTTCCAAGTCCACCCTGCCAAGTTGTGAAGGCTGATAACCACTCTACATCCGGCGACTTAGGTGCGTTTCAGCGGGCGTTTGAGAGTATCACATGGGTAGTCTAGGCCAATAGGTGGCTTGATCAATGGACCAGCGGGCGTTTCGCTCACAAAACCCGAGTTGTATGTCCATAAATGCTGAAAGGGGAGATTTCCCGGTATCCTCAACGCGGGCTGAAGGTATAGGCCGGTGCAGCAAATTCTTGATAAGCCTTTAGAGCTTTCAAGGGTTTGATTCTTGGCGTTACAATAAAATGGTCTTAAGATGTCCCAACTGCTTGGGTGCATGTGGAAAGTCAACGTATCTTGGTATCTTAGGGTGAATCAACATGGCTCGCACCGAGCTACCTGATAATGTTTCTGATGTATTACTTGACTCCAAAAGGAACTTTACTCTTTTCATTCTGAAGACCTCCTGAAGAACAGAGTTAAGATAGTTTCTTGTCTTCTTGAGAACCACGCCCATGCAAATTCAAATAGAAACACGATGGTCACCGTCAAGTAAGGCAATCCTAGGATCTAAATCTAGGAGAGTTGAAGGAGGTAAGTCAGACAACAAGGGGAAAGATGAGGTGGATCCCCGACACAGAAATTGAAAGAAAAAAACTCGGAATCGACAAAAAGAAATGCGTCAATCGCTGACGGGAATTGAGCCCGACGTGGCTGAGAGGAGTTAGTTGTGTTGTGGAGGAGTGTGATATGGACAGAATATGCTTACGGGTCGAACCCACAACCTTGAGATTAAGAGTCTCACGCTCTACCGATTGAGCTAGCCGGGCAGACAAGTCTGAATATGGCTGGTTGATGGCAAGAACGAGGATGGGAGAGATTAAATTTCGAATATGGAAAATTGGTGGAATTTGGTGGGATGGAGACAACAAAATTTGCATGGCCCGAAGCAAGTTCCACCCGGGCGGAGGCATCAGGTCGGCTCCGACCCGGGCACAGTCCGCTTCCGGCACCGGGCCTTGGCAACCCATCAGCTCAAAGAATGTGAGAAGTGTGGGCCCTAATGATATTCACCTGAGGCTTTATCTTATGTTTAGCTTTCCTCTGTTACCACGACTGCTGCCATCTCTCGATTATACCCTTGAGCACAACATGTTCGGACTCTCTCTAGAGCCGGGCTCAAGAAGACCTGGTTAGCATGTGGAAATTGTGATGTGAAAAAGTCTCAAAGTCATGATAGAATCTCTTAATCTTCCATCAGTGGCTCCTCTCGGCCATGTCGCGTACCAAAGTGTCTGTCAGTGTGGTCATTCTGAGTCTCGATAGGATCAAATTTCGCCCCACTATGATTTCAACTCGGATTTCTATCAACACGAATCAATTTCTTCTCAGTTGAGTTCTCGTTCTGGAAGAAACTGTTCGAACGGGATTTTTAAGTGAAATTTATTGCAGTAATTATGTTTCAGAATTGAACCAAAGAATATGTCTTACGATATTGATATGAGGTCGATCTCAAAAAGACGATACTTCCTGCGTACATTGTTTGAGCCAACGCCATGGTCAGCTTGGCTTTCTTGTCTTCTGCTGCAGGCCATCATAAAGAGAGTTTACGTCAAATAGCAATCCCAGGCCATGGTTTCTGCCCGCACTCGATCGATGGTAGTCATTTCATGGCGACAAAAACATGGGCGAATGACTCGGGAAATGCTGACTATGATCCTTGGCCTCCCACTCGACTTCAAATTGGCTCCAGCGTGAGAAATAGCATCAGATAGCAAACAGCGTATGGGGTCAATGTTTTAACTTTCTCAACCCTACCTGACTACAGAGTACAACCGTACGGCGTTCTTAGACGATATTGTGTCTCTCACGCCAATGCTTGAATAACTGTTTAATTGTGTCGGGCAACTCTTCCGCAATCCTTCAGCACAATGATGTGCTCTGCCCCTTCGGGCCCCCACGCGCCCTCGGATTCGCTGAAGCGCATGCATTGTGGGCTGCGCTGCGTTCAAAGGGGTTAGAGCGACCCCGCATGCTGAGCACGTCAGTGTATTTCGGTGGGAAAACTGGGGTTTCCGGGGCTTATTATCCTCGGTCTCTTCCGGGTTCCGCATCCCGGTCCGCCGTTGAGTCTCGACAACGAAGTTTCGATGCGAGAGCCCCGCGGTGGTAGGTTTCTTTTCAAACTTAACGCCCTGTTAACGGAGGAGACCGAGATACGATGCCGAGCCATAGTTCGCTTGCCGAACCTGAGCCAGCACCGATACTTAGACCCCGGTGCTTGACGTGTAAGCGCCGAAAGGTAGTTGAAGCATCCGCATTGTGGCCCCCGTTCCCCGCCTCCGCACATGATGGAAAAGCCTACTGACAAAGCTCAGGTTAAATGCACTGGGGGCCCTGAGCCATGTGAGAACTGTTGTCGACTGAGACTTGGCTGTACATTCAACTACCCGGAGACGAACCTGTCACCAGAAGACCCGAACCGACAAGGACTTTCAGCCCCGGTAGACGCTCTGACTGAAGCCGGGACCAAGCGCCGGCGCATCGCGGCCGCATGTACGGAATGTCGCGCTCAAAAGGCGAAGTGCTCCGGACATCGCCCGCAATGCTTCCACTGCAACCGGAGGAACCTATCATGTGTGTATCCATCATCGACGTTAAGGCGCAAGAACCGGCATGTCGCTGGACAACAGCAACAGCCTGCTTCTCCAGAATCTAGCAGCACCTTCAGCCAGAGCGCCTCCTATGAGGCAGAACCTACACCACACCAGCAGTACGGCGTCGGCAGGATGTCTCTGAACACGGCCCTGGACCATGCTCTCCTCAGTACAGACGTGATACGTCAGCATCTCGAGGCGTACTTTGACCACGTCTATCCAATAGGCCACGATTTCTTTCATCGGCCATCCGTAATGGAAGAGTTTTACGCCGGAAAGCTACCGCCCATTCTATGTACATCGATATGCGCGACTGCAGCAATGTTCGTGTCCCGCTCGCGCGAGTCGCGAGTCCTATCCGTTCAGTGGGCCAAAGAAGTAGATGCCTACATATTCGGAAACCTCAATGTTTTCAAGGTGCTCAACATCCAGCTTCTGATCCTCTCCATGTTTCAAAATTTTGCCTACAGGCAGTTCGGCAAGATGTGGCTGCTCATCAGCATGGCCGCGAGGCTAGCAGTCTCATTCCAGCTTAACGACGAGAGACCAGCGTCCGAGAATGATACCACCGCTACGCTAATCAAGCGAGAGTGCGAGCGGCGGCTGGTGTGGCATGTGTGGAGTATGGATAAGATGCTCTCAGCGGGTCTGGATGAGTTCACCTCGTTGCCAGATCGGTGGATGAGGACTTCGTTGCCAAACTCGGAACATGCTTTCTGTCATGGGCTGATGAAGCCTACTGGCAGACTAAGCGACGGGGTGGAGGCACTTGCATCCCACGAAGCTGGACCTAATGCCTACTTGATAATGCTCTTACCGCTTCGCTGTGAGATACTGCGGTAGGCATTTGAAAACTTCTCTTCCCTTCTAGACGGAGTCGATACTGACGCCCACAGATTAACAAAGAGAATCGTCATAGATAGCCACTCAGACCACTCCCCAGACGCAGTCTCCAAAGCAGTCTCCAAAGCAGTCACAACCATGAAAGACCTACGAGACCGATTAAGATCCTTCCTCAAAAACACACCAAAACACCTGCAACTGAGCGAACTCAACATGTTCTCCCATTCAACTACATCAGAGTTCTCATCTTACCTCACGCTTAATTCGTGGTACCTTCAGTGCGCCTGCGACCTCTTCCGCGTCGCCCTGCCAGCCGCGTACAGGGAGAGCGCATCGCCGAAATTCCTCGCGAGCGCTCCACCAGACTTTGTATCCGAGTGGCGCGCACTTGCGGTATCTCACGCTCTACGTCAGGCGAGACTATGGGAGCATCTCCAGAACCTCCGAGCCAAGGGCGCCCTGCAATCGAAGCAGACGCGTATCCCTCTCCGTCTGGGGTACGGCAGCATGGTGCATCAGTGTACCAAGACCCTCCTCACGGCGCGACGGTGCAAGCTATACGATGGCCTTGTCGACCCGATTACTGGCGAAACTGCAGAGCTCAATGACGAGGCCGTGGAGGCCTTGTGCCAGAGCAACATCACCTTGCTGGACGACATGGCCAAGATCGCACCCATCATCGCGGTACTACAGCAAGACGTCGAAAAGATGGTTGAAGCCGATAAAGACAGAAGACAAAACGATGCAGAGACGCAAGAGCTCGCGCCAGTCAGTAGCGAAGTCCAGCGGAACAACCTGCTGAGCAGATATCACCCGTTATCTCAGAGCTTCGATAGCAACGCGAAGACGGCGGACGAAGTCGCGCTACAGCACTCTGACCCTCCTCAAACGCCTTCGATCCTCCAGGCCTCAGAAACGACGGACATGACCATGACAGACTCTGTCGATATCTACCCGGCCTCTCTAGCCAGCGCGGCTGGTCTCAACGACATTGGCGCCAGTCTGGATGGACCGCTCACCTGGTCCGGCTTTGCAGAAAACCAGCTGGCACCTGACTACTTTGTAGCCCCTTCGCAGTTTGACATGAGCGGTGAGCTAAGCTGGTTTCTATCGGGCTACATGGATCCGGATCCCGCCAGTGTCTGAGGAAGCACAGACATGGGAATAGCAGACTGAGTTGCAAGTTGGAAGATACATGTACATTTCGGATTAGACCTAGATGGCATACAAGACATATCCAACGACGGAGAAACGTACCCGAAATAACCAGACTTTGTCGGAGCTTAAGAACTAGGCTTAAGCTGTCCAGCTCAAGCACGCAAGACGGGGCCAAGATGGTGTTTCGAAGAACAAGTGGGTCTCTACCGCATCTCGCCGGATCTCGCTCGCACCATCTTGGGGAACATCTGACCCCCTGGCAACACCACATCCGCCGAGATCCGCTGTCACGAACCATCTGTAAGCGGTTTGCAACTCACTTTCTCCAGACTTTCCATGCTTCCAAAGTCTCCACCACGAAGCACTAGTCTCAAGTTCCACGTCCCTGGCTTCGGTTCATTGCCAGCGTCGTGACATGGCGACATACCACGAATGTTTGTTAGTGTAGGAAAGGCTCGAATATGTAACCGCCATATAACTCAACTCCCTCCCACCTTGACCCCGAAACCACGATGAACAACCTGGCTACCTGAACCAATCTGAGCTCATCCTCGATGATAATCAGCTATAATGGGCATCAAGTCGGTAACACAGCACTTCAACAAGAGGCTCTTCGCCTCCGTGTTCCTCATTGCCGTATCGCAGTTCAACTATGGCTTCGACAACCAGGCCTTCACCTCGACACAGGCCATGGATGCCTTTGAAAGGCAGTTTGGCGAGTACGACGACGCGACAAGGCAGTGGAAGATTCCAACGTACTTTTTGTCGTTGTTGAATAGTCTGAATTACATTGGCTTCGCTGCTGGTACGTTAACCCCCCCCCCCCCCCCCCCCCTTGGAAACTTGAAGTTTAGGTGCTGGAGGGCAAAGTGGATGATGATTATGGGTCACTAACACGGTGCCTCAGGTCTTGTGGTTGGAAGTCTGACCAGTGCACGCTTCGGTCGTCGCACGACGATGATCGTTATGAGCATCTACGCCCTGATTAGTGCCACGGTCGTGGTCACATCCACGACGAAGGAACAAATTCTCGTAGGGAGAATCCTCAACTGTACGGAAAAGCCTACTTGAAGCTACATAACAATCATTGACAGGCTCCAGATGTCTATGTCGGGTTCGAGCTGGCTGTAGTTCCTGTGTATCAGTCGGAAATTGTCCCAGCTCCGGTTCGAGGAATGGTTGTTGGAACGTACCAACTCTCCATTGGCGTACGCAAAAGTCCACAACCCGAGCCCCTATTCCGTTTATGACTGCTGATTCTGAATATATAGCTTGGTGGCCTCGTCATCAACTCCATCTGCCGCGGAACGTCGAGCTTTCAAGACAGCCGTGCCTACAGAATTCCCTTTGGCCTCTTCTACGTCATCCCATCAATCGTTTTGGCCTTAATCTGGTTCATCCCAGAGGTGAGTATAACCCGAGCTTCTCATCCTTCATCGTTATTGAACTAACTCTTTTAACCCTTTGATAGTCTCCTCGCTGGCTTCTTCTCCGAGACCGCGTCGAAGAAGCCAGAAAGGCCCATTATCTCCTCCGCGAAGGAACCATGTCCGAAGACGACATATCCCACGAGTTCTCCAAGATCCAGCAATCTCTCCTCGATGAGCCCGAGCAGGGCCGAACAAAGGAGCTCTTCCAAGGCGTGAACCGAAAGCGCACTGCCATCGCCGTTGGCATGTCCTTTTTCCAGCAAGCAACGGGCCAGGCGTTCGCGTCGCAGTACGGCGCCGTCTGGGTCAAGTCGCTCGGCACGCTGAATCCGTTTGATGTGACTCTAGGGTCGTCGGCGCTGACGACGGGCTTGATTATCACGTGTTTGTTCTTGACGGATCGGGTTGGACGACGGTACGAGATCTTTTCTTTTTCCATTCGAATCAGTTCCGCAGGACTGACATTCCTTTCAAGCAAAATTCTCCTTGTTGGTGCTGCAGTTCAGACAGTTGCACTTTACACAATGGCCGGCCTCGGCGTACCAAGGCCCGTCCCCAATGCCAATAAGTCAGGCATGGTCGGCATGCTCCTCCTATGTAAGAACAATTCAAACCCGGCACCAACGATGAGCATCTATACAGTATCGAACTAACCCTCACCATAGTCGGCGCCGGCTTCGGTCTCGGGTGGGGTCCCCTAACCTACGTAGTCGTAACCGAAGTCCCAGCCCTCCGCCTCCGCGACCGTTCCCAGCGCGTCTCCTCTCTCGTCAACATCTTCATGAACTTCCTCGTCAACTTCACTCTCCCATATCTACTCAACGCGCCCTACGCCGCGCTACAAAGTAAAGTCGGCTTCATATTTGGCAGCATCGCCGTCTGCTCCGCGTTGTTTGTGTTTTTCTGCGTGCCAGAGTGTAAGGGGAGGAGTCTGGAGGAAATTGATCGCATGTTTCACGATGGCGTGCCGGTGAGGCACTTTGGGGACTATCCGAGATCCGAGGTACACGTCAACGCGGCCAAGGTCGTTGATGTGGAAGAGGCTGGTGATCAGCATGCACCAGAGGAGGTCAAATGAAGGATTGCAGTCAGAAGTCGAGAATCAGGATGAATTGAGAAGCCCACCGGCAGCCCTCGACTCGGCAACTCGAGTTGGTGTCCGTTCGAGGGCGTGCCAGGTATTCCTCGCATGGAAGTAGATATTCTCGGTTTCATATCATACATCTTTGCAGCTAACTCAAGGTTTTTCGTTTCCCGGCGATCTGCTTACCACTGTAGAACTGTAGAAAATGTGTTCGATCCCACGTGTACCCCCATGGTGTGCCCCACGGCATGTTCTTCCAAGAAAACCACACCAAATTTTACTAGCGCGTTGTTCACCCTTTGGATGACACAAATCATCCCACAATACTTTCCGTTAAACCTTGCATATTGGATCATCACAAGGCCCTACCCACCACCTCTTGGACTCCTTGACTCGTCGTTTAAGCAAACTTGTGATTGGGTACTTTTCGATTGCTTAGCATCGAGGCACAATACGGGCCCTCCCGCCTCCTTAACCACACATCTGGCTCGACTTGCCTCTTGCTGCTGGCATTAGGCAGGGCCGGACTGGTTTGGGTTCAGACGGTTTCTGTATCTACTCTCTGCGAGATTGACGTCTCTGACGGTCTAGCTTCGGCTCATACCCCAGCCGAGCAGGCATAACTTGTCAGTATACCCCAGCGTACACCTGCCGATAGGTTCTGACAACGCATTGCCGCTCAGCCGCTGCGACATGGAGGTGGACTTTCTGAATCTGTTGATGCATTTGGTTCGTTTCGACATGCCCCCGGATGCCCAGCCGAAAAGCACGTGCCGTGAAGCTTATGCATCGCGAGCCCTTGCGTTGCTATGCCCAGTTCTCGGGACTGATTCCGATGTTACCCACACTCCAGCGATCTAAGTCCATATGGCCATCCTCATCACGCTCCTTCTCGTCGATTGGTCGCGCAAATTCAGTTAAGAACCGTAACATCCACCGATCCATGCGGTAGCTGGTGTTCATACTCTTGCGACATAGCTCATGGAACGTCTTTAGCCGTGCGAAGCAAACCTCCAGTGCTGGCCAGTACGCCCGCAGAGCGACGAGGGTATTGAAATGACGCTCTAGTGTGGCACGGGCATTTGCAATCTCAGCTTCGTCCGTTTCGAACAGCAAAGTGTGGATAAAGATTGAAGATGTAATGACAATGATGTGTCCGAGCATGTTGAATTTGGCGTCACAGCCAGGTGTTGTGTTCGCGAGGTCGATGATACGTGACATGGATATAGCGTTCTCCTTGCATTTGCGCGCGAACATTTGTGCTGTTGGTGAAGTAGGGAAGCGCTGAACTTCGTCTAGGTACTGGTAGTACAGTAGCTGACTGTAGTGATAGTGGCCAGTGTGCACGGCAATGAAGATCCGCCCAAGGCCTTGAGAGGCGAAGGCATGGAGGTTACTCGGGGTATCGCGAAGGTTGTGGGGTAGAGCCACTTCCCAAGCTTCGAGCTCTTGTGACAGTTGAGACACGGTCTCGTCGATGTTGGTCACGTCAACATCAGATGTGAGACTCTTGATGGCATCATTGACCCGCATCAGAATACTGTTCAACTTTATCATTTGAGCGATCAGCGAATCTTCGCGATTTGGTGAGAGAATAAAGTCAAGGTGATTGTTGTTTGCCCGGGTCATGTTGAGAAAGGTTGACTCATTCATGGGTAACGGGACATCCATTCGACGGTCCATGAGACGCGGAAGATTGACACCAGTTGACGACCACACATCGATCATACAAAGTGACCAATACACTTCGAAAGTCAGTATTTGTATTGTGACATCAACTGAAGGGCGGATTTTCTACCTCTGATGTGGATCTCTCTCTGGAGAGGATCTGGAGTTGGCAGGTTGGGTAGATCGAGATAGTTGGCTATCCTGCAAGCTGCTGAATAGAAGATGGTTTCAGCACCAGCTTCACCCTCTACGATAGAGTACGCGCCAAGCAAGACGCAAGCTTGTGCCGTGGTCAGTGAAACGTCACGTAAGTTGAGTAGTAGATTTCCCTCATTGGCGAAAAGCTCGCCCCTCGACATCGGTGATATCCCGTTAAAAATCGAATTCGACGAGAAGCGCGCTGACAGTGCCATCATTCCGTAGACAAGCACCAGAGGAGCGGTTCCCTCGTGTAGATCCAGCATGAAGCTGGGCCTGTGGAAGAGAGAGTGAAGCTGATCGTGGATATACTTGAAGTACAACTCCACAAGCTCGAAGCATAACGCCTTGTCGGCAACAGCAGCTGAAGGAGTGATGCCTGGTGGACTAGCAAGGATGATCTCGGTGACTGTCGGTGTCTTTGGTGTTGTGATGGATATGGGGCTGATGGGAGCCGCCTTGGGCTGGATTATGGTACCAGCTCTGGAGCAGGCAATGTTCTGGGCCGCACAGTAAGTGCACTGGCCGCCACCGATAGGAACCTCACATTTCCTCCGTCGTGCGCTATCATGCTGTCAGTAGTGATGCCACTGATGCGCCTTAAAGCCGATGAACGAAGGGGTTGGAACGATCGCCAGCAAAGTTCAAAGGGGAGAGATTCGCAGGTTGACTTACCGACACGCCGAGCACGCTGTTGAGTATCTCATTTTTGGGTTTGGGGCGTCGGCTCTCTGTCTGCTGAAGCCGTAGTCTACGTGGACCGCAGTCGATATTTGATTTCCAGTGCCTTGTCGCGAGCTCTCTCGTCCGATGATGTCGTTCTCTCGCCTGATCTGACAAGAAGCTGCGCGAAAGGGAACGTCGACGTTCGGCATGAGGCGATCAAATCAAAAAACGGCAAGTCACCTGCCACCTGCTTCCTTCCAAGTGCCTCCTTCCCCCGAGCCACAGCTGCAGCTACTCGGCCAGGAAGGCGCATTTTCCCCGCTTTCCCACAATGATTTCCCGGACCCTCAGTGGTTCGGCTAGGATGATTGCCCCGCATATATGGGGCTTCTCCGCATCACAAACGTCTGTCTGGGCCTCCCTAATTCTCAACCTAGCCCAATTGGGCTAGCTCGGTAGTGGGCCGTTCGTGGGATCGCGGAGCGACGAGCCGATGATTTTCTGGCCACCTTCTTGAGGTCTCCTGGTTTTGTTCTTGCTCTTCAATTTCCCCATCCTCTTGAACCTGAAAGGGGAACAATTCGGTTCAATGCGACTCTCTCCATGCCTCCAATACCGCGCCTGCATAACTCTCCGGCTCGAGGACCCGTGGATTGTTGGTTCATGTTGATGGAAACGGTCTCAGTGAGTGCAACACTTCCAAACTTGGTCGTGTTTCTCGTCCAATCAACCCCGCTCGCAACCTCAGTCCACCGCGACATAGTCGAAATGAGGGGGCCTTGTCCAAAGCCTGCCTTCATCTCGGTAGTAGGTTGTTTGCTCCGAGCCCTGAAATCATCCTGGCTGTCCGAAACATCCGCCGATCGTTCCTGCCTGCCAACACTTTATCGGGAGTTTGTGTGCAGTAGCCAGCTGAACCTCGACGCGAAGAGGATCCATTTTTGGCGGAGTGCTTCGATGTCTCGCCTTATTTGGGGTAAAGACACTGGATGGGAAGTCTCCGTCGTTTCCGAAGGGCCGATTTCCTTCTGACTCTTCCCCAGACGGGAGCTCCCGCAACCTAATGGTATTACTTGCCACGCGGAGAAGCCCCTTGGAAGCCGCCGTGTTTGCCTGACTCCTTTGAAAGCGACGGATGTCTGGAAGCATCCGCCGATCCATACGCCTATCACGAAAGGTGTCCTGTTCCTTTGCTTATAGCCACGCGCTCGATCTGCGTTTCTCTCGCTCGAGGTTCCATGTGAAAGCGCTCATGGTCCAAAGTCCAGCGGCTCCGTGCCACTGCCTCTTACGATCGAGTCACAAACTCCATCGGCGAAAGGATATTGGTGGAGAAAAGGATTGAGGCTGTGAATCGTTCGTATGCCATCGCGTCGCCCGTTTCGTGAATCGTGTGTTGATAATCAAAATTGGTCGGATAGATCGCTGATTTGGGAGCTGACCTGGCTACTACACACAACAGTCAACCAATCTTCGAATTTTCGAGATACCAACAGAAAGCTCAACTAACCTGGCGGAAGGAATTTGGCTCAGCCTTCATTATACTCTGCTCAACGCTCCTCAAAATTGTTCCTGAAGCCAGGAACATGACATTGTGCTGCTGGATGTCTTTCAACTCCATGCTGAAGGAGTTTTTCCAACCAAACTACACCCTCTCCGGCACTTATCAATGCTGGCTTGCGTTCTTGTTCTTTTCTTCTTTGGTACTTCGTCGTAAATGACTGTCGGATTCTTTCTGCATGTACGAATATTCTCGGGCCTCCGATCTCTCCCCGTTACTGAGCGTAGCTCTTTGCTCCTTTGCTTTGTTCCACAATCTGTCATAGGATGGTACCAACCCTCAGCCAGTCTCTCTTTACAGCCTTCCTGCCACACATGATTGTCGCAAACCTTGTGGTGAACATGAGTACTGCGACTGCCCGGTTAACCTCCAGAATTTGCAACGATAGCGAAAATTTCAGCCGACAACAGCATTCAATGCATGTGTCGCCGATTTGAAACGAAAGAGTCTGATCGAAAATTGGTCCTCGAAACGAGTTTTGGTTTTTCTGTTTCTCGTTTGCAGATCGAAAGTTGTTAGTTTCGGATGATGCTGCGTGCTGAAGCTCCAGTGAAGAGACCTTTGAGTTTCAGCGGAACCTCCTCTCCAGGCGCAAAACTGGATGCTATTCACAAAGAAGCTCTCTGACAAATGCATGAGCAGAAATTTCTATTTCCATCATCCAAGGAAAGGAAAATGGCTCCAGGAGTAGTGTTATGTAAAGCATTTTCAATTCCGAATTCCGCCAGAAACGAGTGGGCAAGAAAACAATGTCCGCCAGTCCCGTCAAAGCAAACCCGCTAGTGGCGGGAAACCGCTGCGCGGGACGGCGTGGAGAATGCGGGGAGATCTGCGGGATGTGGCACGGCTCTTTCCATTTGATCGCTACGTCCACCAATGCAGGGGTAAAGACATGATTTCGTGTCAGCACACGCAGATAGATGAAATGGGAGACCTAACTTTCTGTGTTTCTTCATTGAAGTGCTGAAGCGTAAGCGAATTAATTACATGCGCATAGTTTCAAAAGGCTTCCAGCCAAGAAAAGAAAATAGCCCTGCCCGCCCATTGGTTACCAATCTCTTGCTCACTGAACTTTGTAGGTGATGGCTAAGGCGGGTAAGATGATACTCAGTATTCTATTTATTCAAACTAAA
The DNA here is from genome assembly GCF_027942845.1 of Colletotrichum fioriniae. Classification (NCBI taxonomy): domain Eukaryota; kingdom Fungi; phylum Ascomycota; class Sordariomycetes; order Glomerellales; family Glomerellaceae; genus Colletotrichum; species Colletotrichum fioriniae. The sequence continues at coordinate 2,487,475 of NW_027076841.1, forward strand.
ACCTGAATCAACGTAGTTTCTTTCTCTCAGCCCTCGAGCAAGATGCACAAATGGGAATGACTCAATAACACTTCTCTGACACCCTTGTCTGCTGTATGTTCTCAACTAACATTACGGTTTGTGGTGTTCATAACCTGACATCATCGTTTCTGTTTGACAGATGTTCATTTCCATCAATCCAAACGAGACACCATCGAAGCAAAGACGGGCATATCACTCACGGAATCATTGCTCATTTTTAGCAACGAAAGCGAGCAACGCTACGGAACCACAGGTCAAGAGCAAGACACCAACGATTCAAGTGTCAACAATTGAACCAGTCACCGCATTTTTTGCTGCAGAGCTGAGTTGAGAAACAAAGTCAACGCGCGAGCCAACCCTTGCACCTCGCCAATTCACTACCTAAGTAGTTAAGTACGCATAGTCCATCATAACGACATCGGGAACTGCGTTAAGCTTCCCGGTATCCACCTGTCATCCCCGGGCTAAGTGAGATCGCGACGAACTTCGAATCTCGATTAAGTTCCGGGGTTGGATGAATGCCCGACTCTCACGGTGACTTGCTCTTGTTACGTCTGAATTCTTCTCGACGGTAATTGCAACCAATTTGACGCCATACGTCGTAGGTTTTGACAAGTGCCGATGGGTTGAGAATGGGCAACGTTCAACTTCCAACAAGGGGAAAGCGATGCCAACTATGAGCCGCGGCTCTTTTTGGCAATGAGATCGCGGCGGCTGTCGCATGACTCTCTACTTTACAGGTCTTGTTTAGCGGCGGTAAAAAGGTGACGTATGGAGAAATGGCATGCGTCTCCATAGCTAAGAGAGTACGACTTTCACATGCTCCAGTAAGTGTCCGTATAGCCTATTGCTTCAAGGACTAGAAATGCTAAAATCCTTTTCACAAAATTTGCCACCCGGCGGATAAGGCATCGTGCGGGAACTAGAACGCGTTCGAATGGCGTTCACTTACATCCAAAGCAAAGTCAAAGAGTCCTCTTAATGTCTAATCACAATTGATAGAGAGCGTCACCATAAGAGTCGAAATGCGTCTGTGGTCTTGAGAGTAACGGAATTGCGTGCAGGTTCTTGGCGTCCGAATTTTGCCATCACTTTGCCTAAGGTGATTGCGCGAGGCAATCTAGGGAGAAAAGAAAGAACACATATCCATCACGTGGCTTTCCACTTCCAAACCTTAGCCGGTGCTAGAAGAAATATGCTGAGTTTATAGGGGTTTTACAATGCAACCAATCGTACTCGCTGGAGTGGCCGTATCCTACATGCATACTCATCATGTCCGTGTAGAGGAAGCCGGCTATCTATTCTTATTCCAACTGCCGTAGCGGAGGAGAGTGAGCATGGTGAGCGGGCGCCATCATGCCGCTTACGCTGGAACTCAGGCCATACTTCTAAAAGTCCGTGCCGAGGGGAGGGGATGAGCGGGCGACGGCGGAGAAACTCCGCGACCGCGCGTACGTCGCCTGGAGATTTCCGAGCCGAGATGGTGGCCAAGTCGCTTCCCGGGGACGGATGGTTGGTGCATCCGGTGCCATGGGGAAGAGCTTGAAGGTAGAACACCGGAAGTCTCCACCAACCAGAAGGCTCCCCTGAGGAAAGTGTCGGAAAGTTACGAAGTGCGCTGTGTGGCTGGCCCTTCGAAGATTCCGTTGGACATGGGGCGTGGTGTAAATCATGAGAATCGCCTTACTATCTATAAGGGGAGAAATAATGCGCAGTGCTGCACATGGCAATCCACGGTTTCGGGTCTGCAGCAAGCTGCAAGAGACGAACACGGGCAAAGTTCGAACCTTGGGCGTTGGAGGGCCAACTTGCAAGTTGTTGTTGTCACACAACACGCCCTCGGCAGTATAGGTAGATGTTCTGCTCAATAGTGTGCCATCCTATGTTTTGGGGCCGTCGAAGAGTAACGGGTTTCGAAGATCTGACTCGCCGTAGGGCTTAAACAGCGAGGATTACTCCGGGCTGGTCCGCTTAAGTAACCAAACTCTATGCCCTGCGTGTGTACTAAGTTCAGATATCGCTCGACATAGGGCTTCTGTCTGGCTTCTAGAATGACTAGAGGCGAATTAAACGAGCAATTTACACGATGTGTGTGTGTGTGCTTGCCTGACTCTCAGGTGTACACATTGGATTCCATACGCTTCCTACTTCATCTCAACTGATCTACCACGAGAGTAAAACACCATTCATGATTCAACGGGATACATCGATGGGGTTCAAAATATTATCACGCAGACTGTGACGATCAATACATCTGTGCAACCACAGTCCAAAATAGGCAAGTGTCGAGAGCAGAAGCTCTTCCCATCACGCCCGAGTACGGCCCGTGGGCAATTAGTATTGCGTCCAAACAATAGCCCGCACGGAAGTTTTGCGACCTTCAAGTGTTCTTCTTCTTCTCGTGAAGTTGTGCAGATATTCAAGCTGCCTTAGCGTGTGTGAGGTGTTTTGATTAGTCCCCAGAGTCGGCGTTGATTGCTTTCCATACATAATCGATGCGTCATTGACGCTTTCACGATGAGTGTAAGACGTGTCGCTTGCTTAATTTTTGCATAAATTTCGACGACCTCCTTCTTTGGCGTAGCGGCGATTGTTCGCATGCAGTGCCGGGCCCTGAGTGTGTGAGATCTCCCGTCACGAGGGTGCTATTCGGAGTTGATTGGCTCACTATAAGAGAGAGATGAGATCTGGGTTTGCCACCATCATTTCGGATGACTTGCCTGATGAATTTCACTTTTGAGCAACTGTTGCCAAGTGATTGGCGATGGGAAGATGGGCAACCTTTTCTCTACGCTTGCTCGAGCTTCGTCCAATGCAGTCCAACGGGAGGGGACCCGATCACATTTGAGGCCATCTGAGGCTGGCGGCTGAGGTACAGATGACTTTGAATGTAGACCCGATTGGGAAATATTGAGGACCACTTAAAGTTCCGTCGTACCGGGTTTCCTGTGGGCTCCGGCCGGCAGCAGCACTCGGCTCGGTATCGGCTCGCATTGGACCCACTCACGCACTTACACTGAGAGATATTTGGGTTCTCTGAGACTCTCTGAGTTCAGACGTTGCCGTAGGCAAGTGTCTGCAACAATCCCCGCGCGAAATCGAAAACTGAAGAATGAGATTGTAGTTTTGTAAAGCAAGAAATTTACCTGGGAGCACCGAATCTCATCTACCCCATATTCTGCCCGCCATTTCTAGTAAGATACCTGCATGCAACTTCAACTCTCCCAACTTTGTCGGGGACAGCCCGGGCCATCTTGGCAAAAGCACATCGAGCTTCCTCTGCCCCGCCAATGTCATGAAACAATGCAGAAGAGCTATGGGCAGAAGATCCCCGAGCAAGTCACAGTTCACCACTGCCAAGCGACTTTTGTGGACAAAACTTCCGCGCGGAAGGTTCATGTTATTTGCAACATTGAGCGGTTTGGATCCCCGGCGGCAGGGTACCACAGCTCTGCCTGCCGGCGTCACCTACCACAAACCCCCCACAAACCTTATCGCGCCCATCATCTCTAGCAAGGAGAAGTATGTATGCAATCCTTTCTGCGTTCTTCTTGTCACAAGTGTCGGCGAACCAAGACCTCGGTACCATGCAAATCGGCAACCACAATAGTCCCTCAGATCCTCATCGACATCTACACAGCTTTCTCAGCCCTAGGGGGATGGAAATGACTCGGACGCGCGTACTGCTCTGGCCCGTGGAGAAACATTGGATGATACGATGTAGACGTCCTCCGGTTCAGAAGGTTACCGTGGAACACGCGAATGTTCTCCTACCGGGGCCCAATTCGTCGAATTTCTGCTCGACGCTGGGAGCAGGCCGTCGATCGTTGGCGGCCGCCCCGTACACCACCACCATCCCGCAGATGGCCCTGTTACTAGCCTACCTACCCTAATCGCGAGCAGCCCGTACCAAGGATACCTGTCCAGGTTTCCCGGTCTTTTGGTTTGTTTACACGCACCGAGGCTCACACATTGTCACATACTCTCATACACCCCTCGATACATTGGCCTAGGTAGGCTCCAACTGCTCCCATTGCTACTACACTCTGAATCCTCTTATCTGAATCACGTTTTCATACTTTCCAACTAGCAATTGCCCCCTGCCCACCAATGTGACCCACAGCCTTACCCTATATCAGCAGAGTTGCGCTCCATGCCGGGCAGCCGGGACGTTTACCCACCACTGAGAGCTACTTGGCATTCTAGTCGCGTTTATCAACTCTAATCCTGTTTGAAAGACCGTTAAGGTTCCCGTAGGCACAAGGAGAAGACGCGCTAGTGTACTGGCCTGAGTCGACCCGAGAACTAATTGACATCTCTCCCGCCGTACTCAAAAACTAGTAGCCCCGCCGCCAATTGTCTTGGCTATAGATTTACCGGTCTTACCTACCCAGCTGAAATCTAGAGACTCAACTCCCATCGCCTTGGCATTTCGGACAAACACCTTCCATATCAACGCAATCATGACAAACATGAACACAGCCCCAAACTCGGCGCACCGCATCGACGTTAACACCCGGAGATTAAGAAACTCTTGTGATTTCTGCACTCGATCAAAGCTGAAATGCGATCAATCAAAACCAGCATGTCATCGTTGTCTCCGCCGTGGGCGAGATTGCGTCTACAGTCGAGTACGGAAAGCTGGCAGGCCGCCCAAAGTTCCAAATAAACGGCACAACGCCGTCACCCCAATGTGGGAACACCCAGCAGACCACAACAGAATGGACTTTCTTCCGTGCACACCCAGCCCGAGTGATGCTTCTTTCGGTAGCATCAGTGGCAGCAGCCTCAGCAGTCGTATCGGCAGCATCGACTGCATGGCAGACACGTCGGTGACCGACTTTTCTGACAGCAGAACTTCGACCCCATCAACTGGCGAAAACATGGAGGCGAAGCTTCTCGACTATTTTGACGGCGTACCATCAAACTGGAACAATCGTCCGGGGTGCTTGCCCGCGCCTCAAGATCTTGACTGGTTGCTACCTTACAGCATCGACATCAGCAGTCCCCTTTACGACACAAATTTTCCCATGGAAGACCTCCTCGCCTTGGATATGCCTAGTCCTACGTTCACTTCATCATGCTTCTCAATGGAACAATCATCACCTTCTCAGTCAATGCACCAGTACATGGGCATTTCAACACCGGACTCACTACCGGACTTCGGAATTTCTTATCCAAATCACTCAGGAACTGAACAGTCAAAGATAAGCTCGGTGTCAACACCTGATGTAAGCCAAGGAAGCGAGACACACCAGCGGCTCACTAATGTTCCAATGAGCGTCCCTGAGCACACATCACATTCCACAAGGACGAAGGACTGCAACTGCTTCTCTCTCATCTGCCAATTACAGGAGTCAGTGTACCACCACACGCAACTTTCAAGTGAGATGGATTCTCAAGTGCCGCTCGGCATCCTCCTCGACATTGAGAATTCGATACACCAGACTGAGCAAACCATCCGACACTGCCAGGACTGTGAGCCGGGCTCATCTCACTTCATGATGATGCTATGCCCTGTCATCGACTGGGTCGTTGACAGCCTAGGCAAGGTCCTCCTTCGCGGAGTTGCTCCCGGCAGCGCATCGCCATCATTCGAGCAACCAACTAAAGGTGCGCCGCAGGTCGGCGACTCGGGTCTAAGCGGCGGTAACGGCGGGATCCCAAATCTGTGTATTTACGAGTTGCTCAAGGGCCGACTTCGGAGACTTGGGCGGATACTCAACGGTATTGGTGGCGAAACACCAAAGGATCCGGCTGATGAGCCTGCATACTTGGATTCAGACTGTTTGGTGAAAGCGATGGGAACTATGGGGCAGGATATCCGCACAAAGTTGGATTACCACCTCCGGTTGGTGGAATTGTGGTTGTCCTGATGTAGCGTAATTGAGAAAACAATGATAAACTAGTGCTACTACTTGGTCAACGCGTGTAGTGAACAAAACGAAGCCAAGTCCCACTCGCCCACCACTGCTACAGATGCAAGTGGACTCCTTACGAGAAGCTCGGGTCGAGATCTAGTTGAGTGAAATAGTCTAAACTTTGTCAACGGGTAAAGTCATAGTGTGTACCGTAGAGATTGCTAAGCTAACATCAAACTCTCGTTCTCGGCTCTTTTACTTCCGTCATAGACGAAACTACGGCAGGATAAGTGAATACGCGTATTTCATCGTCACAAAGTTTCAATGATGCATTACTACAGAAAGCCTTTGGTCTACAATCAAGCTTCCCGCACAATATCATGATCATACTCGGGGTTAACCCAGTCCGGCTCTCCCGCCTTTGCTCTAAGTGCGCCTCCAAACCTATGCAACAGACCCAGCGCCGGTATGCAGAAGAAGATGGTAATGATACCGTGTCCTGCAAATGTCCAGGTGTAGCCCACATTCGTGACCCAAGGCGCAATGAAGAAGGGATCGATGAAGGCACTCAGGTTGAGGAGCACCGCGTAAAAGGTAATCACAGCCATGCTCTGAAGCGGGTACGCGTCGACAATATACGAGCAGATGGCAGTGTTGCCCATTTGAATTCCCGCGCCGACTATAATTAGAGAACAAGGTCAGTTTATGCTTTGAGGAGCCTTTGCTCCTTGAGAAAGGTACTTGGATCAACATACAGAGAGCAAAGGCAACCTGTCCGACCATCCAGTGGTATGCCTTGTCGATGCTCACACCCCAGATGATGAGGCCGATGGAAGTGAGCAGAGCCGCGGGATAAGCCAGCCACAGACGCATCTCGGCAGTTTTCACGCCTCCATTGCGCTTTGCGAGCTTGATCACAAGCCAGTCGCTCAACTGTCCGGAAAAGAAAATTTCCGAGATCAGAGTTCCAACAATCAACCCGATAAAGAAGAGTCTGTAACGTCTGTTGTTAGCTTCCATTGCCCAATTTGGGTTATTCCCATCGACACTACTTACCCCTGGACTTGCGGTGAATAATCAATGTAGGCCACAGGAATCATCGTAATGACCGACAATACCCACCAATACCACCCGAAGCAGTACACCCCCGTCGCGATGGGCACCACAGAGAACTTGAACAACTTGCCGAACCGCACAATCGACGCCCACGGCTTGGGATGCTTCATCGCCGGCACGGGCTTCACGTTCAGAAAACCCAACTTCTTTGTTCTTGTCACGTTCACTGCCTCTGGCGCCGCCGTCGATCCCATAGTCTTCTCGTCTACGGCGCCGTCTGTGGCAGCGGACACGACGCCTTTCGTCTTGGAAAGCATGTAGTCCCTCGGATACAGAGTCTCGGGCAGGAACGCGAGCTCCGCGACTAGAATGACAGCAAAAAAGATGGCTGTCATCCACTGGATCCAGTAGTGATCGATCAAATCGACGAACCCACCAATCAGCGGACCAGCAAGTAGGCCCAAATCGATGGCCAAAACCCAGAGGCCGACCTTTTGTCCGCGCTCGTGCTCGAAGAACATGTCGTTAATGATGGCCAGCCCGACCGTCGCGGCGGGACTGACGCCAAGCCCTTGGAAGAGGCGAGCCGCCATGTAACCCCCGTACGAGGGGGCCTTTGCGGCGCCAATGGTCGCGGCGAAGGCGACAACGGTGCCTGCGATGAAGATGGGCCGGCGGCCGATGATGTCTGCGGGGGAGGACCATAGCAAGGGGCCGATGGCGAGGCCGAGGGCCGGGATGGCGACGGTCCAGTTGACCATTTCGAGGGTGAGGGAGTATTGCTCCTGTAGCTCGGGGAAGGAGGGGACCGTTGTCGTTGTGATGTAGGTGAACATGAAGTACCTGTGATTGAACCAAGTCAGTCTCAATGTTCGACGCTGCGCCACGAGAGACCAGACGTACAATGCCATCACGATGGCGAGGATCGTGTTCTTCTGGAACGCGGACCAGTTGAGGGGATCCATGGCGTCGCCCACGACGGGCTGAGGGTGTACGCTGAAGCCATCCTTGGTCAGTGTGACCTCTTGTGTCGTCTTCCCGATGCCATTCTCCTCAGGTCGCGGTGATGAGCCAATCTTCTCCTTCTCATTCACCGAGTCTGCCATTGTGAGTTGCAGACTTGTAGTCTTTCGTAATGGCTCGATGTTGTGGCGCAAGCAAATGATCCAAGTGGCTTGGAATTGAAGGTTATTAGAACAATGAAAAACACTAGGGGTATCGTTAGAAAGACAAAAACAACCTCCCAAACCACAGTGATTCAGAACATTCTTCCATCGACGCGATGATGGGATGGACCTGCGCATATGTATATCAAAAAACCTGCACCACCACCCTCCCCTATCTACAAAAGTCAATGATCAATCGACTATCCGCATCCTTGTAGCCTTGTCTGTTCCTTATCCCACTGCAGACATCGAACCAGGCCTCTGGGAGACAAGCTTTCGGATGGGCACAAGTCTTGCGGCAGCATCAAACCACCATAACAAACCCCCTGCCATGGACGACCTTCCCCCCCAAAGTAGTGTTAGTCAATGCCATTGAATAATTCCTCCCTCGAATTTTATTGGCCGATTCCTGATTTCCAGCCCTGGCATGTATTACAACTGAGCATCTCTGCTCGGTAAGTGGTCGTAGAACGTCAAAAGATAAGGCCGCGGGGTGGAGAAAAGGGAAGGGGGCCTCGGAGGCACGGGAGTGTGCTGGGGCGAGGGGAGGACCCGCCAAGAGATAAGGAAGAATGCAACGGCAGCTCTTCAAGTCCTTATCTCCTCCCTCTCAAGCAGCAAGTCCTCACCCTCCTTTTTCCCATCCCAACTCCTCACGCTTCGCCAAAACTGGCATTACCGCTGAAGATGACGCTTCCTAGTCAGATTTTTTGCCGTTCGACTGATAAGATGCCGTGTCCCAAGATGCTGGAACTGACGTTTCTTGTCTCGATGCAGAAAGTCTGTCGCACGACGTGCAGCTAGCTACTTCCGTTTTTTGCGGGGAATCTTCAATCCGTCTCGCGTGGCGGTCCGGGTCTAAGATTCGTGTCACTCATGGCATTATTACCGGGTCTCAAGATGACTTCATTGCTTTAATTCTTCAGCTTTCAATCTTATGGAGTGTCGGCGATGCGAGATCAAGCAGCGAGTGAGCGATTAATCGACGAATTTACACATCCCATCTCGCGACTGCTTTAGGGCTTATCTTGGCGTGGGCGAGCCATCGTTTCGTCGCGGCATGGTAAATCTCTTTTGGGGCGCCGAGACCGATCCTTCTCTAGGAAACACAAACCCGGCACTTGAGCCATCTTCATTTCCAAACGACTACGACTCTCTATGAGGCCGGGGTGGGCAAGTCGTGCCTCCCTTGGCGGAACTAGGGTTGGCCCTCAAGTCTTATACTTGAACTTGTACTACAATCGAGCGCGGGCCTCTTGTAAACCTCAAATCTATGTCACTCATGTGCGACGTAGACAAAAAGATGAGGTCAAGAAGACATCAAAGCCTGCTGTGCATGAGTTGAGTCGACCATTCGTCAATGATTGGGCTAAGATGAAGCGTGTTTGAGCAATACCGATGATTAAAAACCATGCAACATCTTCATGCCGAGCGATAAGCGAAATCGTTCGAAGGAGCCAATAGCGACTGCAGTTCTGACTGTTGTCAGGCATCACCATCCTACGCCACATTATTAGGACCTGCAGGGAAGTAATGCGGCGCATGATAGAAAATTATGGCTGTATAGTTAAGTCCGACATCTCGCGAGCAGGTACGTATATCATTTATAAGTCGCATCAAAATCCCAGTGACGCAGTACAATCAACTCCCTTGCCACGATAATCTTGATGGATGAGAGTAGTATTTACTAGATAGATGGAACTGTCTTATGGGGCCCCGGATCCGAAGCATATAAGTAGCGCTCCACCCAAAGCCATCAGAATTGCTCTTGCCCTTCAATTGGTTGACTAGTATTAGTGTCGTAACTCATCATGGTAGCTAATGGATGTCTGCGTTGCGTTAAGTGAAGTGTTGCTTAGGATCTTTTTACCTTCCAATGAGTCGAGAGCCTTATAGGGGTAGATTTGCCTGGCCCATGGGAAGCGAAGGATAGATCACCGGATGAGCATCGTTCGCGTGAGGGGCACTATGAATGCTACCGTCTACTACGTCAAAGCATCCCATACAGCAGCTCAGTGAGACGCCTGACGCAAGCTCGGATCCTTAAATGAGAAACGGCTTGCTGCGATCCTCACTCGAAAAGTAGATCGAGCAATTTTTAAATTAATACCAAAGTTCCTCTGACACAGAGTGCACGAGGCCGATGGTTTCCAGGTAGTCCATGATCCATGATATCCGCGTACTCGTCCAAACGGAAGCCCGCGCTGCCCGTACAATCATGAGAGAAGAGCCAAAAGCATACTGCATCGTCTGCATTGTGAGAATCAAGCTTTTACGTAGATGTTTTGAATCACTTGGAAGATACTGCAGTACACTCTTCAAGTGTTAGCAACGAGATGTAAATGACTATCAGCTTAGGAATGAGACCTCGATATGAACAGAATCCTCAACCCGAGCAATGGTTTTTGTATAAACGCATAAGGTACAATTACCCAACAGCCAACAACCCGGCGAAATGCATTCCAATGAGACCACATCGAACCCTAAAGGCCATGAATCAGCGAGTCGCAAACTCCTCGATCAAATCTTCGGGTGACCCGGCGCCCACAGACCATCCATCAAGCACGCTCCAACACCAAAGGGGGAAACCCGAAAGAGAAACAAAGTTCGGACGAGACATGGATTGAGAAAAACAGCCACCGTTTCCAACAAAGTGTTCACCTGATACAGGATCCTCGATGCTTTATATGAAGAGGGAACAGGCACCGAGCTGCCAGGAAAGGGATCGCTCTCCACTCTCTGAGAGAAAAGCCCCACAGATCTGCCGGGCTGATTACTCGCCTTTCTGGCTGGTCCATGTCGTATGGGGTGATTAGTAACATAATTAAGGCGAATTAAACCGCATTCAGAGAGAGTCGAAGCCCCCCCATCATAACACCGACAATAGAGACTCTTCATCAAAATTCAGGCACAGGACAGATTCAGTCACAGAAGCGATGGAACATTGAGTGAAGTGTATAAGCAGGACCATTCTAGTCCGCCCTTTCCATTCGTCTAGTATACTCCGGCACGGCCGTACGTAGCTAGGTAGTAAAGGTAGAAGTCTTTTTGTCCAAGATCCACGTCGGTGTTGTACACGAAAACCAACATGTGTCGTTATAGTATATACAATTGAAAAAAGTCCAACAAAGCAATCATGTCTTTATGAGCCTAGTCGGTTGAGCTACCCTCGTTGCCAAAGTGGCTCAAGGTTCTCTGGGAGTCCTCTCCTCTCGCTCTCAATTGAGATGCGAAATTTAAACGCGGCGGACAACGTCACGGGCGTGCTGGCGGGCCATGCGGCGGGCCAGGCTGCGCTTGCGCTTCTCGGCGCAGGAGGGCTTGCCAGTGGCGGCAGGCTGCTGGGCAGAGACGGAGCTGGAGGCAGGGGCGGAGGTAGCGACGGCCTCAGCGGCAGCGGTGGTGGTGGCAGCGGCAGCAGAGGTGGCAGCAGGGGCGGTGGAAGAAGCGGCAGCAGCAGAGGTGGAGGCAGCAGCGGAGGTGGCGGCGGGAGCGGCGGAGGCAGAGCCGGAGCCGGAGCCGGAGCCAGAGCCACCGAAGACGGAGGGAAGGGCAGGGCCGGGGATGGAGTAGCTGGTCAGGGAGTTGTAGATGGAGATGAGGATACCGGCGTCGTCGGCCTTGTAGAGGGCCTCACCCTTGGTACCAGCGGGAAGGTCAGAGCCAGAGCCGGTGACCTCAATGTTGAGGCACTGGGGGTAGTTCTGAGCACCGTTCTCCTGACCGGCGGAGTGAAGAGCAATGATCTCGTGGCGGAGAACGTAGTTGCCGGGCTTCAGGGAAGTGGGGATAGTGACAGCCCAGGAGTTGTTGGCAGCAATGAGCTCATCGGAAGCCCACTTGTTGGCAGAGGCATCAACGAGACCGGCCTCAGCGATCTTGAAGAACTCGAGGGAGGTCTTGTCGACGGTAGAGCAGTCAGTGCCGCAGGACGCGAGGTAGTCGATGACGGGACCCTTGTGGGACTCGGGCCAGGTGTTCCAGAAGATCTGGAGCTTGTCACCAGCGGCAACCTTTGCGGTGAGCTTGGCGTTCTCGGAGTTCTTGTGACAGATGATGTCGGCAGCGGCGTAGGAGGAGGGGTCGACGAAGCCGTTGTCGGTGGCGGTGTTCTTCCAGCCGTAGCTACAAAATTGTCAATATCAAAGTTGCTTTGAACAAGATGCTGGCCTGCTTACACGTCGGGGGGGCTGCTCATGTAGGGGAGCGAGGTGACGTCGTAACCGGCGAACTGCTCAGAGCCATCGGTGAAGTAGTTGACGTGACCGTGGGCCATGACAGAGGCGGCGCCGGCAATGGCGGAAAGGACAGCGGAGTTCTTGAAGGAAGGCATTTTTGCAGATTTTCCAAAAGTGTTGAGTTTGGTATTGTTGGATGTAGTTTTCGTTCGTGGAAAGAGTGGATATTGACTTCAAGTCGTAAAGATAGTGAACTTCAATCAATGAAGTATTCAAATGAAAGAAATGTGCTGAAAAGCGGAAAAGAGTGTGGGAATGGAAAGCTGCGGGAAAGAGCCTGTTGGATGAGGAGAAAGAGAGCAAAAGCAGACGATATGAACGAAGAGGAGAGGACCTTATATCTCGAGATGGCCTGGAGTAGCGCTCATGGTCGTGGGTCGTGGCGCACACCTGCGTTGCGTGGATGCAAGCAATTTCGACCACGCCCATCAGGAGACAGACAACACCGATTCTCATCCCATGTAAGCCATGCTAGGACCACTGCGGTCCCGTCTCCGTCCCTCACGGAGCAGAGCCAGGGGTCGTGTCCAAGGAGTCCCTGTGCAAATCCGTGGCCAGGCGGTGTCCAGGTTACGTTGGCCAGGCACAAGTTGATTGCGAACGGATTGTGAATGTGATCAAGTGGAATCGTAAGGCAGCGGGGTTCGACGTTGAAGCAGGAGGCGCCCACCCTGCATGGAAAAGGAAGGGGGCCGTGGGGCCGGCGTCTACCCCCCGTTGTTATCCCGGGATCTAGAACCGCAAGCAGAAGCCGAAGCGAGGCCATCGCGGCTGGAAACGTGCCCATAGGTGGAAAGGCGGGAAACAAGCGGGGGCGGTGGCCATGCCGAGCAGCCATGGCGAGATCAAGCCGTTTCAGCATAAATGAAGGTGGTGACTTGTTGTATCCCGCAGTGCAGGGTTGGAGCAAGGTGACCTACTGTATGTTGGCCGCTGGCGGCGCGGTAAACAGATCTGAGGCGCCAAAGCGGCGCAGTTATGGCGGGCATCTTGTTGCTCGCTTGTCGGGAGTGGTAAGACATGTCTGTTGGTTCTAAGGTGGCATATGAGCGACATCGAAAATCATAGTAGCATCTGCTGTGAAGATCTATGAATGATCCACCCTAGGTTAAGCTTAGGGGCCGGCAAGCCTCCTTGGGACTGACAGAGGCATTAAGTCGTGGGTTGGCACGTTAGTTCGGAGTCAATGAGCCGAAGCGCACTTACGCCCACATCATATTGGGTCAGTTAGCAAAGGTTAAGCCAAGCTTGCAGTAAGCATAAGTGGCAGTGAGGAGAAGAAATGAGATTGAAGATGACGGGATGGCAGTTCGTCTGAGCGTTGGAAAAGGGGAGGTGGGTGGTCAGTGCTGGCTGGTCGAGTTTGCTTCTGCCGCTGATACTGGCAGCAGGGCAGTGCTTGGCTGGCAAAAGCGAGTGACCCTTGGCTGACTGGCTGACTGGGTACATGCAGGCCAGGTCTGGACGAGTTCCAGTGTGAGCCGATACCCGATTGACTGGAGACTTGGAGATTGAAGCTCGGGAGGGATGACGAGTCGAGGCGGGTAAAGAAGCAAACTGGGGTGGATAGCGGTGGAGGAAACGGGTTGGCACGTCTGTGATGAGGTAAGGAGGGATGCAGGCCGTAATACTTAGGGCTTGACGCCTTGTTGATGGATGATCCAGCATATCCAGCTGTTCGCAACAAGCAAGCATGGCAGGCTTGGCGATGCTTGGTGCTCATCTCCAGAGTCCTCAGTCCAATGTTTGGCTCCCTGCTTGAACTCCGACTTGGAATCTTGGACGACGGAGCCGAACTGTGAACATCGTCAAGCCCCCTGGTGTCTGTTCTCGAAGCAGCGGATCTGTTCGTGGAGCCTGGCGCTCGATTCGGGAGCTGGTCAACCTCGATACGGACTTGTATGCAGGCTTCGTATCAATAACGGGCAACAGGCCATTTGCCCCCGTAGCCATTGCCTTTCTAGTTCGAAATTCACGGGACGCAGTGGAACTACCGGTGGGCGCTTGCGCGAGCGGTGAGAATCTCGACGATGAAAATGGTGGAAAAGCCGAGAATCGAGATGAAAAGGTGGAAAGAAAAGGGTCAACTGCCGCCAAGTTCTAACAGCGCAGGCGTGGTTGACAGGGAAAGTCTGGGACTCTGCGTGGTGAGCGCATGTCGTTGGGCTTCGGGACAGCAATCTATTTGCGACTTTGTGAAAAGGTCTCGATCTGTGCTCGACGGGGTTCAGGCGAGTAAAAAAATCTGTCTCTTTGGTGTGTGTCCGGACTCTGCAGTGCAGTGCAGTGCAGTGCCCCTCGTGGTGTTACCAAGGGGTAATGCTGGCCATGCAACCATGCCTTGCTCAATTGCTCATTGCTGCTGGTCGATGAACTCGGTCTGGTCAGGGGTGCAGCCGGAAGAGGATTTGATTTCTTGCTGATCGTCGCCTCCTGCTTCCCGCAGGGTGCAGCCGCAACTCTGTGCCTGGACCAATACCCTCTTTTTTTTTTCTTTTTTTCTTCCCCCATTCTCGACTTTTCTTCGGACTCCCACTGCTGACTTATCGGGATCCCAAAGGACTTCCGAACTCGACGGGAAGGAGTGGCCAATAGTGTTGCAAGGTTCCTCCTCTTTTGGACCGTCATGTCCGCAGTGGCTCCAGGGGCAGCAGGCAGGCCGGACAGCTGCGTGAAAGCATGACCGCATGGGCTCTTGCCGCTGAGCGCAAGTTCGGACGACCCAACCAAGGCTTATCTCACCCGCGTCTGTTCTAAGAAAGAGCCATTGATGATTCAGGAAGTTCCTTCCTGCCAGCAAACAAATCGTTTGCTCGTTAAAATCATTGATAGCCATCCTTGCGCCTTCCTGGAGACCCAAATTCGCGCGGCCTGAAACTGCAACCTCCACTTCCACCTCCTTCCTCTCCACGTTCTCGTGGGTACGTACCGCCACAAGGATGGAGCTAGATGGATCCTTGGATCTCGGTCAGTGCCTTTCCCTCCTCGATGTATCCACCCATCATCAATTCTTGGCAGCCATGGGCCAAAAATGTCCCTTTCTTTCTTCCTTTTCTCCTCTATTCAATTTATTTTGATTGTTCCTTCCAAGTGTCCTGCACGGCATCGCCAGCCTCTGCCTTCCGAGCCCCTCGCTTGAACCGGCCCGTGCTTCTTGCCCATTCCCAATTTTTCCAGTATTTTCCAATTCTTTCCTCATTCCTCTCCAATAGGACGGGTATTGGATCGAAAAAGGAGGTGCCTCCCTGTCTCACCACTTTCTACCAATCTGTTTAAAGTGCATATGGATCAATATCTCCGTGCTCCCCTGCCTCATCCCGTGTCTGTTTATCCGATGACGTTATACTTCCATCAATGTTCTTTCCCCCCTCTGGCCCCCGTCCCTCCCACCTACCGTGACTTTTGGGGCCCCCTGCCGGCCACTTACCGAAACCGTCCCACTCGACGCGTCTCTTACGTAGGCAGCTTTTTTGGCTACTGTGTAGGAGCTTACACACAAGGATAGAACCACTTCCACCAGACACTTTAGAGAGGCGCCGAAATTGTCACCATCCAACAATCATCATCCGACTCGGAAACCTCTGCCGCCCACTTCGCCGGAGCCGTGTCCGTCTCCGTACTCCGCAACGTTCTTGAAAATGCCGCCCAAGAAGGTTACTGCCGCTGGCGCCCACCCCGTTGGGTGAGGCTGACGCGAACCGCGTCGTGGGCCAAAACACGGCCGCAAAGGTACGCAATTGCGCATAACATCTCGACACTTTCAAAGCATATGTGTCTCATCGTGCCATTTCATGACTGTCATCTGTTCCGATTTGGATGCCAGTGTTTTCTTTTCTATCGCCTGCAGAATCCATTGCCGTGACACAGCTCCCAAAGCTGACATCGTGACACGTCCAGTCCGCCGAAAAGCCGGCCCCAAAGTCCCGCAAGCGCAAGTCGGACGCCGCTGCCGACGGTGATGATGACACCGCCGCCGCTGCGCCGGCTTCCAAGAAGCAGGCAACCAAAAAGGCTGCTGACAAGAAGGATCCCTGCCGGACCTCTCTGAAATCCATCTTCCCGGTGACGGTGAGATGCGCGTCCCCGTCTTCGATACCTGTGACATAGTCCGCACCAAGATCCGCGCCATCCTCCAAAAAGAAGGCGTCACAAAGGCAGCCTTCCTACGCGCCATCGTCAAGGCCGCGTACCCCGCTGGATCAGACCACAAGATTGCTCCCAACCTGCTCACCAATTTCATGAACAAGAAGGGGCCCGCGTCCGGCAACACCAGCAGTGTGTTTTATGCGGCCTATGTGTTTTTTGAAAAGCTTCGTGTGAGTGATGGCAAGCCCAAGACCAAGAAGAGAGAGGAGATGGAGATCGAGTGGCCTAATGGCATGGACACTAAGCAGCAGTTGGACGGTCGGGTTACTTGCCTCGCCGGCGAGAGGCCTCATATTGACAAGTATGGCAAGACTCGCTTCCATTAGTCGCAGGAGGCTGTGTTATTACTGTGGGTTATTTGGTTCTGGGAGGTTTTTTTTTTTTTTTTTTTGTGCTTCAGTTAAGCATGTTTTCTTACCTTATGGGTTAGTGCCAATTATCACACTCTTTTGAGATGAATCTCTCCAATGCATGCCATTGCCTGCTGATCTACCTCAAAACGTGCCCAAAGACTGGCCGCTGTATCGTGATTATTTCGGCCGTACGATTTCAAGCAAATCATAGGCGACTGGAAAGATGACTCAAGTATCTGGACCCAAGCGGGAGGGACGGCCACTTTACCGATATATCTGCGACGGGGGCGGGTCAGGGATACCGGGCCACCGGCACGGACAAGTCATCGGTACCCTACGGAGTACCTCGGCTTCCCCCGACCACGAACACCATTGCCATTCACAAACGCCCTGGCCGCTCCCATCCTGGCTCGGCTCAGGGCCCAACGTTGTCTGCTCCAGTCGACCCAGTCCAGCATTCCATTCCATCTCTCGCTCGCGGCCGGCTGGGCACACTCTGCCCGTTACTTGACACAAAGCTTGGCCACCCCCGCAGGCGCCTTCACCCCCTGACCCGCTCTGAACAACCGACAACGAGATCTTCGGTCTTCTTCCACGGTGCCTTGCCACCTGCTGGGCTGGCTGTTTTGTTTCGGCTTGCATTTGGCAGGCTGCCGACCGGTGGTCTGGTAAGGGATGATCGGAAAAATCGAACACATGCTTGCCGCTCGTCATCAATGAAAAGCAAGCCATTGATTCCGCGTCAGCGACTATTGTTTCAACGATAGACACTTGTCCACAAGAACGCAGGACGTCCATGAAACCATGACGGCATAGCAGGATCGCGGTCTAGTGAATCGTGCATTTGTTCTGCCGTCTTGACTGAAAAGGAAGTCGACTCGTAACATGGAGGCTTCCGTTTCCTAAGCTCCGAATGAACATTCTGGAGGTGTAGTCTGGAATCTTGCTTCTGATAGATGAGTATTCGTTGACACCACGGCCTGCTACATGCGGCAGGGATATGGCAGCATATCGCGTTCCGCGGGAAAGCAAGCTGAAACTTATTGGTAGAGTCAAGGTCATTTTTCCACCATGAACAAGCTTTTACCAGATATCACAGGCATTTAGGTATACGATTATTATGCGGTGCGAATTACTTCACCAAGCATAAATTTGAGGAGCAGTCGAAAAGAATGATAAGCATACAGACTGTTGTTCCCCGTGTACGCGACTCATACGAAACGTTCTTTGCAGGCCGAAATCCAAACGAAACTGAAGTACAATTGTACCAAGACCCCATTGTATCGCTCTTACGTAGCCGCCGGCTTGACCCTTAGTAGCGAGTTGGCTTTGGTCCAGCGACTTATGTAACGCCTACATCCGTTGCTTTCATGATAAAAGAACCGCCAAACCCTTTCCTAGACCGCCAACATCCTTGAGACCATGACAGCGTCGTTCACCGTCCAGGTGCGTCTTCAACATCCGAAGTTCTTACCCAAACCCTCAACTGCATCCATGCCCTGTCAAAGCGCGCCAAGCACCCCAATCTCAGAATATTCAACTTCTGTAAACTTCCTAACTCAACTCGGGTTCTCGGCCCATGAATTCAATAGCCTTTCCAACTGCCACTGGCTTTTCGTCCTCACCGCCCTATGCTGGGCCTTACCAACAGACTTGATGCTTGCACCTTTATCCCAAAGAAGTCTCACCATTCGATCATCCTTGTTGTGAATCCTACAGTCCATGGGTCTCTGTCCACGGCCGATGGGTTCCGGCGAAGCCCCATTGTTCAGGAGCAAGGTCGCTGATTTATACTCGCCTTTGCAAACAGCCTTACATAAGGGCGTGTGGCCTGCACCGTTCTTCACTTCAATATTGGGATGTATATTTTCATCTGAGATAAAGATTCCCAGGGCAGCCGGCCATTTGACAGCAAGATTAAGTGCTGTGTGAGTATAGGGGGTCGCAAGTGGTTGATCAGGCTGTACGCCACGTTGGAATAACTCTTGCGCAACATAGGCATAATTTGAATTGTCAGATAACGCCCAAAGTATCATCTGGTGCCCATATCTGTAAATAAATTTCTCGTTTTCAAGACATGCATTCAGCAACGGGGCCCTGCCAGTACTAGAGGATATTTCAGGGCTCGAGAGGACATATACCGGACTGATGCCAATGTCGGCCCCATGATCAACTAGTACGGAAAGGATGGATATACCATGATGGTCGTGTCGCGGAAATGCCGAGGCCAGCGCCATCGCTAAAACCAATTCATAACGTCGGATCTTGAACGTTTTTAAAATCAAGGCGACTGTGTTTTTGCGTTCCGCTGAGAGATCAAAGTCCGTCCGTAGTATAGCCAAACGCAACATATCTAGTTCTGGAGCTCGACCTTGACTTATCGAAGTTCAAAGTCTGACCAGAGGCTCGCGTATCAAAGCTCCAAAGCTAATAAGAACTCTTGCACATACTTCGTGGCCATGCTGAAGAATAATATAAATAGGCGATCCCTCTCTAAGAATCTAGTTCGGATCAACGCGAAGGTTCAACAAGATGCATAAAACGCCAGCTAGGCCTTCTCTCGCAGCTACCATGAGGGCAGGGAAAAGTTTCTTCAAGGATAGTCGGCTCTTGTGAACCTCAGAGTTGACTATATTTGCCAAGTTAGATACCACGTTGTCCAACCACTTTGATTCGAGGGAAAATGTCGTTTCAGTGACCATGGTTGTAGGCCCTATAGCCTCGTCTGACGGTTTTGGTTCGAGGGAAGACACCAGTTCAGTGATGATGAGTATGTGCTCCGTAGCCTGTTGGTGAGTTTTGCGGTGGGGTGTCAGCTTAGATAGGAACTTGCGGTGTTCCGAGATCGGCATCTACGAATGCATCTGCTAACGTTTCCACAAAAGAACTTCTCAAATTACAGTCCCACAGCCTGTGAATAACGATACCCCAGTCGACATCATGATGGATGCTTCCAAAAACGCTTCTCAACAGATGGTCTTTGAGCCCAACTAGTAGACTTGTGAAAAGCTCTTGCGCACAGATTTCAAGCAGTGAGTTTTTCGTCCGAACGAATGTGAGTTCAGTTGATACGATATCGTCCTCGGTTCCATTGGCGTTTGTCTCCATCAGATTCTCTATCAGGGCGGTCCAGCCCCAAAGTCGAAGAACCTTTCCTGGTGTAGGCTCACACTCTTCTATTTGGCTTCTCCTAGCCTTTGATTCTTCTTCCGTCATAGCCTTCCAGATGAATTTTCCCTGGCAATCTAAAGAAGTCTGCTATAAAATCCAAGAGACCATGATTTTCGCGCGCGTTGAATTGAAACACAGCCCCTTTGGATGCCATCATGGTATGAGGGTGC
Organism: Colletotrichum fioriniae; assembly: GCF_027942845.1. Taxonomy (NCBI): domain Eukaryota; kingdom Fungi; phylum Ascomycota; class Sordariomycetes; order Glomerellales; family Glomerellaceae; genus Colletotrichum; species Colletotrichum fioriniae. The sequence goes on from NW_027076841.1 coordinate 2,507,657, forward strand.
CAAAGTATTATCTCCGTTTTGCTATCTGGTCCGCAATAGATTGCTCTAGCATACTCGAATTGGTCGTCTGTGGCTTTCTCTCCGAATGTTGAGTGGTTCCTCAAAATAAGCGCCCACATACTGGGGCCCAAGACCGCCTCGAGGCGTGCCGCGTCCATCGTGTAACTGATTGAAGACCCATCATCAGGGACTCTGAGAGAAATCTCAGCTGCTTCATTATCAAAATCATGGAGTATTTTGCTGCTGCGTTGGATGATGCTCGGTATTTTGAGGTTGATGTTTGCCTTATTTCGCCTTTCGTGGATAGGGAAACAATCATTGGCAATCTTGCAAATTGTGGCAGCTATGCCTTTTGCCTTTGCCCGAACTTTGACATATCTGTCATCCCAGTTCTGAAATTCTTCTTTTCTGGCCAGATCTGATACAGGAATATTACCGGTGAGATGAGCAAGTCTCTCTCGAATTGAAAGTATTTGTCGATGGGACGTTAGATTGATCAGATCCTCGTAGGGTGAAGATAGAGCGGGCTTTATGATTATGGATGGCCTCTCCGACCACCACAAGTTGACGACTCTTCGAGATAAGCTTTATTCATCCTTCAAATTTGCGTGTTCGGTTATGTATGGCTCATCTGGCATACTCATCAGCAAAGTCATTCCCAGCTGCACAAGGGAGATCCTTGTTCTCATTTTTCGTAAACCAGTGGATTGTAAAACATATCCGATGATAACAGCAGCAACAGATAGCAGCGAGGAGGTTTCAAAATTCGCCATGCTGCTGTTCTCCGAGGTGGTGAAGGTTCCCTTTGGAGAAGCTTTGACAACGGAGCTTTCGTCTCTGTCAGACACTGTCATTGGCTTTTTTAAACCCAGATTCTGGTTCCCCTGCTGTGGAGACGACTTTCGAATCTGTGAGTTCTCCTTATCTCGGGCCGATAATGGTTCCAGCATATGGCTTTCTTTCGTTTTCCTTGCTGAACATATCCATACTTTGACAGGTTTCTTTGTCGTTTCGAAGAATGCGAATGGGTCAAAGCTCTGATCACCAATAACTTGACGAAGTTGTAACCAAATGAGGCGGGAATTCAACCCTTTCTGGTGTTCGATCTCTTCTGTGCTTTTTCCGATGAGAGAAGCACAGGTAATCAAGCCACAACACATGATTATGGTTCCTATAACGAATAGGATCGGGGCGCCTTTGTTGGCCGAGTTACTGGCAGCCAAGTCCCACCCAACGGCCCAGGCGTCTAGGCCAGCGAGAACTACTACGCCACCTTGGAGGATGGATTCCACAGTCACAGCTACATACAGAACCCAAGGGCTCAAATGAACGATACCGATGTTCAGGGAGAGATTTGGTGGGTTCTGCGAGGCTGGGGGAAGTCCACGTCCATGTGTGGTTGGATGTCCGTCGTTGTTTGGCGCCTCCGAATCCCTGTGGATATCATCGTTGCGTTTGCTGGCCTCCAGGTCGTCTCTATCCATTCTTTCTCATTTATCTATGGTTAAGGTCCAAAGCCACAAAATACCACTGAATCATGAGCCGAGCCTGAAGGACTTCTTCTCACTCCAATGATCAGGATCGTCGGGGTTCTACTGGAGATAGTGTCTGAATATTTGGAGTTCCTCCTCCAATCCTCCGCGGCTGTGGCAATGGGATGATGGGATGTAGATCAACTCTAGAAGTTTGGGTCTAACGAGGACTCGAGCGATGCCTCCATGATTTCAAAGTTCGCAGACATCGCAGCTTGTCGACGTGCAAAGCTCTGCCTCAACTATTGCGGTCCCTTCTTAAGATCGTCCGATAAACGCTTTGAGCCATGAATAGCCACAAAGTCGAATGACGAGAATGATGGTCGTAAGAACGTCGATCGGGCCCATGGCAAAGATGAGGTAGTCACACCCACTGATGCTTTCACTGAGATATTGCTTGGTCATGGACTCGCCGAAAAGAGACAGGAACGGTACAAGATCTGTAACTAGATCATTGTAGAAGTCGGAAAGGTCATCCTCTCCAGCGGCAAAGCCAACCATGACCAGAAAAACCGCGATGTAGAAAATAACTAGCCATCTGATGATCATTGTCATGCTGAGCCTAAAGAGGCGGATTGATGCCAAGAGCAATTCGAGAACGCAGTGGTTGTCAGGTCTTCGCCTTACAAGCCTTGTGCAGGATTTGAGATGTAACGTGGACGGTAAAAGTCCTGAAATGACATTTGAAGATGAAAGTAAGAAGGTGGCCGAGAAAGGCGGGTGATTGACATCTGTGTCGACAGAAGAAAGTTCGTGGCACCACACTGGGGTGCATCCTGCAGGTCGCCCCAAGAACCCTGCCAATAATATACTGTTCTCGAGTATTTCTATCCAACTAGATGTCATTATAATGCAATTGCCACCCGAAAACGACCTGCAGGATGCTCTAAGTACATTCTCCCCGAGAAGCAGAACACAAACGTATTTCGCGGTGGAAGCCTCTTTGACGAGCACTTGGTTATCATCCATCGGTGAGATAAGCATCTTGTGAATGAGATATATACCAAACGCCAATATCGCTACTTCCAGACGATTCCTAATTGGGCACCTAACAAAAGAGCCTTTCATGATATCAGATGTTTCGTCAGACCATCTGTTAGTTGATAGATATTGCCAAAAGGTTACATGTCTGTCTACCAAAGCCTCCTATTTCATCAAACAGTTTCACGACTCATAGCAACCCGAACATACGCCAATTTCATGTTCCATGTACATTTGAGTGGAGTTATAATGTAATATGAACTAATCACGATCTTTTGTGTTGTCTCTCTGCCTCTTCATGAGATTCTATTGAAGTAAGGTACTTGACAACTTGACGAAAGAGGCTCTCACATGGAAGGAACGTACGTGTCCGCGTGGTGTGGGATGGTAAAGCTTCCAACTTGAGTCTTATTTTTCACTTGGGTAACATTGAGTATGTCTTTATCTTTCAAGAGAAACAGGAAAGTAGTGAAGAAGCTAATCACTGGCAGCTAAAAGCTTACGCTGTTAACGAGTGAACATTTACTGCACACTGTCATAATACCTAGCAAGCCCGCTTCACCCAGAAATATGCCCAGGCAGGTGTCACATGATTATTCATGAGGCTTTATATATTGGCATGCAAATCTTTAGCAGTATGGTAGGGGCAAGCAGAGTTTTAACAGTGACTTCAAGGTGGCGATCACGTCGGTTCATACTTTTAGAACCTCCTGTGCTCTTCGACCCTGCGGCGTCAGCATCGACACATTTGACGGGTCATCGACAGCCGAAAACTATGGATGCGTATAGAAGCAAGAAGCGAAGGCGAAAATCTTATGTGGAAATCGCTTTCGTTCATTTCAGGTAGGTACGTTTGCGGACTGAGCTTGCCAGAGCTCGCAATCTACTCGCGGGCGTTGCTAACACTGCCCTGATAAGTTGAATTCCGAGGTACCTCGTAGTCCCATTTGACAGGCAGAACGATTATAAAGAATGCGCCCCTTCTAAATCAAACGCCCTGCAAATTCTCCATTGACAAGGTTCACGGCATCTTATCTTATCCTCGGAAGTCGGCTTTCTCGTCGCCTGTTACTTGATACCCCGAAGGATGACCACACAAGAAGTTATCATGCGAGTGCACTTGGCGCTATATACTACATATCACCATGTTGCAAAACCATGAGCGGTTGGAATGAATCTGCAGAGCTCAATGATCGCATCTCAATAAATTGAAATCGGATGTCGGCAGCAAATCATCCATGTCGCGTGAACTTATGGCCTGAGAACCCTCAAGTGCAAATATGACGTGAAACTTGCTAAAAGTCCTTTAACATTCAATTGAGCAATACGACCGGAATTGAGCTCTTCTTAGACTGCAAGCTTTGCCGATTGTCCGATAGCGTGGAATTTTTGAGGCCGACATACCCGCAACCCCTGGGCCTGCTGCGCCCCAGAGTGCATGCAACTCGAAAGTTTCCCAGGTTAAATGGGATTGCTAGACAAGAATATCGAGGAGGCACATTTTCCATGATGATTGTGAGAATCTCCTTCACGGAGTTGCATTGACCTGGATTATTGTAGGGACATTCAGTATTTGCTAGTTGTTAGTCCCAGGTGGATGGCGGCTGTGGCACGTGCAAGTGTGTCAATACGACACAAGAAAGCATGTTTGCAGTGATTTGATTTGACTTTGCAACCGCGACCGGGGGCTCAATCTAGTTCAACAACACAAACAATAAACACGACACTTAGCCGAGAGTAACCTGATCGAGTAACACTGGCTTCTGGCTGCTGGCTGCAAAAATTGCAATTACTGCATGGGAGGAATATCTTATGTAATAGTAGGTAAGCTGCAGGCCTAGGAGGTCTCAGTCTCTTTAGTAGAAACCCCGTCTTCCGGCCATCATTGCAACTTACCGTTCTCAGATTGTTTGATTGGTGGAAGGGAGCAAGCAGGTCTTTGGACAATTAGAGGAGACTAAAGTTGCATTTGAGGCTGATAGTTACATCGGCCGGGTATGGTCATCGTAAGTCCCAACTATCTTGCCCGTTTGAGCTATGTCACTTTATGCAATCAATTATTAGGTGCGATTTGATCCCTCTTTGCTTTTCCAACAAAATGCCAAGCGCCCAGCCACTATGTAGCTTCGTGTTAATGGATACCTCTGCAGAGCGGGTTATCATGGGCCATCACGAAGACAAAAGATCGATAAGTGAAGTAGACCTATGCGGCACGGAGGCGTGGAGGCCAGTCGACTGTAATTCAGTCGAATTCAACTACTGCCCCTACCCGCGAGAGTCGCAAATACGCATAAATAGCGTCAAAACTCTCCCGCTTTCTGTCCAGTCTAGCAAGGTTGTGGCGAACGGCGAAAAGGCCATAGATCAGGCCCCCGACAATAGGTGACGACAGCAAAAGCACGATGGAAAGTTTAGTGTTCTCGTTCGGCCAAGCTTTCTCTAGTATGTAGTTTAAAAAGCCCAAATGTTTCGTCAGCTTCACATCAGACGATCCACACAACCCCTATCTCCCCTGTTGGGATAAAGATGCTACGGCGCTCTGGGCTCATCGCGACAGTCTGACTCGCCGGCCCCCTGCGTTGCAGCGAGCACTGTTCTAGAAACGATACCAAGCCAAAATCGCTCTCGGATTACTGAACCTCTTTGTCCATTGCTGGGCTGGCCACCCCGCAAATTTCATGCTCTCCACCGTCGACTCTTTGGCGAACTGCACAGTCAACCTCCGTGGCGGTACAAGATGGGGTCATCGGTAAATTAATCCGCCAACAGGATGAGGCCGGTCTAGAAGGCTCGGTTCCAGAGTAATGAACCCCTTGTGGCCGCGGACTGCCGCTACGGGGTGCACCCCAGCTAGCACTCTATCCTTGTTAAAGTTCAAAAGCTCGGGATTGGTTGTTCAATCGGGTTTAATCTACGGAGCACCACCTGTCTGCCGATGGCCGTCTCCACCAATCATGCCCGGGCTACTCCAGGAACCCGGCATCTAGCAGAACACGCGGAGAAGGGAGGGAAGACGAAGCTCTCGTAACTTTGAACTTTCGCATCCAGCCCGTCGGCACTAAAAGCCTTGTGGGCCTCTTGATTGAAGTACATAAAGGTGAGCCAAGCCGCTCTATATTTGCTAGTCCGGATGATCTACTCTTAGGCCAACCTTGGGACGAACCAAGACCACATTCTTTTCCATTCTTCTTCTTTTAACTCGATACAATGAAGTCCTTTCTTACCGCTCTTACCTTCGTCACGGCGGCGCTGGCAGCCAGCCGCACCTCCGCACCTTCTGGATGCTTGACTGTCAAGAAGTCTGGTGGCCAATACAGCACCATTCAGAAGGCCGTCGACGCCCTTTCCACCACCGACTCCGCCAAGCAATGCATCTTCATTGACCAGGGCACCTACAGCGAGCAGGTCCTCATCCCCGCGCGGACGGCTCAGCTCACCATTTACGGATACACGGCCGATACGAGCAGCTACGCCGGCAACAAGGTGACCATCACCGCCAAGAAGAGCCAGGCTGACGGCCTCAACAACGACGCCAGCGCCACCCTCCGCATCAAGGCCAAGAACTTCAAGCTCTACAACGTCAACGTAGCCAACACTTATGGCAAAGGTAGCCAGGCCGTGGCCCTCAGCGCTTACTCTGACAGCGCATTCTACGCCAGCGCTTTCACCGGTTTCCAGGATACCCTTCTTGCCCAGCAGGGTAACCAGCTTTACTCAAAGTGCCTCATTCAGGGTGCTACGGACTTCATCTTCGGTCAGAAGGCCATGGCCTGGTTTGAGAAGTGCGACCTTCGTGTTGTGGCTGCCTCTCTCGGCTATGTCACTGGTAAGAAAACCACCTTCACAGCGATATCAAGTGACAAGACGCTAACAAAGATAATAGCCAATGGCCGTGCCAGCTCGTCCGACAAGTCCGAGTACGTCTTCAACAGCTGCAACATCGCCGCCGCCTCCGGAAACACCGTCGCCGATGGCGCCTACTACCTCGGCCGTCCCTGGGGCCAGTATGCCCAGGTCGTCTTCCAGAAGACCTCCATGACCGGCGTCATCAACTCTGCAGGCTGGAAGCAGTGGAACGACGGCGACCCTCGCACCGCCAACGTCCTCTTCGGAGAGTACCAGAACACTGGAATCGGATCCCAGGGCACTCGCGCCAGCTTCTCCAAGAAGCTGAGCGCTGCCGTTACTCCCGCCAGCATTCTGGGCAGCAGCTACACCAGCGCGGCCTACTACGACTCCGCTTACATGTAAGGGGTAATCAGGATTACCTAGGCTGGAAATGCTTTGGGTTCCGGGCAGAACCATGCTCATTTTCTTCGTACATATTCTTTCACCGAATATATCCTCCAGTTCCAATTGGAACTTTTGTGAATATCTACCTTTTGTGTCGTATATCGTCTCGGTGTGACTTCACTACCGCTTGTGGCATGAATCTCTCAGCATCCGTGACGCTACGTGCATTGATTCGTACCCCGCGATCGCCGGCGCTGTTCACAGACAGAAACAGCAAACTCAAAAGTAGTTGCTGCGCGTTCACTGTCTCTGAACCCCGCGGGAAAAGATTGAGCTTCTTTTCTGCTCATCGTGGACTGCCCCTGCTTGTTATGGCCCGTGGTGAAACATTGCAAATTGAGGCTTAGTTTCAGGTACAAAAGAACGGGTGAGAGAAGAAAAAGGGCCTAGGCCGCGCAACATCTGCCCCCATGCCAAGCGCTATGTTCAGCTGGTGTTACGTGACTTGGTTACGACTGCCCACGCCAAAAAGTTCTGCCTGTCCGCAATATTGATTTCATTTCTGTTCCCAACAGAGTTCAGAAGCTCCTTGTTCTGAGAAAGAGGACAAACACGCCATAAGTTACACCACATATTAAACTCAATCTCGGAATCAAAGCTTCGACAAATTGGCCAGGGCCCACGCATGTTGCGAAGCCGAGCCAGGTCTCGTTTTGCACATGAGAAAGACTGCCCAATGATGCAACTTAGCTTGATCGAAACAAATGACTGATAATCTGCGTAAGCGCTACCCAAGTTTCACGCAAAATCGCCTCGTCGAGAAGTTTCGAATAGCATCGCGGCGAACATGTCGCCGTCTTGGTCAGCATACACTCTATACGTTTAAAATCCAAATCCTTCACCGCTGGAATTGCTACATTAGAACCAGTGCTAGTCCTAGCCCTTGTTCAGTGACCAACCTTGACTCTTGAATTTAAGATCTAGTCCTGTATGTGATACTTATAGGAAAACGAATACGCTGCAGATGAGAATTAGGCCACTTAATTTGCGACGGTCGTCTCTCGATGTACTGAAACATGGTCTAGAAATGTAGTTTGACGACCGACCCTTTCGTCCTCTTACTTCTTTTCTCCTTAGATGAGTACATAGCGAGGAGTCTTGTTGAGGTCACCGCCTAGGTAGGAAAAGTTCTCGAATGCCTTGACAAAAGGCTTCCTTGGGGTTGGTGGACTTCCTTGACAACGATCCCAGGCTTCGCGTTTGGGGAAGTACATGAAACCTGGATTCATGGCTATCTTGGCCTCATCCGTGGCGCTTAAGTAGGTACTCTACGCCGCCATTTGCTGCTGCATGTGTTTGTTGAAGAACCCATCCAATTCAACATCCTACTCAAAACTGTACATGGTGTCGGATCTTCTCCCGGCATTGCACTCAAGCACCTCGGGCATCTCTGCATCTCCGGACGCCTCCTTGTCCCACCATAGGAAACTCGGGCTTCAGCTACCATTTGTGGGAATCCTTTCGACGAAGCTTGCTTGCTTTACGACGATGTCGATGTCGGCACCCTTTGCGCGTTTCTCAATATCATTTCTGCACCATGGATTCGAGCTCTCGCAGGCCGCAGTTTATTGCGAACGAGGCAGCAAGACTTGAAGTTTGTCGAAGAGACGGTGGTAGTTACCAACGACACAAGCAGGGGCATACCGATGCTTTATGTCGGAACGTCGCCAAGCCTACTTTTTCACAGCATCCTCGTGTTGCAGCTGTGGGCATCGGAATATCTCTGGCAGTATTTTCCGATCAGTCTCAGACTTTATGCATACTAGAGCATTATTCATGATGAAGCGGGCATTGGCGGTCTTTCAGAAGATCTCGACGCCGTCCTGGTTGAATAGATCCTTCACGCAGGTATCTGGCCACCTTGCGAAAGCGGTTTGATGCTGAGCGCTGCGCATGACGGCAGATATTTCTCCATCGACATAATTATGGCGTCGTAGTTGCGCATATCGAGTGATATTACCGTTCCAAGCGGCGGCAAGAATGAGTATGTCCTTGTTTATGTTAGGTAGATCTCTCGGCAGCCGCGTGTCGAGTAGGCTAGTGGACTTGTCCTCCATTCGACTGGAGCCAAGTTTTGGAGACCAATTGGTGCTGATGTGCGCATCTTCTTGAATGTCACATAAGTTTCGTAGCGTTCATTTGTTTTGGTGTCTCCAAGGGTTCAGTGAAAATCAAGAGACGAAGGGACTACTCTGTCGGGATTGAGGAACGCTGCGGCTGTTGGGCTTTTAAGGTGAACAATTCGTCTGAAAAACCGTGCGTCTATGACCGCATATTCAACTTGAATTCCCGCGATTGACTTGAATATTGCCTTAGGATTATTTGTTCCTAGCCTCCTCCGCGAGTTTACGTCGGTCAAGCGGTTACTTTCATGGTATAATTGAGTGTAACTAGCGACAGCATACCTGAGGCGCGGCGCGTAACGGGATGACGGCGAGCGAGCTCGCGGTATCTTCCTGCAATTGCGACGTCAGGATACCAGATGCAATACGGCTTGCAATGCTTTCAAACCATCTCTGGTGAGAGATTGCTCATGACAAGGCGGGTGTTGCGTGCTCTCGAGAATACATCGCCATTTCGGTGAGAGCTAGAGCAAAGCTGGACCATCTCGATGGACTAAGCGAACTTGACATGATGGTGGATGACTTTGGCAGCGCAGCGAACTCTGTCGTCTGTTGGTCAGACACCCCCATGTCTGTCACACGTTCTCCTTCAATAGCAGCGGCAAGGTCGTTTGTCTTTCTGCGAAGAAATCTTCGAAAGAAAGCAGGTTTATTGGAGTCAACGGAGTCAAAGGAAGCAATGATGTTCCTGATATCCAAGCTAGATACCAGGATTCGTACAAGGATGTTTCGGAATTACCAAGCTTTCTATCTCTTGCCTCCGGCCAAAATGAGCTCCGCAACTAATAGCTACTAGCACAGCAACTAGATCGACGACCTCTACATCACCAAACTGGTCTGGTTTAAACTTCACGGACCTAGGCAAGTTCAGCTGCACCTATGTATCCTGTCGGCCAACGGCATGCCAGTGTCTAGAACATTTCAAGAAGTCTGAGCCTGCTCTGGGCCTCGCTGAAAAGGATGAATGTCCTCTTCAGTCTTTACGGCGTCACCGACGACGATGTTCCAAAGCTTTGCGGCTTTGCTCGTAGCTGAAACTATCCTCAGGCAGTATGTACGTAATGCTGAGGATGAAGCCGGATCTTTTCCTAGAATCATATTTGAGATGGAAAGCTTCCTTCATTGCGTGACAATTGTGGCTGGCTGACATCTACAAGCGAGTTTGTAAAGGCAAGTATGCTGCTTTCTGTCACAAAATAGACATAGAATTGGAACTCTAGAAACGGCCTGTCACATGCGCTATCAGATGAATTGCGCGTTCTTTACTCATACAGACTGTTTCTTTGTTTCTGTTCCGGTTGGGATAACATAAGCTATTTTAACCTACTTGGTTGATATGCAGTTTGCTGCGTGCCATTGTGACATTGTCTGAGCGAGTGGGGCGAATCCGATATTGACAAGGGCCATCCATATTCTTACGAAGTACTCTTTCGTGCACCTGAAGTAATACCCATAGGTGGCAGACACCCCCCGAGTCAGGATAGCTTCGGTGAGCTTTCTCATTAATGAGAACTAAAGCCGCAGGGGATAGAGGGCTTCAAGTTGACCAAAGCCTACTCCAAGCGAGGTACAATAGGTAACCAATTCCCTATGTACGGCAGTTGCCTTACTTGAACATTGATGCGTCAGCAAAGTCGAGATCCCACAGAATTCCGCTGTATCAGTGCGCTCAGTGTCGGACTTTCAATGAGACCAGAGTTCTAAACTGCGGTAAATGTGTTGTTCTCAAAGTCACCCGTGACCAGCTACCGATCGAGCGATAATCAGGCGTGCGGGTCATGCTCCGGCGACCATGAGCATACCGTCCCGACTTGGCAATTTTCTTGGCCGGGCCGGAGCACTTCCGGAGATAATGCATCGAGTGCTGGGAGTAGCGCTTGCTCGTAAGCTGTGCACAACTCACTCAATAGTGAGAAACAAGGTTGATGGAGGTGGGTAACGAGCGAAAAGTGAGGGGCCGTTCTCTTAGATGCAGCGAATTGCCCAGCTAATGCACATGCTATTTGAGTCGTTGGGCGATGCGAAGACTAGCATCAAAAGCTCATCGCCGAGTGGCTGTGAGATTTTGGGGCTGGAGTTTATGCTTCGGCCGGAGCCTTTTTGTAAATCCGACAGCTAGATGGATCGCTTCCGGGGCTGCCACGACCTGGGGAGATCATACTATAAGTTCTGCTGGATCGGCTGGCCCAGAGCCTAGATTAGTCGGGACCGAAGCCCCAATTTGCTACCCGAGAGCGAGCGGGGGACGACGTTTGCGTTGCCGCCACCAACGACCATTCATCAAAGACAAACATGGCCTGTGGAATGGACACGCAAGCATACCTCCTGTGGTAGCCCGCCTACTCGTAGAGCGATTCTCAACAACGTTGCCTATGCAGCAACGCTTCAAATTCCAAAGTGCAATGTGCTCATGGTACGTTGTCATGAGATGATCAGTGCAATGATCTATTGATGTATTGAGACCTGTCATGAGCTCAGTAGCGGCCATGGTTTAGTGTCCCGAATGTTCGAACAGTGACAACTGTCTGTGCGTTAGCAATGTTGATTTTGGCATGCATTCGGACTTCGTAAAATCTAAGATTGACGCTGGTCATTTTACGGATGATACTATTGCCCGAGAACATCTCTTGAAACTGGAGGATGGTAATAAGCTGATTATTAATGAGTCTGGAACTTGGTCAGCACTTAAGGAACGGTCAAGAGAAAGGACCAACTGGGAGGACCGACTGGGACCACCAACAGAACCAACAGGCCGGGGGAACGGCGAGATGCTATGGAAAAAAAGTCCGGTGCTCGGCGAACTTAAGCACCGATGCGCCGGCTAGCGGCCGGATCCATATTAGATCACTCCAACTAAAGGGGCCACCCCTTGCGCCCTCTACCGACGCATCGGAAGACTTTTCGACCATACCAACACCCAAGCCAACCCACTTCCCAGTTCTATCGCGCATACTTCCATACCTGAAAAGGAGGCCCAGTTGCTATTAGGGTAGCTTCGGCCCTTCGCTACCTCGCATCTTGGACTTAGCTCCGAGATCAAATACGGCAGCTTGGAAGAAACTCGAAGCAATCCATGTCGATTTAGGCTCAATAAGAGTCACGACGAGGAGGAGGATGACGAATAATGGCATACAGAGTGCTCCGAGCCCAGGCGGGTTTGCCGTACCGTCCGTCTCGGCCGGTCTCCGCGCTCTTGAACTGATGGATCTCCCTTTATCTCCTGGCGCCACATAGGGAGCCACATGGGCAAACAGATGATCTTCGTTTTTATGGTCCTCTTTAAGACTACGAATCTCCCCATTGTTAACTTCAGCCCTACCCCTTGGCACATCACCAGCTCTTTTCCTTTCACACGACGTCTTCAGGAGATCGACTACCCAGCAACACTTGATTCGGCTCTCAACATATCTAGCCCAACTGTGCGACATCGCTTTTCGCTCATAACCTGCCAGTAACGAATCAGAACTAGAAACTCATCAGCCATGTCACCCAATAACGTCCCACAGAGGACACCACTCTCTCAATGGAGTGCTGCCCAACGGAAGGGTATCATCATACCTATGGTCATGTCATCGATACTGATCTTGGTTCTCGTCCTCGCCAACATGTCATATCTCTTTGGAGCAACATTCGAGCAAGGGAAGCGCACGCATGCACTAAAGATTCTGGCTGTTGACCTGGATGGGGGCGCCATTGGTTCAGCAATTGTAGGCGCATCCAAGAGCTTCCAAGCTGCCAACTTCCCCACCATCGAGTTTGGTTCCGCCTCAAAGTACTCAACTCCCGCAGCGGTAAAGAACGCGGTGTGCAAAGGAGACTACTGGGGAGCCATCTACATCAACGTGGGCGCGTCTGCGAAGCTCGCCAGCGCCATCAACGGCACCTCGGCCGCAGCCTACAATGCCGCCGACTCCGTTACATACACCTACAACCAGGCCCGATACCCTGCGATCGCTGATTCCACCATCAACAGCAATATTCAAAAAGTCGTCGGCGCATCGAGGGCCTTCTACTACCAGTCGCCAAACGGCACGGCTGCCCTCCGATCCCTGAACACTACCAACCCTGCGGCCATCGCCGCCTACCTGAACCCGATCTCGTCCACCCCCGACCTCATCGGCGCCCAGACGCAAGCAAGCCGCGTCTTCTTCAACACCGTCAACATCATCGTCCCCACTCTCGCCCAGTTCTTCTTCATCTTGGCCCTGAACGGCATCGGCATGAGCTCTGGCCTCCTCGCCAAGATGAGAGTCCGCGACGTCTGGCTCATCCGCTTCACCATTGGAAAGATCTACGGCTTCCTCACCGCCGTCACCGTCACAGGGTACCTCTGGGCTTTTAGGGAAAACTGGGCCGTCGGCGGTCCCAGAGTTCGGCAAGACCCTCCTCGTCTTCTGGCTCTACATGGACGTGCAGTGGCAGGTCCTTGAATCCCTCATCGGATCTTTTGTGCCTATGCAGCTCATCCCGTTCTTCTTCCTCACCTGGATGCTCACCAACGTAGCGAGCAGCGTGTTCCCCTTCGAGATCATGGCGGGCTTCTACAGGATCGGCTACGCCTTCCCGGCCCATGAGATCTACTCTCTCTTGGTGCAGGCGTGGACTGGTTGCGCTGACCAGACGCGCGTCGCCCTGCCTGTTCTCTTCTCCTGGTGGCTCGTGGGCCATGTCGGCTCCGTCTTCTCCATCCGCAAGCGCTGCGCTGACGCCGCGGCCATTGTTTCGGCTGGTGCTGCCGCTGGCGCTGCTTCGAAGGCGCCGGCTCAGCAGGACGACACCGTTTCTATCCCGCCTCGCTCTGCTAGCACGGAAGTGACTTTGCAGTCCGATGAAGAGCAAGTCAGAACCGAGAAATGAATGATGGAGCCGCAAGGTTTTTGTTAGAAACAAATTCGAATTTGGCTGCCGATGGAATTTAAGAACTATGCGACGACATAGCGGACGGAACGCTTGATACCCAGCATAATATGGAGTTATTGGATTCTGCATCGAGACCGCTGTATAGTGTGCGATGCTCGCTTTGAATGTTTGGATAGTATAGACTCAGCTTAGACTTAGCATCTTCTTTTACAAGGGATTGATTCAACTCATTTAATACGCGGCTTCTTCAACCCTGACTCGATTTGATTCAATAAATGCGGATGATCGCCATCTCAGACCCATAGAGCCCGTAGCTGACTTTATTGTTGGATTATTCTTTTTGATTTTTGATTAGATGTATATAGACCGATTTCCTCAAGCACCTAGTTAAATCAGCTTTCCTAACTTCTTGTACCAAGAGGGGAATATTGATTGATCAATGGTACAATTCTACTTACGAATATAACAGAGTCCTATCAGAATTAAAACGCATTTTCTTTGAACGACATAATTAACTATCCCTCATCATCCTTCTAATAGTAATCTATCTTATTATCTCCTTGCTCACATACAAGTTTTGAAATACATTCTCGTAGGCGGATGTACTTTGGGGAGAGTGAAAGATAGAAAATGCTAGTTGTAGTGGTATCAAATAAAGAAGTGGAAAAGATGATACTGCGCGCTCCGGCTGGGATCTCTTGAGGTAGATACAGAAAGAAGCTAGGCGCCGCAATTCTCCAGGGGGGAAAGGCTCAGATCAAGTTATGAGCGCTCCAGTGTTGCGTTCTGGCAGATCTTCTTCGGAAGTAGAACGTAATGATCTCTCTCATGCCAATATCCTTCGCTCGGGTCTCGCTGTAACCGATGAGACCATCAGATATTACCGAGTCTCGGCTGTTCGAGACTAAGACAAGGAAAAAGAGGCGTCCGACGAATTGGCAATAAGATGGCACACGCACAAGTCATCGGAGAGCAGGCACATAAGCTATCAAGCGCCGGTCTCGAGGCGCAAACTCGAAATTGCGAACCAGATGGGCCGATAACACCTTGGTAAAATAGAGATACAGATAGTAATGTTAATTGAAAAAGGTTTAATGTTTAATTTATCCCCTGCTCAGTTGGCCATCATCACATCAGTGCGTATCCATTATTTGGAGTCCTTGGTCATATTCAAGGTCGCCACTCAAATACTTACATGGTCCTGTTCATCCAAATTTCGGTCTCCAAAGCAATCCCGTAATGAGCAAGATCGGCCGGCTCGGCACAGGGGCCTGTTCGTCCGTTCTTTGTTTGTTAACAAAACAGCATACGGAGGCAAACCGGAAGCAGAGATGCATCAACACAGACCCGACGACGTCAACGAAACATCCAACAATGAAGGATATTCAAATAATAGTCTAATTCAAGGACATTGAGATACGCAGTGCTGCCCTACAAGGCTAGCCATTGGCGATATCTTGCGGGGTAATGTCAAATATCGTGGCCGACGTCTGTGTGGATGCATTGTTCTGAACGCGTTCCGTGTTTCGCTGCGCCATAGCGTCCTGGTCTGTGTTAAATCCAGGGTACCAACTGTAGTCAACATGGTCAGACTAGTTGTGGCTTTTGCATGTTATTCAAAGGTAATCCTCTGTGTTGTTTCAACGCGAATCTATCTTTCAACTTTTGGATCTAGTCACCGTTTCCTGCCTGTTCACACAACCAACACACCCAGCATGGCGTCCAACGCTACAGCCGCACAGAATTCGCGACAAGTCAACCAAGAAATAATGGACTATTATCCCCAAGAAGCCACGCAACCCGCTCCTGTGCAGGCCGCAAGATCATCAGCGGGCTCCAGCTTCTTCGAACCACTCTGGCGACGCAACGACGAGAAGAGTGGCAATGGAGGGTTCGAGGGTAATCAGAAATCCCACTTCAGCAGCCGTAACAGCTCGGTGACAGACGTCGACAAGAGGGTCAAGCATGGAGAGACTTTCCACACGAGCTTCGAAGTGGAGGCACCAGAAGGTATCTTGTACAGAAACGGTCAGCTTATCCTCCAGCCGGCGCCAACCAAGGATCCGCGGGATCCCCTCAACCTCCCCATGTCGCGTAAAGTCCTGGGATGCTTCTGTCTCTGCTGCTTCGGTGCGCTGGCCGCTGCCGCCGAGTTGATTCTCGGTGCTATGTTGCCCGTCTTTGCTCTCGAATACGCCGGTCTCGACCCGAAGATCCTCAAGCCCCTGACCGACAGCGGTGGTCTCCCTGCAGGCCTCGACCCCTTGAAGGTGCTTTCGAATCTGCCGAGTGCGCCGCCAATCTTTCAAATCTATCTCTTGGCTTCGCTCCCCGTTCTGGTCATTGGTCTGGCTAACTTGGTTCTCGTTCCTATGGCCATCTCCGTCGGTCGTCGCCCCGTCGTTCTCAGCACCGGTGTTGTTGCCATTATCGGATGTCTCTGGGCAGGTAGCAGCCAGTCTCTACAGTCGCATCTTCTCGCTCGTTGTGTCCAGGCTGCTGGCGCTGGCACTGTCGAAAGCTTGATCCCGTTCATTATCCAGGATATGGTCTTTGTGCACCAGCGCAATGCCTGGATTTCCAGCATCTTTGCCGCTCAGGGTCTCATCATCATCGTTCTTGGAATCGCGGCGCCGTACATGATTATCGACTTGAGCTGGCGGTGGATGTACTACATCACGGCCATTGGCGCAGCATTCTTCCTCGTTGGTGTTTACTTTTTTATGCCTGAAACCAGATGGCAACGATCACGCGCTGAGATGAGTAAGTTGAAAGCATCCACTGTCTTTGGAGTTATCGGCTAACCTCGGACTGTTAGATGGCATTCCTCGCAACGAGATTGGCCATGAGCGCGGTCCCAGAACCTTTCGCTACAACATTGCTCTCTTCCATGGCAAGATGGACTGGCGGAAGGGCTGGAATGCTTTCGTCGACACTCTTCGCACGTTTTTCTATCCGCAAATCTTCTTCATCACCATGCTTAACAGTGTGATGATTGCTTGTGCTTTTGCTGCTGGTTATACTGTGGCCCCAGCTCTCTTGACAGCACCCTGGTCGTAAGTAATGAATTCTCAAACTTGGTGAGAGACGCGACTCACGCCGATACAGATGGGACTTCATGAACCTTGGCCTCTGCCTCGTGCCGGTCCTTATCGCGGCTATCGCTGTTGCCTTGGTCACTGGAAGTGCCGCCGACTGGATGGCAAACCGTATTGCGAAGAAACGCGGAGTCCGCGTCCCTGAAAACCAACTTGTCAACCTCATCATCCCAACCCTCGCCGGTATCGTTGGCTCCATCATCTTTGGTCTGGCTGGCTCGAACCAGGCAGAGTATTCCTACTTCACGTTCCTCACAGGCCTCGGCCTCATGGCGTTCGGCTTTTTGGGTGCCAACACCATCGGCGCGGTCTACGTCCTCGAGTGCTATCCCCACCTCGCGGGCCCGGCCCTAGTCAACATTGCCTCGTTCAGAGGTTTGCTGGCTTTTATTCTGTCATTCAAGATCTCCGACTGGGTGGTGGATATGGGCTACTTTGACGCGATGATGATTTACACCGGGCTGATCAGCGCCTTTGCTGTTTTCGTTCCCGTGGTATACTTCTACGGGCCTGCTTGGCGCAGGAGATGGCCAGCCGAGCATTTCGGTGATCACATTTGACAAATGATATGTGCCAATTGAGATGGATTTCACGGAAGGGGACGTGTATGAGTACTAATGACTTGGGAAGGGGTTTTGTGTTTGTTTGACTGGCTATTTATGTATAATATTGTCCTACTGCTCGATGCTCGATGATTGATCGCCCTGGGCGTGGGGACTCTCAAAAAAATAAAAAATTAACAGAGATAAAGCATATGGAGAGAAGCTCCCCGTGTGTAAGCAGGTATTCGTGAAATAAAAATTGAAAAGAAAAGAAAAGAAAAGACATGCAAACCCGGCAATCCACCTCGTCTCTTCTCCCTTCACTCACTCGTCGAACACGTCAGACGTGAAAAGGCAGCCAAGTACCACAAGCAGCAGGAGAGGGCGACCGGTTGCTACTTGGCAGCAGCGCCCGGGCCACATGCAGAACTCCCAACTTCCCACCTACATCCACCTTGCTCCAAAAACTCATCATCACCACCCTCTTATCACAACAACTCGTCATCGCCACCCTCTCTTCATAACAACTCAAAAAATAATGAGACAGAGCAAAAGAGAAACTCCTCGACGGGGAATTGAACCCCGGTCCCCTGCGAATTGATGAATTTTCAATGACAAGCAGATATCCTCACCACTAGACTATCGGGGATGGGTGGATGTTGACATCCAGTGATAGTTGGTTGGGAGCGGACGTGAGTTGAGGCAATAAGTAACGTAGGGCATGACCCTACGCTAACCTCAGGGCTCGGGCGGGACTTGGTCGGCGACGACTGCTGCCCCTCTGCCTCATTCTGGCTGTCTCCTGTGCGTCTGCTAGCCATCTTTATGCTGGGAAATCTGTCTCGACATCTTCTCTGATCGATCACTCATCCGGTGCGATCATGTGCGATCATGTGCGATCATGTGTGAGTGTGGTGTGAGGTTGGACAGAAGACTGGACGAACCTGTGTAAACCTTGTTTAGGGACTTGGCAGACAGAGGCCTGATTGGGCAATCGGCACTGTTCCAATTCGCTGAGCGCGCCGAACAGGGATTTCGTGGCGGCATTAATGCAAACCTACTTCTTACTACGGTTCCCTCCTCTACTCTCTGTCATCTTCTCATATGCCCTGATCCAACGCCAGGGCGAGATGATGCGCATACTACTCATATATTATGGATTGTAAGCAGAGAGATCCAAGGCGCCGGGTACTATGAAATTGGATGAATCATTCATTACAGAGATTCGGCAGGCCTCATCGAATGTTGCAGTAGACGTTTTCATGGGATGAATCAACCCGCAAACACCTCAATTCTTCGATCTATTCTTTCCATCAGACTACTATCTATGTACTTGAATAGAAACAAGTGCTATGAGCACCCTCGCAGATGGGATAGCGGCTCATCCTTGCTTGGCGACTTCCAGCCCTCACGCAAGGCGTCCCCAGCTCCAGGAGTTGTAAGCACAGCCGTGTTGTAAACCAGCATGTGTGACTCAACTGTCAGGCGATGTTTGATTGCCAACAACCATGAAGTCGCGCCTCCAGATATCCCAGTGATCGCTCTTCGTCGGGTCTCCAAACGGACTCAGCGCAGCAATTCGCATACTGTCGATTCCTCGTTAGATCTCTACATCGAGAAGTGTATCCATTCAAGAGACTTACGTGTAATTTCCAGGTTTGATCTTCGAGCCGTCAGAGAACCTGCCAAGCCACCACGCCCTCCAGGGCGCGTAGTTGTAATCTTCCCTCGAGAACTCTCCCATGGGACCCCGGATGAGGTCGAAGTCGTTGTCATTATCTGGATCAAAGACGGTAGCGTGCCTTTCGTTGTCCTGTGTACAAATAAGCGCTATTCAGGTGCGAATGTGCCGCCTAATGAAGGCGTGGTATTATCAGGTGAGATGAACTTACCCAGGTCGCAGCATGTCCAACAAATCCATCTTCCCCAGGAACAGGCGGATACGTCCCCCAACTCTTCTCCTCCCAACCTCTCTGAAAGATATCCCAGCGTAGGACAGAGCAACCCCATCGGAAGTTCATGTAGAGTTTTGGGAAATCCTGCGCTTCCAGTGAGAGGTCAAAGGAGAAGCTAGGAAGCATAACATCAGCGGATTGGTTGTGGAGGGCAGGTTGGTTGAAACTTACTTGGTCTTGTGAATCATAGGAATGTCATCCGCTCCCGAGTTGATGTACGGGTACTCGTCGACAAACATCTTCTTGAAGGTCTTGCGCAGATCGGAGGCGACGCCCATGTAAGGGACCGAGAGCTGCTCCCCGTTGGAGCCATGAATGCGAATCTTGCCGCTGTACAGGGGCATGGCTGAATGGTTTCCGCCTTTGGGGTGTTCGAACGTGAATCTGGACCAAGGCATTAGTTGATGGTGGTAATAAGAGAACGCGACGTGGTGTACCTACTTTGCCTCTCTGGTCTCTCCTGGACCAACGGTAAACTCCTTGGGAAACGTCACGTTCGGGACCAACGGCGCAGCCAATGGAACCAACCCCGTATACTGGGGGCCCATCTTGATGTTGTCCCTATCATCTAGAACCTCGTACGTCCCCGCAGTCTGAACGCAAAAACTGTACGTAATGGGACCCGTGCAATTGTTCGAGATCATAACAGAGTGCGAAGTGCGGAAGTTCGTCGTGTCGTTGAGCGCAAACTTGGCAAACGAAAGCTCCGTCCGGTAGTCCAGGACCTTGGTAGCGTTGACCAAGCCGTTGCCGAGTTGGAAGATCGGGGCCCGGGTCGTCCCATAGTCTGTCATATTCAGCCCGTTGTTCCACGGAAGGGACTCGCCGCTGGCCAGGATCCGGGCTGAGAGCATTTTCCCGAACGGGGCGCCGTGGACGTTTCTGCCACCGTGCTTCGAGATGAAG
Source organism: Colletotrichum fioriniae (assembly GCF_027942845.1). Taxonomy (NCBI): domain Eukaryota; kingdom Fungi; phylum Ascomycota; class Sordariomycetes; order Glomerellales; family Glomerellaceae; genus Colletotrichum; species Colletotrichum fioriniae. The sequence goes on from NW_027076841.1 coordinate 2,527,947, forward strand.
AGTGCAGCTACACCTGCCACGTACGGCGTGGCCATAGACGTGCCAGACTTTAGGCCATATCTTCCATGGGGGATAGTGGAAAAGATGTTGCTCCCGGGCGCTGCGATGTCAGGCTTGATCTGGAGATCGTACAATCCGCCCATGGCAGTGAAGTAGGAGCTGACAACGGCGGGGTTCTTCAGGTTGACCAAATCCGAATCGGACTCGTTGAAAAACCGAGCCGTCACCTTGGCGCCTTTCGCGAGCGCAGCAAGGATTTCAACGCCCACAGCGTGCTCCGTGATGCCCTCTGTGCGGTAGACATCGTAGCTATTAGGCATCGGGAAAGTCTCGTTGTCGTTGAATAGTAACATATACTTGACGCTGGCAGACTGAAGAGCATATCGCTTATTGGAGCCGTTACAGCCACCGCGGGGAACCATCACAAGAGCGCCCGTCAAGTTCACCGTCCCCGGTGGCAAGAAGCGGCACCCGATTGTGGTGTTGAGGGGGTCGTAGGACAATGCGGTAATGGGAAGACTCGAGTTGAGGGGGAAGCTGTGTGTGAGGCCGCCATAGAAGAACCCATACCTCGACTTGTTAACACTCCCGTTTCCGTAGTCAAAGGTCACCTCAAAGGGCATTCCCGGGACGTATGAGGGCTCTGTGGACGCCACGGAGAGCACGCTTCGTCCAGATTGACCGTTATCCCCGAGAAACGCACCACCTTCGCCTGTGTTGCCAGCGGAGATCGTCACGACGACGCCCTGATCCACGAGACGGGAAGCAATTTCGGCCCAGGCGTTGGATGAGAACCCTCCGCGACCTCCGATCGAAGAGGTGATGATGTCGGCCTAGCGTGGTGTCAGATGAGAGAACAGTCGGCCGACCAATGTGGCCAAACTTACGCCATCATTATGAGCCATCAGAAACGCCTCAATCAGAGTCTCTTCATCTGTATCGCCACTCTGTGCTGACAGTCAGTATACATATGGGAGTGAGAATCGTTTGCTTACAGTTCCGGAAAACACCTTGTACGACAAGATGTTGACTTCAGGAGCAACTCCTTGCCAGCTGAATTCGAGTTATTAACCTGCCCTGCTCCAAGCCTCGAAGGCGAACACTAACGTATCTGACTTTCCGGCAACGATCCCACTGACATGCGTGCCGTGCCCGCCGAGAGAATCTTGCTCATACGGGTCCTTGTCGGGACGCTTAGGTCCATCACCGCTTGGCCAGTCTTCACATTTGCTTATTAGCCCTTTTTGTCTGCAGGGGTGCTGATGATCCTGCTCTCACCCGAGTCGCCCACGAGATCATATCCGCCCATGACTTTGAAGCCCTCTCCGAATCCACCACCGAGCTAAAATATCAGATATTACCCTCTATTCAGGAAGTTTACTGGCACTCACAGCCGGATGTGTATAGTCAATACCGGCATCAACAACAGCAACTTTAACACCCTTGCCTAGGATGCCTTTATCATGAAGCCTCTGCACACCAGTGATGCCGTGAATATTGTAGTTGTTCCCCGAGATACCCCCACTGAACTCCTGGCCATCCTCGACCACGGCTCTCTGGACTCTGCGTGATGGCCAAACATTGCTCGCACCTCGTAAGAGACGCAGGTCCTCCTCGTTGTTGCCCGCCAGCGTGACACTGATTCCTGTGAACACGTCGCTGCGGAAGGTCTTGTACACTGTTGCACCGGTGAAAGCGGATAGGTCTGTCTGGAGCTGCTTGAAATCCGAGTCCTGTGGCGATTGATCTTGTTATTAATGTCTCGGAGCAACCAAAACCATAATCACTCACTTTCGCGAGCTCTACGATGAAACGTCTCGTTCTAGAAGATGGGTTCTCGCTCGGAGTCTGCTGCTGTTGTCCGAACCGAGCCAGACTCGCGCCCGCAAAGGACAAGATCGCGACTGCAGTACCCAAACGCATGATGGCTAGCTTGTAACGGGAACTGACTCTTGAGACTATCAAGCAAAGAACAGAAAGGCGAAATGAAGAAAGATGGCCCTGCCCTCATTATATATATTGCCGAAATTCCTATTGTGCCCTAAGAAGTGAAACGGCACGCTGTTCTAGCAGGCCCATGTGAGATGCCGGGTGCGAGGGCACCTGCATGCTCGCCTCGTTCAAGGTCCATATTGAAAACAAAGATGAATACCCGTTTACACGGCAAACAGATTCTCCGACACTTTCTTTGCTCGTTCTGGGGCGGTGAGATGATAATGAACGTATCACCGGCTTCAAGGCATGCCTTGCATTTCTCAGCCAATCCTGCAGCTGAAGTATCTCAGAGAGTAGCGAAACATTTTAACCAGTAAACTGATCAGAAACTTCTTGCTCTTCATATTGACGGCCGGTGGACAATCGAGCGGTACTTGGTGTTAAAGTAAGGTTCCAAAGGTATGAAACTACAGCAGTCTCTCTTTCGCATGTCCTCCCCTATGCAGTATGTGACAGACAGGCTGGCAGCTCTTGGCTACCCGCATCACCTGCCATGTTCACGGCATTCGTGTGAAACAGTCGATGACGAGTGGTAGTGAGATGTTTTAGACAGCATGACTGCGCTTATTCGAAACAGATATCAGTAGGCGGCAATGAACCTGATCCATGTGATTTAGTCGGGCACCAGCAGGGACATACGGGTAGTGAGGCAAAGATGTCGATGGCTTGCAGGTAGGGCCGAAGGTAGAAAGATCTTGCCATTTTCGGAGTCACGACGCCGACGGGTTTAATTCAACAAGCTGTGGTAAGAGCCACATCACCTGCGTAGATTGAGTGTGCCGTGATGTCGTATTACCCGTTTATGTACCTGCCGTTTTGTAGTCGGAAAGTATGACTGCGGATGTAGACGTCAGGTAGTCGATAGAGACAGCAGAGCCTGGGTTTCACGACGGGAAGATGATGTTCCACAGCCCCTGGATCAAGTCAAATTTCCGTATTGCAAACCTCGTGGCAGACGGAGTCGGGACGGAAAGAACAGCAAACGGACTGTGAGCTCTGACTGCCATCGGTACACGACACGCGCCTGACTGAACAAGGAAACAAGTATACGAAGTCACGGGAAGGTTGGCAAGCCGAATATCAGGACGGGTAACACGAAAACATCTCTCTATTTCTTGCTTGACAGACCGCCCTTGAGCTTCGCCAAGAGACCAGCTATTTTGGCCTTGAGGACTGGACTGGGGCCTTCATCGGCGCCAACCAGTCTCCGAACTAGGATATTATACATGCCGCCGAATGCGAGCGCGATCGCCGTCGAGGTGAAAATGATGACATTGTAAGGCATGCTGAAGTCTGGCGTGGGCAGATTCAGCAACAGCGTGGTGGTGCGTGTACTTTGCGTACGGGGACTGAGAGTAGTAATGACTGCCGCAGCAATGTCAAAACCACGGTTCGCATCAGGGGGGTATTCAGTGTATCGAAGGATGGACTTTTCAAAGTCGTAGGTGAGAAAGACAGTGGAAGCGGGAGGGATACGCATCCGCAGCTCGAGCTGTGTGCCTCTGGCCCGATCGACGGCGGGGCGGTAGTAAATGTCCTCAACAATCGACGGCTGCGAACCTGACGATCCCTCAATACGCGCGTTAAGAGTATGGAGGTAAACTCGCATAAACCAGGGAAGCGATTCCATGTAGATGAACTCGACCTCCGTGTCCTTGCTTGGGTTCGTAAGAATGGCCTGCATACCACCATGTTCCTGTCCGTGTCCAGTGAAACTGCGCTCGGCGTAGATGAGGGGAGTGGGCGGCTCGACCAATTCCTTTGTCGGATCTTGTCCTGCGTTATCTTCCAAGGGGAGAACAATCTCAAGCTCTGATTCCGCACCAATCTTGAAGCAGCGCGATGCTCCATTCGGGTTCAAGATCTCTGCAGCTCCACCAGATGTATAGACACCTCGGGTGTGGGGAACCTCGATGCAGACCGGCGGTACGTCCTCGTCTGTCAGAGGGCATGTGCCTTTAATCGACTTGCCGAAGATCTGGGACAGGGTCCATTCCTGACCAGTAGTAAGGCCGGTAGGATAACATGTTTCGTCATTGTGGTAAGGCTTGGAGGTATCGCACTTGAGCTCGTGTCCAGGGGGTGGACGGGGAATCGGGTTGTCTCTTGGTCGCTTGGATCGGTCAATGTCGAGAACCATGTCAATAGTCTGCTCGATTTGCAGAATGCACTCCTGGCCCTCAGGACAGACAGGCTTAATATCGATGGCCATGCTTTGGAAGGAGGAATCGAAGAGCTTGTGGCCGTCTAGCAGACTCGAGATGCCTGCCTTTCCCTTGCAAGGGAGCAGCTTCAAGAAGGGCGTCAAGTTCTCTGTGCACACCACCTCCTTTGGCAGAACGCCGTGAAGGAGCTGCATGTTCGGTATCGATGCTTCGGGGTGGTCGCCCTCGGGTTGGAATGACATGACTGGCCTTGTGGTTCGGGTTCCATCGACGAAGTTGAGCGATGCACAGAAGAGTCCTGAAAGAGCATTGGTGAGGGTCAACCACTTCTGATCGGCCCTGCATATCTGTCAGTATAATCCATCTGCAGTATGACAATGAGTGACATACTCCTCGTCCGTCTCGGCCTCAAGCCACGCCCACAGCTCCACGCCCGTCCCGCCTTCGCGCTGACCATCCCAAGGCCGACTTCCCCAGCTCTCGGCATCCCATCTTCCCAAGCTGAACCTAAGATGAAGCTCTCTCGTCCCGGCATATTGAAGAATCTGACCCAACGACCGGGGAAAGTACCGGAAGTTTTGCAAGTCGAAGTCAGATAACGACGTATTGGATCGGAAGTTGAAGCTCGCAAGCAAGGCGGACAGGGGCAGCGGGCGGAGGTTCAGCTGCTCGTGGTAATCCGCAGCCAGGCCAAAGGAGGCGAGGCAAGAGAAAAGAATGGCCGCCAGGAGTTGGCGCATCATGGAGGGAGTATCGCAGCGCAGAAGAATGAGATTCGCGGCTGCTGCGGTCTCTCCCCTGCACGACGGCGCATGTAATGCCGTTGGGGGTGAGGTCGTGTAGGTGGTCGTATGGAGGGATGTCTAGGCGGTGGGACTCGGCAGAATCCCTCTTATGTAACCACAACTTGGGGAAAGTACGTTTTGCAGCTCTCCACATTCCGCCCATGGTTCATCCCGCGCGACACGCTTTCTTGCCCAGAACTTCGCGAATTTCCTTACCTTCAATTTAAGATACCCAATTAACCCGTCCACGAAACTTCACGCCAAACCACGATACATCGTATACCATTCAAATCTCAACAGACACTATCGAGCATCACGGACAATGGCAGCAGAACAGAGAAAGCTGCTGGAGCAGCTCATGGGCGGCTCGGCTAGCACCCGGGCAGCCTCGCTCTCCATGACAGATCCCAAAGTCTGCAGATCATTCCTTGTTGGCACATGCCCTCACGACCTCTTCACGAATACCAAGCAAGATCTCGGTCCATGCCCAAAGCAGCACTCCGAAGCACTCAAAGCCGAGTACGAGGGACTGTCAGATAAGGAGAAGCAAAAGTATGGCTTTGAGTACGACTACATGCGCGACCTTCAAAAGTACATCGATGATTGCAACCGAAGGATAGACTCAGCACAGCGCAGACTCGAGAAGACACCCGACGAGATCCGCCAAACCAATGCCTTGGTATAGTCTCAACACTCTCCCCATTGCACTGCAACTTGTAGCTAACTATGATACAGCTGAAAAGCATTGCCGAACTCTCCTCCACAATCCACAACGGCACGCTCGAAGTTGAAATCCTCGGTGAAATGGCCGAAGTATCCCGTGCGATCGACGAGTTCTACCGAGTACGCCAAGCACAGCAAACGAAGTTGGATCGCGAGAAGGAGCTCAAGGCCCTGTCAGACACCTCGGGACCGTCCGGCCATCAGAAGCTGCAAGTCTGCGACGTTTGCGGCGCCTACCTTAGCAGGCTGGACAACGACCGCCGTCTAGCAGACCACTTTTACGGAAAGATGCATCTTGGCTACGCTCAGATGCGCAAGACCTTTGACGCGTTCCCCAAGGAGATGCGCCACCGCCAGCGCGCACCGATGGACGATGACAATATGGGACCCGGTGGTCCCAGAGGTCCTAGGAGCGGTGGAGGGTACCGCGGGCGTGGCGGTAGGGGATACCGTGGCGGCGGTGGCGGTGGATGGTAGGCCCATCCGTGGAAGCGGAACAGATCGAATAAGATCGCAGCTCAATCCGAACCAGAGGATGAAGAATTGATGGGCGACGATCCGAATTAGGAGCCTATGACGATGCTGTCCGTCAGATCTCGAAAAAGAGCAGCATGCTATCCTGAGCACTTGGATTATGACTGAGTATTACAGAAAGCGACCGCCAATACTCTTCCATCCACGAGTCAAGAAGGTGGATCTCGAAGAAACAGACGTTCAGCACGATATTTCTAGGATGTAAAACGTGGGTGACGATACCACTGGAGGTTCATTTGCTTCATACTAAGTCTCTTAGGCCTACGATCATAATTGGTCCAGTCGGCAACGGCATTATCTGCACGATGGCCGGCACTAAAGTTTCAAGGTTGCGAAGGGACCAAGTTAAGGGAACGTAGACGGCGGCATTGGGTAGTCCCGGACGGCATTCTGTATTTACGCTCGTAACGGAACCTGCTAAGGACGAGACTCGCAACCCCTGGATGCCCGCTTAATGAGGAACCATGCTTAGAAGCGAACTATAATGTACTCCAATACCTCGTCATTCCCCCCATCGTGGCGTATTCAAAATGCGTCGTCGCTGTAATTTTGTGATCCAATTCGTGATGCTTCTCCTCGTCGCAAGGCTTTACTGTCAGCTTCAGCATAGTCCTCAAGAGGAAGATTGCGCGGCGGCATTCTTGAGCTTCTCGTCAAACGCCTCCATCTCGTCGTCCCACCTGCCAAGAGGCGACAAGACAGGAGGCGAAATATCACCGCTTGTAGCCTTACCAGGTAGGGCAGGGAACTCCTCGGTGCTGATGACGGGCGCCGGCGCGGGAGCCTGGGCGACGGGAGCCTTAGCTTCCCGCGCGCCGTTCGAATCTCCCCGTTCATGATCATTCCCATACCCACCACGACCACTGCGTCCACCCCGCCCCTGCCCACGACCTCTCCCGCGGCCCCTACCACCTCTACGCTCTTCACCACCACCGCCAGCATACCGATCACTCTGCGGCGCCTCATCCTCCCGTGAAGCAAACCGACTGCCCGCAAGCCCAGCAGACCTCGTGCCCCTAATGCCTCCATTTGCCCCCCCGGAACCCCCTCCTCTCCTCCTCAGCAGCGAGCGCCTCCTTGCCCTCGTCCCACCCGCCCTCTTTGATACTCATCGCCTTGAGCTTCCTCTCGCGGTTCTTGGCGCGCTCATCGTCCATGCGCCGGCGCTCTTCTTCGCCGCGCCGCCGCCTCTCCTCGTCGGCCTTCTTGCGCTGCCGCGCCTCCTCCATGCCGCGCGCGTAGGCCTCCGCGTGACTGCGCTCGTCCTGCTCCGCCTGTTCGAACTTGCGCGTCTTTTTCGGCGTTGAGGATGCGCATCTGTTCCATTTTGGCGGCGAGTTGAGATTCGCTTAGTTTGGTGCGCGGGTTCGCGCCCGAGCCGAGGCGGGCTTCTGCGTTGAGGGCTGTGTTTGCGCCGGGGGCAGCGGCGGCGTTCTTTTCGCGGGGTGTGTGAGGTGCTGCGGCTGGAGCGGGCGAGTTGCTCTTGGGAGAGGCGGCGTCGCTTGGGGCTGCGGCAGCCGGGGGAGGGGCGACGGCAGCAGCAGCAGCATCGGCAGCAGGGGCAGTCGGTGCAGCGGCGGAAGCAGGTGAGTTTTGCGCCGCTGGACCGGTCGGCAGCTTTGGGCGCGGGCGTGGTCGCGGTCGCGGTCGGAGGGGGGAGTCGAGGCGGCGGCGGCGGGGGCTGCCTGGCGAGGACCGCGCGGGGCAGCAGGGGCGGGCTTAGGGTCGGCGAATCTGGAGTTTGCGAGACCACCCCTCGGCGCCGTGGGCGGTTTCTTGTTGGGTTGGGCCTGCTTCTGCGGCTTCTGCTGCTGTTGCTCTACGGACTTGGGCGCGACGGGCGCGACGGGCGCGGGTGTGGGTTTGGGAGGCTCGACTGGCGGTGTCGCGACGGCGGCGGGGGAGGGGCTGGAGGATGAGGGGCGACGGTGGTTTCGACTGTCTCGATGGCCTGGGGATTGCTTACAGGCTCGAAGTCGTCAAAGAAGAGGTCGTCGTCTGTGCGGCCTCCGAATTGGTCGTCCATTTTTCTGGATATGTGTTCCTAACAATGATACTAGACAAAAAGGTACGAAGGAGAGATTGTCGGTAAGAAGCTACAGCAAGGGAAGCTAAGATATTTGGAGCAGATGCACAAGGTTGGGTTGGTTTGCGAAGGAGTTGCCCTCGAAGCTCTGGGTGTTTGGAGGGCCTGCGAACCATGTCGGATTAGGCAAGTGGGGTTGTCAAGCGCAAATCGAGTCTGGAGAGAGATCCGCTGAAAGGAAATACTTTCGGCCCGCCGTATCGGAGAAAGATAGTAGGATATCGGAGTTAGTGGCGTGCATCATGTCTTTGCAGTGTTTCGGGGGGCACATCAATGGTGGCCTCTTCTCCCGTCCTTGAATCATCCTAGCCACACATCACGGCATGAAGTAAACATCCCAATAACGAAGGAAACAATTCTTATCAGGCCTTGCCACCGAGCGTCTGCAACTTCTGGATCAGCTTCACAACCAGCTCTTCATAACTCTCCACAAATGGAATCTCATATCTCGAACAGACGACCTGAACATTGCCCCTCTTCTTGTACCCTTCAGGGCAAGCGACGATGACCTTGCCTCCCGAGCGAGCACAGAGCCCCAACTCAAGCAAGCTGATGTGGCCTTCTGTCTCCGGTTCAAAGTAAACAACAATGATGTCAGCCCTCTCTTGCATGTCCAGTTCCCACTTGACTTGGTTGCTGAATCTCTCATCCGAGATATCCTCCTTCCAAGTGCTGTCCCAGTCTGGCCGGAAGGGATCGAGTATGACCACCGGCAGATGAGACAATGAGTCGGCGAGATCTTTGCGCCAGTTTCTCTTGCTGGTGGTGCCCGCAAGGAAGATTGTCTTTTCGTGTATTGTCTTTTCTCTCGTCAAAGGATGGATGATCCTGCTCTTCTTGAGTGACGCGGCACTCATGGCGATGAAGGGAGCGTCAATACAGATGCCTGACTCAATTTGTTGATGGCTTGTACAAAGTGAAGACGACTTCCCAAAAAAGGTTTCTTGAATTTGGTGGCTCTGTCTTCCGGAAGAAGTTGGTGTGTGAGATATATCGATCCTGCTGGTCAGCCTTAAGATGGATGACAGTCATCATGCAGCTCGGTCATTGGCCACTGCTGTACGGAGTAGTAGGCTCCCAACCCAAGGTACCTAGTCACCTAGTCTATGGCGTACTATGCTCCGCAGTGATAAAGTATCTCGGTCTGGTTTGCCGCAGATAAACGCCTTCCGAGCCGCGATTTCTACACAGGCCAAACCTGCTGTTTCGTCCTGGTCTGCTCTGAACATGACGGTTTCGCAACACTCAACTTCCCAAGTTCCCTTGCATTCCCTGGATAGACGATCTATGGTGAAAACTACAGGGAGTAAGGCGAAAGTTTGAGCCCCATATTCAGCTACCTACCTTACTGCTCCACCACTCGGACGTAGTGTACGTAGTATAGCTCTGCACCTTAATGTACACTAGATAATATTGTTGGTGCAGTGATATCTTGTCCCGCCGTCTGTTCAGCCCAACAACGATATATGGCTTACGGCAGACTCCTTCCCGACGGATCTGCGGGTTGTATGCGACCATGGGTGAGAAGTGAGGCCTATCGGGTTAATCCAACGGACAGCTACATCGATAACACCCTTGCCAGCCCTTGTCGCCTTGTCGGACAGACTTGGCCGTTCACCGGTGCTCCGTTTTCGTCGTCGGAAGCGTGGTGCCCTCCAATAGGGCAGAACACAGATTGCTGGGGGCCGTGGCTTCGGAAGATCACCACGCGCACCCTGGATGTGGATTGGAGGTCTGGCAGATTGGCACATCTGGAGACCAATCTTGCGGTGAGCTACCTACGCTGTTGTCCGCTGCTGAGGCCTTTCTTCATATCTCACAGGCTCACAGGGAGGTCGGCGACCATCCCGGGCTGTCTCAGCTAGGTGTCACTTGCTGAGGAGGATCGTGGCTGGCTTGGATGGATGGACGCCGAAGCGGACAGACTCCACGCCCATACGGATTGGAAGAGGTCCAGGCGATAAAAGTGCTTGGCGCCCACCTGACGGTTTGTACGGAGTACGAAGTTGTGAAATGTGAAATCACGCAACCGATCTCGGCCCTGCGGACAGTTCTTCCTTGACGCTTAAGGCCACTCCCGACCGCCCGTTTTTCTTAATCTCGTTTCCTTCAACTGAATCATACCTAATCATACCAGCGCTTTTGCTGTTCCCTATATTTGCTATCACGGGCGTATGATACCATCCCCTCCAATGTTGCGTCATGAAGCGGTGAGAGAGTCAAAGCCATCAGGACGTCCGTACAAATAGAGAAAATCCCCCCTCCCCACCTTTGGCTTGGGGCGAGTTACCCCAGGAACGAAGCGGATTCAGCCCATCTACGAATTCTTATCCTTCCGTAGCGTACGGATTCAGAATCGCGGACACCATCGTTGCCATCTCGAGGAGATGGCCGTGGTATACAAATCTGGTGAGCCCCACGCCCCGGGCGAGGACGACTGCGCGGGGTGCCGGAAGATACACCGGGATCTAGTCGAACTATCGGTTGGCTCCGAGTCTTCTGAAGAGTATGAAGATGGTGAGTTTCTTCGTCTCTTACTATAACTTGATCAATTTGCTGGGCTTTTGAGAAAAGTTCAAAAACGGACAAGTGTCACGAGACGTGGATGCTTCAAAGTGACAATTCGTGTCACAATGGTCCCTGTAGTTCCCCTGAGAAAACAGCAGTGGACCTTGTAGCTACGGGAGCTAGAGCACTTGGACTACCAGGAACTGCACCTAGGGACGATCCACTCAGCCCAAAACCTTGGGACGTCCACGGTGTCCACCCCTAGAGGAGAGGTCCCTTACGAGGAGATCCACGCTGCCCGGGGGGAAAGGTGGGCGGAGTGACTCCCCTTTAGCGCATTTCGTCATTCGCCATTTTCGTTGCGAGTTCGCAGCCAATTTGGCCGATTCATCTTGGGAAATGCGTCACAACCTAACGTCTGCTTCTTCCTTTCCTGTCTCAACACGCCACCTAACGCTCTTCTTTTCTCCAACCTCGATCGACCCATTCCATTCTCTCTGTTGGGTCGACCGGTCGCATTCTTTCGCCTAAACATCTCCGCTGACCAGCTGTCCCCCTCCCTTCTCGCGCGACAGAAGACACAATGCCGTCCGCTATTGCGGCCTCCGACCTGTCCACGAACCTGAGCGACACGGACGACTGCCCCCAGGTCGCCCCCGAACTCCTCCACAACCTCAAGCATGACAGCTCTGTCCTCGCCCTCGCCGTAAGCGCCGAGAACGAACGCATATACGCCGGCACCCAAGATGGCGAGATCGTCGTGTGGTCCCTGGCCACCTTCCACCAGGAGCGCATCGTCCAGGCCCACAAGCGCAGCGTGCTGAGCCTGTTCCTCACCCCCGACGGCTCCATGCTCTTCTCGAGCGCCGGAGATCCCCTCATTAATGTCTGGTGCCCCAAGACGATGAAGCGGCTGTACGAGATTTACAGCACCTACGACGTTGGCGACATCTTTTCCGTGGCCTACAGCGCTCAGCATGAGACGGTGTACGTTGGCGCGCAAAACACCTCGATTCAATGGGTCAGCCTCACCGATCCGAATAACCGTACCACCCACGACTCTTCACAACATCCCGACCGTCGAAATCACAGGTTCTTCGACTCGCGAGCTGTAGGAGGGACAACGACGCCGCGCCGTAACGATGAGAGGTGGACATTGATCCCGCGATCTGAAAAGGTGGTGGAAATTCATCCGGGCGCTGTGCAGATGTTTGCCCACTACGGCTATGTCTACTCGATGCTCATGGCCAAGGGTCCTACTGTACTCGTGGAACCTGAAGAGGAGGTGCTCATTTCGGGCGGCGGAGACGGTACCATCAAGTTGTGGAAGCTTGGTGCTGAGGGAGACGATCAGGCGGCTGATAACGACCGCGAACCTGGCCTGCAAGAGCTTATGTCACTGGGCACTGATGATGCGGAATCAATCATGTCTCTTGCGATTGACGGTTCATTTTTGTATGCCGGCAAGCTGCAAGGAGTCATTGAGCTGTGGGACCTCGACACAAAGTCCAAGTTGAGAGTGATTAAGGGTCACAGGGGCGACGTGATGACACTACAGATGGGCTGGGGCTATCTCCTGAGCGCCTCTCGCTCTGGTTCTGCAAGTGTAAGGTCTTTGGTTTCCTCAATTTGTTCATTGCTGACAACCCTTAGAAACATACCACGGCCCACTACGGCCAGTACCAAGACAAGCAGGTCGCGAACATTAGCCAAAAGTACCAGTGTGTGGCGCGCTGGAAGGCCCACGAGGGCAAGATTCTCTCATCAGCAGTGACAACATACAACAACAGACAGTACTACATCACCGGCGGTAACGACGATGATGTTAGCATCTGGAACATTGACTGCTCGTCTTACGAGGACCAACAAAAGGAGGTAGAGGAAGCCAACGACGTCATGATTAAAACACTAGGAGAGTTTGTGTCCTACCGGACGGTGTCATCCCGGCCAGAGTTCGCAGAGGACTGCCGAAGAGGTGCAACATTTCTCGGGTCCTTGTTCAAGAGGCTTGGCGGTCATGTTGAGATGCTGAGCACGGAGAGCAGTCCCCACAACCCCGTTGTTCTCGCCAAGTTTGATGGCGTTCTGGAGCCGGCCGAGAAGCGGAAGAAGGTTCTGTTCTATGGTCATTACGATGTCGTCCCAGCAGATACCAAGAAGGGCAAGTGGGAGACGGACCCATTCCAAATGAAGGGTGTCAATGGATATCTCTACGGCAGAGGCGTCAGTGACAACAAAGGCCCGATCATGGCTGCGTTGTTCGCTGTGACGGATTTGCTGCAAGCCAAGAAACTTGCCAACGACGTGATCTTTCTGATCGAAGGAGAAGAAGAATCGGCTTCTCGCGGATTCAGGGAGATTGTTCGCAAAAACAAGGACCTCATCGGCGATGTCGACTATATCCTGCTGGCCAACAGTTACTGGCTCGACGACGAGGTCCCCTGCCTGACCTACGGTCTGCGCGGCGTCCTGCACGCCACTGTCTGCGTCGATTCCCATCTGCCCGACCAGCATTCTGGTGTAGACGGCTCCTATATGAACGACGAGCCCCTCTCGGACCTGACCTCCACGCTGTCAAAGCTGAAGGGCCCCGGTAACAAGGTGCTCATCCCCGGCTTCTACGACGATATCCTCCCCGTCACAGCCGAGGAGGAGACGCGCTATGATGACATTGCGTCTACGCTCATGCGCCAGAACCCAGAAAAGGGGCCCGCCGACAAGCTCAAGGCCGCGCTGATGGCGCGCTGGAGGGAACCCAACTTAACGATCCACCGATACAAGGTGTCAGGACCGGACGGCAGCCTGGTCAGCAGCCACGCGAGTGCTAACATCAGCTTGCGTCTGGTGCCGGGCCAGGAGGTTAACGATGTCATTGCCTCGCTGGGCTCGTACCTCGAGAGCGAGTTCGCGCAGCTCGAGTCAAAGAACTCGCTGACCATCAAGATTGATAACAAGGCCGAGCCGTGGCTGGGCGATCCCACGAACGCCATTTTCCAGACGCTCGAGGAGGCTATTATGCAGTCGTGGTCGTCCGTGTTTGCGGGTGACGGTACAGGGGCGGAGCCGGGGGAGATGACGGACACGAATACGCAGAAGCCAAAGAAGCCTCTGTATATCCGTGAAGGTGGCTCCATTCCCGCAATCCGGTTCCTGGAGAAGGAATTCGGTGCCCCGGCTGCGCATCTCCCTTGCGGACAGTCGTCGGATTCAGCGCACTTGGACAATGAGAGGCTGAGGGTCTTGAACCTCCTTAAGAGCCGGGAAATCATCGGGTCCGTGTTTGCTCGTTTGTAGATGGAAAGGCATTCTGGGCGCTATCTACAGTATTATTCGGGAGGCGTTTTGGGTACTGGGCAGCGGCATGTCCAATGACACATTGTACAAACAAACAGAAAAGTAGAGGGATACCCCAAAAATCAAAGCATTTCTAGACCTTGCACTATTCACCAGTGATTCATTCGGTGAGAGTACCTCTGTCGGTGATGTGCTGCACCTGACTCGTTTATAAAACGGCAAATATGGCACTTCCAACCCCTCCGTTGACGTGATCCCGACCATCGGCAAGCTGGAGCCGAGCGTCGGCCGTTGGAGCTTCCCCATTCGGCTTGCCGGTTCGGCGTCTTATCTTATCATTGACGATGACTCTCTCCCACTCCACGTCTCACTTGAGACGGCACTTGACTTGCATAACAAACCATCTCATGCCTTGGACTCACAAGAAATAATCAGTATTGTTAGTTGTTTGCGATTGACTCGGGATATGAGAGACGATAGTACAAGAGAGAAAGAAGTTAGAAAGATGGAGTACAAGCGTCAGTCTCCGGCCGCCGTAAAGGTGAAGCCGCGCCTCATCATTCACGGCGGCGCGGGCAACATCAAGCCGTCGAATCTGCAGCCGCCAGAGTACGCTGAGTACCGCCACGCCTTGCTGACGATTGTAAGTTCGAACATCACGAATTCTCACCCCCTTCCTAGTCAGAGATCCCACAGAAGCCCCCCCCAAAACTATCATCAATAGCACTTCAACTCCCCTCAAACATGTCACTCACACAACACAGGTCAGCAAGACAAACGCCTACCAAAGCACACCCTCTCTTGCCAGCACCACAGGCACCCTCCCCTCAGCCCTAGAAACAGCAACCCATGCCGTCACCCTCCTGGAGAATAACCCCCTCTTCAACAGCGGCCACGGCGCAGTCTTCACCCGCGACGGCATCAACGAGCTCGAAGCCTCCGTCATGGTCTCCCGCGGCTTCGCGAAGCGCGGGGTCGGCGTCACGGGGTTACGACACGTCCGGAACCCCATTTTGTTGGTGAAAGCGATTTTGGAGCACGGGGATGAGGATTTGGGTGGGAACCCGGAGAGTAGTCATCCTTCTTCTTCCTCTTTGACTACTACTGCTGCTGCTGCTGCTGGCAATGGTGGTGAAGATGGTGCTTCTGCTGGCATCGACGCCCCCTCAGCGCAAGGCCACACCCTCCTCCACGGCGCAACAGCAGAGACCCTCGCCAAGAAGTACGGTCTGGGCTTAGTATCTAAGGAGTACTTCTTCACCCAACGGCGGTGGGACGAACACATCCGCGCCCTTGAGAGAGAAAAGGCAGGCCAGGGGTTGAGCACGTACAGCACGACAGAGTTCCTTCCGCAAGGCACCGTCGGCGCCGTGGCGCTAGACGAGGATGGCGTCGTCTGCGCGGCTACGAGCACCGGCGGGCTGACGAACAAGTTGACGGGCCGCATCGGGGATACGCCTGTCGTCGGGGCCGGGTTCTGGGCTGAGGAGTGGGTTGAGGAGGGGGATCCGACGGGGGCGTTTGCGCGTGCTGGTGCTGGTGCTGGTGCTGGTGGTGCTGGGGATGGGTTCCTTGTGTTGGGTGAAAGTTTAAAGGGGTTGATGGCGGACTGCCTTCCCTCGCTGAGGACCTATTCCCCCGTACCTGGCGGCGAAGCCAGTCTGCGCAAGGGCGTCAAGACGACGAGGGCGATCGCTGCCTCCGGGACGGGTAACGGGGACTCCTTCATGCGCGTCGCCGCCGGCCGGACAGTCGGCGCCGTGGCGCGGTGGAAGCCGCTTTCCGGGGCTGATGCCGTGTCGTTTGTTTCTGGTCCGGGCGGGGAGTTGCAGAGCAGCGCGGGTCCGCGGTGGAAGGTGACCGGCGAGGGCGAGGGCGGTATCATTGGGATCGAGGTTGCGGTTACGAGGAACGAGGGAGGGGAAGTGGTGGGTGTGCGGTCAGAGATTCTGCAGGATTTCAACTGTAATGGGATGTACAGGGCTTGGATTGCCGATGATGGCAAGGCGTATGCCAAGATTTATCGGGATGGTGTTGAGGGGGTTGATGTGAGGGAGTATTCTGAGAAGTGGTGAGCGCGAAACCGGATACGGGATTTCCAGATAGAAATGTCCTAGAGTCAGTCGGAGAAATTCAAGATGTGGTATAGAACCAAGATTTTGAGAAGAAATCAGCGAGTTGATGGTACAATTATGAACACCTCTATCCCACACAGTTTCAGTACTCGTGTCAAAAAAGGGAGAAGAGACTGTCGCTCTTCCCGGATCCAAAACCCCAGCCGGACCGAGAACAAATGCAGGTTTTGCCCCTGACCATGCTGCCTAGATGGAAGCCGTTCCCACACGCCTTTCGTCTTTCGTGGCTTGAATTACCCTTGGAGATCAAGATGGCCGTCCGCTCCTCGTCTCTAGTCCAGTCTCCAGTCTCCAGTGACTGGTAGCAAACTTTTTGCCCCTATTCTACATATAACGCCACCCTCTCCGATGTTGCGGTTTTTTCAATGGATTACAAAAATAGGATCGAATTGCTTCGCTCCCTTGTGATGTGGAAAACAAATTGTCGAGCCCTCGTCAAAAGGACAAAAAACAGGCTTCGAGCGTTGAGGAGTTGAGAGGGGTCCGAGTTATTCTTTTTGTCGGCAAGGCGGTCGCCTCGATCACCCGCCGTTCGTCGGTAAAATGGATGCTTCGTGAAGGATCGATCGTTTATGCAAGAGCTCTCTCGTCGGAAGGAGGAGGCGCCGGCATCTATCATAGAAATTGTCAGCTTCGCTTCGCTGGTCAAGCGCCTGCGACCGTTTCAACTCACCTCCAGCTTCGTGCTGCCGGCGAACATCTTCTGGAAACCGATACCGACACCCTCGATGACGGCAAGAAGAAGCGCGCAACCAATGGCACCGTTTCGGGCGGCCTGAAAAACCAAGTTAGTGACGGGTAGGAATGGGCCGGATAAACAACAAGGCTTACCTTATATCCTCCACGGATGGCTAGCGCACCACCTGTGAGAAACCCAGCGGCGATACTGTTCCAAGGATCCTCCTTGTGTCCACGAAGACCTGCACGTAAAATATTAGCGTCCGAGACATAGATTTATCGTGCCACAAGATGCAGAGGGAGATTGCTAGCCCTGCGAACCCTGGCGTTTCGAGGTGACAGCTCAAGCTAACGCGCCGTGTAGCAACACCATTTTCGGCAGTGCGAGGCCTAGCAATATCCCGTCGTATCTTATAGCTTTATAGAGTTTGAGGAGACGGTTCGTACTTTTTACGGAGCAGTCAAATGTTCTGTTTTACATCATTTCAGTCAGTAAGTTACTCAAGATCGCCAGGAGAATTTGTAATGGCTTGGCATTCAAGGTCGAGATTTCGAGTATCGATAAAGGAGTCCACTCACGAGAAAAGACCTCCCCAAACTAGAGAATATTGTATTAGCGTTGTCCACGAGATCAAAAGTCTCCCGGAGAGTCGTATGCTTACCTCCAAAGTTTCCTCCCAGTACGGGAGCGCGCATCTTGATGGCTGAGATGGCACCGATTCTTCTCTCACCTGATGCGCTGTTAATAATCATCATCTCCGAGATCGCGCAGAGGGTTAGTCAATACCATAGGGCGAGTTGCGGTAACCCTTGATACCATGCCATACCGTTCCACCGATAGCTAGATGTGTGTCAGAATGCAAGAGTCGTGGCAAGGTTGATCGATTCGGGAGATCGAGGTTCGAAAACGAGGTGGATCCGAGATCCGAGAAGGGTATCGATATCGTGATTGCAAGTGGTTATATTACTCACCTCCCATAGCAAAAGCACCGCCAAAGTCTACAGTATCGTTAGTTTTGGGCTCCTAGGGGGTGATGATGGTCGGCTAAGCGCGTTACCATTGAGGATGACCCAGGGGCAGGGATCGCGGGTATGGTCCATTGTGAAATTTGTGATGTGCGGTCGGGAGGTCGTGCGATGGTTGGCTAGAAGCTGAGAGCTTTAAGACGCGACTGTTCGATGTGGGTTCGCTGGGTGGTGGTTGACGTGGATGGTGAAAAACCAGGCTCGAGATGCGATTTTGGTGATGCTTGGGTGGCTACAGCGGGTCAGGATGCGACGGGTGTCGTGAATGATTTCTCCGACGGCGGACTTTTTCGTCTGATTTGTTATCTTATCGCATGTCGCCCTCTCCGATTGGCCGGTGGGGTCAGAGCTCTCCACTATCGGCGTTATCTCGTCATTGGCCCAATACGGAAATACACCTTCCATTTTACCTTACAGCAAGTGAGAGTCACCAGAAGTGACTAACGAAATGCAACATCTTGTAAGATGGGATAAAATGATGAACTGAATTATCTACAAATCGACTTTATATTTTATCAATCTTGTGCCATGGCCGAACAACAATTCGAACCAATCTCCTCTCATGAAGGCTGCACTCTTGCGAGAGCCAATACGGAACATGTACCTCACATTCAATCCATGACCAGAGCTGCGTACTCCAAATACATCGACCGTATCGGCAAGGAACCAGCACCCATGAAAGCCGACTATCACGAGCTCATCAAGACGCAGCTGGTTTACGTACTCCACGACGACGAGAATGATACAGTAGCTGGCGCCATTCTCCTTCGCCATGAACCTTCAGCGAGTGCACTGCATATCAACAACCTTGTCGTTGCCCCAGAGGCTCAAGGCCGCGGATACGGCCGAGTCTTGCTGAAATGCGCCGAGGATGTGGCTCGAGCTTCAGAGTGCACATCTCTCCAACTCTTCACCAACGTCAAAATGTATGAAAACCTCATTTTGTACCCCAAGATGGGATTCGTCGAGACAGAGCGGAGGACGGAGGATGGGTACGAGAGGGTGTACTTTCTTAGGGAGCTGGATGTTGCATAGACTCCACCAAGGTCTGTGATAATCATTCTCGCTCGTTGGATGAAGATGGCCTCATGATCGCAATATCAGGACGACAGTGGCTGCCGTGCGCTCGATTCTGTACCATTCCAGGATGTCTAGAGTCAGAAACAAATCAAGAATGCAAACATGGCTATGAGTCTGTCGTTGTAAGACACCAGCTTGACCCAAGTGCTGGAGGCCTTCAGCGAGCTAACCTCAATTGACCCACTGGAAACTGAGACAGCCCAACCAATGAGAAGCAATACTGAGCTTCCGTTCCGTCAGCGGAACAACTCATGTGGCGCACGTCATGCTACCTTGACGCACTCATCTCATCACCGTATGGTACAGTTAATTCGCCTTCATCTCAGTGAATACCAACGACAGCTTCTCTATATCTAGATCCCTGTGAACCCTTCAATCTCAGTCGGCAAAGTCATCGGCTCACTCCATTTTTGATTATTGGATGCGCCATCGTCATTAGCCAACGCCAAGCCATCATGGCCTCCAAGACAAGCACGACGACACAGGCTCTGATACGGCTTCAGAGTTCCACACCCCAATCTTGACGCCCGCAACGACATCCGTAGCAGGCGAAGATGTCGAGGACGATCATGTAAGCGACATACCGTGGCCCGGCAAGCACTTCTACATCATCGAAAAAGAGACGGGTAAAGCCATCACCATGGTCGATGACAGGCCAGTCCTCATGGACCTCCAAGGCGTCCGCGATCCCGCCACCATGTGGTATTGCGTCGAGAAGCAAGGGTATTTCGGGTTTTTAAACAAAAGCTGGGGAAAGTTCATTGGTCACGACAGCAAGAGCGACGTGGGTGCATGGGCCGGGGAAATGAGGGAGTGGGAATCGTGGATTCCCAGACAGCATCCCGATGGGGGCTACCAGTTGCTGTCGCCGTATTGGACGCATACTATGATGCAGCTTTGCGTTTGTCCGGACAGGATCAATCTGTGTAGGCGGTCTCATGGCCCGACATTGTGGGAGTTTATGCAGGTTCCGTGGTAGGTCTGGCCTACGCATGGAAGGGGGCCGCAAGTCTTTTTGTTGGTGTTTTGGCGACTGGAGGCAAGTCGAAGGCGTTGAAGAGTTCGATTAATGAGATTGCTGGTGGATGAAGTTCGCCTTTTTGACGCTTGACAGAATGGCAACCAATACTTCACATTTAGCTCAGCAGTTTCCTTTCACCTGTTCGAGATGGCGTAGCATGTTGGATGTTAATGCCAGTCACCAGAGCAATGACACGGCCATTGTCTCAATAGTGAAAGGAGGTGAGCCGAATTTCGCTTCCTTGCAACGAACGTTTAGAATGTACTTATAATCAAGTTAGGACTCGAGTTCCAGATACTGAAGGGCAGAACACATGTAATCATGAGAAAGTTATACATTGTCTATTACAGCATTACGATATTGAGTCCTATAAGTCCAAGTCATGACCAGCTTCACAGCATCAGCTGCGGAGGTCTATTCGTGCCACGTCTATATATACATGTATCTTCATACGCTTTACAACAAGGCAGCGCCGATCGCAACACCAGCCACCAGGCCAAACAGCTCGCGAGATGCGCCAGTAGGAACGGCAGCGTTGGGGCTGTTGGTAGTGGCAGCTGAAGTCGCAGCAGAACCGACAGCCCGCGTGCTACGGGCAGACTGGCTTCCAGATCCCGATGCAGCAGTAGTCGTCAGGGTAGTCATGGTAGCATTGCTGAAGCCGCTCGAGGTAATGACAACAACAGCTGTGGCAGACGCAGACGTCTCACTCTCAACTGCGGCAGAGTCCGTCGACGTGGTTACGGTGGCAACAGAGGCGCTTTCAGAGGCGCTGGCGGTAGTCTCGGGAGCAGCAGTGGTGGTGATGGGTGCCACGGTCGTCGAGACCATGGGCGCGGCACTGGTCTGCACGGGCAGGAAGGAGGGCGAGTAGGTCTCGGTGCCCTCGTAGGAAGGGCAGCCGGGGACGGTGGTCTTGGGAGGGGCGCGACCGCCGCCGCAGTCGAGGGCCGCGCAGATCTCGCCGGTGCCGGGGACGTACCAGACACGGGTTGCGTAGGGTGTGCCGCCCTGGGTGGGCGTGACGACGGAGTCTGAGGAGACGCAGCCGGCGAGGTCGGTCTTTGCCAGGACGGCGGTGGCCATGATGGCGAGGGAGGTGATGTATCTGAAAGACATTTTGATGTTATGTTTGTGTTGGTGCTGTTTTGATGTAGTTGGGTATTATGATGGTGTAATAGCTCTGGTAGCGATATAAGAGCAGTTCGAACGATTGTGTTGATTATGAACGAATGTAATGACCCGAGGGCGAGTGAAGGCGTCGAAGTCTATGGCCGGTATTAAGGATGGAAAGAGGGAGGAAACAAGAACATTTAATGTTGTCATTAAATCCTTTCCTCGCAGACTTTTGTATGTCCAGGCGACTCCAAGTTCTCAATAACGGCTGCCTTGACCCCGGGTCTAAACAACGCCCCTGGACGGAGCTAAGCGGGGTCTGAGACGGGACTCTTACGCCACCTCATCTCGGAAGCCGCCCTAGCGGTCATTAAGGCCATCCTACAAATGCCCGATCCCAACGGCTCTGCGATGCTGTGGCTGTTTGGTATGTCTCATCGATGGCCCATTGAGATGCCGTTGCAGCCGTTCCGGTCAGATTTTTTTGTCGCAGATCCATCCATCGTTCCATGAGGAAAAAGCTTTTTTTTCCTTCCTGAATCCTTGATGAAAACGTAGCTCAACACACTAAGACGCGCCAAAAATAATCCTCAGGTTCGTAAAGACTGCACCGCCCCTTTGACGGTAGTCCGCCGGTCTCGAACGGGCGAATACGGCGCGGTGGTCCGCGCCGGGATCTCGATCCTTGCATTGCTCATGTTTTTTCTTTCTTCTCCAATGGGACTTTGGTTCCCTCAATCCTATTTGTTGGCGCTTCGTATGCTAATTCCTTGCTGCAGGTACCGGTAATAGGAAAAAGCAAGCACAGTGGCGTGAGTGGCCCAAAGTTCCAACAGCTGTTTGTTCTGCGAATCAAATTTCATTATGCGTGAATACATGAGTGAGGATCCCTGCCATGCCTGCCTTGACTTTGTAAGTTTAGACACCAGAATAGCTGTTCGCCAGGGGCGTTCTTGAAAGCCAGCCAAGGGCATGACGACACGGCACCTTAGGCCCCTTGCACGTACATGTATGACATGGCTCGAGTCCTCTTCAGAACAATGGAACTTGGTTGTGAGCTCGGCTACAAGACTGGTTGCGTACATTGGCAACTGTTGATCAAGTTTTCGAAGATGAATTCGCTGCACGCACGTTTGCCTAATCAAGGTCAGAGAAGTCGATGCTCAATCACAACAGCCCCTATGAAGCGCGTTACCTAAACTACTCTCTGAAACAGCAAAGCCGGAATATTTGGCCTTGAGAATCTGCACTGTGGGTGGACTTGTTAACTGCGGATTCCTTGTTAACTGCGGATTCCCTGTTAAGTCTGTACGGATTTGCTTTCGTTTCTCGTCTTCCTGATAGTTCGTGGCTTGAGTTGATTATCATTATTCGTCCCTTTCTCAGTATGTCTTGAGTATCGATGACATTATTGCATGAGTCAAATGGATAAATGAACAAAGTTCACATGCGGATCCAAAGAAGCCTGAAGGAATGTAATCATAGTATAGATGTCTGCAGGGCGAATATCTTCAACTCATGGAAAAGCCTGCGTTCGCTCCCAATTACAGAATACGTTATGGATGAAAGAAAGATTTGAGCATACAAACACGAAGGAAAGGCTCGAATGGATCACGAGAATCCTTTATAGGACTTTACTTTAGACAAAATATAGAGCTTGGCACGTGACAGTTGAACTGAATGGCCAGGTTTGTAAGAGTAGGTATCGTGGTGTTAAGTTAGTAGATGCGAGACCTCATAAAGGTACTGGAGTCTCTTTGTAAACTCATGTATGGTCTTGAATGACACCGCGTTACGGTGGACACATACGAAGCAAGAAGCCTTTGATCTCTCCAGCTGAGGGAATTCTCACTCTCTTTATCCAAGTCTTCAACTTCCTTTTTTTCACCCAGTAGCTTCGATCATTTTTAGATAGGAATCAAGTTGTAAAAAATGCCCCTTCAAGTTTTCATGTGGGAATGTCGAACCAGGATCTTGATTCAATAAAGGATTTGTCCGATGTCGACCCGATACTTGATTGTTCTCGTCGAGTCCGAAAGCATTGTGGTTGTCTCCCAGAAGTCTCGTTGTTCTAGGCGACTCGACCAAGTAGGTACTCTGAGACCGCAAGCGGTTGTGCTGCCTCGCCTGTCCTTTCATATGAACAACTGAACAGGCAACATAAGCGCTTGAGTATATTGCCTATATATCTGGCTGGTTGAGCAACAGGACTCTCTCATAATCAATACGTCTTCAACTCCCAACTTTAATCAGTATTCGACAGGTCTCAATTCGACTCTCATCGTCTCACAAAAAGTGTCAGTGTCCCGACCGTCAAATCTATCAAGACAACTACGCACCAAAGCCGAGTCATCTCAAGCATCCACGCTCCCTTCCATCAAGAAGCAAAAATGTGTCAAAAGGTCGAAATCCTGATCGTCTGTTGCGAGCAAAACTGCTCAAACGTTTACAATAACGGCCTCCGGAAGCCTCAGATGCGTCTGATTCCCCATCCTGAAATAGCCTTCGTCCTCTGCGGCCAGGCCCTTGACCTCGGCTACGTCAGCGACCGCTTTTTCATGGACCTCCCCGTCATGTCCTCCGTCCCTAGGAACTGCCCCGACCTGCTCGAGCATCACAAGTTCCAACTCGTCCTCTCGCAGGTCGCTTCGAAGCACATCATGGAGCTGGAAACCAACTCGCGCATCCAGTGTAAGAGCTGCTCCGGCACGGGAAAGCCTCAGATTGTGTCAAAGTCGGGCAAGAAGTCCACTATTCAGTCGACTGCACCGTCTGGCAACGCGCACGTTGAGGCTAAGTGGACATGTTGTGCCGAGGGCAACTGTAACCCCAGACAGGAGTGCGAGAGTCATGCTTCTGCACTTCTGTGTCGGGACTCTGATTGGGCCAAGGAAGGTGAAAGTTGCATCATGAGACGTGATGGCGATTTCCATCTCGATGTGGAAAAGATTGCTTAGAAGTTGGCCGGTATCGTGCAAAGGTAGTTTTGAAAGATGAGGCGTTTATAGACTTGTGATAACTTCGAGTGATAGGATAGTGGTTAGTGGGCAGGCACAACAAATTGCAACGGACTTCTTACGCTCGTGCCTAACTCATCACCAAAGCCTGGTCGCGTCACAGAATTGGCAGTGAAAGTTGATGATCAGATTAGAACTGTGGCATGAGTTTGCGCAAACATTATCCATTTCTATACATTGATGTGAAGACCTCACTTGAATACCCACAAAGTATCATGATCTTTGCTCGAGTAATGAAAGCTATTCGCTGTACTGTATAATCTCTGCAACCTACACCGGTTTAGGCATGACTCAAGTTGTAAATTGCTTCTAAGCTCATAGACATATGCCGTTGCCCCGGAATGCATCGAGCCCTACATTGCGCCATACAGTGGACCAAGCACGCCATGTGGTTGTCCCAACACAGAGGATAAGCTTATTTTCGACCTTGCATGGCTTGTTCTGGAACACTCATATGCAGATGCCATTCTGGCTTATGTTGCTATCAGAGTAGTTAAGACTTGACGCGCGCATGATAGGCTTGCCAACTACCCCATTTTGTTATCAAGCATTGGAGAAAGTCTGCACTAATCCGCTCTGAAGACCTTGAGATTATCTTGTTGCTTTAACACAAATTGCCCAATTGATGCAATACTTTCGACCACTTCTGGCCGCGGAATTCGTTCGCAGTGATTTTGTCTTTCTTCATACTCGAGTTGCGATTCTCGTCTGCACCGGACGTCATAGATAGCATAGATAGCTCAACACCATCGTGAAAGAGGATCCGGCAGTCGGCTATTAGTATGTGAACGAGCGAAACCGAAGACCGTTGATCCACCTCGATCCCCGAGAATTGACTGCCCAAGAACGAGCTTGGTCCCGGGGCTAGTAAGGTAGGAACTTGAACTAGGATCCACCACTATCCATGCTTAACTACTTTCCGTCCCGCCCGTCGGGAAAAGTCCGACTCAACTTGGCACTTACTTGGCAGCGGCATTTGTTGCCCACTCTCTCGCAGAATCCTGGGGTATTCAACTTCAGGTTCTCTGACGTTCTTTGTTCTTGAACTTTGCAGATTCGTAACAAGCATTTGAAGTAATGAAGTTGTTCGAATAAAAGAATACTTCTAGATACCATTAGTCAGGTTCTTGCAGCTTGCTAGCCACCCTTAGACATATAATTGGCTTCAACGGAAGTCGGATCTCACTTTCTGCAAACGGCACCGATCACCGAATACCGATGCGGGCTGACTCCTCAAGGTTGTGGAAATTTTAGTAAATAAGCCTCCACGGTGGATTCGTTGATTGATAGAATGGGACCCGATGCAACCAAAAACATACGAAGATCCCCCACAAGCCGGCACTTTGAGGGAATTTGGTGGTGATGAATTTTATCAATCTCATCTTATCAGATCCTTGATGGCCGTTGGATGGAGACGAATGACGATGATCTCTCAAGTACAGCCGGCGTACTTCTCGGAAAAGACCCACACACCATGCAAGATCGTGAGGTAAACGGTCGAAACCTTGGTACCATGGCAGGGGCGAGGGAAGTCTACAGCGTTTGTTAAAGAAAAAATCGGACGTGAAGCTAGACTCGATCGACCGATGTCGGGAAACACAGGAACGCCGTTGAAGATATGTGAACTACAGAGTACAAAAGGCTCGACGGCACTCCTCCCTTTGAGTCTGCTTTGTTCTGTTTCTCAAGGCCTCGCTTCCTGTCAATCATACCCCTCAGCCTACAGTCACCATGGTCCGCTCTACCTCCCTTCTCAAAGCCAGCGCCTTGCTCGGTCTGAGCCAGGCCGCCGCGGCCCAGAATAGCACCACCAACCCCTGGCCGTGGCAGACCTACCGCTCCGAGCCTGCTCTGCAGCCCCCTTCTCTGAAGATCACCCAGACCGGCGACATCGCCGAGGGTCACCTCTTCTTTGACCAGTCCGGCTCCGGCGGCCACAACTACTCCGTCTTCATCATGAGCAACGAGAATGAGCTGATCTGGGAGGGCCCTTACGGCGACATCTCCGCATGGCGCGCCCAGACCCTCTTCGGAGAGCCTGTCCTCACATTCTACACCGGAATCACAATGCCGGAACCCTACGGCTTCGGATACGGAGCTGTCTTCATCTACGACCAGACTTATAAGAACATTTACAATGTTACTCTGGACCAGTACGCCAACGGCCTGAACCTCCAGACCTTTACCGGCTGGGACTCGTCCGGTCTCACCGGCGGCAGCTGGCTGGACATGCACGAGGACTACATCACCCCCGAGGGCACCATGTTTGCCCCTGCTGTGAACGTTACCCAGACGGACCTAACCTCCGTCGGCGGCCCTGTTGATGGCTGGATCGTTGACTCACTCTTCTTCGAGATCGACATCAAGACGAACGAGATTCTCTTCCAGTGGAGCCATCTGGACCACTTGGACGAGATCTCTCTAGCTTCTGCTGCCCCTACTTACCCCTTGGAAGACCTTGGACTCAACCAGACCTACCCCTGGGGACCTTTCCACATCAACTCCATCGAGAGATTCGCCGATGGTGGTTTCCTCATCTCCTCCCGCCACTATTGCTCCATCTTCAAGATCGCCAAGGATGGATCTGTTGAGTGGACCCTGAACGTAAGTACCTACTCTGCTTTTGCTTAAACACGAACTCCAGCTAACAATGCCAAAGGGCCAAACCGGTGGCTCCTTCGCCCTCAAGAACGGCCTGTCTTTCTGCTACCAGCACGACGCCCGCATCCACGCAGAGGGCAACGGCACCGCCCTCATCTCCCTCTTCAACAACGACAACAGCGGCATCCGCAGCGGCGTCAACGAGACCTCGGGCATCTTCCTCACCGTCAACACCGCCACCTGGGAGGCCACCCTCAAGCAGGAGCTCATCGACCCTAACGACACAATCTTTGCCGTCTCCCAGGGTAATGTCCAGGTCCTCAACGACGGTAGCGGACACACCGTCATCGGCTAC
Source organism: Colletotrichum fioriniae (assembly GCF_027942845.1). Taxonomy (NCBI): domain Eukaryota; kingdom Fungi; phylum Ascomycota; class Sordariomycetes; order Glomerellales; family Glomerellaceae; genus Colletotrichum; species Colletotrichum fioriniae. The sequence goes on from NW_027076841.1 coordinate 2,555,066, forward strand.
GGCAGCACGCCCAAGATCAAGGAGTTCAACACTAAGGGTGAGTGCGTCTTCACCGCACAGTTTGGCGAGGACAAGATCGTCCAGAGCTACCGCAACCACCGCTACCCCTGGGTCGGTAAGCCCTACTACGCGCCCAAAGCTTTCGCTTGCGACGCCGGCAACCAGACCGAGGTGTACATGAGCTGGAACGGCGCGACAGAGAACAACAAGTGGACCGTGTTCGCCGGCGCTTCGGAGGATACGCTGAATGAGAAGGCTTCTGTTGAGAAGACTGGCTTCGAGACCAAGGCTACCTTCTCCGGCTCGGCTCAGTTTGTTCGCGTTGAGAGCGCTGGCGAGGGCATTGAGACTGGTGTCAGTGAGGTTATCGCTGTCGAGAGCCAGTGCTAGAGCAGTATGCTTTTCATTTCCATGCACTCACTTGGGATTGACAACGAATTCGCTTATACCAAGTAAGATCAATTGCTTAGCTAAATAATGTAATCTCCAAATGATCTCTCATGAATAAGTCTGGCGCAAATGGGAATGAGTCGTGCATGAGCTTGGCTTGCCTGTTGGTGAGGGGAAACAAGGTGCAAGGAACCCGCTGCCTCCAAAAAGCTTCTCTTCAGCGCACCTTCCCACTATGGATGTTATCGGTCCCACTGAAGGAATGCCGCTGCAACGTTCCCTCTCCCAAAACTCGGCAACTGGGGCCGAGATAAGACCCCCGCGGCCTCCCGTCCGGAGTTCACGCCTCCACGCCTCGTGTCTCGGTTGCTGCTTCAAGAACGAAGCTTTCCCCGCATTCTTCAAATGTAATAATCACTGCCGGCTGCTACAGCTTGGTATTCAATCTTACCACATTAAATCGAAACTTCTCTTTATCACATAATCACGACCTTTACGTCATCGCCATGGCCACACATCGTCTCGTTACACGGTCTCATCAAGGGGATGTCTCGGATGGCGAGTGGGTTAACGTGAGCGACGGCCGCGAACAACACGCAGCTACAACCAACTCGGAGTCTATGCCGGAGCGTATTACACGGGTCACCACGGATGAAAAGAATCTCAACAAGTTCTACAATATCAAGTTCTCAGCCACGAGGTCTCATCGGTTAGAACGATACTACAATGAAGAGCTCGACAGTCTGTTCAAGGCTCCGTTCGATACCTACAGCCAAGAGGACAAGGTAGACTTCTTACTTCTGCGCAACTATCTGAGGCGCAATCTACGCGTCCTACTTCTAGATCGTGAGCGAGACGAACTGGTGAAGCCGGTGTTGCCATTTATCCAGCCGCTCATCGAGATATGCGAAGCTCGTCAAAGCATGGTTCCCGTCGACAGCAAGAAAACGGCCATGATAGTAAACGAGACAGCAAAGAAGATAATTGCGACGACAAAGGCCATCAAAACCAATGAGATCAAGGCCAATGACTCGACTTTTTCACGTGCTATGAGCACCATTGACCAAATCCGAGGCCACGTTGACGAGACCTACGGCTTCTACGCCCCCTACGACCCCTTGTTCCCCTTCTGGTGCGACGCGCCTAAAACTGAATTGGACGAGGCCCTCACCGGCATCAAGACGGCGATAGACACCAAACTCATTGAGAAAAACGGGTCCGGATCTATTCGTGCTGCAGTAGAACCCATTGGGCGCTCCGGGCTGATCACTGAGCTCGAAGCGGAAATGATACCCTACACGCCCGAGGAGCTCCTGAAGCTGGCGCAGGAACAGTACGATTGGTGCGAAAAGGAGATGAAGAAGGCTTCACGCAGCATCAAGGTGGGCTCCGTTCGACCGGAAGGTAATCATGGAAGCGTATCGGGGTATGTAAAGCCGACTGGCCCTTTGCCTCGGATCAGAAACTGACTTTCACTTCCCTAGTCTTGAGGCTCCTAATGGTGGCTTTGGCGACGACTGGAAGGCGGCGCAGGAATATGTCAAGAATTCATATGTTGAGCCCGGTCAACAGCCTGAGATGGTACGCCAGCTGGCCTATGAGGGCATGGCTTTTGTGAAGAAGCATGACTTGGTTACTGTCCCAGAAATCGCGGGTAAGTTGCTCTACGTGCTCCTTTCGGCGGAACGACAAGCTGACTTCTTTCAGGCGAGACGTGGCGTATGTTTATGATTGACGCAGAACGTCAAAAGGAGTCTCCATTCTTCCTCGGAGGCTCCTCCTTTTGGGTCTCTTATCCCACCGCCGCCATGGACCACGATCTCAAGATGATGGTGATGCGCGGCAACAACCCTCACTTCTCACGGGCGACGGCATTGTAAGTCCCTTCACTTGTGTTTCCCTTGAGAACTGTTCACTGCTAACATGAAAGAAGCCATGAATTGATACCCGGCCATCGTTTGCAGCTTTTCATGGGTAAGCGTCATCATCCGTACCGCGAACTCTTCTCGACACCCTTCTTTGTCGAGGGCTGGGCCATGTATTGGGAGTTTGTCTTTTGGAATAGGGGCGACTTCTTCGTGAGCCCCGAAGATAAGATCGGAACCCTCTTCTGGCGGATGCACCGATGCGCGAGAATCATCTTCTCCCTCAAGTACCACCTCGGCGAGATGACGCCCCAAGAGTGCGTCGACTTGCTGGTCGACTGGGTCGGCCACGAGCGATCCAACGCCGAGGGAGAAGTCACGAGATCGTTCGGCGGCGAGTACTCTCCCCTATACCAGGCCGGATACATGCTGGGGGCATTGCAGATGCACGGTCTGCGGGAGGAGGTGCTGACCAAGGGGTTGATGGGCGAGAAGGAACTCCACGATAAGATCCTGAGGGCGAACACGATGCCAATCGAGTTTCTTCGAGCGCTTCTCCTGAATCAGTCCCTAAGTCCGGATACGGAGGCTCAGTGGAGGTTTTACGACTGAGCGGGAGTCTCGCAGATGTCATCGCCCACATGGCAAAGGAGTGACGCGTGTCACCCATTCCTGTACGTTACATTGCGCTCGGCCGAAGAAAATCCTAGCATTATTCAGGTGAAAGAATTTCTCTTTTTCATCGCTTTCCAACTTCCTTCTCCCCGCAACCCTGGACGGCCCCAGCTCATGCAGCCGCCGATGTGCAATGCGGGGGAAGACGGTGCGGGGCCGCCTCGGTCTTCGGGTTATGTCGAGCGGCAGCGCGGGCTATTGGCCGTGGAATCATAACTATGCCAGCCTCCGCTCTACTTCACGCGTAACTCTCAAGAGCCAACGCCCACACTTTGCGCCATGATCTGTTTTCGACCAATGCCTGACCATGGATAATGGTACTGAGCTGAGCCACCAGAGCGAAGCCGCCGATGCGGGCCACGATGACTCGGGGGGCGCCTCGGAGGCTGCGGCGGCCCTCGCTTGCAACTGTTGCCGGCGCCGGAAGCTGCGATGTTCCCGAGAGGTACCAACTTGTCAGCAGTGCCGCAAGACAGGTGGGTCCCTTGTTTAGTCCACAGTGAAGAAAACTTTCTTTTTCAGGAGTTGACCCATGATAGGAAACGATTGTGTCTACGAGTCGAAACGGTCTAAGCCCGGGATGAAGGCTGGAGCCATTGAGAACCTGCATCGGAGACTGGGTTTGTCTCGATATACCGAGTAACCCTTGTTTTATTGTTACTGATAGCAAGGTCTCAGATGCGTTAGAAAGAACTGTTCACCAACAAAGGACTAAGAATACCTCAAGAGAATGTAGACAATCCGAGTCAAATCACTCACCCATTCAAGAGGATGTCAATGGCATCAGTGGAGGCATTGAGACAAATGCATACAATATCATGGCATTCTTCGCCAAAGAGCTACACAAGTTCAACTCTAAAAGCAGAAGCTCATCTAGCGAACAGCGTACCCAGACCGAGTCACCAGGCCGAGCCAAGCGGCGTCGACTCGATGATCATGAGCCTATTAACATTGCCTTCACGGGTGATTCCAGTCCGGCTTTGCCTGTGTTGCCAGAGGAAGAGGACCTTGAGATTGTACTCAAAGCTTACTTCGCACACATCCATCCGTGGATCCCGATTATACATGAGGCAAGATTCCGCCGTCGACTTCGCGAGCCCGGAGACGACAAACCTTTACTGGCAGTGTTACATGCCATGGTCCTTTCTGCGTCAAGATTCATATCTGATGAAGATGTTGCGACCAAATTGTTCGGCACGCACCAGCAAAGAAGCATCACCCGTGATTGGATCGTGTCGACCTCGATGAAAACATTCAACGTGGAGAGCCACCAAGCTCTCATCATTGTCGCATTTAACGATGTAGGTGGTTCGATATCCGAATTTCCTCGCACGGCACACGCTAATAGAGACAGATTGGAAGTGGCGAGGCTGCAAGAGCATGGTCTCTGGTTGGTTCACTGACCCGGACCGTCGAGTATCTCCAGCTCACGGTCGAACACGACGACGTGGACCGGCCATCACTGTCTCAACCTTTTATCTCGCTCGCTCCCCCAGAAAGCTGGACCGAAGCCGAAGAGAGGCGCCGGGTCTTCTGGAACGTCTTCAAGCTCGATAGACTCATCTCAGTCACCATGGGCTGGAACACAAGTCTCACCTCGGACGATGTACATTGTCGCCTCCCCTGCGACGGCGTCCTCTGGCGCAAAGAAGACGAAGTCGTGACACCCTATTTTGGTATCTGGGACAAGGCCGCCGGCAGAATCGGGAATCCCATCGCCTTCATCCCGTCCCACTACGCGCCGACGTTGCAAGCAGGTGCCCCAGAAGAAGAAACCCACACACCCTCCGACGCCGGCACCTCGCCGGGGGCACCGGCCGCCAGCGTCGACATGTCCACCGTCGGCGCCTTCGCCTACTGCATAGAGGCGACCGAGTCCCTCAGCAGGGTCACGAGCTACTTCCTCCAGCAAAAGATCAACATGCGAGACCAACGCGATATCAGCAGCTGGCTCACCCGCTTCAAGGAGCTCGACCTGCGTCTGGTCCACTGGAAGATGCTCCTGCCCCAGAAATGGAAGGCCAATATGGCGCGGCAGTCGACACGGATGGACCCCAACCTCACCCTGGCGCACGTCACACACAACACGTCAATGATCCTGCTCCACCAGCTCATTGCCTTCCCGCCGAGGGAGTGGCCGTTCAAGGCCCGGCTACCGAGTATTCTAAGCGTGGATACGTGCCAGACTGCCGCCGTAGAGATTGCCATTATTGCGGAGAATTATCTGAAGCATGCGCCTGCCGCGATGCCTGTTTCGAGCCAGTTTGTGTTCTGCATCTACGTGGCTGCCAGAGTGCTCCTCCTCCGATGGCGGTATGATCTCGGCACCGAATTGGCTTCTGAGTTCTGGTCTCTAGTTCAGATTATGAACGAGATGGCGATGCGGTGGGCTGGTCCGCATAGCTTGGAACCTGCGAGAGACAACCTGGCTGGGAAGTATTCGAGAAAGCTCACAGAGATGCATTCTCGTTGCCGCGATGAGACGTCTTTCAACATCAACGTCCTAGGCTACACTACAGAAATCAATCACACTGCTTCTCAGGAGCCTCAATTATCTCCCCACCTCAGACGGAGTGGTACCGAGAGACAAGAGGGAATCACTGCCAGTGGGCGAAATAGGCGACTCGCGGATACACAGGTTGAGCCTGCTGCGGGCGGTCTCGACACTATTGTTGTCGCTCAGCAACTCCCACTCAATAACCCGGCATCATTTTCCAACCCAACGCCGAACACAATGCTCGCACCTCCAGGACTAGGGTTGAACGGAGTTGAGCCAATGGCTCAGCCATCTATGTACCACAGAAGCAGCATCGGTAGCGGCGAGTTGAGCAATATCTCGCAGATGCTCCTTGATCAACAATTCATGGACATGGACAGGATCATCAGCTACGATGATGGCATTTTCGAGACTGAATACGACGGTGGAGGGTGGTAAAATGCAAGAGTCTCTATTGATTTCAAGTAAACCAGGTCTATAATCGGAAAACAGCACTAAGACTCTACGCTAATCCCATATTCAAAAGCCTGTTCCCAAACTCAACGAGATAGTAATCCCCGTAAACGAGACTATGATTCCAGTACCTTCGTCTAGCATTTTCATTATTATTGGCCGTCCCGTGCTTGATGATGCCGTCGAAACATCGGCCAGCGATGGCGTCTTCCACTTCCAACCCCGCCTCGCTGATAGCTCTGATGAACCGAGCCGTTTCGTCTGCGAGTGAGTAGTCGAGGGTATCTCGGACGATCTCAACAGCCGCGTCGAGGAACCGCCGCGCCAAAGCATGTTCTTGGATGCCCTTGAGCGCCTGTGACAGCACCAGCATGCCGTTAGCAGCAATCACCCCGGCCGATGAATCTCGCAGAGGCTCCGCGGTATTTTGTATCGGGGCATCAAAGTCCCAAAGAGGAATCCTTCGGCCCTTTGTCTTCTTTCGACGCCCATCCCGAGAGCAGCAGTTCGTCTCCTCATCGGCCACCAGTATATCTACACATGACGGCGCCATGTCGAGCCGGTACAGAAAGTACTCCGCAGCACCCAAGGCAGCCTCAAGAAAACTTCTGTCTCGAGTCCAGTAGTAAGTCTGGGCATACCCCAGGATCGCCCACGCCTGGCCACGGGCCCACGTGGAATTGTTTGCGTACCCCTGTGCCGTCCAGCGCCATTTGAGATCACCGGTGACCGGATCGATGTTGGCGACGTGGCACGTCGAATAAAGCTGACCTCTGTATCCATTTCTCACTAGCGTACTCACGGATTCGGGACGGAGGTGCGTATTTAAGAGTGTACGGGCGTGCGTGGTGGCGATGTCGGCGAGAGTTCTGTCGCCGGTATGTGCTGCGGCGTAGAATAGGAGGTTCAGATTACATAGGCTATCAATGATGGCAAGGAGATTCGTCTCCATGTCTGTCACTGCAATGTCCTTCTTCAAGAGGCAATCCCAGCTGCGGATAGCTCCAGCGGCTGGGACATACCGAGTCGCAAGAGAATGCGCAGCCCTGACGATGGAAGCGAGACTTTTCTCGTCACCGTTCAGCTCCCAGTCCCTCTGTAGTGCTGGCATGATGATGAAGCCGATATCGTGCGTGTCCGTCCGACCGGCCATGTCATGCAAGGGATCGGCCCAGATCTTGCATAGCCTCCGCAGATGCTGGCGAAGCGTGGCGACACTGAGCCCGGACCCGGCATTGGCGAGTCCCATCGTTGACGGGTGCTTGACGCTTCGCTCCAATAAGGCATAGAGCGTTCCTGGGAAGAACCCGCAGGTCCAGAAGTCTGGGTCGCGGAACTCGTACTGGCCCGCATTGGGGCCGTCTTGAGGGACGATCTCTGGAAAGGCGATCGGAGTCTTCTGAACCTCTTTAGAGGTTGAAGGTTCCTGCTCTTGGAGGGACTTTGTCGCGGTGCGATAGACTTTGGCCATGATGTTCTCTTCGAACAGTTCGGTAAGATGAGTAGATAGCGGCATTGATGCTTGGGAGGTTGGCCATCCGTTGGCTTCTACCGCGGCGTCAGACCATGAGGTCTCACTGGTTCTGTCTGCAGACAGCTCTTCTGGTGTCAGAGTTGATATCGAAATAGGTGGTTCGGAAGACATGCTGTCGTGACGCGGAACCGTAGACAACTTGTCCATAGCGGCGTCCTGAGAGTGGGCTTGCTTTGCCATGGCCGGCAAGCTTTCCATAACAGAAGCGGTCATGCTGAATACACTGTTGCTTCGAACTCCGAACTTGGGGTTCCAGATGAATGTTTTGCTCCGACTGTAGACGTAACTGATACCGAAGTTGTCATTTTGTACATCTTTCAGAAAGCCGAGCCATCACATGATGGATAATCACCAAGGCCTCGATGCAAATGAATCAACACCAACGGCCCGTCGGAAGCGAAGGCAACCATTCCATTGAATCGGTCTCGCGGCTGATGTCTCGGTGAAATATCCTCGCGATGCATCATGTGTTGAACTACCCATTTGCGATACAATAGTCGGGGTATTAATACCCCTCATCCCCGAGGACAATCCTCCGAGCAGGTGTCGTTAGCCAAGTACGGCTGTCGACTGCAAGCAATTCCCCCACACCCCGCTCTTAGGATCGGGGATGCGCAGACTGAGGTAGGGATTGCGGGGAGGACATCGAAGACAACATTGCTTGGCTTATCTACTGTTGGCGGACTACTCCAGCCTGCCAACATAGAAGTGAAGTCTCTGAGAATCATGGCTTATTTCTAAGTGATATAAAGCATGGGGTTACATCACCAAGAACTTCACTCGGACAGTTGAGATCCTCAGAGCGACTGGACTCATTCACTCATCACTCCAGGCCCAGCGACTATTTGCGACTTAGGCTGCCTCTCCATGTCACGGGACCTGGCTATAGTCTACGCGTTGAATACGTCTCCAAAATGGCGGACAGAGTCAGCCTCGACAGGTCTGCTCAAAATGCGAATCCAGTTGCTACGACGAAGCCTCTCGAAGATCAAGAGCTGGTTGTGAGCTCGTCGACACCCAAGCCGCAGACGAGGTCGCTGTGGGTAGCTTGGCTCTACATATTCGACTGGTACCCTAGTCACTACTCCAAGGAAGAGAAAAAGTTGCTTCGGAAGCTCGGTATAGTTCAACTTATCCATGTGTTCGAGTAGAAGCTAATGACGGTTCTGAACAGACAGCATTCTTCTCTCCCTGTGCTGTTTGATGTGTATGACTCTCCTGATAGCCCGTCTATTCGTGTAAACACTAACATGAGATCAGTCTTTTTGAAATGGCTTGACTCAGCCAACATCAACCACGCCTATGTCTCCGGCATGGAAGAGGACTTGAAGCTCACAGGAAACCAGTAAGCGAACCCACCATTCAAACAACACCATAACCCTGCTTCGTGCCTAACATACGCTGCCAGATACTCACTCTTCGGAACATTCTACAACATCGGCTACCTCATCTTCGAGATCCCCTCCATGATGATCATCTCCCGCCCACACCTCACCCGCTGGTACCTCCCCACAATGGAATGCCTCTGGTCCATCACGACCTTCGTTCAGTGCAAGCTCCGCAACGAATACGACATTTACGGCATCCGCTTCCTCCTCGGCGTCCTCGAGACCCCCGCCGCCACGGGCGCAATCTACCTCTTGACCTCGTGGTACCGCAGCGACGAGCTCTTCAAGCGCGCGGGCGTGTGGTACGTCTCGTCCAACATTGGCGCCATGTTTGGCGGGTACCTCCAGGCCGCGGCGTACAATAACCTCAATGGCGTCGCCGGCATGACCGGCTGGCGGTGGCTCTTCGTCATTGACGGCATCATCAGCTTGCCCATCTCTATTGCGGGGTTCTTCCTCTTCCCTGGGTTGCCGACGAGTCCCAAGGTCTGGTGGCTTACGGATGCGGAGCAGAAGCTTGCGCAGGCCCGGATGAGAGATGACGGGGTCAAGGAGAGTAAGAGGATCGGCAAGAAGATGCTTAAGCGCGTCTTCACTCATTGGCACTTTTATCTTGCCGTCTTCACCTACGTCTTGTAAGTTGCAAGCAGTATCTTGTCCAGGCTTTTGTACGGAACTGACGCCACTATGACCTGCTTAGCTTCCAATGCACTTCTTACGTCGCTGGCCAGATGGCACTCTGGCTCAAGCACGAGGCTACCTTACACGGCACGTACACTGTTGCCGAGATCAACGTCATCCCCACCGGCGTCCAAGCAATCTCTATCGTGGCCGGTGTCGTTGCCACTTCGCTGTGCATGATCTACCCCATCTGGGCAGTCATGTGCGTCGTGGCGGGCATTCTCTTCTTCGCCAACGTCTGTCTCCTGATCTGGGACATCCCAACTGGGTTGCACTGTAAGTACTGTATCGATTCAACGTGAGGACCTCTTTGCTCATCAAGGCGCAGTTGCCGCCTACTACATGCTCGGCCTCACCAGTTGCGTAAGTCTCACTCACGTGTCAAACAAGACGATTATGATTGCTTACTACTTCTTGCAAAGTTCACCCCGATCTTCTTCCCTTGGATCAACATGATTATGAAAGACGACAACGAAGCCAGAGCTTTCACCACTGGCGCCATGGTATGGAAGCAAACCACACTACCCTCATTACCAACATTGTCGGAACCGTTCCTAACACCATCTGTGCTCAGATGACTTGCGGTTGGATTTTCTTCAGCTTCTACCCAATCACCGTCTTCCCAAAGCTAGAGGGTAAGTAACTGAACACCATCACCGTATCGAACAATTGGAAGACCATGCTGATATCTTACACCCTCTCATCTAGCTCCTAAATGGCGGAAAGGGTTCACTGTTAATACCATTTTCGTGGCCATCTGGTGGACTCTCTTCATGCTTGGACAGTACCTTTGGCGTCGCGATATCAAGAAGGGAAAGTACAAGACGACTGAGACGGACTCCAGAAGCGTTCAGGATATCAAAGGAGACGATATGATGCATGTCGAGGTCTCCAGCGAGAAGGACACCAAGGTGTAGGGGTTTCATCTCGACTGAGGGGTGTCGGATTAGTATGATTCTGTGTAATCTAGGAGGAAGAGTGGATAAATGATGAGTTGACCGGTTGAATGCTTTGAGGCGTCGACAATGACAGTACCTCGTGCGCTTCTAAGGGAGATGGTTGCTCCAAGATCTGGGGCTGCATGAGGCAGCGGCGGAAGTGCTCATCTTGCAGGGGGTTCGGATCATCTCACACCTGGCATATCGAAGCGCAATTCAAACCATCTTGGCCACCAAATTCTTATTCTTCAAGAGTTTTTTGATACACAATTCAGCATCTCCTTGACGTTAGAAAAAAAAAAACGACTGACACGGGATGGGGGCCCGTCGACAAAGCCGCTGCGACGGGGATCGTCCGTTCAGTACGTAGAGCCTGTAGGTTCATGTCGCGGGATTCGTCCGTTAGTGTCCTCCCACCGGGCACGACGCAACTCGGTCTGGAATTGACTCAGCCACTGGACCATTGACTGAATTATTAGACATTCAAAACTTTCAGTATCACGGCTTCAAATTCCCGATCACCCATTTTTCAAAGACGAAATCGGATTTCCGCGCAAAAAAAGACAACTACTCACGCTACTTCGCTCTCTCGAGACACCTCTACAATGACAATAGTCCACATAGGTAACCTCCTAATTCACTCACACCTTTGAGACAAATTCTGACCGAGTCTCTTTATAGTGTTATTCAAGTTCCGCCCCGATGTCTCGGAAGACCACAAATCCACATTCGTCCGCGAACTCAAGACCCTCAAATCCCTTCCCTGTGTCAAAGACCAACGCCTCATCGTCGGCGGTCCCTCCATCACGGATCCCATCGAGAGAAGCAAAGGCTACCACTTTGCGCTGCTGAGCTTCCATCAGGATCGTGAAGCACTGGAGGTGTATCAAGCTAGTCCGGAGCATCACAGGTATAGCTCACCCCGACACCCACTCCACGTTCCGGTTTTTTTCCTTTTTTTTTTCCTTTTTTTTTTTGCTTAAAGGACAGAAAGCCTTCGAATATCGTAAAGTCGAAAGATCAAGCTGATTTTGATAATCTCTAGGGTAACGAGTACATATTTGTGGCCGTTCAAGGAGGACGTTACTAGGTTTGACTTTGAAGTTGATCAGGAGGACGAGTATATGTGCGAGTTTATGGCCAAGGGGTTGGCGAATGGGTCGGCGTAGGAGGGATGGCGTCAAGGTACAGATTGGATGTCGTGATTAGATTATAGACTTGTTAGAAATCCAAGCTCAAGCATAAGATTCTCATCAATGTCGTTACAGAGAAAGATGTTCTATATGCTACAGGTATGTGAAGTAAGATGTTCACGTTGGTCGAGGATGACGGGCAGGGTCATGATTGGCTTCGGCCTGAGGACTCTTCCCTCAAGGTGTAAACCCCGACTTCTCGATACGTGACGAAGCCTTAAGTGATACAGTACTTATACATGATATAATGAATTGCAGCTCTAGGTACGCCCGGTAGACGAAGTAATCCCCCCATCAACAACAATCTTCTGGCCCGTGATATACCTCGCCTCATCAGACGCCAAAAACGCCGCCGCATTCGCAACATCCCACGCATCCCCCATCCGTCCCATCGGCACCTGCTCCTCCCTCATCCTCTTAAACGCCTCATACCCACCGCCTCCAGGCGCCCCGTCCTTGGGAGCAAACCTCTCCGCCAACTGCCTCGTATACGGCGTCTCCATCAACCCAGGCACAACCGTATTCAACCGCACCCCTCGCTTCGCATACACCACAGCCGTCGCCTTGACAAACTGCATCACAGCCGCCTTGGTCGTGTTATACGCAACCTGCGGCTTACCAATATACCGCAAGCCCGCAATACTCGAAACACAAACAATACTCCCTCCTCCCTCCTGCGCCTCCATGATAGGCAGAACATGGTGGCACGCAAGGTACACGCTCTTGAGATTCAACTCCACCTGCGCATCCCACGTTTCCTCGCCCATGCTCGCCGCGCACCCGGGCTGCGACCCGCCGACGTTGGCGAGCAGGATATCGATGCGGCCGTGCTTCGCGACGCACGCGTCCACGAGCGCCTTGACGGACGTGGAGGACGTGGCGTCGGTCGCGACGACGTCGCACACGCCGCCGGCTTCCTCGATGGTGGTTTTGGTCTTAGTGGTGGATTCGACGGTGCGGTTGCCGCCAAAGATCGCGGCGCCTTGCGCGGCGAAGGTCACGGCGCAGGCGGCGCCGATGCCCCAGCCGTCTGTGCCTGATTGGCCGAGGCCGATGACCAGGGCGACTTTTCCTCGGAGGTCGAGCATGGCGATGGGTTTCGGGGCGGGGCGGAAAAGAGGAGGGGCCCGGTGAAGCGGAAAAGCGGGCGGTAATGTTCAAGGTGCAGGAAGAAGCCTTCGGCGAATATGCTGAGATACCGAACAGAAAGTCATCTTGAAGCTGGATATAAGTAACAATGATGCATGCATCTACATGTTCTATGCATCAGGCACATCTCAAGGTCCTATGAGGACATGTCCGTCAACGGTCCCGTTGTCCGCGAGCACTTAGACGGAGAAATCCCGACGGCGCCGAAGACGATGCGGCCGCTTTGCTCCCGTCGTCTTATTACCGAATTGGACCGGGCGATTACGACATGCGGAGTCCCCGCATCTACAACACCATCCCGGATAAGTCTGATTCGGGCCAACCATAAGATGAGGAATTGTAATTCCCGCCGTCGCATTACATCGTTCTTTCGAGGCGTCTCTCTACAGTCAAAGACACCACAATCACAGCAAATATGAGCGAACAAACAGCAATCCCAAAGAAAGAAGAAGGCAAGGCCCCGGTTACGGGAGACTATGACCTCTCGACACCCATCGACCCCAACGCCGCGGGGTTAAGGCAGGGTTTGACGTCCTATGGCGATGCTCACTTCTCGCTGTTTCTGCGCAAGGTCTTCATTAAGGCTCTTGGGTATAGTGAAGATGCGCTCTCGAGGCCCATTATTGGCATCGTCAACACCTACTCAAGCTTCAACCCTTGCCATGCAAACGTCCCACAGCTGATCGAGGCCGTGAAACGCGGCGTCCAACTCAATGGCGGGCTGGCGATTGATTTCCCAACTATCAGTATCCATGAGAGCTTTGCATCACCGACAAGCATGTATCTGCGTAATCTCATGAGCATGGATACGGAGGAGATGATCAAGGCGCAGCCGTGTGATGCGGTGGTCCTCATCGGAGGTACGTGAGCTGTATTGAACTAGGTTGAAATATGAGATGGGTATTGACTAAGTTGTGCAGGCTGTGATAAGACAACTCCTGCACAGCTGATGGGTGGCATATCGGCGAACAAGCCTATCCTGCACCTGGTCACTGGTCCCATGATGCCGGGAAGCCATAAAGGCGTGAGAATTGGTGCTTGCACGGACTGCCGCAACAACTGGGCCGCCTACAGAGCTGGCAAGATTGATATCGAAGATATCTCAGCTATCAACGATGAGCTGGCACCCACAGTAAGTGTATTTCGTCACTCAAATCGAAGTCTCATCTGCTGATCGCCGTGACAGGGAGGTACTTGTGGTGTCATGGGCACTGCATCGACGATGGCTTGTATCCTTGTCGGTCTCGGAATGATGCCGTTCAAAGGTGCCACGGCCCCAGCAGTCTCATCGACGAGACTACGCATCGCCGAGCAGACTGGAGGCCTAGCTGTAGCCCTCCATCAGAAGAAGCTCAAGCCACAAGACCTGCTGACCCGCGAGTCTTTCCTCAACGCAATCACCGTCCTGCAGGCCATTGGTGGGTCGACAAACGCAGTTGTACACATGATGGCCATCATAGGCCGTCACCCTGCTGTAGCCGGCACGATCACGCTAGACACGTTTGATGAAATCGGAAGAAAGACGCCGTTGTTGGTTGACCTGAAGCCCAGCGGACAGAACTACATGGACGATTTCCACAACTCCGGCGGCATGCTGGCGCTTTTGCACCAACTCAAGCCCCTTTTGCATCTGAACGCCATGACGGTAACAGGCAAGACGCTGGGAGAAGAGTTGGAAAGTACGCCATTCATCCCTATTCCCCGGGATAGCTTGGTCAATTGTCTTCAGCCTTTCAACGATCCTCTATACCCAGCTTCGGCCTTGGCCGTGCTCCGCGGTAACATTGCCCCAGGCGGAGCTGTAACGAAGCAGAGTGCGTCGAAATATCGCCGACTACTGAAGCATTCCGGCCCAGCGGTCGTCTTCGCTGGCTCCGCAGACATGGCCCTCCGTATCGATGACCCAGATCTTGAGGTGACGCCCGATAGCGTGCTCGTACTCCAAAACATTGGGCCTGTCGGCAACCCAGGTATGCCAGAAGCGGGACTTATCCCGATTCCCCGGAAGCTCGCAGCTCAGGGAGTCGAAGACATGCTTCGCCTATCTGACGGCCGCATGAGCGGTACGGCGGGCGGAACTATTGTTCTGCACATTTCTCCCGAAGCGGCGGACCCTGAATCGGTCCTTGGTATCGTCAGAACTGGCGACATCATAACATGCGATGCAGAACAACGCCTTATCAAAGTTGAGATATCCGACGAGGAGATTGAGAGGAGAATTGCCGAGAAAAAGGAAGCATTAGTCAAAGAAGAGGAGAATGGCGGCAGTAATGCGCCTTGGGTGGCAAAGAAGAGAATTCGCGGTTATCGAGGACTATATCTGCGTTCCGTCATGCAGGCAGAAGGGGGAGCCGATTTTGACTTCCTGACGGCAAATGGTCCCTCCCAATAGCCCGAGACAATTAGGATACAATTGAACCTTGTATAGTACATGCTCACAAACAGAACTATCAGGTGAAGCTCGGGTAAGTAGGTATAAAGTCATCAAACAGACCTCGCATGATGCTATCCAGATTTGCGTTGTCGCCCGTGTGCATCGGATCGCCGAACGCAGTGTTGGCGAGAAACGATTCGAATGGATCTTGATGAAGGAAGCTTTCCGAGCCACTTTCAGTCGCAGAGCTTATTGATAGTGGTTGGGGAAAGCCTTCCGAGAAATTTAGTCGTGGAGGTTCCGTCCCACCAAGGCTGGCATTCTCGTTGTAAGAGCTGGTTGTATGCGAATGCGCAGAATCTAGTCGCAGAGATCGACGTTGAGCAGGTGGTTCCACCTCAAAGGTCTGACTGGAAAGGTCCTTGACCCATCGGATGGTCGCCCGGATCATATCGTCCAAAATATCGCGGCAACGTTTTGCTCCAGACCAGTGCTCGCCCGTTGCCGCCAGGACTCCTAGCCCGGCGCTGAAGTCAGACATGAGTGCATCCAAAGCCGTTTGCTTTGCTATCTCAGGCACCATCTTCAGACAGTATAACATAGTTATAATGCTGAGGACTGCTGAGTGACAGGTGTTCCATGTATGTATGAGCAAGTTCTTCTTATACAGGTGATCAAAGAGACGGATGACTTCAAGAGCGGCTTTGAAGCACTTCTTGAGGATCTCTGGCGATGGATTCGGGATAGCGGGGCTAGGCCGGAGAACGAGCATCCGCAGACCGTAGCATCGAATCTGACAGATGGTGCGGATGTAATCAGAGTCTGGTGTGTTGGGGATTTGGCTGTACCACTCGTCTAGCTGTTCCAACATCCCTTGCTGCCACTCGTTTATGTCAATGACCGCCGGGTAGGCGTAACGTGGTGTGTCGCGGACAATGCTGTTCGCAACGTACTTGAACTCTGAGTTGAGTTTTGCTAGACGGAACAGATGTATCGAGAAGGCCATGTGACCCGGAGGTTGATTGACAGGTGGCTGGAGTGATCCTTGCAAGGAGGCATCTTCTAGATGCTGTGGAAGCTAAGAGAATGTTAGAGTTGGTTGGCGGGCTGAACATGTACCAAGGCGGACATACCCGAAGATCGCATGCCTCGTCTCGCAATCCAATGGGACGTCCCATCATGGTTGCGATCATTCTATCCAGTGTGAAAACTACCCAGAATATCCTAGTCCTCATTTCTTGTTCAAGAAGGGAAATACCTGCGTTAGTGTTGATGTCACGCTGCAAGCCCAAATCAAGGACAGCAGCGATGCATTGATAGTTCAAATACCAAACGTTGAGGCGCATGTTTGAACTGTGCATCGTGAATATCGTGAGCAGAAGAAGACATTGCAATCCTGAAATCGAGCTATCGATGCTGATCCGATCGAAACTCTGCATCGCAGATAGGCAATATGACTCTCCGGGAAGGCGTGCCCTCACTCGACGAGAGAGCACCGTGGACCCCAAAGCGAGGACCATAAATACTTGGAAGGCCGCTGTGGGAGTAGATTCCACGTCGATCCTGTTCTCGTACATCTGATCCATCAAAGCCATGAAGCTAGGCTGATGCAAGACGGGGAACTGGCAGTTGATTACGTCGAAGTAGTTATCCGCTAGCTGCCTTGCATGGTGTCTGCTTGGCAGTGACATTGGGCCATGCATCGCCTCAACGAGAGCAGTTGGTATGGACGGATTCGATACCCCGGTTCTGATTGGCCAAGATTGGTCATCCTGTCGGTTTGAAGTCAACATCAGTCGGGCGAGGAAGTATCCGCTCGACGGCCCGATATACTTCGGGTCTTGGCTACTACCCAATGACACCATCCCGATTTCGTGTGATAGCGTATTGCTGGCAATTGGGTCAACCAAGCGAGGTCCTGAGCGGATGGCCTGAGTGGCTTGAACTGGCTCTGAAGTTTGAAGCGGCTGTGCTTGTGGAGGATGACTCCCTGTGAGGTTTAGACTATCCTCGGGCGATGCACTGTTGACTCTGATTGTCGAGTCCCTTGCAAAGGTTTCATCACCATCAAATTCCATATCAAAGTCTCCAGAGGGACCTTGACTCAGGTCGACATTGGGACATCTTTCCCTTACAATGCTCTCGAGCCACTTAACTCTCTCGATCAAGTTCGAAATTTGGCTAGCTAAGTGTCAGAAAAATGTGCCAAGGTGGGAGTTCTGAGAACAGCCATACGCTCTAGGAAGATCCCGAAGACGGACACTTTCGCCATCAGTACAAGCAGCTCCGGCCTTCTTGCAATTGTTGCACGCAGGCAATTGCCCGTCGCACTACCTCCCATTCACTCAGCTTCATGCCAAATTCAAACGGGGCTCGAAGGTCCACTTACACGGATCTTTCGCCGCTGGCACCGAGAGCAAGCGAGCCTCAATCGCGCGGTTCTGCGGGCCTGGCGGGGTGTCGGCCGGGAGCTGGTGTCTTCGGGCATATTGCGTTCTTCGGGATTGCCAGTGCTTGGCTGGTTTCCGTCATAACGATAGGAGAGCGATATGGTGTTTGGGTAGGTTGAAGGGAACGAGGCGGGAATTCTCCGAGGTGGGACAGAGGATGAAGTTGGATGACGGTGGTGGCCCCAGGCTGTGCGGGGAAACCCCGCGCCCTCAAATCCTTTGTTAGTTTGTTGGGCCGGGGTTTGCCCGCACCGTCGGCTGAATTCCGTCCAGATGCGTGTGCTTCACTGCTCTCTTCCTCGCGACGCCATTCACTTGCCTTGGTATATCAGGAGAGGACATACTAGGTTCGACAATCGTGCCTCGTCTCCAATCAACCCTGTAGCCATTCATACGACAGATATTGCCGTGCAATACTCCACATCATCTCTTAACCTTGCACGGCACTTTTTCCGCAATTCTGCGCCTCAAATTCCGCACAGCCATTCACCAAGATGGCCGACGAGTCCCAAAAGATACCAGTGAACGCTTCCGAGGCCCGCCGTCTCGTTGAAGACATCCTCAAAGGCAATGGAGTACCCGAAGAAAACTCAAAAATAGTCGCCCGGTGCCTCGTCGCTGCTGACCTTCGCGGTGTCGACACCCACGGCATGAACCGTATTCCTTCCTATATGGAGCGTGTCCGCCAGGGTGTGCTCAACGCTGCAGCGAAGCCCAAGCTGAAGCAAGTCACTCCCGTTGTGGCGCACGTCGACGGCAAGAATGGCTTCGGTTTCGTTGCGGCAGAGATGGGTATGGCAGCTGCCATCGAGTCTGCCAAGACTTTCGGCATCGGCATGGCAAGTGTGTCGCATTCCAATCACTTTGGCATGAGTGCGTGGGTGGTGCAGCAGGCTCTTGATGCGGACATGATGAGTCTGGTCTTCACCAACTCGAGTCCCGCGCTCCCGGCGTGGGGCGGGCAGAGCAAGCTCATGGGTGTTTCGCCGATTGCTTGTGGTGCGCCGGGGAAGGACAAGCCGTTCATCCTGGACATGGCCCCGTCAGTTGCGGCTAGAGGCAAGATTTACAAGGCCAAGAGAAGGGGCGAAAAGATTCCTCTAGACTGGGCGCTGGATGCAGAGGGCCGTCCTACGGATGACCCCACAGCAGCATTGGGAGGAGTCATGCTGCCGATGGGTGGTCCCAAGGGTTCGGCATTAGCCATCATGATGGATGTCTTTTCTGGTGTCTTCTCTGGCTCTGCTTTCGCTGGTCACGTCACTAATCCGTACGACCCTTCAAAACCAGCGGACGTCGGCCACTTCCTAGTCGCCATCAAGCCAGATCTCTTCATGAGTCTCGACGACTTCCGCGAAAGGATGGACTACTTGTATCAGCGTGTTGTTGGGTCAGACAAGGCGGCAGGAGTGGACAGAATATACTTTCCGGGTGAGATCGAGCAGCTGCAACAGCAGGAGAGGGAAAAGACGGGCATACCTTTGGTACAGGCCGAGATTGATGCTCTCAACGAGGAGGCAACAAGAGTTGGCGCTAAGCCTTTGGTAACCCAGATAGCTGCATGAAATATATAGCTTTACGCCACTCTCGGAAAGCATGCCATGAGTTCCATTGAATCGTTGGCCTTCATATAACGGGGTCTTGCAAGGTTTTTTATTAGTTTTTCTCTTTTTCACGACCTTCAACCGGAATGGAACTTGTTTAACGATTCAGGGAAGTTTCCCTTTGACGTTAGGAGATATTGAGATGGCTAGTAATGATAGTTGACCAGGCTGAAGTATCGAGACCAGCAAGCTCCCTTATGTTCAAGTCGTCGTCATCTAGAGCGTATTTTATTTGGTATCCTCTATTGAGGGGATAAAAATAGAGATCATCGTAGATACAATCTAGAACTGTACATTGACGATCCTTGGAAGAAAACGAAAGAGTATGGTGGCAGCCATTGGTACGACCGGTGTCCATCTCCCAAGGCCGTTGCTACCTACCCTCTTCCATATTCCTACAAGATCGGTCGATCCAACGTATGGACAGCAAGTACCTGAGAGTGCTTTGGTGAGCAAAGCGTGGCTCCTTCTCACTTGTTAGAAGACAAGTTGCCATTCTTACAGACTTGGCAGGAGAGTCAGCCCTGCTCCTTTCCTGGGAAACCGAATCTCCAACCACCCCTTTCCTTCTTCGCCAAAACTTTTGTTTGAGGAAGTGACACTTAATTCGCGCTGCAGCGGAAACTTCTTTCCAAAATCTATCTGCCGCAAAACAGGCAATTAATGAACTCGTGGACTGGTAGTACGGTAGACCAGACCTCGATTCTTCTCACGTCATCTCCCTCCCCCCAGACAACATCACCTCCGTATACCATCCATCCCAACCTCAATACGATCAACACCCAATCATTTCATCGTTCTTGTTTTTTGGAATCCCCATCATCAACAATATCCATCATGAAGTTCACTACTTTCGCTACGTCCCCGCTGTTGCTTAGCCCAGCTTCGCTCGTCACTGCAGTCTCTCCTTCTGTACCACTGGACCAGGCTATTCCCGGAGGCGTCTCCAGCATCAACCCTCAAGGCACCAAAGTCGATCAGAAGAGTGATGGTCGTCTTTGTTTCACCCTCGGTACTTTCGACTCTCATTTTGGCGAGTTTGCTGTATCTCTGGTTGATGAACCTGTCGACGGGCATCTAGCTGATGGCTTCTGCCACAACCATACGACGAAAGTCGTCCAAGACAGCCAAGGGAACAATTGCGTCTTCGACAACAGAACCAGCAATCTACATTGCTCTGCCGAATCTCCTAAGACCAAGTTTGACTTGAACATTCGCCAACCACCAGCCGTCGATTACTCCAAGACATCAGTACGCCCTGAAATGATGCCGTGTACCTCTCTATTGAGAGCTGTATGCTTGGAAAAGGTGCAAGCCCAGTGCGCCTGGTGCTCTCATCACACTACGGATCCTGAGTGCCACAAAGCTACCTTCTGTCCATGGCGCTTGAGTCCCAAATACGGCCTCTCCAGCTCGCCCTCGCCCTCTCCCTCGCCCTCTCCTACTACGGTGTACGATGGAAGCCGGTGCACAGGGGGCAAGCCTTTTCTCCCTGCTTGGCACCAGTATCTGAGGTGGTGTCGAGACCATCCCGAGTCAGACAAATGCCCCTATCTGCCGTGGACTTTGAATCCAAAGACAATTCATTCGGACAACGCATTCAACGATGCCATTGGCTTCATCTGGTGTAATCTCCTTGGTCAGTGTCAACATTCCGACATTTCCGCATTAACGCCATCAAAGACCGTCCAAGTAATCCAAAACGCCCTGGAACACGTCTGCACGAGGTATCCCCCCACGTGTCTCTTCATCCCTCCTGTCATGGAGGTCGTCTTATCTTCCATGGAAGTCATTGCGGACATCTCAAGGCTAGCCACAGCTTTCGTCACCGGCCATGGTCTTGAGGACTACAGTCGCCCAGCTTTGCCAAAATCGTCCGGGACCAGCCACGCCGCCCCCGCCCGCATAGGGCATTCAGACAGCCAAGGCAGTCTTAGTGTTATCGACAATACCCTCCGTTCAGCTACTCTGGAGTTCATCTGCGAGGAGCTCTGCAGCCCCTTGTGCGATCATATTCCCTCGGTTATGAAAATCGTTGATTCGATATTGAAAGGCAATGCGGACTTGCAGGAACTTACCAATGCGTTCCAGTATTACCTTGCCAGAATCACCTCAGCTGATGTCCAGACCCTGACAGAAGGAGCTGAGGATATCTACGACATCTTCGTCGCCACGCCTTCAAAATTGGAGGATCTGATTGACGCTATCAAAATCGACTTGGGAACGCTCGGCGTTGACGGCACCTGGAGGCTGCTCCGAGCTGGCCTATCCATTTACTTCCGTCTCTCCCCGTCTGAAGAGCACAAGTTATTCCAAACACTCGGAAACGTCGTTACCCGTTTTGATGCATCCAGTGCTTTGAGCTAGACTACGAAAGCTTGATGTGAAGGTTAACCAACGGTTTGCTGGAGTTTGACGATACGATCAATGGACGAAGGGGGCGATTGGTGTACGCATTACACAACCCACAATGTTGCATCGGTTGGTGGGAGTCTCTGTGATCCAGGGTACATTGATCATGAGTGACCGGTTGAAGGACTACAGGTATATGGTGATTGGGGATGAGCAGCATAGCTAGTTACCTAAGTCAATTAATAAGAGCATCGCTTATACCCAACATGATTGAATGCACCTCGAATGCGATTAAGACATGAGAAAACCTCCGACCGTGAGCGGTCATTATAGCACTGTGCTTCGATTGTCCCCAGGCCGACACATTGATTAGTAGTAGGCTGGCGATTGGGTGGCCTGGCCAGCGCCTAGTCGCCTTGCCTGTTCGATGAATCACTTGGTAAAAGTTCCGAAGATGTGCGGTACTACTTGGAACCATGTTTCGTCTTGAGGTTGACGAATGTCAATGTTCTCCCATGGTCCTGCAGACCTTAGGTTGTGACCAGTGTTGCGGCACAGCTGGCAGCCGTTCAAAGCCCGAGGCCAAACCAGATTGACGATACCTAACACAATTAGCATCAAGGTCGACCCCTTCAGTCGCGACCCTCGGGGTTTACTTACGCTGATAGAGACGAATGGGCCGGCTCTGCATCACCTCGACGTGTTCGTACAAATACCACCTGCCCCCTTTCTTGAGATAAGAGTAGAGCTCGGCAATGTTCTTCTCGGGCTCGGGGATGCTGCAGAGGCAGAGAATGGAGACAATACAATCGACGCTGCCCTTTTCAATCTTGCCGTTCCACGCCGTCGGGTCGGAGAGAGACTCAATGCCGGTGGGGACGATCTCGTAGGTGCCCTCGAGCCCGGCGGCCTGTACGTTCTTTTTCAGTGCGGGGTGTGCCTCGGTGTTGGGCTCGATGCCGTAGACTCTCGTCACACCCTCGGCGACGCGCCTCCTGACGCCGCCGCGCGCCATACCAGCCGCTGCCTCGGCAGCCTTCTTCTTCTCGTCGCCGTTGCGGCCTTTGGCGAAGATGTCCACCCACATCCCCGACCCGGGCCCGATCTCCAGCACGACGCCGCTGACGGGCGGATGGACGGGGTCCTCGACGACCTTGCCGTCTGTGACGCGGCCCTCGAGGAGAGCGACCATCATGTCTGACCTGCCCACGCGGATGTTGGGGCCGAGCCAGGCCCAAAAGGCGGAGAACCAGGCGTCTTGGACGCGCGAGGGGGTCGTGAGGGCAGCGTAGTCGCCTTCGCGGAAGAGGCGGAGGATGGTGGGGGGAAGGTAGGAGAAGGCGTTTAGGAGGAACATCCAGGGGCCCACGAGGGCCCAGAAGATTGCAGTTGCTTCTGTGAGGGAAGACATGATTTCTACCCCTCGATCCGGAGAGAGAGTGTGTGTGAGGGAATGAGGAGTGTCCTGTGGTATGTTAGAAATGGGAAGTGAGGGGGGATGAGCTCAGGGGCTCAGGGGAGGAGCTTACAGACTGAACACCAGGTTATATACACAATCAGAGGAACGAAATACCCGAGGGATCTGTAAAGTGGTGTGTCCCGGCGAGGGCTGGCCGGTTTATAAGTGGGAGCTTCGCGCAGGGAACGGCCGAAATGCCGGGGGACTGAGAAAAGAGGTATTACAGATAGTGAAGTGGGTATATGCATCTATCGAGTGCAGTGACAAGCTGTCGATGCCATTATCGTACATAGCAACCCCACCAACCCCACCACGCTCCCCTCGGCGTCTAAATCTAGACAGCTTCCTTTGGCAGCTCTCTCTCTCGCTCTCTCTGCCTTTTTCCGTGTCTCCGTGTCTCTCGATTCTTCTCGTTCTCTAACTGTTTCTTGTCTGCCTTTTACATCCATCGCGGCTCCAAGCGTCTCTCGTCTTGCGCTCACACAATTGCAATAGTGGCTACGCCAACGCTTCATATCCTCCGACCGTTTCCAACCGTCTTCGCTCCCTCGGCTTATCCTGTTGGTTCCTTATCTACGTCTCGCGCAATGCTGACATCGTGCCTGACAGCCCTGGTCTCCCACCGTCATGCAAGCTAGGGTGTCCCATTCACGACGATTGGCCAGTTTGCGGCCATCCCGCTTCCCATGCTGTCAAGGAGCGCTTCGTCTGCTGGCGACTGCTTGAACTCGTCCGCGTTGACGAGGTGCCGTTCCCAATGGAGACAAGTCTCTCGGGCAGCTCCATCGGGCTTCGAAGATACCTATCCATCTGAGGCGCTGGCGCTGTGTAATAGGCACCGGCTCTAGACACACACCAACCCCACCGAACCGTCAGCATTCATGACCCTGCGACCACACTGATCAGAGCCAGAGAGGCAAAGAGGCAAAAGCTTACCCGCCATTTGAGGTGGTGGTACCGGACGGTGCGGATCGTTGAGACATCGTGGGGAAGAAAAGGGGTAAGATATTATTGGTGTTTGAATTGATTGATTTCTTGCAGATTGCAATGCGCGACTACAGCTGTAAGAGGATGATTGTTCGCGATAGTGTCTACGAGATGCCTCAGATCACAGCACGGAACAGCTTCTGTACATATAGGGATCCTGAGGATGCCATTTCTAGCGATGACCTGCTCCGCGCGGTTGGCCAGCAGCAAGTTCTGCTCAATTGAGGGAATCGCAAAGGCACGAACGCGCTGTTTAGCCTACGGTTGGCCTCAGTGAGGCTTTCCAGATCTTTCATCAATCTCAGTTGATAAATCGTGGGGAAGGGGAAAGAACACCTCGCGCATCACCTGCGCGATGCTGCGCAATCCTTCAGTTTCGCAGACTACCATCTTTGAGTCGTGTCCAAAGGAGGGAAAGGGTATTTTCGGTCAGCATGATCTTCATCATTGGCTGCACCTGCATAGGATTGCCTAGATTTTGGTGCGGATCGTCACCCCCCTGGCATGGCACAGCCCGCATACTCGAACAACAGCGCAAATGCGCCCTTTTGAAGTGTCGCTGTGGCTTTAGTTCGAGGGCATTTCAGAGCCTGCTCTCCCCCCTCCTTTTCCCCCTCTCTCCATCTCCTCGTCATTGTTCCTGACGCCTTTTTTCCACATTTCTATGCTTCGCATTTGCGAAGTTTCTGTCGGTACTTGAAACTTTTGACACTTCTGTTGTGGGCAGCATGGGACACAAGACAGTCGCAAGCAGCCGTATGACGAGGCTTGATGCAACACAAGTACACGATGGTGTTGCATCATCGAGGCCATCTGCCACCGCGTCAGCAAGGGTCGATGAGGCCTCCAGGGACCTTGCATATCGGTCCCTTCACATGAACCGCTCATCCCGCTGCGTAACCATCGTCCACCAAAACACCAAAGTTTCCGAGATGCCTTCACCTTGTGCAATCTCCTTGGAGCGACCGCTTTCTTGGACCCTTGATACTCCTCTGCAGCCTGGAGACCGGCGTCACTCGTCCCTTGAATCGGAAAACATGCCCGGCCTGGCGTATCGTGTCAAACCACAACAACCACAGCCGCATAACCCGAGGAAACACCAAAGGGGAAGCCCGTCTGTTGACAGCCTGGGAGAGCGGCCGGGTTCGGCAGAGGAGAGACACTGCAAGAGGATCTCGGGTGATTCCGGCTATGGGTCAGATACGCGGCGACGAAGTCGTGACCGGAGCGGAGACGCTTTTGAGTACCAGAACGCGAGGCTCGGAAATGTCGAGATCCATCAGAGATCGGAGTCCGAAATCCTCATCCGCCGATGTCCATCACCCCAGTCGGATAGCGACGAGACTTTGGGCGTGCCATGGCGACGTATGAGGCATCTGCGTAGACATAGCGCCGCTGTCGCTACTACTTCGCCCATTGACCCAGCCCTTGCATCGCAAGAGGTTGGACTTGCAACGCAGAAGACGAAAATATGTGAGGCACTATCGAAGCAAAGCGAAAGAGTGGCGACCAGCAGGGAAAGCCTGGACGCAGAGAGGCAGATATGTGACAATGATCTCTCCGTTTCCGTTAAAGGCCTGCGGCGAATGAAGGGAACCACAGCTCTGCGCGACTCAGTTGGCAGACAGCAACCCCCAACATCGAAAAGCAGGGTCATGAGAGCGCTCAGGGGCACGAGAGTGCCCAGCATCACTTCAATAAAGATTCCGCCTGTTCCCGAGGATAATGCTTCACAACATCAACTTTCGCTCATCGGACCACCATCCATCCGGAGAAGTTCCACGTTTGGAGATGACCTCACTCGGAGGGCTAGGAATCGCTTATCCCTCTGCGAGGACGCTGATGGCCACCCCGTCTCCTTTGCAGACCCACGCACGGCTAGGCCGAGCCTACATATCGACACTTCAAATGAGCCTCGCGCACAGCTTGAACGGCCCCTTCAGCCCACCTCACTAAAAATGCCGCGACCTGTCTCCGGCCCGCCCAACCTCCCCCTGAACTGGCACGCAAACCTGACACCTCGGCCATCTTTCCTTGCCGTCGAGGAGCAGTCCGACTCCGCCTACGACAGTGGAGATGAATCATCCATCGAGTCGAGCGTCTTCTCAGTGCCGGACTCACCCATGGAGCCGTGTCAACTCGATCGGGATGATCCGTTCGCATTACACATGGATGTTATCGTCGGCAGCATCTTCCAACGCTACCAGGAATGGAATGTCCGGGAAAGGGGTGGACAAGGCCGACGAGCCTCGGGCCAGCGCGTGAACACCAATACGCCCGATTCCGGTCGTTCGTCGAGGAAACGCTCGCACTCTGACGACCTACCTGACCAAGACGCCTCAGATGGCGGGGACTCCAACGTGATACCGGGATTTAAGAAGCCAAGAGTCCCAACGAACACCTCGAAGTTGATGTTTGCGTGCCCCTTTTGGAAAAACGACCCCGATAATCACCGCCAATGCTACAAAAAGGTTCTCAGCCAGATCAAATACGTCAAAAGCCACCTCTACCGGTTCCACGCCGCACCCATCACTTGTCCTTGCTGCGGCGCCGCCTTCCAGGACGAGGAGACGCGAGACCAGCACGCGCGTGCACGGCGCTGTGAGGTAGTTAGTGAGGGGTACATTCCCAGCCACGAAGGTCTCTCCCAGGGCCGGATGCGACAGGTCTCGAAGCGCGCGAACCCGAGCCATAGTCCCGAGGAGCAGTGGTTCACCATCTGGGATATCGTGTTCCCTTCAAAGCCGCGGCCGTCATCGCCGTATATTGATGGTGTGCTGTCGGAGGACCTCTGCAGTCTGCGCGAGTTCTACACCAGTGTCGGGACGGATATGATGCTGGACTACCTAGCCTCCCGAGACCCCGGCTTCGCAAGCGACGAAAGGAGGGCCGCCATGTACGACCGCGTTGCGTTCAATCAACTACAGGAAAGGATCTACGAGGCATGGATGGCGCGTCGCGGTCTCCGACGGATTCACGATGCCAACATCTCCACGACGCCGCCGCGCACAGAGTCCGATGAAGCAAGCCGTGCCTCCCCAGCCAACGGGGTTTCCTCTTCCAGGCGCGAAGATGATCCGGTACAACAGCAGCGGACGCAAACACAGACGCCGCCGCAGCGGCTGCAACAGTGTCAAAGCTCGCAGGAAGAGACGACGACGACGATGATTCAGCCTACGCCCGTGCCGCCGGATATGGCTGTGCAGTTTACAGGCCAGGACTTTGGGGAGGCTGATTTCAGTCGCGATGATATGTATTACGACACGCATACCCAGGCGTTGTTTGCTGATTTGAATGGTTTGTTGCCTAGTGCTGGGCGGCCGGAATTTGACCAGGGCGGGTTTGGATCGCCGTATATCAGGTGAGGTAGGCGGTTATAGATCTGATTTTGATGTTTTGTATTTCCGGCTAGCTCGGGTTGTTCTGTACTGTAATTTTATCACAAACATAATCTACGAGAATGCTTATATAATAGCATCTTGATTATCCACACTCTATCTAATAAAGAAGAACCAGATCTCAGAACGAAGTGGGTGGTCCTCTGCTATCCGATAATAGTCCAAAGTGACTCCCATGTCAAGCATCACCGCGGGCAATTTAGGAAACACGAGGGTTTATGGCATAAATATGTAGGGAATAAACTCTCGCAACCTGTGGCTTGAAAAATGATGCATTTAAGTGCGGACTCCAATGAACTCCAAACCCCCCGCCCAATCCATAAGACGCCCTCCGTGCTACGTGCCATCCATAGTACCCTTCACACACCATCTTCTATCTATTTACCCCCCCACCCCTAACTCGTTTCTTCTCACAGCAACACGACAGCCAAACACAGCCACCCATCCGGATACGCCGCCTCGCGCATCAGATCCTCCAACGGCGCCGAAAACGGCACGGGCGAGCCGTGCAGCACGACGTTGGCAAGCACGGGGTCCCGGCTGGAGGGGAATAAGCTGGGTAGGTGGGACTGCAGCGCGCGGCCTAGGGTCTGGCGGGTGCGGGTGCCGGGGATTACGGGGGGATGAGGGTTTGGAGGACTTTGAAGGCGCCTGTTCCTGGTGTGTCTTTTGCTGATGCTGGTGCTGGTGTTGGTGCTGGTGATGTTGTTGTTGGAGGTACCTGTTGTGAGGTTGGTGGTGGTGGCGGCGATGTGGTGCTGGTGTTGGCGACGACGGTGTTACTGCTGCCGCTGCCGGTCCCGGGCGGGGGGCGAGGACGGGATGTAGACGCGCAGGGGCACGTTGCGGAGGGGGTGGGCGCGTTGAGGAGGAGGGCGTTTATTTTTTGCAAAGGAGGCGTAGTCGTTGTCTTGGACTGCGTTCCAGAGGGACGAGGTGTCTGCTTTGGAGAGGGACATTATGCGTTTTGCGTTGCCGTAGCGGACGAAATCTGCCTGTTTTTTGGGGGGTCAATTAGGATTAGGATGGATTAGGTGGATTTTGAGTCAGGTGAGGCAGGGTAAGAGCTGGGTTTTTGGGGGCAAAAGGTCTCGAGCGTTCTTTGTTCGAGGCGGGTGTGTGTGTGTGTGTTTCTCTCTCTCTTTGCTGTGAGATTTTCTTCCTTGTGGGTATGGGACATTGGAGGAGGCGATGACGGAGAAGAATGTGGAAAGTGGAAAAATGGAGGGGCAGGTGATGATGGGTTTCTCTTGTGGCGTTGTGTAAAAGCAAAATCCCAGCTTGGATGAGAGACATATGTCTGGATGGCGGGGAATGGGACATGTCGCTGAAAAGATGGGCAAATTCTCTTCTCGATGCGCAGTATGAGACAAGGGAGAGAGGGAAAAGATATGACGGGAAGGGGGGTTTGAGAAAGAGAGACAATAGAAAGAGGTTGGAGAGAGAGAGAGAGAGAGAGAGGGGGGGGAGAGAGAGAGAAAAGGAGGGGTCGAATAGGAGCTGAAGAGACAAGACATGTCTTTTGCGTAACTCTACTCACCTCTTTGACGCAGTTGAGAAAGGTGTCGCCGATATCCCAGCTATCGCCATCGCTGACGGTAAGGCGCCACGGTAAAGTCGGCTGGTAGAGGTCGACGAGGAGGCCGAGGGGCAGGTTGCGGAGGAGGAGGTCCTCGTGGTGGAAGGCGGAGACAGGGGTGGCGGAAGAAAGCGGAGCAGCAGGGGGACGAGGAGGGCTAGGTAGGAGAAGCGCGGGAGGGAGGTGACGAGCGGGGTGTTTGGGGCGGAGGGTGGATTATGTGCAGAGGGATCTGGGCGGACCAGAGGGTTTGGGGAATGGAGGACATTATTGTAGAAGGAGGAGGAGGAAATTTGTGGTGATATTGAGATGGATGGATGTAGAGGTGGAGGGGAGGTGGTAGATTGGGATGGAGGGTCTGAATGATGTGGTGGGATGAGAGGCCGGGGGTGAGAGGAGGGTCAAGGAGTCATCGTTGGTAGTGGTGTTTGATGCTGGATCGTCGGGTCTTCTATACGGTTGGTGACAAGTTTGCAGGTATGCGGTAATGTGTATGTAGGCCAGATGAAGCACGGAGGGAGCACGGCGCGGAGGCTCGAGGGAGTGACGTTACAGATTGTCCGGCGTTGAACAAGTGACGGTCGGGACGGAGGCGGAGGTGGGGCACCTTTGGCCGTCAGGAAGGCTCACGAGCCCGGCCGAAACAAAGCCCCGCCATCCGATGATTACATAAGCTACCCGAGCAACCTAAGGTACCTTACGAGCAGCACCGCATTGCCTCTTTAAGTTACCCGGGCCATCCCTGGAGCTTTCGCAAGCTCACCCTGCACACCATCAGCTCTCAGCTCCCACACCACATCGGCATTCTTTCGTCCTACCTTGGCTTACTGTGTTTCCGTACACCCTTAGGCCCAGACTCCCATTACGGAGTACGGATAGCAGGAAGTGGTCAGGGGATTTTCTCTACCTGACAGCGGGTCCTTCCACGTCCACAGGGAACGTCCCTCCTTGGAGTCCATGCTTTCCGGGCGGCACTAGGGGCACTAGGGCGCTGAGCTGAGAAGATCCTACTGCAACTTCACCTCATCTCATTTCTTTCATTTGGACCTGGTGGTTTCAACCTCAACAACAAACGCACATTTTTGTTGGTCATGCTTTTCCAGCATCAGAACCGAGACGTACACATCCATGGTTGATGTTGACTTGAGGCAACTAAACCTCCTGGTGGACGGAGCTATCACGGCGAGATGTTGACGCGATGCCCCCTGGCAATCGGAATCATGATGCCCGCGGCAAAACTTTTGAAGCATGTCCGGCAAGGCGAGCCAGACACCACATCGCACATTAGGCATCATCATCATCTCGCTCTTCTTGCGCGTACTTCGCACTCCGTACACTCCGTTAAACGCCGCCTGCCTCCGAGCGTCGAATCGCCTCGAAGAATCCATCTTTGAGCCTTGTTGCCTGCGGATCTGTCCATGAGAACGGATACGGATACAAGTCCAGCCTTTCAAGATTACTGTACGACCCAGGCATGATTCGTCGCCCGCCTCACGCGCGTGCGGCGCGCCAAAAGGGAGTCGGCATGCAAAATCCTGGAAAACCACTTCAACGGCACGTCGTGGTCAGTCGAGACTCGACTCGATGGGTGCACATGACCCGGCCGATCACCCTCGCTTCGCGTTCGACCGCCGAATCGTCGTCGCTTACGGAGTACATGCGTCTCGTCACTTCGTATGGATACCTACACCCATAGCTATTTTCCACCGCTGCTTGGCCAATCTTGCCTGCCTTGTCCAATGTCTGCCGTCTTACGGATACTGCTATCCCGTACCCACTGAGTTCCCAAATCGGCTACCGACGGGCAGGGACAGAGGACCTATCCAAGCACCAAGACCATCTCTCGGGGAGCTGTCTTCGGTTTTTTTTCTGCTCACTGAGTCGTCAATAATTTGAATCGCCGACCACTACTCGCACTACTCTTCGTCCACTACCACGCTATGGGATATAGACTGTCACTCCTCGCACACCCCTTGGCCTTCACTTCTCTTCGACTCGGCGGCCGATGCTACGCGGCAGGCAACACGCCGCACAAGCAGGCAGGACACAGGACGCAGGAAGGAAAAAGCAAGAATAGGCCGCGTGCCACGCTGTAGCTCCGAGACAAGAGGCTTGGTTACACGAGAACGAACCAGAGGTCCCCACCCTCTGTGTCTCACTCTATCCTATGATGTTCAGGCATCTCTCAGACTCTCACTCTCTTTGGCTCTCAAGATCTCAGAGCTCTCTCCATCTGGGGGTGTTATCCACCAACCAGGAGCTTACACAACTCGCACACCCCTCCCTCGTTGAGATTTTCTGCCAACAAGCTCAAGCCTCCGCCATCTCATACGGCTTCTTCCCAAGACATTCCTTTTCATTGATTTGCTTTTTTCCTTTTCCCTTTGAAAAAGCTCTTTACTTCCCCCAGTCTTGGGAACAGGTCTTGGTCGCATTCGGGACCGTGTCGGTGGTCACAGCATGGTATGAACCAAATTTCCCCGGCATAAATCTCAACAACCCAGTCAGACCGTTAGACCACGAGGTTGGTGATCACTGATGCGTTCACATGGCGTGGGGCGGGGAGGGGACCAATAATCATTTGGAGATCAAAATGCCAGGGTCTTTCGTCAAGACATGTCCGCGTCCATAAGAAGTTGCGACTGCAGTATCTCACATGAGCGACTCAATCTATTCGGACATCTCACCATATCTCTCACCATCTCCATATCCCAGGGCGGTCAAACCGCCGCGGATTCAGATGGAGGGGGGTGGTGACGAGTCAATACCCCCAAGACCCGAACTAGAGCGAAACCCTTTTTTTCTTTCTTACCGCGCACTTTCAGGCTCTCTCATCTCAATTTTACCATCACCAGGAGGGGATTCCATAATGGCGCTTTAATGCCGTCCTAGCGCAGTTCACTAATCGGCAATCGAGGCGAGCTATCAGATTTCCAAAGAATACTGCGCAGTAGTACCAGCAAACGCATCCCTGTCAGTGTCGCGCTGCTGGCTAGGCACCTCTACTACACACTTCACACACACTTCAACAAGTCTCATGTCTCTTGGAATGCTATCCAGGGTTTTACGGGAGTCAAAATCGAAAGCGAGTTTAGCACCTTCTTTTACACTACTTTAGTAACGTAACTTTGGGTAACTCTGTCTGGGTTCCGTCTATTTGCTTTTTCTTCTTCTTCTTCTTCTCCGCCCGGCCGCCGTACAGGTCGCAGACTGCGCGCTGGATTACCTATATCTGGCATGTTCTGCCCTTCCCGCCCCCATTTCTAGATTTCTGTGCTTTTGCTTTGTAGAGTCTACATAATACTTGGTCAACGCCCCCCTCCAGGGCCCCCTCTCCTTTCGTCACTTCTCATTCCTGACAGAATCACTCAAACGAGATGGCTGCGCAGCACAGCGCAGCAGCAGCACATGCGCTGCGACCTTCTTTCATGTCCTTGCATCACCTCACCTCTCTCTGCTTGGTTCTGCCGCTGACGCCGCCCTGCTCTTGCTCTCTCTCGATCAGTCTCCCAGTCCGTGCCGTCCCCAAAGTACCTTTGAGGTCGAGTGACTTTTGAGTGACAATGTCAGCCAGAACGACGAAAGAGCTTCTCTGCAGAGCCCAATCATCAATTTAGTCTCCAACAATTCGAGGCTCTCACCACCACCCTTCTCACTCGAACCCGCAAAGCTACCCTTGTCATCAACCTCTCTGCCTTGCTCACACGCCCCCCCCCCTTTCCTCCCTTTCCCTCCCTATGCTTGTTCCCGTCACTTTCCCATCACATTTTTGCCGTTTTTCCCATATCCCACGATGACCGCAGAAGGCCGGGAATCTGAAAATCGCCCATGAAATACGACGCAACCACCCCAAATCCAATCTTAGCACCTCCAACTCCAAGTCTCCAAGTAATGGTGATTGACCCGGGTGCAAGCCAAAACGACCAAAGATCACATTTCGTAACCCCCTACCCCCGGCACAAACTCCCAAACAGAGTATGGTCTTCCCGCTGCCTTACCGCCCCATCCCGTGCCCGCAGCCCTCCTCCCCCATACCTTTGGTTCTGGTTCTGGTTCTGGTTCTGGGCCTCTCCCGTCGCCCTCGTCCTAAACTCCTAGCGCGCCGTGTGTGCGTTCAAAGACGACCATCACGACCGTCGACCACCATCCCTATCCCACGCCCCGCGTCCCGCCTGCGTGTCAACCGTCCGCGCCGCCGCCGGCCTCGCCTTGTCCAGCCTCTCTCTCCCCCCC
This sequence comes from Colletotrichum fioriniae, assembly GCF_027942845.1. NCBI lineage: Eukaryota > Fungi > Ascomycota > Sordariomycetes > Glomerellales > Glomerellaceae > Colletotrichum > Colletotrichum fioriniae. The sequence continues at coordinate 2,588,265 of NW_027076841.1, forward strand.
GTCAGTCACCTACCCTACGTCCTCCATCGCCGTGCCCGTCCAGAAGAAAGGGCGCATTTTTCTTCGGCTAACCCAAGTAAATGTGCAAGACCCCCCTCCCCGTCACTTACTACCAAATACTATTGTAAATAACCGCACTTATCAACCTGGGATGTGCTCTACTACCGCTACCGCACCCATGCCCCCGGGAGAGAAGGGAGAAGGGGGCCGGCCACACGGCTCAAGAGAACTGGTCCCATGGCACTGGGTCCCGGTCCGTCAGTCCCGCGGCGTCCGACCCCCCTACGGGTAGCAGGCAACAGGCCTATACCATACCTAAGCGTATCCTTAATCCCTTATTTCAAGTTTTTGACTGTGTCGAAATATTGATCTGGCACTTTGAGCTGTAGAACACCACGACGACGCCGCAGCCACGCAGATGACAGGACTCGGTGACACCCACCAGACCGCCACAACAACATCCCCCATCCCCCCATCCACCGGTTCCCTGGATCTGTTGGGGCGGCCTTGGGGTGTTCTAGGTTGTTGATCGTGTAAAGGTGCGGAGAGGGGGGAAATGCTACGCCAGCCAGGCCCGATCACACCTCTCACTCCTCAACCCAAGCCCAGGCTCAGACCCAGCATATGATGCCTCGGGGATTACTGAATGTGTTTTTACCCTTTCTTTGCTTACCTTTTACGCAAAGGTGCTAAGGTAGTAGATTTTCACCTTGGCACGCCGTGTGCGCGCGTCTACCTGCTCTGCCCGTCCGGGTTCTACTATCACGACCACCTACCTAGGAATCTTTGACCGCCATCTTTAAGCCTAGTGAAAGTAAAATTCAGAAAGAAAGCAAAAAAGGGGGTGAGCAGCTGTCAAAGTGTCAAAGTCCCTACCACCGTTTGACAGGGCAGGGCACCAAGAACAGGAAACGGAAAAACCGAGAGTGGAAGAGGAAAGCGATTGATGACTGATCCAAGTCCTGCGCAATCCCCGATTCCCAATCCGCCAAGTCCCGTTCCCAAAATCGATCACAATTTTTGTATTGTCCTCACACCGATACCCAAGTGTGCTAGGTTACAACGTATACCAGGGGTGGGGACAAAGCGCAAAACGCAAGGGGGGGAGGTTTTTGTTCAAGAACTTGTAATGTTATAGGTGATAGAAGTCATGCCCCCAAATTAGCCCAGGTACGGGAGGGAGTTACCTAATAATGGGCGGGCGGACGGGACGGACGGACGGTATTTACAACTTGCGGTGACAGTGACAGTGACAGAGAGACATGACACTCTTATTGAGGCAAAGGCGGTAGAAGGCAAGGTAAAGCAAGGTAAGGTCAGTAAGTAGTAAGGTGAAGCAGTTGAATCTCTCTCTACTACTGCAGACGTCTCTTTCCGTAGTCCCTGTCCTGTGCGTGTGCGTGCGTGTGTATGCGTTCCGCGCATGCCTTTCGGACGTAAAAAAATCTTCGGCCGCAATGCAAAGCGGCACGATATACGGCATACACAAAAACCCATCCATCAGCGATCAGGATACCCGAGACCGGGGAGGCGGGGGGGGCTGGGTCCTGGCCTATTGTTGGTTCACCCTACAGATATACATTGACGGCTTTGTCATTGTTCCCACATCTGTGGCCTGAAACAGGTGAGGTGAAAGCAAATCTGACGTATCTGTATTTTTTCTCCCCCTCTCATTCAAAAGAGTATGGAGATGTGATTGATCGTGATATGTATTTCTTCAATTAGCTGAGTGTGGCGTGACGGGGGGGACGTTACTTGTCAACGTCAACTTATCCAAGGTTTACCATGTCCGCGGATTGCGTGGGTGATCGGTGTGGGGGGTTTTCGGTCATTCGGTTCCCCGGGGTGTGGTGGAGGATGGCATTGGACTGTGTCGATATATGAAGATGGTGTAGACCTCGCCATCGCTCAGTTCTCATGATTTTTTTTATTTTTATTTTTTTTGGACTGGTGGACGGACATTGCAAACAACCCGCCCTCCCCCGGATTTCTGGTTCCTTTAGGAGCTTGGAGGTACTGGCGAAAGGCTACTCTTCTTGTTTCAAATTGCTTCTAGAAGCCACGACTCGAATGCCCGTCTGTTTTTGGCATTTGATGATAATCTGCCACAAGAGCGGCAATGGACATGTTTAATATTCATCACCACATCAAGAAGAGAAACCAAGTTTCAGGGGCAATAAGTTTTTCGTCGTAGTACTAATATACTAAGGAACAATAACATAATTCAAAGAGAAAGAAGCCACTTCCCCACCACGCCTCCCTCTCCTCATTTGGTATCTCCTCCGCTGAAAAAATAAAGGATCTCACCCTAGAAAGTATAACAAAGCCGTCAATTGGGAAAAACCATGACAACACAAAACAACTTTCCCCCCTTTTCCCCCTTTTCCCTGCCCTCCAAGACCTTTGCCAGATGGAACCATCCACCACGTAGACAAGCCAGCCCCGCCATAACAACCAGAACCGATAGACAGAACCAACATTTAGGTGAATCCAGTTCTCCGAGAATGAGGGCGGGGGTCAAACGACAACGACCAGACCACGACCACGACCACGAAAGACAACGACTATGATAATGAAAAAAGTCCCCATGGAAATAGGATATATATAAAAGAAAGGTTTGCAAATGCTGCCCAAAAAACGTAGTACCAGAAAAATACGCAAACGCAAACGCAATGCTTTGTTTGGAGGGTTGTTGTTTAAACAGCCAACCAGAAGGAGAGAGGAAAAGCCAACAGAGAGAGAGAGAGAGAGAGAGAGAGAGAGAGAAAAGGCCAAGAACCAAATAAACAAGAAGAGGGCGCGAACCAAAGAACTCGGCTACGAGTCTTGTCTTTATATGCAAAATCCTTCCTCCGCCCGCCCCGTCCGGCCCCAATCCTCCTCCTTTCCCTTCCACCCCTCCCTCTTTCCACCGAACCGATTTCAAAAAACGACCCTGCGGAGGTCCAGCGTCGTCTGATAACGACAGAGAGTGGTAAAGAAAACAAATGCTCTTGTCCACAAATCCCGTCTTCTCCTTTTCCCCGTTGGCCCTCTCTCCTGCCTGGCCCGTCCCCTTTACTCCCCTCAAGCCTACCGCTCCCGAAACCATCCCCTTTCCTTCCCACCTTTGTCCGTCGGCTTCATCATCCACATCAAGCGTAGGGTATGAGTATACTGAGTTGCTGACACTTCGGTCGTGAATGAAGAAAGATTTCGGTCCAGCAGAGCACACTCTCGCCAACGCGTAAACGGAGGCAATATGAGCTGTGGCAAAACCAGGGAGGATCCAGTCAGAATACCACAAAAGGTTATCAGATTCGAGGAGTGTTTTTTTGTACTGCGTAATCGTATAGAGGTTTCCTTTGTAACAAAAATGTTTTTTTTTTCCGGTTTCCGGGGGTTTCCAAGGGGGGTAAAGGGGGATCTCCAAGTAGGTACGAGAAATGAAGTGAAAAATGAATTTCGAATTCGCAAAACGCCGGTTCATGGATGTTTGTTGTTCGGGGTATGAAGAAGTTCATGACCAAGAGCGGAGGGGGGCCGTTTGTCCCGTCCATCCCCCGTCTCCTTTTTCCTCTGGCCCGCGCATACACATTGGCATTTCGTTCCGCCCAGATTTTGATTCCTCCCAATTAGTTTGTTGCCTTTTGTGAAAGCTTTCCATAATACCAAAATAGTTCCATCCCGATCACCAGTGTTTCTGTCGTCATTTGAATCGCGAGCGCGCGCAGGGGAGTCTTCTTCGTGTACTGTTTCTCCGCTTTGGTAGAGATCGCTGCGTTGGGGAGGTTCCCCGTTTTTACATCTGCATAGGGTGTCCAGGGTGTCCAGGATGTCCAGGGTGAGCATGGTAGCCGTGTCCGTGATTCTGCGGGTGACCGTGACCCGATCCATTGCTCAGCGAGCGGTGTCCCTGGTTTGGAGAGTTGTTCGCGCTGCGGTGGTTAGGTTCGATGAAGGATGCCATGGACATGGGGCCCGGATGGTGGTGGTGATGGGCCGGCGGTGCGGACGAGGGTGGCGGAGGCGGGGGGATCGTCGGCCCCGTGTGGCTGTTGTTGCTGCCGAAGCTGCTGGAGCCAACCCTCGGGTTTTCGGTAAAGAGCTCCTTCTCGATGTGTTGAAGGATATGCATATCAATCGTCAGGGAGCTAGATGACTGGGCATGCATATCGAGCATGCTAATGGTTCGTCGGAACAGCATCTTCAATTCTTCGCTCGACACGAGATGGTGCAAGTACGGATCGCGGAAGGCTGCTGCCAAAATCAAGAGGTTACCCCATTGCCTGTGGTCGTTAGTGTTGTCCCAAAACACCACTAAGAAAGTTACAACTTACGCATGGGCTGTGCCAAAGATGTTGGTGACGAGCAGACGCTTGCTGTCGACACCGTGGAAGGCCCGAGTACTCTCAATGAGGGCCTTGATACCTCTTTCGGCATATGCCTTGACTTCTGGGTCGAGCTCATCGTGTCGACGGATCCCGTGAGAGCCCTGCCCCACGAAAGCAGTCGCATCGTGTTGGGTGAAGACGCCAATGTGTCCCACTGTCTCCTTGTTGAGCATGCCTGAGCCATCAGATCGTTGCTTCAGCCTGTCCGAAACCTCCAAAACGAATCTGACAAAGGGACGGTAGATGATGACTCGAGCGCCCCAGTACTTAGCACGCAATCGCGCATCAATGAGTTCCTTTGCTGGTTCGTCGTCCTCGTTGAAGTGGAAGTCCTTTGATACCCACCGCATGCTTCTCAGCTGCTCCTCCAAATCCTGCACCTTGCTCATCTTCAAATTGATCGAAACGTGGATGTCCTGGGGATCGTAGAGCAAGTTGTGGATGGTGTTCAGCGTCTTTCGCAGGTACAACTGTCCGATATAAGAGTCTCGCACTCTGACAGATGTGTCGTTCTCTATGAGCTTCATATTAGGCCACGGCATAATGTGCTCGTAGTCGAGACATCTGGATCGTGGTAGTTCAAGTTCCGCAATGATATCGCTTGAGAAATTGTCAGCACTGACCAGCAATCTAGTGTCATGGGACCTACTTTTCGAGTTGCAGACAGCTCCAGTATGCGAGGAGGACCATGTTGTCACGCTTCTTCTCAACGGGATTATCGAGACCCATCTTCGAGAAGCGGTCCATGTCACTACTCGGGCATTAGTTTCCATCAATCTGATATTCGTCTTCGGTCAACTTACCGGCGCATGATCATGTTCAAAGCTCGTGCGGCATTGAAGAACATGGCGTCACTCTCCAGCACTCTGCCTAGTTGACCATGGTACAGACCAGCAAAGATGAAAGTCTGGGCGTGCTTCATCGTCCAGCCAGCCATGTGGTTACCCATAATGTCAGAGGCATAGGCGAAATATTCCAAACCAGGAATGATGTCGTAGTTGCGCTTCATCGTGTTGGACTTCAGGCTGCCGGCGCCGCTGCCCTGCAATGAAGGCCGTCTGCTGGGAAGACTATTGTTCTGCTCCTTAGGTGAAGGCAACCCGGAGGAATGCGAATGCGAAGAATACGATGGAGGCGACGCCTGCGCACCGGGGGAAGATGGATATCCATTCCTGTTCATGGGAGAGTTCTGGCTGTGTTCTACCATGTCCCGGGGGAGGTCAGGAATCTTGGACTGGTGCAAGCAGATCTTGCCCAAGGCAAGAATGACCAAGACCAGGGCGTTTTCAATAGTCCTATGCGGCCTACCCGGCTTCTTAGGGAGCTGTATTGTCTCTTCAGGCTGCTGATCCAGTGCTGGTGAAGACCGCTTCCGCTTGTTTGACATTTCTGGGTAGCTGCTCGTCGGCGCAACGAACTTGGCGACGCCAGGTGCAGTCGGCTTGGGCTTCTTCTCGGTCTGCGCAATGTTGTCCAAGAAGCGTTTAACGAGGACTCTCAGGTCGCCGGGGAGAATGATTGGGTGCAAGGTGAGGATATGAGTCTCGAAGCTGGTGATGTATGCCTTGACCTTTTCTTCAGAGAAATCCGGAGCGCCGTCGGGTGTGAGCGTGCCACTGATGTATCCCATGCTCGTTGGCGGGCTCAGTCCTCCGACCTGGCCCCAAGCCTCACCTGGAGAGGGCGAGTTTCCAGTCTCGGAGAAGTTGTCTTCCATGACATCCATTGTACCAAAGGCCTCAGAAGCCGCGATACTTGTAACGCCACGGCTGGAGTCTTGCCCGCTTCCCTCCCCGCGCCCGTAGAGGCGCAGAACGCCGCGCTTCTCCTCCTGGGCAATGGGGTACTCCTGAGGGTACTTGACATTCTCCCTCTCCAGAATTCCCTGGGTCATCTCCTTGACACCCGGCCAGAACAAAATGGTGTCGGCTCTGGTTGTGTGGTTTACCGGAATCGAAGGGGGTCCCGGCGCTACAGGTGGTCCGGGAGGATTGTCGGGCGCGTCGTCGTTGTCCATGTCTGTATCATGGATCTGGTGGGCCAAGTCCGTCTCGCCTACGGCCATGGGCTGCGGCTCGTGCATCTCTTCGTCGGGTTGAGGGTACGTTTCCACAGGCGGCGCGACAACTGGTGATGGTGACTTGACGAGCGATTTGTCGGGAGAATCATCCGAAAGCGGCGGCGCTTCAGCTTCCATCTTAATGTTGTGCATGTTCAACCTCTGTTCCATATTTTGCATCCACCTTTGCTGAGCGGCAATCTGCGCCTCAAATTTGGCCTCCATCGCGCTCTTCATCTCAGAAATCGCCTCCAAAATGTCTGTTTGGCCCTTGTCGATCCTATTTCCAATATCAGCAAGAAACATTATTTGAGGGAGGGGAGGCAAACTCGACTGACGCCTTTGGAATAGGATCACGATATTTACACTCGACACCCTTTTCTCTGCAACTTTTGCAAGGCTTAGTCTCGTCACATTTCGCCTTTAGCTGCCGACAGCTGTCACAAGCCTAGAACATATGGTCAGCGCAAACTGATCTAGTTGAGAGGGCACTCGCGTCGTCGCACCTGAGAGGCTCTTGTTGCCTTGCGCTTGGCAGTGGAAGAAAACTGTGCGTATATTGACTCGGGAGGGTGTTGCGGCTGGTACTGCGGCTGCTGTTCATAATGTTGAGGTGGCGGCGGCGGCGGCGGCTGGGCCATAGGAGGAGGAGGAAAGCTGCTTCGGTAGCCCCCCGGCGTGGGGGGCATCTGCTGTGGCCCGTTGTCGTAGCTCATGTGTCGTCGAGAATCGTCGGGGTACGGTTGGTGAGAAGGATGCGGCGGCGCAGAGTGCGGCGGAGGAGGGAGGCCGTCCTGTGGCCCACCTCCTGTCGAGTGAGGTCTTCGTGGGTGAGAGAGGTTCTCGTCGTGCGGCTCTCTCTTCACGCCGCCAGGGTCTCGGCTTGGAAACGGTGGGTAAGGCGGGTGCGCAGGTGAGGGCGGGTGTCGATAGTGGTCCTGCATGGGCGTGTAAGGAGGCTCTTGCTCATGGTGTCGTCGGTCGTCAGGATGATGTTGCGGCGCCGGGTGAGGAGGGTGGTGAGGCTCGACGGAGCGAGGAGGGTACGGAGGCGGCTGCTGCTGGTGGTTATATGGCGCAGGCGGCGGCGCGTGTTGTTGATGAGGCGGGAGAGGATGCTGTTGGTGCGGCGTCGACGGGTGCGAGGGCGGCGGGTGGAGTGGTGGTAGATGGTGTTGCGGTCCGCCGGTTGGTGACCACGAGTTGGTGCTCGAGAGACGGGGGCGTTTGTTGTCAGGCTGCCCCGGAGGATCCATGCTTGATATATATGTACATACGTACAAATGCTTATGAAAAAACAAGAGACGAAGCGAAAATAGGGTCAGGCCAGATCCGAGGAGGAGAAGGTGGCGGCCATGGAAAAGCTATGGGCAACGGAGAGGAAGAGCCAGACGTCCAGTTCCGGTTCGGACCAGTCCAGTAGTCTCTCAAAGCTGAACCAGCGCAACGCAACGCAACGCGACGCAGAGACGGGAGCAGCAGTGGACGGGGATGAGGAGAGGAGGGAGCAAGAAGGACAAGCGAGCAACCAAGCGACCAAGCAAGCAATCAATCAATCAAGCAGGAAGCCTGTGTGAGTTGAGGGAAGCCGGGACGGGGAACGGAGATCAGGTTGGGTTCTGGGTCTGGGGCAGCAACAATTGGAGGCTCTCAGTGTTTGGATGAAAGCATGGGGCCGTGGTGGTTCCTCTTCCTGATGGCGGCGTGTCTGTACGTATGTACGGTACAGAGAGCGCGTGGTCCACGGTATACCGGTACGGAGAAGTGCAACGTAAGTGTACGAAGTACGCACGAGAAGGGTAGGTCGGTGTGAAAGTCGGAGAGGTACGGATAGTACAAAGTAGAGGAGGGTGAGGGTGAGGAGTAGTAAGGTAGGAGGAGGAGGTACTTGGCAACCCAATGTCGGGGGGGGGGATCTAAGTCGTTGGGAGTCGAGGTATCCGTATCCGTAGACCTGGGGATGTATCTGTAGAACCTATCTTGGGTGTCAAGGACCAAGGACCAAGGAAGGTATCCGTAGTAGGGTAGGGACTGGGAGTCTGCTGGGAGTGGAAGGGCGGAAGAGGAGGCGCGGCGGCGGCGGCGCGCGGCGAGGGACGGGAAGCTCGATTCGAGTCGACTCGAGAAGTCTTCCTACTCGACTTTGGGAACCCGATGTGGTGAGTGGTTTGAAGTGTTCCCGGCTGTGTGGTTCTTGAAACTTGGGAAATGGGATTTTCCCACTCTGCGAATGCGCCCGGATGCCCAAAGGGTCGGCTTGGAACTCGAAGGGGGCGGGGATCAGCGCGTTGGGCAGAGATGGAGCTTCCGCTATTTTTGCTCTCTCCTCTTTCTTCGGGTTGCGCTGCCTTGGAGGTTTGACGGGGGTGACGGTGTGAGCGAGGTGGGGAGGGGGATCTCTCTTTCTCTCCGACTGTTGACTTGCGCGTAGAGGAGGGAAGAAAAAGAAGGTCGAGAAAACGTCAAATTCTCAAGCGGCGGCGAGACGGATGGATGATGATGTCCCGGTCGCCATATACCTTGCTCCCGCGCAGAGAGTAGACGAGCGCCACGGCTACAAGGTACACGCACGAAGTGGAGGTGTCGGCATGAGGTACTCGGTACGCTTGCTCGACGGAGTATCCTTACTCTAATGTACGATGGCGGGTTGGGTGTGTAGACTCGGATGTAGGGTGCGAGAAAAAGTTGGAGGCAAAGGCAGAAAACGGGCACCACCCGTTCCAAGGCGGTCTGCTTTTGGTGGCCTGGTCTGACTCTTGTTGACTATCCGTACCTATTCTCCTCTTTGGCCCTCTACACAGTACCTATGCTTCTTGGAGCTTGGCCGAGGGGTACGCGACGTGGTATCTGCAAGTATCTCAAGCTCCTGGTTGTGTGTGGTATGTGGTAGAGACAGGGATGTGGAGTGACTGGATAGAGACAAGGCAGGGAATTACTTTCGCGACAAGTCCATCACTCTTAGCCCTTCCTCCAAAGAAAACAGAGTGGGAGAGAGACAGACAGACAGACAGAGAGGACCACCTGGGAAATCCAATCGACCCTGCCAAGTCAAAAAGTCTCAGAAAGCTAGCAGGGCCAGGGGGGGTCAATGGAAAAAAATAGCAAGGGTGGGTTAGGAGGGACGAGAAGGGGGGGATAAAAGAAGAAAAAGAAGAAAAAACACGCAGCAGCAGCAGTGCGGCGACTTCACACTATCTGGACAAGTCTGGGATTGGGGGAGTCGAGCTAGGACGAGGGATCTTCGTGAGCGAACGAGGGTGGGGTGGGGTGTGGATGTGGGCGTCCCAGTCCTTTTCCCTCTACCGTCTAGGTACCGATTACTCCGCAGCATGTCGTCGTCCTCGGCGTCGTCGTCTTGGAGCTTTGCTTTGCGCTGTGTGTGGGAAAAATGAAGACGTAGGGAGGGGGGCGTGCCGTTAACATGCCCATCGACAGCCTCCGCCGTTTCTCCCACGCGCGCCGCCCTGCAAATGGACGAGAAAGAGTGGAAGTGCGTGCGTGCGTTCCTGGCGACGGGGGGTTGGAGGCTTGGAGAGCGTGTCTCGCGTGTCTTGCGTGTGTGAAGCTGCTGCTGCTGGCCCGACCTGATCTGCTTCCTCCCACAGCCTACGTACAGGTAAATCCTCATGTTGTACACGCGCATGTACAGACAGAGAGACGGTACTCCTTGTGTACTGTGCCGCGAAGAGTACCGTTTGGGGAGAGGGACGTATGCCCCAGTAAGTATGCTTGTCTTAGGAAGTCTTCCAACAGCCTGGAAATCTGCTCTTGTGTTGCCGGTGGCTTGCTCGGTTGTTTGGTTGCTTGCTTGCTTGCTTGCTTGCTGAGAAAATGCACTGCATACCTGGACGGCGGATATGTGGTGCGAAGCATAGGTAGAAACTCTCTCCACCCACATCAACCACGCGCACACAAACAGAATGCCTACACTTGCGCAGCAGTCGGGACTAGTCGTAGTGTACGGATACTGCGGTAGCAAGAAGTTGGCGACTGTCAGGGATGGGTAGTGCCCGGCTAGCAGACCGACTCAGGGCATCCCCCAATGCCATCCCCATTCTCATTCCCATTCCCGACACCGCTTCTCAAGCTTGTTTGGATCCGATGCAGCAGCAGTTCTCGTCGGCTTTCCAAGGCACAATACCAGTTCCGGACGGGACGCGCCGCACGGAGATGCTGTCGGGAGAAAAGAGGGGGAGGGGGCCCGGCGCGCAAGAATTCATGGATGACCGAACCTCAGAGACGGAACTATTTTCATGCTCTCTCTTTCTTCTTCTTTGTTTCTTGCCATTCTCTCCAAATCCCTCGGTGTATGCCGTCTAATACCTGTTCATAGAGGCATGGACCGGCGCATTCTGGATCAAACTCCATGCCAGACAACTGGGGAAAAGTGGTCACGGGATTCGAGAAGGAAATTTGCTTTCCAGCAACGGCCGTGCAAAGGAATGTCCAAGTTCCGCTTTTTCTGGGGCTCTGGTTCCCCTCTTGTCTTGTCTTGATCATTACGTCGCTGGTGGTCCCCGAGGGGCCAGCTGGCCGGTGTAATGTACGGTGAGCTGACGTGTGGTTGCGGTGTAATAGAAAGATGCCAGGTCCTTGCAAAAGAAGGGTCTGCTGTATTATTAGGTTTTCTTTCGGTTTGGAAACCCGCGGGCGTGCGATGTGATGCTATGCGAAAGGGCGGGATGGGATGGACAGGCAAACAAAACGAGTGCGGAGCAGCGACATGCAATCCATGCTCCAGCTCGCCCAAGTATTCAAGTATGAGTATCCGTTCGCAGTGCGCCGCCTCAATTCGTCACTTGACCGCTCCGATGCGCTATGCTATACTGTGCTGTGTTGCTTGCTGTCATGCCGGTGTTGCTGCTGCTGCTGCTGGGCGCGAAATACTATCCGAGTATTTCGTGGATGCCGACCGCTAGACTGGGCGACAGTTGGATTGGACGAGGCTGTTCGTGGCGGGCGTGGCGGACGTGGCGGGCAATTCTTCTCAACTTGACCATCCTTAAGCGAATCGACGTGAGTCGTGAAGAGAAACAAGCGTCGACGTTATTTTAGCGGCTTGAATGTCGTACACAGGGCCCTTCCTTGGTGGTGGGCGTGAGGCGAGGAGTACCAGGGGGAGTGCAAAAAGCCTCTTTTTTTTTCAACTCTCCCTTCCCTTCTCGCTGTCTCTCAGCCTCTCTTTTTCTCTCTTCATTTCTCGCTCGCTCGCTGCTCAGGTCTGGGGTTGACTAATAACCTGACGAATGACGTTCCCCATCGGTGATATAAAACCCAAATGCATGGACGAAAAGGCCCGTTCGTTTGCTGACTACGTCAAGGTTAGGGCGGAAAAGGCCGGAACAGAAGGGCTGAGGATCGGAGCTGGCCTCCGTCACAGTGACTGACGAATGTCAAGAGAGAGAAACATGGTGTGGTGGGCGCGCAATGTTGCCGCAGGACGGACGAAAAGTATGCGACTCGCCAAAGTCAAACCAGAGCCAAGCCGGCTAGTTGTTGGCAAGCATCTTTTGATAGTGTGGGATACGGATACTGTATGTCGAACTGCTGCCCAGTAGTAACGATTCATTCGCAGAGACGGTGAACCGTCTTAGAGCAGAAAACTTGCTCCGACGCCGTGGTCCAAGGGACCGGTACCTGGGAAGCACGGAGGGTGCCTGGAAAGACTCGGAGCGCCGAGGGACCTGCCTTGCTCGCGCTCGACTGGGGTGACTGAGCCTTGATGTCGGTCTGAGCAGCTTTTTTGAGATGTGGGATGAGATGGGATGGGAGAGGATGGGGAGGGGTCCTCGGCAGGCGGGCGAAGGGACAGGGGGTGTGTGGAAAGCAAAAGATGACAGCAGCTTGTCCTGAGTTGCTTGTTGTTTGTTGGTGCGAGTGGTGGCCTGTGATGCCTTTTTTCGCTCGAGGATGGAGGGCACAGGTTAGGTTCACCACTACCGAAGTCACTCACGAGTGAAAGAGCCAGCAGCGCTGAGGGTGGTGGTCAAGGTCCATTTGCTCGTTGACGCCCGCTTGAGAAGAAGCAAGGGAGCAAGGATGAATGCTGCCCGTCAGTCGTGGTTAGCTGCCGAAATGGAGGTGAGGGGCTCGAGACAGACTGACAGAAGAAGCAGTCTTGCCTGCGGATTGCCCGCCTTATCCTGATGTCGGTGACGAAGAAGCCAAACTTTGAAGAAAAAAAGTGTGTGTGTGTGTGTGTGTGTGTGTGTGATAAGTGCCAGCCGAAGGTTGGCGAGAGTAAAGTTGACCAACAGAGTTGAAGTCCAAAACCGTGCTGTACGGATACGGGTATCGCCGCCTATCATCGTCAACATGCTCGTGTATCCATACGTGTTTCCGTCCATTGATATGCACCAAGAATGCCTTTCACAACACTTATGGGCGATCTCGTTCTGCAAGAAGAGGCGCCATGTTTGCTCTTGGTCTGCTGACCACCTGGCTGTTTGAGTTTGATCCTGAAATTTGGTCTTGGTCTTGCACGTCCTAGACCTTGTCGCAACACTTCAAGCCTCTTCTGGATAACGGCGGCGTTCGCAACGGGGTTGATGGAGCTGTTGGAGCTCTTCCCTTGCGGGGCGCAGTGGAAAGGCCGCTCCTGTCGGCCGGGACGGTCAAGACTCCAAGTCACCTGGGCGGCGGCGGTGGCCTCGACAAACGACAAGCAAGTGTACTCGCAATGCGGTGACGTCGCAGGGAGAGAACCAAGTAACTTTCAAGTACTGTCAGCCCCTCACTTTCTTTTGGAGGGGGGGATCGCTGGCCGACAGTTCGCGCCGAAGGTCCGCGTACTCGATACCGCTTTCCCTGGCGGTTGAGGCGCAACATGCGGCACACCTCAAATGAGCCGGCTCGTACTCGATACATCGATCTGCGACTCATGGCTGGCTTCTAGTATGCGCAGTATACGGGAGAGCAGGCCATTGTTGGGCAGCTCATGCTCCACATCAATGCTCTTAGGTTCTGCAACGTGATCTTCGTCTCTCCGAACCATTCGACTCCCGAGGAACCATTCGAGGGCATCGACATTCAAGTTGAACAGACCGCGGGGCCTCCAGTCTTCGAATACGCGCCGTGAGCCGTCTGCAATTCGGCAAAGAGGAACCCATCGCTGTGGAGCTGATTAGTGGGTCTTAACCCCAGAACGGTTTGAAATTTTCTTTCTTCTCCCCCACCCTCAAGTCGCGGTGGCCCGCCCCTCTTCCCACCTCTACGGTTTTGTAGTTTGTAAGGACTTCCCAATGAGCATCCAATGCTGCCCTGTATCTTCCAGAAAACAGAGGAAAGTGTCTCGGAGTTTGTTGGCTGTCACTTGTGGGTGGTGTAACTCCTTGCAGTAGGATCCGTTGCTTGTCTGGCTGAGAGCTTGTCAAGACTTGAGAAGATGGCGATTGCTCCATTTCGAGTTGACTCGTTCTATTGAAAAGACCCCTTCACCTTCAACCTCAACCTGGTTTGAACGGGAGGGCAACAACGCCAAGGAATCATTTTTGCGTGCTCGGCAAGTGGTAATCACCTCAAGTCCGTCCCGGATTCGGATTCGGCAGCGCCGGCGAGCTTCAAAGGCACATGGACTCATCGGCCGTGTGTCGAAAGTCCGTCCATATCGACAGAACCAAACATTGGTTATTTGTCGCGTCGTTTGTAACAAGGTTTCGTAGGGCAACGTGGGCTAGGCACGCTGCCATGTTGCCGTCTTCTCCAGGTACCGTGCATTGTCTCTCCTACAATCCCGTAGGTACTCTCAACGCAGTACCTTTCGCGCATCATTACACAGCGCGGATCCGTCACTGTACGACGACGACGTTCTGTCCTTGTCCGTGCTCAAATGCGTCATGTCCAACACTTCAGGCTCGAGCTTGGACATGAAGTTGCAGGTACAGCCACTTTGTCCATGGATGCTTGTCCCAGGAACGGAGGCCGCAAATTCCATCGACAAGCCTCAGATTATCGATAATTGACAGCTCATCGGGGGCTTTTTGGGGCTGCGGCGGCCAACGTGAGATAGCTGCGTGCGACAGATGCGAGTGCTGATATAAGATGCGGCGGATTTGGTCCGCAAGTACATGCCCTGGCACCCCCTCCCGCCTCAAGCAAGAGAGCGGCCCCCTCCGACTTACTCCAAGTTCATTGCCGCATTTTGCTTGTTAGTAAGAAGCTCGTCACCCAGCAGGGGATGAGAAGAGAGGAAAGAGAGCCACGCCTCCAAATCTCCTTAGCTTCGAAAACGGGTCAAAGGCCGCCGAGCCCAGCCCGAGCGCAAGGTACCGAGGAAAATCCTGTGGAAGATCCCTACCTCGTCCAGCGACTGACATTTGGGGTATGGTCAACGTGACCAGCGCAATGCTGCCGACTCTAGCACAAGCGCGCTTTTCGTCGTGACAACTCTGCGTGCGAGGCTGGACAAGTGAGGCGTGCGGTCGTCAGTGGTATCACGGGACGTGGTGGCATGCAAGCGGTGTGCCGCTCTGGCAAAGAATTACTGAGGCCGTCGTCATAGCCATACCAAGTGTTGCCAGTCCTGACCTGCTAGTACCTAATCATATTCATGAAAATCCGCCAATGCCTAGCCACTCGTCTTACGGATAGTGGAAGGCAATTTGCAACGCCGTTACGCCAACTGAACCGTATTCAAGCTTGTTCCCTGAGCGGGATGTCGGCATCTCCATTTCGTTGTCGGAAGTCATGGAAGCACCCGTCGCACTCGAACCGCTTCAATAAATGCCCGACCGTGGTTTCTGAAAGAGAAATGCGACCACATGGTCTGGGGCCATGTCCGAAAGGGGCACCACCGAGTAGCCATTGAAGTATGCCCTCGAGATGTTCATGGCAAAGAGCTGTAACAGGAGGTATTCGTTCTCCGCGAGCTGTGTTGCAGGGTCTTCACAAGGCTTTCCCTGGAAGTCTTCAGTAACACCCAAATATAGTACATATATGTTCTCCTGTGCCGCTGCCGATATCAGATATACCAGAACGCGTCCCATGCCTAGATTAATGTATACTCACAGCTGTTGCGACCTCTCATCGAGGACAAGAAGATTGAAAGTGCCGAGCGTCTCTATTGCGGACAAGGGCAGTGGCGGTTGAGCTGGTAAAATGATGTCGGAGTTCGCTCCGTTGGAAGTGCCTGGTCACTTGTCTTCTCCAAAGTCCCCAGGCTCAACGCTGGGCAGAATACCTCAAGGCCGGGCCCCTCGAGATGAGATCACTTCGCCAATGATTAAGGTTTCCGACATCCAGGCTTCTCACATGAAGTCCAAGAAACACCGTTTGCTGCCATCAATGACTGGACGGTTTTGATATCTCAATCGACCGTGCAAATGACACAAGGTATGAGCCGATACGACCCACCCAACGAGGCGCCAGCGTTGTTTGATGACATCCAGCTTCGTCTCGTATCTGAGAGACTCCATCAAAAGCACAAAGTCGCCTAGTAATATTGCTTTCAAATCAGTCACCGCCTTTTGTATCCTGCGGTAGTAAGTAGAGTTCTTGATCTGCAGGCTCTGACGACCATCAGTGGGCCGGTGTGGTTGACGACGATGGCCATACGTCCAAATTGGCTGGTTCCTATTAGGTTCTAAGTCTAATCAGCAGAACGCTGTTAGCCCTCGACCCCCGCCGTGTTAGCAAGCTTGAGGTCATAAATCCTCATTTCGTCAGAGAATCACGCCCAATTCCGCACTGATTGCAACTGCCGCAGCATAGGCCGCAGCTCGCCCCTGGGGTTTTGTTCAGAAAACGGTGAGTGAACTGTTGCGAAGTGTGCTGGCTAGATCTGTAACCGTATCACAACTTTCCTTTCGGGCTGCCATGATCGCCAAGTAAGGTTCCGGGGCGCAGGTGTTATCCTGTTGAATCCTTACCCTCGATGAGAATACCATTTGCTCTGTATGGCTTCAGCTCTTTTGTCCCAAAGTGACTGACTGGTCTTCGGGCTGAACCTGTTGCCTAACAAGTAGCCGCCATAGGCAGACGCTGCATAATGACAGCCGGCGAAGTAGCTATCCCGTTCTGCTCCAAGTAGCGGACATGGCAGTATCGGGAATGGGGTGACTTTGACTCGAAGGTTGCATTGCTAGGCTGTTCCCTGTAGCATAAGCCTGCCGACTTGCTCTCAACGTCCGTGGGCTTAGCTGCAGGAAGCCGCGCAGAACGGCGGCGTGGCGGCATTATGAGCTGCGTATCAAGCACGCCGGACAGGCAGGGTCCTGGGCACAGCGTCCGAGCACAAGCCCACCGTGAGGTTTCGAGACAGGAAGTCGATGTCTTCCATCCAACATTGTGCAAGAAAGGATACAGTGTCGTCAGAGACAGCAGGCCAGGCGCACACAACCACCAGCCAGAAGTATGTGGCAGACAAATCCGCGAAGGTGTCCTTGTAGGGATAGCAGGTCGGCGAGTTGCGCCGGGGAAGACGGAAGCTAGACCTCTGTTCGTCTCGTCTCAAAACTGCCCGTAGTGTAGTGTAGAGCGGCTCGACCAAATGCGAAGCACCCGTTGGGCGGTTAAGGAACTCAAAGGCGTGTCCACGAAGGAAGTGGCTGTCTTCCATGGAATGCGGAATGCGGGGAACAAATCTAGTTGGAGGATCGACAGGGTTCGCCTTCAATAGTCGCATTGACGACCGAAGTTTGTCCTCTGCGACGCCTGCCGCTGTTCCTGACTGACCCGAAACTAGCCTGCCGTGACTGCTTCGAAGTCCACACAGCCATTGTTCTTCATCACCATGGGGGGATTTGATATTCGTAAAGGCTGATGACTTGAGCGGGAGCCGCCACACATAGGCGACGTGCATGCCCGGCCGGCATCACCTTCGGCAGCAAGCCTACGACTTGGATCAGTATCGGTGATTGCGAGTGAGCTCCTTCTCCGATTCTGACTGGCGCGGTCGCTTTCCCAAAGGGCCCAAAAGAGCAACCCGAGGAGATGTTGGAGGTTCGGAGATTGGTGCACCGCCGACTGGAGACGAAGGTTTACCAGGGTTTGCTAGGGTATGATGTATCTGAGAAAACCAGGCGGCCATGTCGCAAGATTCAAAGTATTGTAGATAAGACGCAAGCGGCAAGCCTGGTCTTTAGTCCTTGACTCCTCATTCTCTTAATCTTCGGGCGGCGGCAGGCGTCGGCTTGGTGCGTCAGAATGAACTTGTTCCACTGTTCCACAGAATACTACCGTCGTGCTGACGGTCGGTCTATCGAAAATGACATCTGAACATTGGCGATGAGAAGAACAGCCGTGCCGATTACGGCTTAGGTCGCAATGGGCGGGGTGGGATGGCCTTTAGAGGTACAAAGCACACCTGGCCTAGATATGTTGCACTGTTATCATAGGAGCGCCAGTCATATGGACTGTTTGGTTTCTGGCAATCCCGTTTTGAGGCCAGCATGTGTTGCCGCAGAAGGTTTTCTTTCAGCCCAAAAACTACCCGAGAGATTGCCTGAGCCGCAGAGCGCTTGCTCATAAGGGATATAATCGACCATGTTCCCTGCAATATCCGATAGCTTATTCGTAGTTGCTCTGAAGCGACAGTATGCGTAGAAACAGCTGCGGCTGAGGGGCGAGGATCTGCCTCCTCTAGTGCAGATAGACAGGTGAGGGTCGAAAGCCGTTCCGTAGGGTTAGAGTAACAGCGCAGACCAGCTGGGTGCCCCTCGCTTTTGTCATTTCTCTGGATCTTTCGGTCTGCAGCGCACAGGACCTGTTCTCCGAACCTTGTGTCAAGATGCCTTCGAATTTCAACAGCAATCCCTGAGGGGCTTTGGACTCTTGTGTTCTTACGAGCTGATGAATCAGGCTGCCCACAAGCAATGACACCCTCGAATCTGAAAATCGTAATGCGCTTGCCTGACTCTTGAAGAATTCGGAACCTCGGTTGGCAGTGTAAGATATTCGACAATGGTCCGAGCTTGGTCCATTTTCCGATCACGCACTTTAATCAGGCCATTATTCGTACCGTCACACCGAGACCAAGGATCAACATTGTTCGTCTTGACCGGTCAAACTAGCAGGCGCCTCCGGTAGTTTCCTTACGAGTTCCGTGTGTGCAAGTTGGCCAGTCAAGAGATTCGAGACATGGTCGTTGGAAAAGGCTTTGTGACTTGGGCTGTGGCATTGCTTTTCGGCCGGCATTGCGTCGATCATCCCGAGCTGCGTTGGGGGCCCTCGCATGGCATTCAAATTTTCGGAGGCAGCGCCACAGGCTGGAAGGTAAGCACCGCAACAGGAGCGGAGCGCGCTGTGTCTTGGAATAGCAGCCGCATTGCTTGCTGAAGCAGTCTCCTTTGCTCCAGACAAGCGCCTGTAATAAACGTGCCTCCTACCGAGGCGGCTGACACGTATGTCGGTCAAGAAAGTCGTAGCAGCTGGAAGCCACGTGGCTCAGGTACTTTGCTGCTAGACCTTCGCCTTCAAGGTTACTTAAGACGTTCTAGGCAGTTGTCGGAAACGACCATGACTTGTGTGAGTACTTACTGCCGTGTAATCGGTACGTCCAGTTTCCATAGCGTCCGGGCCGAATGAGTTCCACGTCGAACAATGCTTCTGGCGTTCCGTTGCTGGAGACGATTTCCAATTTAGATTCGGAGCCAAGAGCTCGAGAAGGTTGAACCGCCGTTCCATCCCCCGAGACTAAGATCAAGTGGTCGCTTAGCCAGAAGCTGAAACTAAGCCACCGTCATAATGAAGGGGATTGCTCCATCTAGCCACGGCGAGATCCTAGACATGAGGTTGGCACGTCGGATCCATCGGTGGGCTGTCGGTGAGCAGGGACATATTGCAATACAATCGCCGCCGGTCCAGACAGTTGTTAATTTTTGGGGTGCTCCGCTTCTTCCTTTGCTTCCTTTCTCTTCAGCTCGTCGGTAGATGCCGTTTTGACAGACGTCGTCCCCATTCTCCGTGCGTATATTAGGTGGCCACCAAGTCTAACGGCCGAGGAAATCAGTCAATGACAGGTTGGAAAAGAGATCCTGGCACTAGACCGGGATAGATACTCTTCTTGCTGTAGCAAGGCACATCCTTTTTTTGCGAACGATCCGCCGTGGTACTCTTCAGCAAAATCTTGGCCCCTGTGGCAGTGTTTCGAGCCTTCAAAGCACAGTGGCGCCAATGCTGCCAGCGACAGATAATACTCAGCAGTGCGGTACCCATGACAGTAGACAATACGACTATGTCTGATCGCGTCGCCTCCAGTTCATGATTATCATCTCCGAAGATCTTTCGAGCTTGCGCGGTCCGCCTTGAAGTTCCTTCGTGGCCTTTGGCAATCCTTAACTGAGGAATACTTTTGCCTAATACAGCTATTGCACGCGGTATCCGTATGCAGGTCGGAGAAGATGTTGGCACAAGCGATGTGCTGCTAACTACAACATCGGTGTACCGTTGCATCAACAGTCACATGACGAGAGCGACACCGAAACTGTGATACGCCCCCTTGCGAATCGCGTGGCCCTCAGGGATGGATTAAACTCCAAGTTGAGCCTGATGCCTGAATGTTGCAAATCTGGGTAGGAAATGTCATCCAGCAGCCAAGGGGTTCTGCTGTGCGAGGACTGTCAAGCGGTCAAAGCGGGATGCACATGGCTGAACAGACTTTCGTCGCAAGGTAGATGAATGTTGATCTCGATGCCCAACCACAACCATGAACGGCGTTTCCGACTTCCATCTCTGTTGCGGACGGCACAATGCCTTGTTCTGATAGTGTACCCCTAAATATCTCCGCTGGCCTAGTGTCGCCGCCAGAGGCAAATTTTTCGTGTTCCAGTTGACACACAGCGGGCGCCGAAAAGGGGTTCAGTTACGTTGCAGCGCAGGTCATGCTCAGTGCTAATAGCTGAGGTGGGTGGGCCGCAAGAGCAAGATTCTACTCCGTATATCGTCCAGATTGCCAGAGGCTCAGAGCTCACGGAACTGACTTTTCTTGTCTTGCAAGGGAGTCAAGCCGATCTCCGATTTCCGATTTCAACCAAAGCCCTGGTCGGGATACGCCAAGGTAGATTGAGATATCCTTTTGTTGTGTGTCGGGGGTTCCTGGGGCTTGCCCTCATCGGCTCTCAAAATTGCTTTTGATACGTGTCCCAGGGCACTGTACTCTGGAGCTAGGTGGTTCGAAATTGGCGAACATGACAATGAGTGAAACTGTGCGGCCTTACACGAGTATATCCAGCAATAGAATCGAACTTGATGACTGGCGGAACATGTGTGCTGGGCCCATTGCAACATTTCGATATCAGCCGCGGAAATAGAGTCTGAACCCTTCACTGAAGCTCTCCCGGAGCGGGTGAGGTGATCGGGAGACCTGCCGGATGAGACCCCCACACCGGCAACCGGACACCCAGATCCGTACCCACCTCCATTCCGGTCCGGTGCGTCGGATGTGACCCAAAGTCACAGCGAGGCCAAACAGTATTGCTTAGTAAGCTACGTTTGTGAGACTCAGGCGGTGTTCTGTTCATGGCAGAACATACGCCTCCTCAATGACTGAGCTTGATTTAGACGGCAGTTTACGGCTTTCGCCGTTCTCATACTTCGGTATGTTGTCGTCTTTCAGTGAACCAACGACCGGCGATGCATTGAAAGCCATCCAGGAGGCCAACCTCAGTAGATTCGGGGAGTCGGCCATGTCACCGATATGGAGTCTTTCGCTTCACATTGAGAACATACGATTTGCGATTTGTTGTGATATAATTTCTTCATTTGAGAACCAACAGTTGCCAGGGGTAGAATCTTTGGGCGGACGAATATGCCCTACCTGCAAAGTTAAGAGGTCATCGTCAGCGTCAGGACTGTGCGAAAACCAGATTCCTTTTCCTTCAGGCTTGACGTATAGTGGATTTCAATCTAAATGACAATTGATTATGGGCATGAGTTCTGCGGTCTGCGGTCTGCGGTGGAAGGTTGCCGACGGTGGACGAGGATATCGATTCGACGTCATTATTTCCATTGCCTGCTCTGACTTTGTATCGAGGTGTACTTCAAGGATTAAGATTGGACTTTCATCCCGATCTCGCACTCGTCTCTTTCGGTGCCGACATAATGCAAATTGGGAATGACTCCGGGCTGCTTCTCAGCTTGTGTCTGCTGCGCTTCGAAACATTGAGAGAACATTTTTGTCTGGTCCTAGAAATAGACTACATAGCGCCTGGAGCCGCGAGCCGCTTCGATTCGTCGGTTTTCGCTTGGGCACATATGATGTGGTACAGAAGCGGTCGACAGCAGACGGCTGGCGCGCAAACTGGTGAGTATGGCAGGCGCTGAGAGTCTATCGCAAACAGCTTTTAGTTTCCGCCCCGAGTCTTGGTGGGTATCTTGCTAAGCGAAACATGTGTTCCAACGAACTTTATCGAACGTGTCCACGATGTGGTTCCTCTATACAAAGTCGCGGCAAAGAGAAACCGGGATTCACGAGAAGTACATAGATACAGCGGGACACTCACTCGTGATGGGCAAGGAAAGCTTGCTATGTCTCTTGAACAAACGAAAGGAAAAAACATGCGGCGTTCTCGGGCGTAGAGCGCTTGCGAAGCCAGGACCAGTCTGTCAATGAGCCGATTGTTTCCAGCGCTTCATTTATGGGATCGAGAGCGACTGGGTGTCTGGCGGCGGCTTATTCGATGTGTGATCCATTATGGAAAGGCCTTCTGAACTCGGTCATCGTTAGGATATGCAGTCGCTGATCACGCCCGAGTATTCATGTCGAGAGTGCCGTGGATCTTGTGACCAATATGTTTGCTACTTTTTTCTTACAAGAGCAAACAATGGACAAGGCTGTGTAAGTCAACAGCTGTCCCAATGCACGCAAGTACCAGATGCCGAGTTGCCGTGTCTCGATTGCTCACCCGATCGCTAAATGAGAATCCATGCTATTTCCGGGTTGCTGGCAACGGTCGCCAAGTGCAAAAGTACCAGCAAGTCAAGCGGTGACAAGGGTTTGGCGGGGAGTGTTGGAACCAGCATCTCGGAAAGTGAGAGATCCAGAGAGGCTCTAGGCATTATCGGGATCGCTCAGTTTTTGTCGTTTGGTGGCCCTTTTCCAAGAACCAACGTCAGCAAAGCTGACAGGGGCTGTCTCCCGGCTCACGTGTCTAAGCACAGGGTAAGTCGGCGTGTCGGTCGCGGCGCATGGTTCTAGATACGTCGGGTTGCTGTCCTCGGGTAGATGGAGTCCCTCGGTGAAGACCATGTCTCCTTTGCTTCCTAAGACGTCCCTGCCAGCCTCTTCAAGCAGAATGCCCAAGGCGATCAAGGCCGACTCATCCATACTTCTCTCGTCAATATTGCGAGCGCCGACTTGGTACGAGAGATTACGCTTCGGGCCGCCAAGGGCAGAATAAAAGTAGCTCGCATAGGTGTGTACGGATTTGAGAAGATCCGAGTCTGGCAGGGATGTACGGCCACTGTCTGCGAGGTTCCGGTCATGTGCCATGTAAACATCGAACTCGGCAAAGCGCTCAGGTGCTGATTTGCGGCGGAACAGAACCTCCTCCGGGGCTAACGCGGAAGCGTTGATGGAATGTCTAGTCAGCTTGGGCGGTTTGGAGTTGGCGTGGGGCGTCTTCTCATCCCGAACAGCGGCATTCAATGCGGTGTCAAATATGATTCTTCCTGGTCATGAGTTGGTACTAATTCGGATAGAGAAGCCCGGGTTAGGGTCATGCTTACCTGCAACAGCATCGTAGACGCTGGCATGTCTCTGCGGCCGCTTGGCTTCTTCTGTTGGACGTTGAACAAGCTCGGGGTCATGTGCATCAGGCTGGTTGTAGATGTCTGAGCGTTGGTTTGCCAGTCGTTCTTCCATGATGGCAAGGTCTCTGGTTGTTGGCCTATAAGTAGGTCCTGGAAGATTGTCGTCGCCGTTGGTTAACGAAAGCTGGCTGTATATGCAAAAACACCTGTGAGTGGAAGCGTCGAGTACTGTCTTGGTGGAGGTATGCTGATGGCACCCTATAGTCGTTGGCTCTCAATACAGCAAATCTGGTTCTCTGCGGCAGGCCGAAAAGAGGTCGAATCTTATGTTGTCGTCTAAGCAGTCAATGGCACATATCTCGAGGAGATTGTGAAGACGTTGGGAAGGGAGCTGCCTAAAAGACGAGAGGCAGATGTGAGTCTTTGCCCTTCAAATTCAGTTTTCTCAGGTTGAGCAGGAATGTCTCAACCGACCTTGCCGTTCTTGCCCGGAGTTCGAGAAATTGGAAGGTTCTGAAAGGTGGGTCCAACTACGTACCTAAGGTAATGACAGTCTGACCAATGAAAGGGCCCGAATCTGGTTCCTTCCTCTCTTCCTGACGGGCAACTACACCTGGAAAGGCAACCGTCTGTAGGGCAGCCACAGGGCAGCCACAGGGGATAGTTGCGCTGAGGTAGAAAGAGCCCATTGCTGACATCATCACGACTGCCTTTGGCAACCTCATCTTCCCATCCACCAGTCTTACCAGGTACCTTTCTTCGGTACCTCAGCCTTAGCCTCGGTCTCAGTCTCAGCCTCATCAACATCCCCGTTTGAACTTCAACCACACACCTTACGTTAAGCTCGCCTGAAATTCATCAAAACGACTTCTCATTTCGGGTCACCTTGTCACTTCAAGGCCCAGTCCCAGATGAATGCAGTCCCGTTTGTTTGCCCGCTCAACAGGTGAGCTGAGCCCGGACGGCTTTGCGCAAGCGACCGCCTCGGGGCTCGTCCGATCCTTTGCAGCCGCCCCACAGCACCGGTTTGACGGAGAAGGTGCCGAGCCCGAAGAAGAGGGCCGACATGTGAATCTTTGGGCTCACCGCATTGGTGTCAACGCACTGGCCTTGGATAAGTTTGATGGTCGTTTGTACGTACCTCCACTCTCTACGCTTCTATTCTCTGCCGCTCTGTGTTATCTAACACCGGATACTTGATGGCAGACTTCTTTCTGGCGGTGCAGACGGATCTGTGAAGCTCTGGGACCTTCACCAAGAGAGCAGCCCTCACAAATCTCACATCTTTCAGCCCATTGCCAATATTGCCCGGTCTATTGGGGATGAGACAAACGCTCACAAGCACGGCATTACTCATCTTGACTTCTACCCTTTCGACAATGAGGCCTTTCTCTCCAGTTCCTTTGACCGCTCACTCAAGCTATGGTCTACTCAACGCATGACTGTATCCGCCAATTTCGACCTGAATGCCAATATCTACACTCATGCCACCAGCCCCATCGCCAATCATCTCTTGGTCGCTTGCGCGACCCAGCACTCATCTGTTCGCTTGATCGACCTCAGGTCAGGGACGTCGATTCGCTCGTTGGTAGCACACGGAGGCGCTGTCTTATCGGCAGCTTGGAGTCCTCGTCAGGAGCATGCTCTTGCAACCGGACATGTCGACGGGAAAGTCCGCGTCTGGGACATACGGCGCGCCTCTGGATTAGTCGGTCAGCTCGATCAGGAGGATAGCCTTGGTATTTTACACCGCTTCGACCATGCCATGGCTTCTGGCCTTGATTGGAAACGTATGCCTCATTTCCGCAACTCAGCTCGAGCCCACAATGAGGGTGTTAACGGCTTAACCTGGACCGACGATGGCAAGTACATCGTCTCAGCCGGCTTGGATTGTCGAATTCGTGTGTGGGATGCTGCCACTGGCGCGAACACGCTAGCTAGTTTTGGCTCCTTGATACAGAATCAACAGCCAAAGACCGTCAACATGTTTGTGACGCCCGCTCGATTGACCCCATCACGTCGGGATCTTCTATTTTACCCCAACGAGCAAGAGATCCTGGTCATGGACCTACACGAGGGCACCTTGGTAACGCGTCTACGAGTTCCTGGACCTCACTCAGCGGCCGTATATCAGAACAATGGCTTAAATGTCAAGAATCGCACGATGAGTATGGTGTGGCGTGGCAGTGGTGGTTCCGGTTTGCAAAAGGGGCCTATAATGGGAGGCGGGAGCTCTTTTGGTGCCGTTTACACGGCTCACTTGGACGGTCAGATACGTTCCTGGATGCCCCGGCTGCCTGGACCTGAAGACGACGATGATACCCCGGATCCTCAGGACGCCAATGAGGAGGAAAGAAGCCGCAAGCGCAAGGCACTAGATGACGCCTTTAGGAGTCTCATGGGCAAGCAGATTACGTTTAGTTGACGCCGTCTGGCTTTGACGCCTCATTGGTTCATCCACCCCATTCAATCCCAATTTTAGACAAAAGAAGGAACCCCGGAGTCTCGTATTCGACATCCCCGATAGCACTTACGTCTAGGCGTCTACTGAAGGATGTGTAGCTTGTATTCCTGAACCATTCCAGGCGCATCCGCATCGGCATCCGCTCTTTACTGAGAGGCTTACTGGGTGGCTGAAACTCGTCATCACGTAGCCGCGATTCATAGCTCACAAGCTCTCCCATGCGTGTCAACTCGGACTTTGACATGCGAGAAAGGGGGGTGCGCTGACGACTTGTCAAAGCCAAAGGCGACCTCCGCAAAGGACTTACCTCTCTCTCTCTCTCAGCAGTGGGAATGTTACATTCTTTAGCCCTGCTGTTCAGCTTCGTGGTAGACTACTTGGCAATCATGCTTGACGCAAAACTCGTCGCGGCTTTGTGCTGTGGACAATCCGATAATCGAAAGTAGCGGGCCTAGTTGCACCCTCAAATTGCCGACAGCAGTATCACCGGCACTTCGTGCCTGTCACGACTACCATCGTCTTATTACTACACAGTCGCCCTGTGGGGATCACTCGGATCATCACCGCCCAGATGTCCATGTATCAATAGCACCACGCACCCCTCAATCAATACATTGAACCATAGGAACACTCTGTGTAGTGCTGTTACATCGCTCCAGCTACCTCACACTGCAACTATCCGTACAGGGCTGGAACAGGTCCATTTCACCCTTTTGTCGCCCTCTTCTCCTCCGTCATTCGCCCGGCACTAGAGGCTCTCGACCTAACCTACCCCCGGTCGGCCCGGACCACACCGGATGGCTTCCCCGTCGCTCCTTTTTCGACCTCCTGCATTAGCTCCCGCGCCGTCCCAGCATCATGGTTCTTAGAACGCGTCTCTTACTCCCCGTGGAGGGGGAAGGCCTCTCATTCACGCAACCAGATTTGTCGGACCGTGCGATTAAGCTCTTTTCTTCTTGGGGCTGGCTTAAGAGTGCATCGAGATGGGCAAATTAGCAAACCCCTCGGATGCTGCAGGGGTTGGTGGACCGCCAGGGATTGGTTTGTGGTCAATGGACATGAGCGATCCAGAACACCACCATCGTCGGATCGGAACCTGGGGGGGGGGGGACAGACGGGGTTGTCGAAGATCAGATGCACGAAATGAGTAAACCGATGATTCGCAACAACCGCCAGGGGTTCCCTCGACGTCAAAGCTGAACGGCGTGGTTTATACTGGGCGAATTTGCCATTGCGGCTTAGCGGCTCAACGGCACCAAATATGTTGTGGGCGCGCGGCTGGCTATTTGACGAAATCAGGGTCTGCCGTCCTCCGGTCATGAGGGCTAGTCGTCACTTTGTAAGAACCTTTCCACCTGGCGTCCTTGGTTCGAACGCGTTTGCGGAAATCCGCTCTACTGCAAAGATGACGGTGCTAGCTCGCATAGCGCTACGACGTCCAAACCTCACCGACTGTGCACCATCTCTTCGCTTTATCACGCCCAGTCCGTCCTATCCCCAAGACCTAATGGACGATCGTCCCAAGCAACTCACATGGTCTCGCCCTCCTGCAAGCCAACCGTCCTACGCACGGCTTAGGCTATCAAACCCTGTGCCTATACACTAGACATTCCTTTCCGTGCCAGCCCCACGAAACTATCCTCCCCTGACTTGAATTAGCACGAGGCGGATAATGCAGGGGGCCTTTTGCCTATATGCCTATGAATGCGGTATGCTTGCCTCTCCCGCGTGCGCCCGAGCAAGAGGATCTACAGACGGCGCCAGAACATCATTTTCGGGGCCCCCACTTCCCTTCTTCGATGGCGCGCTTCCAGGGGGTGTTCAAGCGTTCTAGATTCGATACTCCTACGACGCAAGCCTTGGGGCGCTCTTGACTCGTGGGAAAGCGGGCGCACCGGCTCGCGGATTGGGAAAAGGAGTCTACGCTTGTCACGATATCGAGATCGTGATTTGAGTAGGAGACGCAGAATGGTGCAAGAGGGTTCGGGTACTACATCCCGAAAGGACGTCATATCCCTTTCCTCCCCCCTCCTTCTCACGCTTTCTTTCCTTCCCTCCTCTCGGAGCTGTGCCAGGGTGGTATTGGAGTTCAAGCCGGCGGGATACTTGTGTTCCGACCCAGGAAATAGAAATGTTCGGGCACGGTGGGTTGGGGAGATCATCTGGACGCCCGCGGACGCCCGCGGACGCCCGCGACATGCTCGATATATGGTTTAGCTCCCCTCGTTTCCTCCAAGTAGAGTCCAGAGGTAATCCTTCTTTTTTGCCATGACGGACGTCGTAGGGTGCGCGGGGCAAGTTCTCTATTCGGTGGTATTTCCGGTGTGAAAGAGGACTGTCCGCTTTGATGGCACGTTGTGAGTTGTCCATCATGGCGTACTGGGAAGGTAATACGCATAAGGTAGGTAGTTAAATTGTTGCGAATAGGGAAAAGGGGGTTGCTTGCCAACTGTTAGAAACGTCATCAAACGAGAAAGATTATCAATTTGAGTTTCGGGAGTTGAGGTGAGTGGCGGATGGGAGACCGCCTCCCCGCACGTGAAGCCAGTCGCTGGGGGCCTGACACATCCCGGAGGTTCGACGTTGCGGCCGGGTCCGGAGGGCGCGGCTGATCCGGGCTGCCGAGAGAACGGGGTCCGGAGGAGAGCTTGGTTGACGTCTGTTCAAGCTGTGACGATATCTGCCAGTTGTCAGTTGTCATCTAAGACGTGTTCCTTTGATAACCTCAAGTTATTGATGACCCCGTAAGGACTCTTGGAGTACACATTGATAAGCTGTCGAGTATAACAGCTTGGTAGAGGTGCTCAGATGGATCCGGGTTCTCCCGTGAAAGAGTGACTTATACATGCCGCATGTTGTATGGGCTTAGCTATGACAAGCCACTGGTATAACTGTTGACCTCCTATTCACACTATTCATTGGAATTCGCAACGTGATCAATGCGAATATTTCTCTATTACTCAGAGTGAAGTTATCGGTGTTGATTTCCCGATCAATAATACTCGTCAAGCAATTTGAGATTCGAACAAATGAGATACGGACAAGCGGTGCAATAAACCGAATCAGCTTACCTATTGTGTATGAGCCATGAGCTGCGTCTCAACCGCTTCATATCGGAGCATTCCAGTTGAGGATTGACGGTCAGAAACTTTGACTTTTATTTCAGGTCATCTACATAAGCCCTTCCCATCAGAGATAAGGTGCAAATTTGGCTTTTTAGAAGCACTGCACTCCATGGAAGAGAACTACGATGTTAGGATTAAACCACTGTTAGATCTCGCGAATTTCTAGGACACTAGATGGACTTTTTAACCAGATTCTACAATTATCGGAGCTCCACGTACCAACACACTCTCCCCACCTCAAGCAGATTATGCTGAAGAGAATACGTGGACGACAGTGACGTGAAGACATAGACGAGTGTACGTCTCTGTGGTTCAGCCCCGTGATTGAATGTTAGAGACGACATTTATCATCTCTACAGGTGACACAAGAGCCGATCCACCAGCCAACGAGTCAAGAGACTACTACATTCGCCTCAGATTCGAGTGGAGTGCTTGGGAAGACAAGTATCGCCCGGGCCTGTCTACCACTTATATACTTATTTAAGTAAGGCAGCCTGCATAGTCTAACGGCAACGGGGAGAAGTCGAAGGGAAGATCAACGACTTCGGCAATGTCGTGAAACCAGCTAGTCATCTCGGCCTTGGAGGCAATATGAACGTCCGAGGGCGCCGGAAAAGCTGTTAAAGACAGGGCCATTGAGTTTATTCTTCTTGGCGCTGCCAGACTCGCCCGTCTGGTCAACGAACTATTGGGTCTCACTTCTGTAGCTCCTATCAAGTTCCAGTTCAATGAAGACTAAGTGGTTACGAGGCGTTGTCAACAGCAGATCAACTCAGGTTTAGTAATTCAAGTTTGAGCGTAATCTTGAAGATTCCAACGCTCGCCGACTATTGAAATCAGAAAGGAAGCAGAAACCAGGCTATTTCTCTCATGCCACCTACTGGTTTGCAACAAAGGTTTTGGGACCGAGCTTGAGTGCTTTCGTTCTTTCCATGCTCATTATACATAGAGGATCCGTTGATAACACCGCACAGGCGCCTAGACCAGACGCGTGACTGTTGTTTCGACTGGGACAGCTGATCGTGACACTGAGCCGGACGTGGGGTATGAAAGGATATCACCATGCCACAACCTATGGTTGACACGGAAGAATGTGAATTCATCCTAGTTACTCTAGTCGTCTTACCTCTCGGATACTGTAGCTGCTCTGTATCAATCGTCCCTGTACTTACTAACCTAAGTACCTGACATCATCCTACAATGTCTTGTGGATCGCCCGCAACGCGGTCACACCTCGGGCATCTATCGCCATGAGCTTACACAAAGAAACTGCTATCAACTACTTTCTTGGCCTTCATCTGCTCACACTTCCACCTTTCACTAAGCTGAATACGCGGAATGGACGTCACTGATGGGAATAGATACTAATCTTTCTCCGTAGAATATCAGCGACTAGGTATACAAGTTGTGGCTGGTTCCTAGTGAAGCTGGAACTGGTGACCAGGACGAGACCAAACATGTCCGGCTACAAAGGAGTCGTGACTTATTGAATACGTGATTTACCAAAGCGTGTCATTATAGGTTTATCTAAGTCAAGATTTCCTATGTGTATGTCTCTTGAACAAAACTTCAAGTGCCATAGAGCGAGGGGACATTAGGAGTTTAGAAACGAGATTAAAAGAAAGAAACGGAGGTGTGTAAAATGGCCATTGGATCAAGTAGTCTTCACCAGTGTTCAAAAGTTTTCAGCAGTGATAGTTTCATTAAGTCATATCGCTATGGTACAGCTGTACTAGGTATCATTCTACTCAATCTTCCACGTTCCACAAACCCTTTACAATCCGCGATGAGTCTCCTGGTGAGAAGGAATCGAGTTCCGTCTTCCGTGGTCGCCGTGGACACCGCCGTGCGCAGTTTCGGGCTCACCAATGTGCTTAGCCAGCACGGAGGGAGGAACTTGAGCGGCGTCGGTAGGGTCCTTGGCGTGGCCAGTCGTTCCAGAAGTTCCGGTGCTGGGTGCGTTCGTCAGCCACCCGTCATCCCGAATCGTTCTCTGCGCTCGTTGTGCAAAATCGCTTACTTGTTGCCACCAATGGTCTTGCTACCATCGAGATCGGAGTCGACTCTGGGATCGGCCTTGTTCAGGAAGTCGCTCTTGTGAGGGCCGGCAGTGCCGGGGGCGGGACCGGTGGTGCCGCTGTGGGTGTTGGTGCCGACGCCGGTGTGGCCGACGCCAGTGTGAGCACCAGTGTGAGCACCAGTGTGAGTGCCAGTGGTGTGAGTGCCGGTATGGGTGCCGGTGTGGGTGCCAGTAGAACCGACACCAGTACCGACGCCAGCATGGCCGGGGGCGCCGCGGTGGTCGCGGTCAGAGTCGATGCGAGGGTCGGCAGCGTTGGCGACTCTCGAGTTGTGGGTACCGTGAGTGCCGGTAGGATCATCGTAGCCGGTGACGTTGGAGCCCGTGAGGCCGCCGGTGGTACCGGTGTGAGTGCCGTGGGTGCCGTGGGTGCCAGTAGTACCGTGGGTACCGGTCAGACCGGAGGTACCGGTGTGAGTGCCGTGGGTGCCAGTGGTACCGTGGGTGCCGGTCAGACCGGAGGTACCGGTGTGAGTACCGGTGTGGGTGCCAGTAGAGCCGACGCCACCAACGCCAGCGCCGCCGATGCCGGTGTGGCCGGGGGCGCCGCGGTGGTCACGGTCAGAGTCGATGCGAGGGTCGGCAGCGTTGGCGACTCTCGAGTTGTGGGTGCCGTGAGTACCGGTGGGGTCATCGTAGCCGGTGACGTTGGAGCCTGTGAGGCCGCCGGTGGTACCGGTGTGGGTGCCGTGGGTGCCGGCGTGAGCACCGGTGGTGTGGTGGCCGG
This sequence comes from Colletotrichum fioriniae, assembly GCF_027942845.1. Lineage (NCBI taxonomy): Eukaryota > Fungi > Ascomycota > Sordariomycetes > Glomerellales > Glomerellaceae > Colletotrichum > Colletotrichum fioriniae. Next base: position 2,619,779 of record NW_027076841.1, read on the forward strand.
CGCCAGCGGGGTTGCCGGTGAGGCCGCCGGTGGTGGGAGTGTTGTAGTCCTTGGAGTGGTCAGAGTCGACGCGGGGGTCAGCCTTGTTCAGAGCGTCTGACTTGTGACTGTGAGGTGTTAGATGAGAGAACTTGGATATGAGGGAGAGAAGGTGAAGCTTACGGGCCAGCAGTGGTGGGGGCAGGACCATCGTAGCCGCCAACGCCGGTGTGACCGGCGTGGGTGCCCGTCACGTTGGAGCCGGTAAGGCCGCCGGTGGTTCCGGTGTGTGTGCCGTGGGTACCAGTGTGGGTACCGGTGGTACCAGTGGTACCGGTGAGGCCGGAGGTGCCAGTGTGGGTTCCGGTGTGAGTGCCGGTGGTACCAGCGGGGTTGGCGCGGTGGTCGCGGTCAGAGTCGATGCGGGGATCGGCGGCGTTTGCTGCGCGGCTGTCGTGGTGACCGTGGGTTCCCTCAGGCTGCTCGTGCTTCTTGTCTGAAGACAGAGCGTCCTTGACCTTGTTGACAATGGAAGACATATTGGGCTTTCTTGTGATGTGGGTATCAAAATGAAATCAAATGAGTTATGAAAGAGGTGGTTGTTTGTAAATTGTTGTGAGTGTTGGTTGTTTTGGGGTATCTTGTGTTATGATGAGGAGAGAAGAAAAGGAATGTTGAGACTGAGGAGGAGAGGTTCTGGAGGTTATATAGAATTAAAGTCCATCGAGAAGCTGCATCTTCGAAACTCCTTTCCGATGGTAGATCATACAATTACGATCCCGATCCAGCAAGCAAGCCCCGTGGCTGGCCCTTCTCTCGCTCGCCTCTGTGACCACCCTTGCAACGCCTACGCTGTGACTGACAACAATCAAGGAACCTGCATCACCGTGCCTGCTTGCCTACTTGTCTAGGCCAGTCCAGCGCCAATGCCCATACACACAGTACATGCCGGCATGGGTTTGGTTTGGAGGAGTAAAGGGCCGCAGAGGTGAGGGACAGCTTGGGCACTTACTTCATACATCGTCATAGGTCTTGGACGCAGGTGTCTCAATCGGGACTACAAGCTTCAAAAACCGTCAGCCAGTCGGGGTGAGGCGTTGGGCCCCAGGACTAGCATACGTCGGTAGTGCGGTACATCTGCTCCGGAGGGCAGACCGGGGTCCCTCCCCTACCCCCAAGCCAATGGGGAACCGGTGAACTAGACCCAGTTTGCCATGGCTGGATGACGACCCAGAAGCATTGTCTGGCGTGACACTGCGCTTGTTTTCGTCAAGCCTTTTGCTTTGCTTCAGAGGAATCTCCGGTTTGGCATGAAAATGAAGGTACAGAGGTACACAGGGTACCCAAAGAGGGCTCCCAAAAGCTCGACAGCACGTAACATGTCAAGGATTCGTCGTCATAGGCCAAAGGGACGGCGGGGTCACGACGGTACGAGAGGGATGAAGATCTGTGGCTGGTGACGTTATAGGGCTGCGAGATGGACAGCAAATGTGGCGAAGGCGAAATGGAGAAGAATTGGGGCCGTGTGTTATTTTGGCTCGGACTGGAGTAGCTTTTTGGTAGGTAACCTGGAAAAGCATGTCTCTTTTCGTTCAGGTACGCTACCACACGTGGTGGAGGAGGGGAAGCTTCAGAGAAATCAGAAACTAGGTATCTAGTCGTTCCGCCTGGCGCTCCTGTTCGTCTCTCCGTTTCGTCCAAGCGTGACAGAGTTGCCAAGCTGAGCTGGCATCTGACTGGGGTAGCGCAGCGTTGGAGACAAAACGAGAGACGGACTGCGCCGCCGCGCGTCGTGTCTCACAGCCTATTCGGCGAGAAAGTCGCGAGTTTTCCAACTGCTACGAGCCCATTGAGTGGGAGTCGTGAGACATTGGAGACCTCTCGATGAGTACGAATAGGTGAGGTACCTACAACCTACGGGCCAGAACCGGGCAAACGCAATTCGTGGTGGCGGTTGTACATACGAGGGGAAAAGACGTGATCCGAGCTTTCTCGTTCGTGTCGTGTTCCTTTGGGGGCGAGAGGTCTGAGAGGTTGAGAGGACTGGAGGTGCAGAAGCCGTAGTGGACTTGTGGAGTGATGTGACATGGATCGAGGTTTGACGTTCCCGAAAGCGTATGTATGGGCTCCAGCCTCGGCCAGGGATGGGATGTGATATCCACAGAACCAAGGCAACGGAAAGGAAACCCCCTCCAATGACGCAGCATAAAAAGCTCGGCTGGACGGCCCTGCGTGTGGCGTTAGCTCGATGATTGGACAGCCGGACTGGAGACCGGAGATGATGGGAGATTGTGATGTGGCTAGTAACCTCTGATCCTTTTCGTCCTTTCGTGTTTTCTGTTGTGAGATTGTGCCGTAGTGTGGCGTCACCTACTCCATAAAATGCGGTCATCGATGCTCAGCTCCATTTGAAAGCCCGTAGCACTAGCTGGGCCTGAATGCCTGCATGTAACCTGCTCTGACCTTTTTCCTTGACCCCGCCTCGACGCGGCTTTGCGGGGCATTACGCCATGCGGCTCTCATCGGACAGCCAGGAGGAAGCCGGAGGAAGCGTGAAGGAGGGTGTGGTGGGAGGTAGGCAGAGTGAGACACACAGAGACTTGTCCTTCCCAGCACATCTCTTACTGAGCCCAAGTAGTTCGACCTATTCTTTTAGTCAGTCTTGCTGCCTTTTACCCCTCCATGTGTCTCTGTTTGTTTCTAGGGTGACAACACAGAGACCCGAACAACATGACAATCCCCGTCCTGGTTGGGAGATCCTGACAAGGAACCTGGATGCAGAAAACCCAACCGCCCCTTGCCGCCGTGCCGCCCTTACATTTTCGGCCCCTCTCATCGAAATAACCTCCAGAAATAACCCTGATAACGTACCTCCAAAGAGAAAGATCGCCGGGGAATTCGGTCATACCAAAGGCATATTTGCGCAATTCCCATCCTGCCACACAGTCACAACACTTCAAGCCTCGTAAACTTTGCCGCCGTTCCTTACAGTGATCTGCCAAAAAACAAAACTCCTTCTGCAAAGAAACCCCCGCACTAATTAAGTCATCTTCTTTTTGGGGTATGCGTGACCTGTTTTTTTGACGCCAAGCTAGTGAGAAAGAAGCAAAAACACGCTGGTCTTCCCGCAAAGTCTGGCGCGGCGCCCCTCCTCTTCAACCACACGTTTTTACGAGACGAGCCAAAAGTTCGAGAGCTCTTTAGCCATGGTAACTCGAGGAGAGAGAGACAGTCTAGTCCCAGTTGGAGCTAAAGCCCAAAGGTGATACGGGCAACATTACCTAGTTCGAAAGCGGTCTGGGGCGGGGGGGGGAGGATAGAGTAGAGTCCAGACGTCGCGGGTCCCGTCCTCTGGGATCGCGGATCGTGAAATTTTAGAGAGATCTCACTTATTGTCAGGGAAGAGCTTCGGAGGCGGGATCCTACGTAATTTCAATTGCAAATGGTACAATGCTCTCGATCCAATGGTTCCCGGTGTCCCCATCCCAACCCCGCTCACGGGAGCAGCAAACTGCAGTGGCTTGGGGGTTTCGAACGAGGTAAGAGTATGGGGAAACCTGCTTGACGCCTCGCGCCGCCCTCGAGACACGGGCCACGGTCTGTGGTTCTGTCTCGTTCTGGAGCGGTCCAGAACTGCATATTCCGTTGGACCACCACGGGCCATCAGTGATCAAGGATCACGAGGGGCTCTTCTCAAACGCTTCTTCGCGGAGCACACGTCTGTTTTCGGAACGGCCAAAGGCGGTGGCCGCGGCGTGCAGCGTAGGTAAGGTGAGAAGAGACCCAGGTTCCCCAGGAGGCGGTCAGTAACCGAGGCTGGGCTTTCGCGCTGTTGGTGAGATCTTGGCAAGTCTGGTTTGTCCGCATCCCTTCATCTCGCTTCTAACGGCTCTGCCATCTTCGTTTCTATTCTCTGGGAGCTACTTTGCGGAATTCCTCGCATGGGATGCAGCCCGCCTTGCGGCACTTCTTTGCCTAGTCTTCCCACGTTTGTCTGATCCTTCGTTGCCAATTCACTCAGAAGCTACGTCATTCACGAGCGTTAGCCGTCTCCTAACATCTAGCGTCCGCGATCGCCTGTTGTTTGCTGTATCTCACCACATCCCGATACTTCTCCTAGTACCAGTGTTGTCTCTCATGTGTTAGAGATTGGCCCGCTGTCGCTGTGGTGCGGCCATTGGAGCGGCAATGGGCTAAGAGCTTAGGCTGGTTTGAAGTCGACAACTGGTGCCAGATTCATGGGCCGGATGATCCCACCTTCATGATTGAAATGAGGCCTTTTCGAGACAGAAAGGTTGGCAGTAGTGATGGCGATCCCGCACATCTCACTACTTAAGGGTTTGATGTCAACTTTGCACACTACTGTGTAGGTCCTCAATGTCTAGGATAGATGGCGTGTGCCGCCGTAGGCTCGGTGGTCTATCTAAACAAGCGTCGAACCCCGTTGACTACCAAGTGAGACCGGTCTCATCGAAAATCAAACGGTTCTCTGCCGTTACACACGTTTTCGGAGCTTGTCTCTCGCCGGAGGGGTTACTTGAGACGCATCTACCAACCTAATAGCACCGCTGCAGGCTTGCCGTCGTAGACAAAAACAGATCATCTCAGACATGAGCTGCGAGATCGTCAGAAAGACCTGAATAGGTAGTGTCAGAAGACACCGAAATTGCGTCAATAATGCCAACGTATAAGCTTCGAGCGGCAGAGAGAAAATATAGAAGAAAACCGTCCTTGAGCTGCCACTCGCTTGCCTCTCTCGTGCGACTACCATTCTAACACCAAGGGCTCATTGTTGGGTCCACTTCAAATTCAAGAGACTGTTGATCAACATCGTCACGTCAAGTGGACTGCAGTTGCCAGTCAGCATCCCCAAAACGTCGCGGCACTCATCCGGACTTCCTAGGGCTGCGGCCCCGACGGGAGACCCCACTTGCCCCGGATCGCCTATTTGCCAAGACCGCGGAGCTTTTTTTTTTCCTCGCGCCGGCTGTCGGCAGCCGGATCGGATGGTGATGCTAGACTGATAAGGAACTCTGGTTCGGGAATAAGGTTATCAGGGGTTGTCCATATGCTTTCTGTAGGTTGTGGCTTGACTTGTGGCTGTTATCGACCAGCAGATAGACGCATAAGCACTCATATATCTATTATTTGAGTAGGTATATATATCTAAGTTTGGCCCATTGTGTGGTTACGATTATAGGCCATCATCCCGCTTAGATCCGTTCGTAGAACCAGTGAAGCGTGAGAGAGAAACGCATCATAAGATACAGCATAGGTGTTCGTAAATGTCAGTAGCATTTCATCGTCGACAGGTTTGACAGAAGTGACAGGGACAGGTAAGGAGCATGTGCCAATACCTCGCATGATGAGTCCTTAGCCAACTCCACACATCGAAATGGGATAAGGTCGTGTCAATACGGGATTCGCAAACAAATCAGCTTGTAAGCGGTAACTTAACTCGATGATATTAAGGTAGTTATTTGATACAGTAGGTAGGGTATTATCGGGTATCAGGTTTTCCAGTGAAGAGTCAAGCCATTCTCTCATACGTTCGTAAACAAAGCAAAACAGGAAAGGATAAAAAGTGATGAACCCTCGAACTTCTTCCTCCTTCCATCATCCATCAAGGACGTGGACATAGGACATCATGAGTAGGCAGCGATAAGGATGGGCAACATGATCTCGTTCGTCTCATACAAGACTAGGAGAAACAAGTGCGCCAAGGGTATCAAAGAGTCGTATGGGCGTTCGAAAGGTACGCACACGCGCGCTGCCTTTAGACGCGCGAAGAGCGGTACCAGCGACGGCGGCCGGTGTGGGCGGGGCGGCTGTCGGCAACCGCGGTGCGGCGACGGACCCAGAAAAGGCCGACGAGGGCAGAGGCGAGCCAGACGATGGCGGACAAGAAGCAGAAAGCAATGTTGGCCTTGTTGCGACCGCAGGCGTCACCGCGGGGGCTGACGTTGCTCCAGTCAAAGATGGGACCGCAACCATCACCGATAAGCTGGAGATAGCATTGTTAGTTGTGATCTTGGGAGGTTTGACTTGTGTAGTACAAGGACAGTATATGATGAACTTACGTTGACGAGCAAACCAAAGGCGACGAACCAGAGGATGCTGAGGAAGATGTCCATGGGCCAGTGGATGAAGCTTCCCGAGAAGGGGAGGAGCCATATCAAGGCGAAGAGAAGCGACAAGCTGGCCACCACGATGGTGTAGATGTACCGGCCATTGTCCCACGACGAGGTGTTTTGGGTCGCGTGGAGGTAGGCGCCGGTGATACCGGCTACAATGGCAGCGAACACTAGCTGAGCTCCCCGCAGGACGAACTGCACAATACGGTCGATCGCCATTGTGATTGGTGATTGTGGTTACTTTACAAGCTTAGAAGCTGTTATGAGAGAAGTCTGGAGCGACTTGGGATGATGGGGGGTTTCTCGCACGGAAATGTCTGCTGATCTTGTTGGATGGATGAAGAATTAGAGGACAGGATGGGAAAAGTATGAGATGATATTACTCTATTTATCAACCTCTCCTCCAGGATAGGCCGAAGAAGAGTCGTGCGACACGGACCAGTAGGGAGAGAGTCACATCAGGATGACGATCTGGTGGGAAAGCAGGTTTGGGTAGGTAGGTAGGCCATGGTCCTGGGGGTCTGGCCTGCAGACTTTCTCGTCACCGCCGAGCACAGCAGCCGCGTCTGGATCACGGCTTGGATGTGCCGATACTTTTTGACTAAACCTCTGGGCTTACCCATCTTGTGACAAACGGCATCTCGCAAAGGGCAACAAAAAAGGTTTGCCTAACTAGGAAGAATGTGTAACTACACAAGTCCCGAGACCTTTGCTGCAGGACGGCGGCGGTACACGCGCAGAGTCCCTGCCAAGATACGGTACTTCTTAGGCTCCTCCTCTGCCGGCACCGTAGCACACGCGAGGAAAGGGAGGGAGCGAACAAGGGCGAGACTGAGCTAGAAAAGAAACGTCACCGGGGTTTGTGCTTCGTGGCACGCTGTCGGGAGTCCGTGTTGGCGTTGCTTTCTCTCTCTGCCCAGCCTTGTGAGGTCATCATACTGGGGGCTGGAATGGCCAGAGGAATAGACAATGTCAGGCTAGCATGACTCTGATAGGATGTGGTTGACTACCACCCTGGTCATGAAGTTTGAAACAAGCCTTTCCCGGGGGCCGCGATACTTACGATCCTTGCCCTGCACTGCAGGAAGCGCGGTAATTGCCCCTTTGTCGAGCTTTTTCTTTAGATAGTCGCTGGGTGTTGGCTGGCGGTTAGGCTTGATGGTGTAAGATTGGCGAAATTTCGAATGCCGTCAGCCAATGCGACGGCTTCCTGGGCAAAGGAAAGTCAATTGCAAGGCTAACAAGGCCGAGACCACTAGGTCCAAATACCACGGGTGAAAACAATAATATTCGTGTAGGCTGTAGCACACCGCGGCTTGGGGGGCTCTTGGAAGGATGGAATCAAACCAGCGTGACTTCATCGACTGATGGAGAGGCATTCTGTACCATAATTTCGTCGGATTGAAAGACACAAGAATGAGTAATACTTGCTCAACATCGGGACTCCGGCATCGTCCAGAATGTGACTTACAAGAGGCCGCCCTTCGAATTGGCTTGCGACGTGTGTGGCGATCGCTGTGGCTCAACTGGTTCCAGACTCTCCCAGATCAGCAAGGGAAAAAGCAGGCTTGGGGGCCATTTTGAGGGGGGGCCATCACGCGGCCAGCGCCTTGCGACATGTTTGGCCAGATGTGGCTGATCATTGATGAACATCGTGTCGTTCCAGTTGTCCAAGATGGCACCAAAAACCAGGACTCACCGAACAAGGTGAGAATGACGTCACAGTCACATCCAACATTGTAGGGCGCCCCAACGTCTCGCCCAACCACACAGCTTCAGCCACATCATTGCATCGGCAAGCCCCATGAGCCGTCTCCAACCCGCAAATGAGACCAATCTCTCCTGCCTTAGCTCTGGATGCCCGGTCGGACATTGGTGATTGATTTCAGGACTATTGCGCTTGCTTCTGGTAGTATCGTCTCGTTGTACCGGCGTTGCTAATCTTCATGCGGGCCTCTGGGAGCGCTAAGCGACGCTACCTTTACTAGAATGCCGGCATGCAGGCAGAGCTGGCCCTTTCATTGTTACGTAGGGCCAAGCGCATCTTCGGCGATGGTCCTAGTTTGTAAGATTGAGGGTTTTCGGCTCGATCTGGCGGTGAGTGGATCGCGTCCACGCGTTCGACTAGGGATATGATGTTGTCCAAGACCAGAGATGTGAGCTTTCGTGCCGAGCTTGCCAGAGGAAACCAGCCCAAGGGATCATTGTTGAGCCGGCCACCGCGAAGCTTGGCTCTTCTATCAGCTCATCAGATGGGATGGAAATGCTTCGCATGATCGTGGTGGAGACTCGGCCGAGACAGCAATCGGCCCCGGCGGATCTCTCTCGGTACTTTGTGGGTCCATTGTCGGCTTCTTCTCTATGGGGTCCCTCGGCAACTCCACAAATTACCGGCCCCGCGGATGTCTCGTATCGCCCAGAATCTGGGGTACATCTTGGTCTGGATCTGGAGTTCTGTAGCCATGCACCTGTTCCTAGTTCACCTGACGGTTTTAGAAGCTACAAGTCAGTCTTCAAGTCTCTCAACCGTTCTGACAGCTTGCCAAAGATCATAGTGTCCGAGATACGCCGCCATGAAATCATCTAGCTCGAATACCGGCTTTTTCCAGGAACTCCCGGTTCTGCCGAACCAATTCTTCGATGATGCCAGCTTCCAAAGGGCCTTGAGGCGTACGTACCTTACCCCAGTGAACTCTTTTCGTCCCATGTTGCTGAACCTATCTAGTATTCCTACCCAAGGACATCATAGAGCGTGTCGAAGTCGATATTGCGCAACTAGGCGAGGATGTGCTATCCGACCAAGTCTTCTCCTGGATCACAGACTCGGAGAAGAATAAGCCGTACCTAAAAGGCAACGGCCGTGACTCCTTCGGGCGGCCTACATCCGAGCTGGTTGTCGGTGAAGGCTGGCGTAGCTTGCAAGACTTTGGCATTAGGAAGGGCATCGTTGCTACAGGGTACGATGCTTCACTCGGCTCCTCCGCCCGCGTGGTCCAGTTCCTGAGGATTCACTTATGGGGGAGTTCGGCTTCGAACGTCACCTGCCCATCGGCTATGCAAGATGGTGCCGCTCGGCTCCTGCAGCTTCACCTATCCAGAGACATGGAGTCAACGCAACGAAAGACACTGGAGCATGCACTTCAACATCTCCTGTCACGGGATCCAGCAACTGCATGGACTAGCGGGCAGTGGATGACGGAACGGACCGGTGGAAGCGATGTGTCTCTCACTGAAACAGTTGCCCAGCACATCCCATCCTCGGAAACGGCGCTCGCAAACGCGGCGGAGAACATCCCCCTAGGCCCGTGGTCGATTTCCGGATTCAAGTGGTTTTCCAGTGCCACGGACTCTGCCATGACAGTCCTCCTCGCGAGGACGCAAAGCGGCATCAGTGCCTTCTTCGCACCCATGAGGCGGCACAGCCCTACGGCAGTAACAATGACCGGACGGCCCAAAGGCGCCGCTGGAACGGAGTTGAACGGTGTCCGGATCCAACGACTAAAGAACAAGTCTGGTACGCAGTCGCTTCCCACGGCCGAGCTCGAGCTCGATGGCATGCGAGGTTGGCTCCTAGGCCAAGAGGGCCGCGGCATCAACGAGATCAGCACCATTCTCACGCTCACGCGCATACACTCTGCCGTGGGTGCTGTAGGATACGTGGGTCGGGGTTTGGCTGTCGCGAGGGCATACGCCAAAGTTAGACAAGTCGGCGCAGGAAGGGGTCAGCGAATGCTTTTGGCGGAAAGCCCGCTACATATGCAGACATTGGCGGAGATGACTGGGGAGTATCACGGTCTCATGCTGCTGACATTTTTCACGGCGTACATCTTGGGGTTGGACGAGAATCCTCAGGTGGGCAGATCCGGCCTATCGGATGTTCTTGCTGCGATTACGCCAGACCGGAAACACATTGCGCCCCTTTTGCGTATTCTGACACCGCTCTGCAAGGCCTATGTCTGCAAGAAGTCGATTCCGCTGCTGTACAGCTGTATGGAGGCTCTCGGAGGTGTCGGGTACATGCTGAACGAAGAGACCGAGTACTTGAACATCGCCAGGCTGTATCGCGACTGCTGTGTGCTATCGATCTGGGAGGGAACTACGGATGTCCTTGCAACGGACTTCTTGCGAGCGTTGAAACATCCAAAGGGAGGACAGGAGTCCATGAACGCGCTTGATGCTTTCTTTACCCAGAGCAAAGCGGCAGGAGACCCCAATGGTTGGAAACCGATAGACTCGTGGAATGCAGTCAAGTCCTCCCTGGTGGAAAAGTCACAAGAAGATCTCATCGGGGATGCAAGATACATCCTCTGGGCTGTGGCAGAAGCACTCATTGGCGTGTTGCTCCACGAGGACTATCGAAAGGATGAGAGCCAAGCAGCGTTCGATATTCTTTCCCGCCACCAAGCTCGCTGTGGTGGTCAGACGTTTGGAAAACCGACTCCAGGAACTTCAGATGAGCCGCAGCTTGGTACGCAAGATAGACTGGAAAGGAACTTCACCATCGTCTACGGTAGATCAGACTCAAGCAAAGCGCCTCTCTCAAAGCTCTAAGAGGCTGCAGTTTCCCATAAGCAGAATAATAAAGTTCAACTTGTCATCGTTCAAGCTGATGTGAAAGACGCAAACCAACTCGGGAGATCGCACGTGGCGTCCCGAAAGGTCCGTGATGTGGGCGACTGGTCTATCCGCCCGATCTACACTAACTCGATCCCTATCGATCAACGGCGGGAAGGACAAAGCCGGCCAGCCGGCGGGTTACATCTCCAGACGACGGGCTTGGGCAAATCTCGTACAGACTACGACGGGTAACGTGCGTGTTACCTATTGTTGTCCTGTATCTGGCGGAGCTATGAGGAGAGTACCTGATACCTGGCATGTCATGACTCCTACACCCACGTTGCCATCTGCGATTGAATAGGTCCGAGTGCCGCGTCCCAGGTCTAAGCTCCTTGCATCTTTGATCGTTTGCCGGTGGCAGCAACGTGCCAATGGCAACCTCACTAATTAGAGTTTCTGTCCGGGCGCCCCCCGATTAGCGTTGCTCGATTTGGATTTCTTCGCAAGGAAGCTATCCTTTGTCCCGCCCGCAAGATTCCCCCATGTTCATTGTCTTGTTCGGCTTGGGATCGCCGGAGAGGGGGTTAACCCGGTACTGCAACGAGCTCTTTTTCTTCCTTATTTGTGAGGGGGGATGCCCTTGGATGCTTGTCTCGATCGTCTCTCTGCCCGCTTTCCCCGCCACAGCTTTCCCATCGATTCCAACTCACCATTCACCGACCGAGATGCGGATGCTCGCCATAATCAGCACGAGATCATGTTGGAGCCAAGTCCAAATGTGCACTTGGAAAAAGACGACAGCTATCTGCCCGAAGTCTGGGTGAGGACATCTTTTCGTTTCTCCCGGCGCGAAATCGATATCTGGAGGAGCTAATGGGTATTGTTTGGCAGGCCTGGTACGCCATCGGCGTCTTCATAATCCTCCTGCGATTTGCGGTTCGTATTCGCACCGTCGGGATTCGAGGCTTCCGCGGCGACGACTACTTGGCTTTACCCGTGAGTTACTGGACGAGCAAACCCCAAAATTGGCCTTGGTATTGATGCGTTACAGTATCTCGTGTTATACAGCATCAATGTTTACGTAGTCCAAATCTGCTATTACACAGGGGCAAATATCGACATCACTCCAGACGCAGTGCCGTCGCTATCGGATCACGATGTTGCAGTTCTCCAGCTGGGATCAAAATTGGAGTTCATGTCATGGTACACATACCCTGGTAAGTAACACAACGCATTGTCATATGTTCGAATGATTTGAGATTAATAACGTTGATCAAAGGTTGCATATGTAAGGAGCCTCACCTACACCCAAGTTGACGCACCCGCCTGACCCATAACTCTTAGGGGTCTTGAAGTTCACCGTGCTATTCTTCTACAAGCGTTTAACACTCGGAATACTACGAAGACGGAGTCTGGTCGCATTATTCTGGATTTGCGGAATTTCGTACATCGTCCTATGTCTCACCGTGACACTCAGCTGTCAACCGTAGGTGGCCCCATGACAACCGCGATCGCTTTCCTGACACTTTTGAACAGCTACTCCGACAACTGGCGAATCCGACCTCTACCAGGCCCAGAGTGCACCTTTCGACCGCAGAACTTCTGGATGCTACTGTGGCTCAACGTCCTTACCGACGCCGCCCTCCTCTCCATCCCCGTTCCGATTCTCTGGCATCTCCGCGTGTCCTTGAGGCGTAAAATCGGCGTCGGCATCCTGCTTTCATCTGGCATCTTTGTCATTTCGACTGCCATCGTTCGCGCGGTCACGACCTTGGGCGGTGCGCCGTCCGTCATCAACATCAACCGCTGGGGTTTCCGCGAGACCGCCGTCGGACTCATCACCGTCACCCTACCGGTTCTGAGCCCGCTGTTCACGAGGGCGTTTTGGCGTCGCGGCCCGTACATTCGAGATTACTACGATCGGCTCCGCGGCCCAAGGACGCCTCCTAACAATGCTAGGTTTGGCAATTGGCTGGGGACGATGGTTCTCAAGTACATTGACGAGGAAGAAGGGGATGTTTTACGCAGCTCCAGCGCGGCGAAGCAGTTGGAAGAGGCGGGGTACCGAAGGGAATATGCCGAGCGTGCGGGTTCCTACAATAAAGATGGTGGAGAAGCCTACGAGCTGGAAACGCAGAGCGGCGATACAAGCACGAAAAGTTTGAAGACCATTGAGACGGTATGAGTGACACAATCCTGAGCACAAGGTGGTTAACTGGTAATTTGGCATTGGAGCATTGAGGTATACCCCATCATGAATGACTTTGTATACACTGATACCCAAATGGAGCAACGGGACGGGTTAAGACTGGAGAGTGTGTAGACCAAAAAAAGCAGTTATGCTAATTTGACGATGTTACTACTCATGGCGAAGTCACAGTTTTAGGGGCTGCCAGGGAGATTTCCAACGATCAGCTGTGCCTGGAATGGGATACATTATGATGTGCCTATGAGTGCGCAAGATGCGGATAGAGTGAAAACATATCCTTTCCGTACTTTTTCATCCTGAAAAGAACTCAAAAATCGGGCGTTGACGACTGTAGAGCCATTTTTGGACATGAAAATTGAGTAGAAGTCTCTGCATAACTCATGCTCGCCAGATATTACCCGTCTCAGAGGCGCGTGAAGCCAAGCAAACACTCAGTTTCAAGCTTGACCTCAGAGTGAGACCGTCTTTCAAGATACGCAGTGCAGATGAAACGCCAGCCATGGTCTGCCAACCCGTACGAGTAAAGCGTGTGATGCGAGGAGTATGAAAAATTCGCCGAAGACCCCGCCGGCATCTTGGCCGGCGGGATGGGCTCCGGAAGCCCCATAATCCCGGGCCCCCACGGAGTTGTGGAGTAAATCGATGGCTCATAGTGCTTTGAAGGATATGATTTTCCGATTACTTGTTAATACGGTGTTATCGTTTAAAGGAGGTATACCTTTCTGGTTGCATCCCCCGCATCCTTCAGCGCTGCCTAGGCTTGTGTCACCTAGAAATTTCCCTCCAAGGTGCTAATACCTTCCTGGTTGTCTGTCGCGTCCCGTCGCGTCACTCTTAAACCCCCACCATTCTCGCATCTTGCCCTCACAGCTATGACGCCATGCGATTTATGCGACCACAACCACAATGACCCAACCGGTCGAGGAAAACGCGATAGTAATATCAGATGGCGAGACAGTATCGGAAATCGACGAGCTTCAGCATCCCAGCAATAAAGCCCTTGGGAAACGAAAGGTTGATATCGATTTTGGGGAGAAGGAAGTTTGGGATGCCGATTCCGACTTGGAGCTCCCCAAACCCAAGAAACAGAAGGGGCGGCGCGCCGTAACTGGCAAGGAGAAGAAAGACAAGGCGCAGGGGAAAGGTCGGCCATCCAAGAAGGGCGACGTAGTGAAGATCAATGTCACCGAGGAAGAGGACGATCTAGATGTTGCGGAAGCGCCAGACTACTTGAAAGAACGAAGGAAACAATTCGACCAGAACCGGGAAAGACTGCAGGAGGCAGGGCTCTTGTTACCACCGGACTACTCTGAAGTCGTATTCTCCGAAGATGACCGACCGGAAAACCTCGAGCGGCGTCCCCATTTCGACGAGAGCACAAAGATCAAGCCCTGCAGGCCGTACGAAGACGTCGAGCTCGAGTATTCGGCAGGTATAATACCGGCGTCTATCGCCCAGTACTTACGCGAGTACCAAATCGTCGGCGTCAGGTTCCTGCACCGTCTATTCGTCTACCAAAGGGGAGGGATTCTTGGAGATGACATGGGTCTCGGCAAGACTGTCCAGGTTGCGACGTTCCTTACGGCAGCTTTTGGCAAAACTGCTGACGAGCGGGACAAGAAGCGGCTCAAGAAGATCCGTGACGTGTCTGGTCGCTGGTATCCGACGGTTCTGATCATCTGCCCAGGATCCATCATCGAGAATTGGAAGAATGAGCTGAATCGCTGGGGATGGTGGAAGGTCGATGTTTTCCACGGCGCGGGGAAAGAAGATGTGCTGTCCGCTGCCAGAGCGGGGCGGATAGAGATCATGATCACAACCTATTCGACGTACAAGAATCACAAGAGCCTGGTAAACACCGTCAAGTGGGATGCAGTTGTCGCTGACGAATGTCACCAAATGAAGGAAAGGAGCTCCGAAGTCACCAAAGCAATGAACGACGTGAACGCGCTGTGTCGCATCGGGTTGACGGGTACGGCGATCCAGAACAAGTACGAAGAACTATGGACTCTATTGAATTGGACCAACCCTGGCCACTTTGGCACTCTATCGGAATGGAACACCACCATCACCAGACCACTGACACGGGGCCAATCCCACGATGCGACCTTGAATCAACTGCGGGACGCTCGAACTACCGCGAGGAAGCTTGTCACGAATTTGCTCCCGGGATTCTTCTTGCGCAGAATGAAGACGCTGATCGCTCACCAGCTGCCCAAGAAGAGCGACCGAGTCGTCTTTTGCCCTCTCACGGACCAGCAGCAGGAAGCATACAAGAACTTCATCAGTAGGCCTGATGTCGAACTTCTGCGCACCTTATCCGACCCGTGTGAATGTGGCTCCGGCAACAAGCAAGGCTGGTGTTGTCGCAAAACGCTTGACGATGGCACGGGGTGGCAATCTATCATCTTCCCCTGCGTGACGACTTTACAGAAATTGTCAAATCACCTCACTCTCCTGATTCCAGCTACTGGAAACGAGCAAGATGATAAGCACAAGAGAGAAATGCGCACGCTTCAGACCTGCTGTCCAGACACGTGGAAATACCTCTACAAGAACCGGGACGCTATCATGAACCTGGCCAACCCAGAGTTTTGCGGCAAGTGGAAGGTCTTGAAGAAGCTCCTTAAGTTCTGGCATGACAGCGGCGACAAAGTGTTGGTCTTCTCGCACAGTGTTCGCTTGCTTCGGATTCTTCAGCATCTCTTCCATAACACCAGCTACAGTGTCACATATCTGGACGGGTCGATTAGCTACGAGGACAGACAAAAAGCCGTGGATGACTTCAACTCTGACCCAACTCAATTTGTGTTCTTGATCTCGACAAAAGCTGGTGGTGTTGGTCTGAACATCACTTCTGCGAACAAGGTAGTCATTGTCGATCCTCATTGGAATCCATCGTACGATCTCCAGGCCCAAGATCGAGCATACCGCATCGGCCAAGTCCGGGACGTTGATGTCTTTCGGCTCGTCTCTACCGGAACCATTGAGGAGATTGTCTACGCGAGACAGATCTATAAGCAGCAGCAGGCAAACATCGGCTACACAGCTTCTTCCGAACGCCGCTACTTCAAAGGTGTCCAGCAGGACTCTGAACGCAAAGGAGAAATCTTTGGATTGGAGAACCTCTTCACATACCGCGAGAACCAGCTCGTGATCCGTGACATTGTCAACAAGACCAACATCGCCGAAGCGAAAGCCGGGACCGGTATCGCAATGACCACCGTGGACATGGAGAAGCTCGCTAAGGAGGAAGGCGAGGAGCTGGGCAAGGTGAAGCTAGAGGGTGCGGCGGATGCATCGGAAGACGGCGACATGGGCCAACTCGCAGCCTTCCTGGCCACAAAGACGGGTGGCGAGGAAGCAAAGAATCAACAGGCCAAGAGCGATGCCGTTCAGGCCATCTTGTCTGCGGCGGGCGTCGAGTACACGCACGAAAACTCGGAGGTGATTGGGACGTCCAAGATTGAGGAGCAGCTTTCGCGCAAAGCGGAGATGGCCGCCAGCTCCGATATCGAGGGGGATGGCGACAGCGCGCTGTTTGCGGATAGCCAGGTGTTTGACGCGCAGGCGCAGAATCTCAAGGGCTTCTCGTATGTCTATAACCCGCCAGAGGATGCCATGCGACGGCAGTTCTGCTCCATGGCGCGCGAGTTCGGGTTCGCGACGGCTACGGAGTTTGCGCTGGTCGTCGGCAGCTGGACGCAGGCCCAGAGGCGGAATTGTCTGGAAGCGTTTTACAAGATTCGCGAGGGCAAGTTGTTGGCCGAAGAGACTGTCAAAGCGGAGGAGGCGGCTGTGAGGGACGAAGTCAAGGCTGAGGTGAAGGATGAGCCTAGAACTAAGGTCAAGATTGGGGTCAAGAAGGAGAACCTGACGATAGATGACAGCAGCACAGAGACGGAGGACGAGGACGAGGACGTAAAAAAGGAAGACGACGCGGAAAGGAAGCCGACGGTCAAGGTCGAGAACGGCGGTGGCCCCAAGCGGACGCCGATTTTCATCTACGACAGTGATGATGATGATGATGATGAACTTTGATGGCGTTTGGGCAAAGGCTATGAGATACCCCCCCGGCGTTTGGGATCTTTAGAAAACCCTACTGAGAGTAATATAGATGAGCTTCACAGCCTCGATATCGAGAGTGCTAGTTGGTAGTGAGGATGTTCCGTGGATTTGTGTATGGGCTCTGCTCACACGTAGTGGGGACATTCTGAGGAACCAGTAGGTTTTGAAGAAGCAGTCGCATTTCATAACCAACGCATTTGGAAAGTCGTGAGAGTAAGTAGGCGGATATCTCATTGAGCCATGTGGTTGATTTGATTGGGGGAAACGTGAGGTTTCCCTGCCCGTTTTAGTATGCGATCAATACCCCGGGTATTATATTTTCTTTTTTTGCAAAACCTGTCGTCGACGAAGACATGTATCTAATGAGCCCCATTACTCATGGCCGGTTATCCCAAACAAAATCTCAGAAATCTGAACAGCAAAAATAAATATCAAGACCAATAGAAAGCCATCAAGGCAGCAGACGTCTCCCTCATTAACTCCCCCTCCATCACTCTGCTCACCGATCAAAACTTATCATCAACCCCTGGGCGATCTCAATCGCCTTCCTCTCCCGGTTGTAATCAACCCACCACCGATGACTCTCTTCCGTCCCCGTCCACTCCCCTGTGACGGCATCAATCTCGTCCCACGGCTTGGGCGCCAAAATGTAATGCACATTCTTCACCTCCTCGTCCCGCCAAATCTCCCCGTGCACCCCGTCCCACCGCAGCGTCTTGAGCGCATTGTACACGTACGGCAGCGCCACCCACCGGCCCCGGTACAGGTCCGACAACAGGCTCTGGTCCGCGAAATCCATGTCCATGGCGCCTTGCTCCATGTGCTTCACAATCTGCCGGAACAGCGCCTCGGACGGGTTCACGACCTGCAAGCCGCCGTTCATGAAGCCCAGGGGGGAAGCCGTAACGGGATCCGGGCCCGTGTGCTGCGCCGTGTCCGGGTCGTTGTGCTGCGTGCTGAACGCGCAGTTCTCGGGCGTCCAGTCGGATGGGTAGTGGGGCTTCCTGAGCGGGTTGCACACGCAGGCGTGGCCGGCGGCGAACACGCGGGTGCTCGGGTTCTTGACGGCCAGGTCGTCGAGCGTCGGGCTCTTTGGGGGGCTGCCGCCGCCGATGGCGGCACCGGGGGTCTGCTTGGCGGCGAAGTCGCCGTCGTCGAGCTCGAGCTCCATGAGCTCGTCCATGTTACGGAGGACGAGCATGTCCGAGTCGAGCTGGACGACGCGGGAGTACTGCGTCAGGGAAAAGGGGGAGAGCTTGCTCCAGCAGTCGTAGAAGCGCGGGTCGTTGGAGTAGTCGCGGCCCTTTGTCGGGAGGAGGTACTCGATGCGCTGGGCGGGGATGCCGCGGCGCTCGAGAGCGGCGAGGCCCTCGGCGGGGAAGGTGTCTGTGTAGAGGGCAACAAGGGGGTAGGCTGAGCCGGACTTGATGAGGGAGTGGTTGAGGGTGAGGAGGCCTGAGAGGTAGTCGAGGTTGGTGATGAGGGTCGTCCAGACTGTGGATTGCGGTTAGCTTTGGTGTTCCTTGGGGGGGACTCATCGTTTGCGACAATGCGACAGCATTGAGAGCATTGGCATGTGAGAAGCAAAGCAGTTGCGGAGGAAACAAGAGGGAAACAATGTTTCAATCTCATATTTTCTTGCGTTGCGACAAGAAAGGTGTAAAGGCGCAAAAAGAAAAGGGATTACAAACCCTTGTCCGACTCTACGGCGCGTTTCCCGTCCGACATATTGGCGGTAGTGGTGGGAGTGGTGGTGTCGGTGATGATCGCCACGATTGCGACTTTTGCCTCACTTTTGCAGAGAGACCTTATCTTTTGCGACTGCTTGCTTTGTATGTATGCGCGCCGCGCGTGCGTATGTGCGTGTGCTTGCGAATCTGGCGGGGCAGATTCCGATGGTGGAGGCGGGGTAGATCTTGAGATAACACGCTCTCTGTCTCTCTCTCTCGAATGCCCAACAGCTTTAGCTATTTCAAACCTAGGGTTATTGTGTCTGTCGGAATCACCAGGATGGTTTACTTGTTTCTGCGGGATCGCGTTTGTTCTTTGCGTTCGTTGGCGTTCGGCGTCTGTTATCGTCAAGCTTCCTTAGTAATGTAAAGCAGGAACATGGGAGGGAGGGAGGAAGGAGAAGAAGGAGAAGGAAAGGAAGAGAGGAAGATGGAGGGAAGGGAACGGGAAAGGGAAAAAGTCGATTCACGAGATTAGCATTTTCACGGGAATGCAAAGTACTCAATGGCAACTGCTAATTTAGTGTTTAGCTAAAGGTACCTCACCTCAGCTTCCCTTCCCTTTCTTTCTTCCTCCTCCTCCATGGGCTAGCTATCCTCGTCACGGGATTACGGATACAAAAAGTAACAAAGCGCAAGCAAAGGAACAAAATAAAAGCCCCGAACAGACCACGAGTCATCCCCACGATGTGGTATTGGACACGCCCAAAAGGACCCAAAGGGAACTTTTTGCCAAAATAGATCCCCTCCACCTTACGGAGTCTTCGCCGGGCCTGCTTCCTGGTCGTGGCTCACGGTCCTAGGCTGAACCGGGGGTTGGAAGAGAGAAATCGCTGATAAACAGCGACTGATTCCGATCGGCCGTCATATCGATGACGCCATCGTTATTTGGAACATCGCTGATGCCCGAGAGCAGGTACCTGACAGCTTGGGGAAAAAGACTATTACAGCTGAGATTGCTTACAAAACAAAATGGATCCCCCAAGACAAAAGATAGCAAAAAAAAAAAAAAAGCTATCCGTTAACAGAGAGCGGGCCGGAGAGATTCGGACTTACTCCTCTTTGGGTCCTCCACTCAACCTGAACTCTGTCTGGGTGGTGGTCAGAGAGAGGTGAGTCGTCAATGGTGGTTGGTGTGGTTGCGGGTTGAGACGAAAGGGCGTGGAGCGAATGAATGACAACTATCCGTATCCGTTCTTAGCATCTTCTATTCTGTTTTCTCGCATGGATTAACATGGCACAATAAGAAATTGCCCATGTTCATAAAAGAGGGGGTCGCTTTCCCATGACTTCCGGCTTTGCCAATGTGTGAGAGTCATAGACTTTGTGGTATCCGTCAGGATATCATTCGTCCTTTCTCAGCTACCTTACCTTAGGTACGGATACTAAGGTATTTGCCCAGAAATAATACAGCAAAACGCACAACACGGCAACTTATCATAGAGTTCATCCCTGCATCTGACACCTCTAACCTAAAGCAACTGCGTTGTTTCCCGGACCGGACCTGGGCAAACAAAGGCTGGGCATCACTGCTGGGCAACTCTCAACAAAAAGATTGCGACATTGTCAGCCCTATTTTCAGCAATGTGTATCCGTCACATTTGTGGTTGTTAAGCTGTTCCCCGATTCCCGACATCCCTTACTTATTCCCATCACCTCATGACGCCGCGCAAGTCACAACCTTTCATCGCTACTCATAGGCAGAGCTTCTTCTTCCCGCGTCGCAAATGTTGTCGCAAAGAGCTTCGGGAAAACCCCCCCCAAACCCTTGCAACGAGCTTCGTCAACGCGCAGCTTAGATCGGACGGCGCAACCAATAACAGAGCTCGACGCCCGTTGACGTGCTTTTGCAATCCCGGTGCGCTGCATCCAGCATGTGCGCGCGCGCGCGCGCGCAAGAGAGCGAGGCGCATCTGCTGGTATTTGCATAAGCTACCACGGGCGACGCTACCTTACCTTACCTTACGGAGTAGGTACTTCGTACCCCTCCCCTTCCTCTCCTCACTTGTGGAGAACCATCGGTTTCCGAGATTCCGGCATCACAAAAACGCCGATTATCGTCGCGGTGATTATCTCTGCCCTCGTCAAAAAAGCTCGCGCGCTTCGCACACACGCCAGCTCGCCTTACCTTACCTGAGCGTGACCTTCCCCTAAAAGAAGAAGACACATTCCTCGTGACGGTATATAGGACTATATGCCACGGCCAGCTGCGCCAACCAGCTAGCAATCTAGCCATTGCCATTACACAATCCCGTGCAATACCGCCAAAAGGACTCTTGATCATGCAAATGAAGAAGAGAAAAAAAAAAAAGAAGAAAAACAAGGATCATCCTCAGCTCAGGGAAGCCTGATCATGCCTTGAAAGGAAGATCGTAGTACGGTATCGATAATTTGACGAACGTGAGATCTCTGCGAACCTTGTGGATTTAATAATCGTCTGTTATCATCTCTGCGTATTAAAAGAGCCTGTCGTCTCCTGGCTAGCAATGGCTCATACTTGACACAACCAGACTATACAGCCAAATTGACCGTACTTAATCTCTTATAATTGATTCTGCGACATCATCATTACATATTGTCACCTCATGGACACTGACTCACAGCAACAGCAAAGGCACTCCATCCTTAGACTATCTCGTACTGACAAAGTACAGCGCTCAACCGAAGCCCAAGTACAAGCTCTCGTCATCACCTCGGAAAGGACATCTCACTTGTTCAATAAACACATGATTGTCAACATCCTATGGGGACTACGATGATGCAAAAGACGGTCTACAACCCTCTTTTTCGCTGCAACTGCCTGTCTTCCCCAGCCCCCGCCCCCACGAAAACAAAATCAGAAAACCTTTCCCATTCCCAATTCCCCATATCCCCAGGCTGAAGCAATGACAAAAAGAAAGAGAGAGGCCCAAACTGATGATGATTGACCAATTCGCGAAATGCCAACCTGTTTGAAACTCTGTAAGACAAGACGGAGAAAAGATGGAAAGTCCTCCTTCGCCAGTCTATGATGCGGTCTCATGCGGTCGTATCGGAATTGTCGGTTTGACGACAACGCCGCAATCAAATTCAATAAACAATTGAGAAAACAAATTCCGAATGCCTTGTTCCTGGTATCTGGTACATGTAATGCGTGTGCATTTCTTGTAAAGAAAAGATCTCCATAGGAATCTTTAATGCCTCTTGTATTTCTAGTGAAAAAGTTAGTAAGGACACCTTCACAACTTACAACCGTCTTCAAGTAACTCACCTCCTCGGCTCTGCGCCTGTTCTGCGGGTCGAGACTATTCGTCGCGCCCATGAGCGTCTGTCCGATAGCTTTGGTAGCTCCGATGGCCGGCCGGAAAATAATGGTAGGCGCCCGCTTCAACACGGCCTTGGCGAGGCCTTGCGCGCTTGAGCTATCCATCACCTCGCCTGGAACCGCAATGATGGCATCGCGGGCCAAGTTCAAGTCTCTCGTCAGGCTCGAGTAGCCCCCACGCAGCCCCTGTATGACACCGGTAGGCTGGTCCGCGTACAGAGAGATCTGCTTCTTCTCTTCTGGATCGAGATCAGCCTCTTCCCATGTGTTGTCAGTCTGGGGCTTGTTGAGGAGGCCTTCGGCACCCTGCAGCGCATATTGCGTTCCGATGGCCAGTTTGGCTCCAAACTTGACCATTTCAGTGCCGGTGGTGCGAGCAAACGCCGCCGCGCCCTTTCCAATGCTCCGAACGATGCGTCCGTCTTTTTTGTACTCCTTGATGGGGACCTCGATAAGCTCCTTGAATCCACTACCGATATTGACAATGCCTCTCACTGGCGCGAGACCTGCGAGAACGCCAGCCAACTGGGTACCCTTGACGTCCGGCATCCAGATGTCATTGAGGATCTTGCCCATTCTGTCAAAACCAGAAACACCATAAATAATGGTGTGTCTCAGTGTTAGACGTGCTTCGTCCAAGATGATGAAATTCATAAACTCCGTGGTGCGGCCTGACTTGAGACCTGCGTAATCGACTCGCTTGGGCTTGAAATCCAGCTTGACGGGTATGTCATGGACCTCGACTCTCTGAAGGAACGGCACATCGCTCGTTGAGCTGTGGACGGGAGTGCTGTCATCCTTAAACTCAAAGAATCTCGTAATGAAGTCGAGCGCATCTTGGTCAACATGAAGTCGAAGTGGCAAGAGAGTGACTCTCAAAACCATCTCTGAAGCTGCAAGATCCGGCTGCGGCTTAACGGTGAGCAGTTCGAGGTGGGCCATGCTGGTGCCCATCTCCCGCTCGCCGGCGTCTTGGTCATAGGTTGCAAACTTCTTCCAGGTAGAGGTTGGGACGTGGTCAAACACATCCAAAGTCTGGATCCGTACGTCGATGGAGCTCTGAGTCTCGCCAGAGTCAGGCGGGAAGGCAATCAGATCAACATTGACTCCCTGCAGCTCGAACGTGATCTTGTGGTGCTTGCTTCGGTTCAACCTCAATCTCTTCTTAGGCCTAGCTGCTCCCGTTCGGCCGGTCGTCGTTGTGAAAGCTGTTGTCGCGAGAGACTCAGTCTCTGTGGCGTTATCATTCAACTCCTGGTTGACCATTTGTGCGAGCTCTCGAGGGTCTTGCTTTGTGGAGATGCCGATGTAGATGGAATTGAAGAGGAAATCCCCAATTACTGTCTCATCTTCCTCCGCATCATCCTCAAAGACAGCACGCTCTGACCTGCGGCGACGTTCGTAGGCCTTGTCCTCGACATCTCGTACCGCCTTGGAGATGATATCGCGCGTGCGTTCCCAGTCATATCCGTCGAACAAATTCCAAATGACGTGCACATCGCGGACCGAAACTCGAAGTGGGCTTCTCTTAACAAGCTCCTTCGGCGCTTGGTCATAGCTGTTCTTCGAAGAGTTCCAGACCTGGGCTCTACCGTCGGTCTCGGGTCCCTTGTCGAAGAAATTCTCGTGTATCACTAGGTCACTGCCGTCATCGGAATGGTGTGAGGCACTTGCGTTGAAACTCGTAAGCAAGACCCCGTCATGTGTATCTTGAGTCGTTGTAGCATTCGATGTGATGGAGCCCTCTGCGTCGAAGAGGGGCTCTGAAGGGCCAGCGTCCTCATAGTAACGTGAGTCAATTTGTAATGGGCTGCCATCGCCTGACATATCGTCTTCGTCACTACCGCCCAGCTCCTGAGCGAGCTCAAAGTCTTTGTCGAAATCATAATCTCCTTCTGCTCGCCCAAAGGCCTCGGCAGAAATCGAAGCCAAGAGATCCTGGACAGGGACGACTGAGGTGCGGTACTTGTTCTCCTTGCTCGGCGGAGTAGGTGGCGTGAGCGCGTTAGCCAGAGTGATGAGGGTCTGGGTCGAATCGGCACATGTCTCCAGCACAAGTAGATCATCACGGAGTTCGACATCGACATGTTTTTCACCATCGTCACGGCTTTCCGACACCTTGACGACTGCCTTTGCAGATGAAATGTAGCAGATGCTCACGTAGCCTTGAGAAACGAGTCGTGAGACCTGTTGGGAAGACATATCCGCGGACTGCCGACGATTTACGGTAGAGCTCGCTCCTATATTAGTGGTATCGTCAATAAGCAAGATCGAGGCCTTGTTGAGGTCCAAGTTGGCCGTAGTATCCACGTCTTTTGGAAGAACCACTTGAAGCCGAGCATCGGTCAGGGCGATGAGGAGTTTCGAGGGCAGCCCCAGTGGGTTGAGACCGATCAGACAATCGCGGAAGACCAAGTCGACCGTCATAGGCTTACTATTCGGTCGGGCAGGGTCAGTCATACGGGCCGTAGGTTGAGGCTTCTTGCCGGTCAAGGCAGAGTGTGCTTGTTCGCCGAGATTGGCAACAGAGGCGGCAAGGCTGGCTTCGAAATCCTGTGGTGTAGCATCCTCCCCGAGTCCAAGGACATCCATGATTGTCGGTACTCGGTAATCAACCGTAATATCGCGCATCTTGATTTTAATCACCGGCTCCATCTCGTCTCCAATCATGCGTACCATGAGGACGGGGCCCTGGGTGAGCGTTCCCGGTGGTAGTGTCGTTGAAGAGCTCACGAGTTCTTCTCGGTGATTGCGATTCACGGAGATGGCGTGAACGCCGAATGCCACCAACGATGGTACTGTAATCTGAGCGACTTCGAAGTTCTTCAGGTTCGCATTGATCATGCCGAGCTTGCCGCCCAAGTCGACGACCGCACCAAGCTCCTTGACCTCGGCCAGAAGTAGGATGCCAGGCCTGTCGTCTTCTGGGAGATATTTTGCGACGGTTGCCAGTCGGGCAACCTCTTCGCCCAGCGCAGGGAGGCAATTCAGTTGATGTATGCGATCGACCCTTACATTCAATTGGTCGAAAGTCACCCGCAGAACCCCACCCTTCCGCCTTTGTCGGAGGAGCGTGTCGACCATGATTTCATCATCGCCCTGGTCGAACTTGACCTTGGACGGGATGATGAGTTCGAGAAGCCTTTCGAGATCCTTGTCCTTTGGCGTCGCGAGATACTCAAAGCGTACACCTCCAATTTCGGCGGAAATGGGCGGCTCTGCTCGGGAATTCCTGATATACGGCCCTGCCAAGCGAACTTTGCTGATTGCAAAACCGATCCCCAAATCTCGGCTTACCATCTTGACTGCACTCGTCTCCAAACCAACACTGCACTCTCTGCCCTTCAGTTCCAGATTGAAGCCCCCTATTCGCATATCAATCTTGTTTTCTGCCGAGGCCGACTTGTCGTCCGGGTTGATTGGAGCATCAAATCGAACTCCTCGGGGTTTGGGGGGTGGTTGAACCGGCGCTCTGACGGACGGCGAAGCATTCGATGACATTGAGGAGCTCATGTTAAGGAAACTGCTCAAGCCACCAAACCAACTGAATGTCTCGTCCAGTCTTTGCAAATCGAGCTGTATCAATAGTGGTAAAGTAGTTACTTCAGTCCGAATTGAGCCAGCCGACTTGACTACCTTCACAGTCACATCAGAGCCAGCTGAAGGGAATTTGTCCATAACAGAGGCCCTCATCTGGAGGCTCTGGTCGAATGATATGATATCGTCCCTTGCGTAGCCGAAGCGGAACTTTTCGAGATCAACGGTCGTTTCGAGGCCCTTCTGCGATGACTTGAGTGATATGTTAAGTTTATCGAGATCCGTTCGGAGGAGAATCTCGGGTTGCATCTGCAAACCAGGAGAGCCCAGTATTCTCTCCGCTGTATCAGCAACACCGCCCAGTTGGTGAAGGAAATGTAGTGAAATCTTTTCAAACACAATATTCATATCGGGCATCGCCGATTCTTGCTGCGGCTTTGCAGCCGTCTTTGTAGCGAGAGCAGGGCTGTCTTTACTCTTCAATGCATCCAGCAACTTTCCAGCTACGACCGCAAGCAGATATGCCAGTGAAGCGTCGAATCGAATCTCCAAAGGCGACAAAAGAACCTCTATCGCCCCATCATTATCTGGCTCAACGAAGGGAAGGTCGGTTGGCATTGGCGCGAAGCCCGACCTCGATGCTGATGGAGGGGAATACACGGAGAAAGCTCCGGGAAGTTGAGGCGCGACCGATCTTGCCAAGCCAGGTGATCCTGGTGCTTGGCTCAGAACGGAGGCTTGAGCATCGGCTGGCACATGCACATGCTGATGCAGCGATGGAACGTAGAGGGAAATGTTTTGCAGGGAAACGAGCTCCTTGACCAGTCTCGTCGGTCCTCTTGGGGTTGCCACGTCGTCTGCCGGTGCTGGCGCATCTGCGAACTCATCCCGTGTGAAACTCGCCGGTGGTGGCTCCGTTGCGTCCTCACATCTAGCTTCAGCCTGATCTGTCGGATGCGGCGACTGAGACCTCTGTGATGCCGGCGCCTCCATATTGTCAAGAGGCTTTGACTCCGGAATGCTCGGAGCTGCTTCGAATGCTGGTGGAGTTTGTTGTCTCGGCATGGGGCTTGACTTCTTGAGCTTGGGTGAAGCCTCCGGGCTCGAATCCGCATCCCACCCTCCTGGCATCCGCGATCCAGTTGGCTCGGCCTGCGAAAAGGCACTCATGTACATGCTCTCGGCTTCTTCGTGGGTGAACACGTGAGATTGCGCCAGATCATCAACCTCACCAGAGCTCGAGCTCTGAGACGCTGCGACAGACTGTTGCAACGCCTCGGTAGGTGCAAAACCACCCACTTCATTCAGCATGTCATTGTCTGCTGATTGTAGCGACGGTTCCGACCTCGCTTCTCTTTGAAAACTAGCCCACGGTAGAGGCTCATCTTCGTCTCCTTGGATAGTGGACTGGGATAGTGGAATGTGTCTTTGAGGAGAAAAGTCTTGATATATCGATGCCCTGGGCGTCGTCGGTTCCTCCTCTTCTGCTTGTTCCTCTGGTTGACTCGAGAAATCGTATGGGATATTGAAAGCTTCCTCACTGTCCTGTAGTAGCGCATCATCAACTTCGGACAAGTCTGCGGAATCGGACAAGAAGCTCTCCTGCATGGTTGGTCGGAAGGTACTGTGCCTTGATGCTGAGGTGCGCTCGCTGAAAGATGGTGATTGAGAGATAGATGGCGATGAGACGGACGGAGAGCGTGCAAACTGCGAGAAGACTGTGGCCTCTGAAATCAGATAGGCTCGTATCTTTGATAAGGCAATGTGCCGCTTCCCATCTTTCGGCACAATCGTCGGCGCACCTTCGTCGTTGTGTGTCTCCGCGGTAACACCTTCGACATCTATGCGATCCAGCGCGAGCTGGAAAGTAACGAGCTCCGGCGTCGTCGAGGTCGGCTCGAGGGGAACTTCGACGTCCATTTGAAACGTGACCCCTCGGATGCGCACTTGGATGCGGTCGACGATGCCCTGGAGGAACCCGGCCAGGAATCCCGGCAGGGACAACGGCTGCCCTGTACCGAACTGGCTTCCATCATCGCTCATCGAGCTCTCGCTCATCGTGGAACCGCCTAGATCCTGTGTCTCGGCTGCAAGAGCATCCTCCAACCTCCTCTTCTCTTCGGCAAGTTTCGCATCTTTTAGCGCCGCATCTTCGTTCAGGAACGACTGCGCAAGGTTGACCGTATTCGGTAGGCCCTGAGCATCGTCACTCCTTGCTGCGGCCTTTGTCTTTTTGTCGTCGCCGAGAGTTGACACCTTTAACCGGACGTCAACGCCATCGATTTCGATAACGATAGGGCTCGTGTAAAAGTCAACCGGGATTGTAACGTTGAGTTTCAGCACTTTGGCTTTCTGGACTTGGAACGAAGCAGGGAGCTGGAGAAGTCGTTCGAGTTTCTAGAGGCGTACGCAGGATCTTGTTAGCCCTCCGGTTTTGGTCATGGCCCCTCTATCAAGTGGCTGACTGCAGTACGGGACATACCTTGAGGCGCACTCCAACATCCTTGAATTCTGCCGTTGTTGTCCTGCCCAGCGCAAATTGCAGGTTTTCCATGTCCAGCGTCTCCTCATCAAGCAGCTCCAGACGCCGCAGAGCGTAGATGAGGAGGCGCTTCGACAAGGTCGAGCTTCTGAAGCTCTGGAATATCGTCGCCATATTGAGCTTGGTATTCGCAACCCTCGGTGGGTTGCTCGCTTGGGGGAAGAAGAGCGACGGTGTTGATTTATCGATCAATCGGCTTAGAGGTCTCGAAGGAGTAAGGTAGGAAGTAGGAGGATGGCCTCTCCAAGTTACAACAGGTTGGCCGGAATGTGGTCCTTAGGCTGCAGGAAGTAGGAAGCTGCGCTGGTCTTTGGAGCGAATTCGGAGGTCACTAGGCTGCGGTTCACCGGGCATGGGTAATGCAGGCTACGATCGCCGTGTTATCAGAAGACACCCTGCCCAAGGCGGGGACGTTGTTCATGATGTGCTGGTCATCCAGAGAAAGGTTTCGCTACTACGGAGGTTCAGATGTCGAGATAGATCGTAGATGGGGTACAAGTGAGGAGGTAAAGGCCGACAAGGGCTGGAGAGGTGGAATCAAAGAGGTCGGAGATGTACAAGGGGAAAAGAAACAAGAAGGACAAGAAGGTGTAAGGTAGTTCAAGTTTGGACCCAAGCGCCTTAGTTGGGCAGAGGCAAATGCAGAGAGACCTTGGTGTGCTCTTGGACAGCGGCAACGGGCGGTGGTGACAGAAAGGTAAACCTAAGGCAAATAGGTCACTGATGCCCGGACGCTGTGATGAGGCAAGCCGTGACTAAGGTAAGGTGAGGCAAAGGGTACTTGTTGACTGGGCCGTACTCCGTACAGATGTACAAATGGGAGGCAAAAGGAGGTCTAGACAACAGCATGAGCGTGAGCAGAGCAGAGCAACGAAGCATGCCGCAATGAAGAGGAGGAAAGGCGGGACACAGGCATCCAGGTCACTCCCGTCCACTCCCAGCCAAGCAAATGCACTAGAGATTGGTTCCCCCCACTGCCTCTAACAGCGCGTGACTCTGGCCGGGTTCACGTCACCGTCACCGACAGGGTGTGCAGGGGTCCTCTACCTTATCAGTTGACTTGCTCCAAAATGGCCTTTATCGATAAGGTGGCAGTGGGTTAAGGTGGGCAAGGGGGGGAGGAATGACCGTGGCTGAAGCTGATAGGATGGTTTGATGTTTGGGGGACCACTCAAGCATCACTGGGGCCACTGGGGAGAGGAGGGGAGAGGAGGGGCTCCATCACTTGTGACTGTGAGGAATGTCCCCTCCATGGTGGTGCACTGAGCCGTGCGTCCGTTCCACCTGATTGATGCAGAACCCGCCATGCCTTATTCCCATCTTAGTACGTACCTTGCCTCTATGCCTAGGGTACAGGTTGTCTCCAAACACCAAACATGAACACAGAGACTCCATCACCAGAAATGTTCCTCGAACAGGTCCCTTCTATGATGGTCTTATTCTACTGTCCCTTCAATATCTCGCTTAGACGTCTGGTCATGAACATGCTCCAGCCAGTCTTGCGGTTAGATTAACAAAAACATACATAAGCATCTACCTTACTCTGTCTTTCCCTTCTGCATGTGAAGCTGTCATGGGAGACGTGCAGACCCACATTTCACAGCCATCGATGTCTAATACCTACTCCTTATGTCTTAGCCAAATGTCAACACAATCTCCATTACAAGACTCGGAATCGATAAAGAGCAGAACACAAAGGCAGAGAAAGGTCGTTCTGCCTAGTGTTACCCCAGCCTATTTCATCAGGGCGACATTGTTTCAGACCATCAGTGCCCATATGCAAATCCAGACGTATAATGTCTGTCCAAGATTCTTCCCCTGAAAAAAAAATACTCATTGTAAATAGTCTTTTGAAGAATCAAATGACGGCCGTCATCGTCGTGGGTCATCTCATCTACAACAAAAGAGAATGCAGCACAAAGGCCTTCGGTACATAGAAGCAGGCCTTGGCCAGAATGCAAAGATACCACCAATGACTCCATCAACCACCAGGCCATGCAGGATGCGCCGTACGAATCGCCCAATTCCGAGCCATGCCACCACATCAAGGCTGAGCGAGGAACGGCTCCGGTCAGCATCCCGTCTACTGGTCCTCTTCCAGAGTCTTGCTGCTCGCCCGCCCGTGGGCCTCGGCAACCCTTCGGCCGACACTCTCACCGCTCCAGTAGGCTCCCGTCGCCGTCCCTAGCGCCACGAACGGCGCCGTGTGTTCGCCCGCCAGCCACAGACCGCCTTCCGGTACACCTTCCCGCATTGCTTCAATGTCCTTGTCGCCCTCCAACAGTCCGGTTGGGAAGTTGCTGTAGCTGCCGTTGCCTGCCAGATCGTCTCGCAGCCAGTCCGTCGACAGACTTCCCGTTGGCTTGCAATCGGGCGAATTCTCGTCATAATGTGGCAGGCGGGAGTAGTATGGCTTGAAGAAGTCGTACAAGAAATAGTTTCTCTCGGGTATCGTCTTGAGCCTCGACACGCCTTCGGTAATGTACTTGGACTCTTCTCCGAAAATGTAGAACAAGAGTGTTGGGTGCGAGTGCTCGCCCATCGAGGCAAGATCAACAATCTCCTGGTTCCATCTCTTTGGGTTCGTCTCTTGAGCATATGTTGGCGCAAGCCATTGGCAGAAGCCCTGCACCACGCGGCCCTCTGCATCGGGCTCAAGCCAGAACGCTTTGGGAAAGCTGATGTATACCTTCTCCAGGCATCCATACCCGATGGCTTGGATTCCACGCTCGACTCTCTCAGGTAGAGGTGGTTCGAATGCTTGAAGATTCTTCTTCAGCCAACCCAGCGGTGTCGTCATGACGACGTCGTCAAACTCCAAAATCTCGCCCGTGTTGGTGTGAATTCTCGGTTTAGGACGTTCCGAGGTTTTGAGTTCCACCTTGGTAACGATAGTATCGTACTTGACATCGGCATTGTGCCTGACAGGCTCTGCAACTCGCTCAAAGATCTTTTCGTATGTACCAGCGCAGAACAAGTTTTCTTCCACAAGTCAGCCCGAAGATTACATCACTTCAAATCAGAGAACACCCACCTCCGTCTATGCATTCCTCAAGCCAAAAGAACTTGAGACTTTGGGTCGTGATTGGACTGCCGGAAAAAGCGCCCCAGAGCTCTGCAATCTGGAGAACGGTTTTTCGCTTTTCAGCAAAGTTCTCCTCGGTATCGGGAATTTTCTCGACCACTCTTTCCTGGAAGAAGTCCCAGAGACTCTCGTCGGGGTGTATAGTGGCCGTGTTCTTGTTGGAGTGTTGGAAGGCGTCCTGGACAATGTCCCACATCAAACTCGAGTAAATTTCGCTCTCGTCCAGCTTAAACAGGTTTCCCGAATCATCAAATACATATGACCGGTGATCCCAGCTTCCCACGGCAGTTCCAGTCTCTTTGGCCAAGTCATTGATGGGATTGTCGTCTGTGCCATGAATCCAATTCGGACCGAGGTCTACAGTGTGGCCGTTCGGTAGTGTTTCCTGGAACATACGCCCACCAAGTCGCTCTCGGCCTTCAATGATGGTTACCAGCAGGCCATGTTGAATTAAGATATCAGCGCAGCGCAAACCGGCGAGGCCAGCACCGATGACAGCAATATGGGGTCTTGGACCCGACTCTGATTGTTTGCGCTGTGACGTGTCAGGAGGATACTGCATTGACGAACATTGACATGTAGCTTTCGTCTTGTACACCGAGATGTATATACTATTAAAGGTACGGTCGTGGTAAGAATCGGACGGGTTCGCCCATCAGAAGAGACAGATTGGTGGCCCCGGCCCGAAGCGTCCCACTAATGGTATTGGGCACGTGGTTGACAGGAAGCAGCAGACTTACCCGCAGAAGTGAGTCCATGGTCAGCGATCTAAGCAACAGCTTGTCTTGTCCGGACCCAAGAAGGCTCTGGGCTCGGCAGGACTCCAAATCCTGGTAAATGCGGGATGTGCTCCGGTTGGCAGGGCTGGTGTAAGAGACTGAGTAAGCGTCCATGGCGGCAAGTACTTGAGGAAATGCAAAAACAAACAAAAAAGAGTGTGAGGGTATTGCGGTAAGGTAGTATTTGACGATCTGGTCACGAAAGTTGTTTAATGGGGGAGAGCGCGGGCGAACTATGCCGCAACGCTGCCGGTTGAGTGCTGATCCACAGCAGAAACAAGTGAAGTCACAGGATACGGGCCTGCATCTGGTTTTGTGAGAACCCCAGACGGAGTGAGACGGACAAAAGGGAGCTATTTCGATTTTGAGGATTGGGAGAAGAGGTCAGGCGGAAGAGGCAGCAGAAGGATTGTGGGGATGAGAAGGGGAGGGGAGGAACGTGGTGAAATGTCTAGCTCGCAGCAGCTAATACGCTCTGGTCAGGATCTGGGGTGGTAAAGTTGATATATAATAGGACCCGTGGATCTGGCTGCAGCGACCGGGAAGGTTAAGCGCGAGGAGAGTCCAGATAAGGTATGGTGAAGGTGACGGGCTCCCCATATAGGTTGTAGGTTAATGACGAAAGTGCCTTTGATTGAGCCGAAGTGTGCGCCATGTAGTAGTACCGATTGGAGGTGAGAGTGATACCTTGCGTGGCCGAACAGGTTCATGAGAGACATGAAAGGCGCATCGGACGGAGAAGGTGGAGGAAGGAAGAGACTGGGGGCATATTTGCCATTCCAGAGTCTGCAGCTTGCCAAAACCACTTTAATCTTCTTTCTTCCGACAAAGGTTGTCATGCAGATGCTGTTCAACATACGGCAAGTCCCAACAACACCTCCAGCTCATCTTCCCCCTCTTGAGGCAATGGCAACAACAAGTAAGTGCTCGGGACTGTCGCCGACTAGGCTCGCGTAGAAGCGGCGTAAATGATGGTCCATACAAGTAGCTGGGGGTAGACGCCGTTGTGCTCCGACAGGACGCCTTTGTGCATTTTGGCTCAACTTATAATGAAGCCACCAGCACGTGGAACGTAATGACGTTGGACCACGACTGGCTCTTGAGGCTTTCCGCGGGGAAGAGTTGACGGTTGGCTGTGCGAGGTACACTATTGGGAGACGACGTAGGGCATTTTCGTGTTTGTGTAACGGGGAGATGGGGGGCGGCAAAGAGAGAACTAAGAACTGAGTTGAGGAAATTGAGAGACAGAGGGCAGTGAGAATAAGGAAAATAAGGAGAGCGCGGCATTGACGGTGAGAACGTAGAACTTACAATGCAATACGCGATCGGGCGGGGGAGACTGCACGCGCGCCAAGCCTCGATATCATCCGGGATAACGAAGGAAAGAGGCAGAGAAGAACGAGGGACGAGGGCGTGGGCGTAGGCGTAAAAGAAGACGCAGATGCAGACTCAGACTCAGACGTAGACGAGAAACGCCCTGGGAGGACGGGAGAGAGAAAAGAGGCCCGGATGAGAAAATGGGAGAAGGTTGAGGTTGCTGGTTCGGTTCCAGTTTGGATTTTCGGTGAGCTGCAGCTCCCGTCATGAAATTTCTGGCAGTGAACCTGGGCGTTCAGGGTCTTTCTTGCTGGGTCTCGGGTCTTGGGTCTTGGGTCAGATCCCAGTTGCCAGGAAAGGGCGGGATCGGATAATGAAAGTTGTATTGGTGTGCGGTGGAACTGGAAATGGTGGAACCTCGTGGGAAACCAGTAGACGGCGCAAAAGTGTTCCGTCGTGAGAAATGAAATGCTACTTGGCTAAGGTACCTACGTGTCGCTCCGTAAGGTACCTACACCTGGGCAGGGAAAGACGAAGGTACCTTGCCTAAGATGATACTTTACCTTACCTTACCTTACTCTCCATATGGATACTGCGTACTCCATACCTTCCTCAGAGAAACTCAACAGAGAATGGCAGGAATGGCCGAGAATGAAGGAAAGTGTGGACGAAAAGGAACGAGGGGCACTTTCTCTTTGGGACCGGTGACACTTCACTGCTCCTTCTCCACCGACAGCGTCATTCCTCCACCTTAATCTCCATCCAACTCTCTCCGCTCTTTTTTTTTTCTTTACTGCGAGAGAAGTACCCTTCCACCCTTCCATGCTCTCTCCCCTTCCACCTTGTCACCACCGCATCCCTCTCCGCCGCCTAGCTGAACCTCTCCTCGACTGACACACGTCCCGTTATGCCCACCCTGTCACGATGCCGACCAACTGACTCGATGCTCTGCCAGGAAACGCACTGAAACTGCAAATAAGAGGAGCCGACGATACCCTCAAGCTTTCTGGCCTACCTTGACAGCAAACAAAATGCCAAGTGCCAACATCCAACTTGCTGCATCTTTTCCTCAAAGGAGCCACACCTGATGCTGATAGGCCCTTTTACACGCCCAATCGGGCCTTGCTGACCGCGACTAGGACACAATGCCGCCGATCATGCCATCTTTCTAGAGTCCCTTCTATTACCCTCTAGTTCTTCGGAGTGCGGGCTACGGAGTACCAATCTCCCTTCCCATTTGCCGGACCTGACCAGACAGAGCCTCATCCCCAAGGTCACGATGCCTCCGCCATCATCACTCGTCCTCCTTTTCCTCCTACTAGTGCACATCGGTGCCGGCCAGTCGCAGGATGACAGCCAGCCAACCCAGCCACCACCATCCACAGACACCTCAGAGAATCACCTGTCATGGCAATCTGCCTTTTGGGCCCTCCTCGCCCTTGTCCTCAACACCGCAACCCAACCGTGCGGGAAGATCTGCGGGTTCCCCTCAGAATGGGGCTTTTGCCTCAGATGGTCGCCCGTTGTCTGCGTCATAAACTCACTCGAAGCCCTCAGCTGCCTTCGCCTCCACCGCCACGGCTCCAAATGGACTCTGGTTATCGCACCGCACAAATACGATACAGAAATAGATAGCTCATACAGTGACGTGGCCAACTTGCAGCGCAACACTTTGATCCGTATTGTCGCCTTCATCTTGGGCCCTCTGTTGCAAGCAACCAAGTTGTACGCTTGCAAGGGCACCTTTTGGGTTCAATTTCTAGCATCCATCTATCTCGCCAGTTTTCTCTGCGATGAGTTGTTGCTCGGCCTCATATGGATAGTCGGACCCGCGGAGGGCCGGAACAGGGTCATCGGGCTGGTCGAAGCCGTGGCGGGGAGTCGACTCCGCCCTCCGGTCCACTTCCCGCTCCTTAGACTTGAGAGCGATGCGGCTATGGACGAGGACGACCAACTTCGAGACAGCCGCACAACTTTGAGACAAGCTCTGGCCATTATCGCCTCCCACTTGCTGCTAGGATGGTTTTTGGTCGAAACTATTACCGGAGCATACATGACGCACTTTCATGCCGTTATATTTAGTATGCTCGGAACGGCTTTTCTTAGCAGCATCGTGTCAGGTATCTTTTGCGGCTTGCGTTCCTACAAGAAGCATCAAAAGATGCCGCAAGTCTTTTTGGACGTCTTGTATGGCGTTGGCAACGTCATATGGCCAACTGGTCTTGTGCTTGCCATTGGAGAAAAATGTCAGGAGCTAGCAGTGATACAAGCAAACGGTACCATAGACTTCAACGCCAAAGGCTCTGGCAGCCAATGGGCCTGGAAAATCGGAATGGTCCTGTGGACTCTGGAGATATCCCGATGGGCCCGAATGCACCTCACAACTAGCAATCGATACGGGGTCCCAAAGCCTGTGGACGTCATTCTTCCACTCTGGGCGGCTGCGCATGTTGTGGTTGCACTGGCCATGTTTAACTTTGCGTATGATTCGAGTCGTACTTACAAACCGGCTTGGACCGATGTGCTGGGATGAGATCACGCCATGAAGAGCCAGGGACCAGTCAAGTAGGCAAAAGCCGACTTACTCGTGTCTACAGTACACGAGCAGGACAGAAGATGTTCACAAAGGATATATTCGCCTGTTTACGACGATCCGATGTTCATCAAAGTTATTAGCATGGTCTGATGTCAAGGTCAGCGTAATGTTCGCCGTCTGATCAGGCCCAAGGTGCTATCGAAGACACTGAGAGCTTGGGGGCCGACCTCCCCAAGCTACGAGTTGCAACGTACACGTCCTTGATTGTTTGTTCTGGAATGTTGCATTATTGACAACTTATATCCATGAGGCGACTGAAGACTCATTGCTTGTGGTCGAGCCGCTCTGTGTGAGCAGACTTGGCCGAATTTCTGTTTACTGAAAGGGAACATCGAACCTCGGAATCTCATTATTGACTTGAGGGATGCAACTGCACGGGGGAGACGGCCCCTCTGCGGGGTAAAAGCTTCCCGCCATTGTGGGGAGCATCAACAGGGGGCTCTGTCGCGTCGCGCAGTCCTTCAGACATCTCAACCAGCGATCATGTCTACTTTGGAGCAAAGTTTCGCAGCAGGATGTCCCTCGAATTCCCATCAAGTAGCAAAAGTCAATTTCGATTAGGGGTCTTCTGGTTCTATTGGTCTCTGGAGTGATTAATCAACAAAGGCCGCGGTAGACTCCGAAGTGCAAACACAAAGCTTTTAGTTCTCGATATGCCCCCGCTGCCCCCCGGCCAGACTAAAATGGCATCCCCCAGACGCCATCTCATTCCCCAGCCTCCCGCCATCCAATCACAGCTCCGCCGAATATCAGCACGAACCCGGAAGGTCGCCCACGCTCCACAAGAGCCGAGGCTCGCGGCACGATTTCCAGACATGGCTGGACGCCGCCTATTCCCCCTAGAACGGTAGAACCCCAGACCGATGTCAGCCGAGAGACGCACTGCCTCCTCAACTAGAATGACCTGACCGCCGGTGCGATCTGCTCAGACTCTCTCTTAATCCTCGTGAACCCACACTCTGAAGAGCCGACTTCAACCTCTCTTCCTCCTCCCACATCGACGGACATCCCATCTCCCGTAGACGAATCGAACCCCCAATTCGACTGCTAGACCCCGCCGTCAGCTTGTCCCTTCGATTCCTTCTCATTAGCCCGAGCAACAAAGGTGTCCAACCACGAACTTCAAATTGCCCATTATGGCCGCGAAGACGTTCTCTCGCGATGAGGTCGCAAAGAATAACACGGAGGACTCCCTCTGGTGCATCATCGACTCCAAAGTCTACGACCTGACCGACTTCGCCATGGGTCACCCCGGTGGCGAGGCTGTCCTTCGTCAGGTCGCGGGCCAGGATGCCACAACCCAGTTCTACAACCTCCACCGTCAGGATGTCCTCACAAAGTACGATAAGACCCTCGTCATCGGCACCGTCGAGGGCGAGAAGCCCCAGGTTGTCGTCACTGGCCCTGGCGAGCTATCCCCCGTGCCGTACGCCGAGCCTACCTGGCTCACGCCGCAATTCAAGTCCCCCTACTTCAACGACTCGCATCGCTCTCTGCAAAAGGCCATTCGCAAGTTCACCGACGAGCACATCACCCCCGTGGCCCTTGAATGCGAGGAGAAGGGAGAAGTCATCCCCCAGGAGCTCATTGATAAGATGTCCAAGGCGGGAGTGCTACACATGCGTCTCGGGCCTGGCAAACACCTTCATGGTGTAGAGCTCTTAGGCGGCGCCGTCAAGGGCGAGGAGTTTGATTACTTCCACGACATGATTCTTAGCCAGGAGATGGCCCGGACCAACTGCCGTGGTTTTCAGGACGGCATGCTTGCGGGTATGACTATTGGACTGCCCGTCGTGCTCAACTTTGCCAACTCCGAGTCGCTGCGCAAACGCGTCGCGGATTCGGTTTTCAGCGGCAAAGACAAGATTTGCTTGGCCATTACCGAAGCATTTGCTGGAAGTGATGTTGCAGGTATTAGAACCACTGCGGAAAAGACACCTGACGGAAAACATTATGTGAGTCCGCAATTTTCTATTCCCGTCAACTACTGCAACCAGCACAACCACAACCCCCAGAGATCATCACCACCACAACCACAACCACAACCACAACCACAACACCACAACACAAGTTGATCATTAATTAATTAAATCATGAAACAGATCGTCAATGGAACCAAAAAATGGATAACGAACGCCACGTACTGTTCTCTTTTTGTTGTTGGTGTGAAGACAGACAAGGGCCTCAGCGTCCTCCTTATAGAGAGAGGCGAAGGGGTTGAGACCAGGCCTATCAAGACATCCTACTCTCCAGCCGCAGGAACGGGTTTCGTCACCTTTGACAATGTCAAGGTTCCAGCAGAGAACTTGCTGGGCCAGGAGAACAAGGGCATTCACGTCATCCTTAGCAACTTCAACCACGAGCGGTGGACCATGGCTTGTAAGTCTTCATCACCAGGCATTTCGCCCCCAAGATTCGGATTAGTGCTGACCGTGATTCAACTAGGTGCCACAATCCGTCAATGCAGAGCCGTCGTCGAAGAGTGTCTCCTCTGGGCAAACCAGCGTCTCGTCTTCGGCAAGCGTCTCATTGACCAACCCGTCATCCGCCTCAAGTAAGCACCCCCCCACCAACGCTCTACCCTGAGCCCTGAACTTCCACTTACACATACACCCCAACAGACTCGCAAAGATGATTGCACTCACAGAATCCCACCAATCCTGGCTCGAAACAATCACCTACCAGATGAACTCGATGCCCTACAAGGAACAAGCAAAACACCTTGGCGGGCCCATTGGCCTCCTCAAGATGAGCGCCACCCGTGCCGCGCACGAGATTGCCGACGAGTCGGTCCAGATCTGGGGCGGCCGCGGGCTCACGCGGACGGGCATGGGCCGTGTGATTGAGATGTTCAACCGCACGTACAAGTTTGATGCCATCCTCGGCGGCGCGGAGGAGGTGTTGGGTGATTTGGGCGTTAGGCAGGCTATGAAGTTTATGCCCAAGTCGAGGTTATAAGGGAATATATCTTGGGTTATGGGATAACATGGATGTTGTCACTGTGCCGGATTTGTCCGCCGTTGTGGATGAGGAGGCTACATACACTGCGCCACGTAGAGGTTGCGCTCTCGTGATCGAGACGGGACGAAGAAAGGGGGCTGGCTTGTTTGTCAGCTATATATCTGTACTGTAAAAGGAATCATTCTGGAATACCTCACGCAAACCCTTTTTCTTGGACGAAAACTCGAAGAAAGGGAAAAGTAAACATTGGACGATCGCCTACCTCTAGCCCATCCTCAATCAACAAGCCTCCCTCCCCAATCCTTTCCCGGCCAACCTTTACCCGAACCTTGTCTCTCTCTCTCTCTCTCTCTCAACCCCAATCCCCATCCCTCTCCCTTCTCTCTCGTGAGTTTGAATAGAGTTCGGATATACACTGGGAACAAGACGAGACGATGATCAGTGTGCTCTGCTCAAAGGTAAAAGACACAAAAAGTAGGTAGACACGTAGGCGGGCAATAGGGTTTCGTTTCGAACGGGGCTAGCTGCGTTGCACTTTTCCGGGGCGCGCGAGGGGGGCAGTTGCCCAAGACAAGTATGTCTGAGATTAAGATACTTGAATCCCCCTCTCAAAGAATTGAACACACTCCCATATTGCATATCTAAGTTATAACACTCTAGTAGCATCTTTCTAACTTGTTTGGTAAGCACAATCTTAAGATCTCATCTGTGATGGAATTGAAAACTCCTCAAGTCTCCCTCCATCCAGGGGTTCGTAGCCAACTCTTCGGAGGGGGCCGATCGAGTACCAAAAAGGAAGCAAAGGCACATTCTTGAGAGTCATCGCCTACTAATAATACCTTAGCACGGATGGAAACGAAAGTTTGCAGCGGGCGAGTCTGACAACGGGGAGACTTTCCAGCGTTGGGACGACGCGCTCACCCCCCAAGTTTCAGAAATATTTGTCTTTTCTTGTTTGGGACGGACTTTGGGCCGTGGTCGTCAACGTTCACGTCTCATTAACACGCCGGGCAGAAGAAGTACTTCTGCCTCATAACCGTTCTAGCAGGAAGGACATACATCACGGGCACTGTAACGGATACTGGACCAGAGCACAAGAAAGAGGTTACGACGCAAACTTTCCATTCCCTGCCCTGAACGACAGCCATGACCGCTTAGAACGGCCCACACTGCCCAGGTCGTCGTTACCATTGAGAGTCCATTTTTTTCCCAGACTGCTCAGATGCAACGAAGACCAAGTCTATCAGAGGTCGAAAGCTATTCCGGCCCACAAAAAAGAGGCCCTCCCACTCTGCCTGCTTTACTCCCCTCCTCTCAGTTCCTTTTCCATAAAAAGAAAACCCGGAGAAGAGATCAGCGCAAAAGCTTGTGTCTCCCTTTTGCGTTGCTGTGCCATCGTCATCCAAACGATCCGAACCAAACCCCGCATTTTGCCGAGGTTGTGGCGGACCCAATGCGAAAGGTGTATCTTGGTGCGTTAAGAAAAAGCCGTGATTCATATGCCGTTGTCCGTGTAAAACTTTTCCGCGGGCCGAGTCCCAGAGTTGTTTGCCGTGAGAACATGAGAGCAAGGAAGAAAAGACGAAAAAAAAGACGAGGGTGAAAAAAGGAAATGTACAAAGCATCCGCAATGCCTAGTTGATATCGCAAAAGTGAGCCACGGTGGCCTCGGAGCCGTCGAACTGTCTCGAAACCGAGTCTGCCGGGAAGGCAGACAACTCATCGCCGATAGTCATCGCAGACTTAGTTGTTGGGGCACTGGGACTGGACGTGTCCGGGCTGCTGGCACTTGTAGCAGATCTTCTCGCCGCCGGAAGACTCCTTAGGGCAATCGCGGGAGAAGTGGCCGTTCTCGCCGCAGTTGTAGCACTTGGAGCCATTGGTGCAGTCGCCTTCGTGGTATGTTAGCAAGGTCGAATTGACGATCTGGAGACCATCTCGGGCACTTACGAGACATGTGGCCGTAGCCACCGCAAGAGTAGCAGGTCTTCTGGCTGGCACCGCCGTAGCCACCACCGCCGGAGTAGCCACCACCGTAGCCGCCACCATAGCCGCCGCCGGCCTTGGGGCAGTTGCGGGCAATGTGACCGACCTCACCGCACTGTTACATTGTGTTAGTACTGGTAGATATCGCGTTCAAGATAAGGCAAAGCGGACCTTGTAGCATTCGGAGCTGGAGGGGCCACCACCACCGACGTTGCCTCCCTGGGGGCAGTCGCGGCTGATGTGGCCAGCCTGGCCGCAGCGGTAGCAGGACTTGGTGTCCTTGGGGCCCTCGGGGCAGTCACGGCCTTCAAGCATGTTAGTCAACAATCAATATCGTGGACATCTTCAAAAGGACTTACTCATGTGACCCTCGTCTAAAGCGAACGTCAATCAGTCATCTCGTCGGCAACATACAGATACATCAAAACTCACTGCCGCAGTTGTAGCTTTATCCAAGTCAGTGTGGAGCAAATCAGGCAAATAAGATCAAATCAACGTACCACTTGGCGGCGCCACGGTTAGGGCACTCGCGGGCCTAGAAAGAGTCAGTAAGTCGAGAGCTAGGCATTGTAATATCCTCCAGCAAGTCGTACCTGGTGACCAGCAGCACCGCCTAAATATCTCTGGTCAGACTCTTACGCTCATGAATTGTAACGACGTTTGGGGGAAAGACAGGATCAAGGTGTCACTGGCATTCCAGCTCAGAGTCAGTGAGATGACGCAGTAAGGGCATACAAGCGGCTTCTTTGACAGATCTGGTCCAGGTATGTGAAGCTGGCAACGCGATTTCACCAACGCGAATGCTTTGCCAGGCCTCTTTCCAAGTGATGATTCCAGCTTCGTGCTGAGAAGGCCCCACCAAACACCAACTTGAAAATCATATAGATGCTTGATAGAGCTCTCAGCGCCCGCTTTTTGCCAGCAACCTCTAGATCCGGTGGACACATGATAATTTGAACTCGGAAAATAAGGGGCCCAGAAGTAAGCTGCACAAATGAAACAGCCACCAATAACAGGCTGGAAAAGCTCCGAGTGGAAGCGGTGAGGACTCGGTGAACCAATGGCAACCAGATCTCGGAATAAAGTGCCAGTTGATACCGAAAGCCACAAAGCCACCCACAGAAAGGAAAGTGGAAAAATTGAAAAGCATGAAAAGCAGCGCGTAGGTTGGAAAAGAGGTGAGACGGGGGAAGCGCCGAAGCTGGGAAGGCTACTCACAGGTGAAGCAGGTGCGAGCCTGGGGGGCGCCGGCAGATCCCTGGAAATCCATTGCGATTGATATTGGGTTGGTTAGGAGTAGTAACGGTAGTGTTCAGAACTGGAAGAAAGGCGTTAGAATAACGGCAAAGTTGATGAGGTGATTTGAGATTGTCGAGGGGAGGAATTGAGCCAAGCTTTTCGTGTGAGAAGGGAAAAAGATCTGGGAGGCGAAAGACGGCCTTGTCGCAATGTGGTTGACGTGGGGAGGGGCAAGTGGCATGTGTGTGCTTGTGTGCGCGCTTGTGTGTTGTGTGTGTGCGGTGCGCGATGTGGGGAAGTTGGAGATGGAGGTGCGTGTGTGCGCCGCCCTCGTCAGATACAAGAGGTGAATTTGCGGTTGGCAGCTGGCAAGCTCTGGAGGGGTTTTGGTGATATCGATGACGGGATCCCAGTCGAGTTGAATAATATCCCATATTGGTGAAAGGAGGGGCTATCTCTCTCCTCCCCGTGGACGACGATCAGGAAGAAAAGGCTATACTCACGTATGAAGGGCGGATAATCGAGCCGTGATCAAAAATCTCTGCTCGAAGAAAAAAGGAGGGGTGTTTTTTCGCAGTGGTTTTGCAAGGTTTACGATGAGTGGTGGTGGTTTTGTGTTGTGGGAGAGAAGGGGAGGGAAATGGTCGTTGCGGCCAGGGAGTGGCCAAGGTTAAAAAAGAAAAGGCAGCGAATTTGGATTGTCAGACCGCCTTGTGGAGCCCAAGAAAATCTGGTAGATGGGTAGGCGCCGGAGCACCAATCAGATAGGCAAGTCCCTTCTAATAAGGGGAAGAACCCGTCTCTAGACTCTGGATGCCCCCTTCTGGCCTTTCCTTGGGCTTTTCTGGCTTGGACCGAGCAGGCGGCACTTGTGTTTGATTGCAACTTGGTGACGGGAGTGCCCATGAAAGATGAGCGTGTGTGTGTGTGTGTGTGTGTGTGTGTGTGAGACGGAGATTGACACGGTTGGCTAACCTCACTTCACCTTACTTCAACTCTCTCAGCACACTCACTTGCCGTCATACTATTCAGCAAATGAATGCTCTTGATGTTGTCATAATCATCGTTATGAATCTGACGGGCTTCCTTCTCAGTCTTACAATAGACACATCTGTACCATGGCCAGTTCAACATGGATATGAGATACCGGTCTCACGTTTGTCGAGTACTCCAATAAGGTGCCTGTTCATCTCCCGTTCCCCTCACAACTATCTATGAACATGGCTGGCCTGCCTTGCCTCATATGCCTGTGCCTGTGCCTGTGCCTGTGCCTGTGCCTGTGCCTAGCTACAGCCCACAGCTCTCATAACCTAAGGTAGCCATCAATGCCCGAAATGCGCCGGCGCCTTTTCCCCATAGCCAAAGATGAGATTGTGCTGTCTGTCAGCTTCAGATAGGTACTGGTAGGGCACAATGACAAAGTTGGGACACCTTGGGCAGAATCAGGCCAGCCAAAAGGGGCGGCAGCTAGTTTGCCTCACAAAATGCAGCGTCGGGAAGTGACCCGGACTGGGCTTACCATTAAGGGCTACTACGGTCATGGTCATGTTCATACCGCATTACGTAGGTATTCGGAATTCCCTGGAGACTTGGGTGGCCCCCCATGACGATGAAGGTTCAAAAAGTTGAGATGAAGACACTCGAAGCTCAGGTTTCTGATAGCCTAAAGAACCTTCCAAAAAGGCCGGACAGGACGGGACACCAAACTCTAACATTGCTGATGGGGGGGAAAGAGGAACGGAGAAGAAGCCGTTGGGGGCAATGGAAGCGCTTCATTCAAGCCCTTCTCTTCGTAAACTCCAGGGACGGTGAACTCAAAGGCAGGTGACTCTACAAATTCAATTTCACATCGTCGATGCTCTAGACCGGGTTGGTTACGGTAAAAGTAAAGTGCCTTTTCTTTCACTTGAATCGATCGAATGAAGTGAA
Source organism: Colletotrichum fioriniae (assembly GCF_027942845.1). Lineage (NCBI taxonomy): Eukaryota > Fungi > Ascomycota > Sordariomycetes > Glomerellales > Glomerellaceae > Colletotrichum > Colletotrichum fioriniae. The sequence continues at coordinate 2,663,731 of NW_027076841.1, forward strand.
TTGCTAGGTAGAGACTAGAGTTGCTCATGAGACCCCCTCCTCCCCACCATCCGTCGCTGTCCTCGCGCAGTCCGTATTTCACTTTTGCCCCTCCATTTTTTTCGACACTTTTTTTTTTCTGCCATGGGGAAAACAAAAATACCAATCAGAAAATTCAGCATGTCGAAGGCAGGCAGGTGGGGTACCCCTGTGTAAGATTCTAAAAATCGCCGAGAGGTATGTCAAATGGCAGCATTGGCAGGCCAAAATGGCAGGCCAGGCCCGGCCCCAAAGTTACCCAAGGCCCCAAGGCACTCGTGAAATGGGATGCCCCAAACCTCGCTAAACCCCTTCCATCCCTACGAGGGGTCGGAAATCCTTGATTTCGTGCCACTGTGCTCCCGTCCCTTGCATCTCTCCCTGTCCTGTCCTGAGCAGCCCCTCATCACACGCTCCTCTCATACTCATGCTGCTCCTCTCAGTGGTCTCTCACTTATTACGCTCCCACCTCACCCGATGAGTGGGCTTTGATAAGTCTCCCGTCTCACAAGTCTCTGCCAGACTGCCACAGCTGCTGCCCCTCCTCATGCAGCCTGTACGGATACTCTGCAGAGCCTGATAATGAAAGAGGGGTGAATCTCGTACACAGCGGAATCGCGGATATACTGGCTCACACTGTGTCGTCAATCAGGTAAGGTGAGCCCTGCTTGCGCTTGAGTGAGAGGTGGTCGCTGGTAAGTTTTGTCTCTAGCAGCTGTCGGGCGTCCTGGGCAGCGTCCTGGGCAGCGGGCTCTGTCTGTCCATGTAATGTCTGAATAATTTACCTGAGGTTACACCGTACGAGCGCTCTTTGCATGCCCATAATCCGCGTATTGTTAACCCTGTGTTGGGAAGTCTCGGCTACATATGCCTCAGTTTCGTACCCCGCGATCCTGGCATGGCCAGTGGCCACTTGTTGCTGTTGATGGTCGTGCGTCCGTGGGATGACACATGCCTTACTGTGGTCCCTTCGCACTGCTGGTGTCGGTGGTGTGTGCTTGGTTCTAGCTCCAGCTCCGGCTTTAGCTTCAAAAAGCTCGTGAACTTGCTGCAGATCATTGGCGGAACACCGACATTCGAGGATGGCTCTCAGAAAGCTTGCCGTGTCATGGTGTCTCGTCGTCACCCTCTCATTCGATTCAAGAACCATCTGCCTTGAACGTCCTGCCCGTCTGCTGCCCCAGGGCACAGGCACACAGGCTGATAAACAGCCCTGTCGGAGATGTCATCAAAGTAGGTTTAAACCGAACCGAGGCTTGGACGGCCCCTCCAGATCGACAGCATCCCCCTCATCAAAAGGTAAACCCCATTCACGGAAGAGAGAAGACCAAAGTGACGAAAAAGCCTTGATCATCGGCTCCGTCCTTTTCAACCTCCTCTTCACCCCAAGCTCCTTTTCGTGATATCTCACTGGAGGAATAAACGCACAAATCCCACGAGTTTCATTCCACTTTCAAGTTTCGGAAACGCATTTAGCCATGCCATCCAGGCGAACCAGAGCAGAGGATTGGTTCGTTCCATCGAGATGCACTTCCGGTCCGGTCAGATCTGCCGCGTTCAATCTCGGCCAGTCTTCCCTTTCAGGTTGGTGGTAAGCTTTTCGCCCGGGCCTGTGAAATCATGTAGACCGGATGAACCCGGTCACCCATTTCAACCGACGGCCACTTCGCTTCGTACTTTGCTACGCCGGCAGCCCTTCCCTTATCCGCGACGCTTGCACAACTGCCAAGAAATTTGCCCTGGCCTACTGGCCTTCCGCACGTCGTTCAATTCGATGGTCTTCGCTTGTGCCCGTTGTCGCCGCAATTGTTGGTTGGCAACGATATTCCATCGAATGTTCTCTCGCTTAGCCAGCCATTACGCAACAAACGCGCAACAAATTGGGTGCACTGTGCAACTAAATCCATGTCTGCTGCAGCTGCAAGCTAGGTATCGTTAACTGTGGTTTGTGTCCAACCACTGCAACGCAGCAAACGGGCTTCCTCGCGGACCTCGTGGGCTCCAGGCGCATAGTCCGCAGGCCTGTCACCCGAGAAATGAAGCGGCGATGGTCGCGACCTGCCCGAAACAGCTCCATGGGCGGACGCCGGGAAAACATGACGGCGCCATTGCATCTCTGCAAATGTGAAGCATTCTCGAATGCGACTTGTGTGGAGTCTCTACCGGACCACTGGCCTCTTCGAGGCCGCACCTGCGACCCAAGACGCTAGAACGGCATGTAACCACAAACCACCGCAGTAATATGCAGGAGAGCCCGTAAGTCATAGGGGCGGCGCGGAGACCAGCAATGGGGCCTGCTCATGGATACCGGCATTTGTCCGCTAGATTGTCTGCCACATATCTCTCGAGCGGAGACGTGGCATCGACTGGCTACAGCAATCAACAGGGCTCGCAACGCCTAACAGGCATCGGGTGCGAAAGATCTTGTGGGCTGCTGGGACGAATTTGCAGCTTCTACCAACAGCGGAACACCGAGCACCTTCACCAGGCCGTGCAGAGAGAGTCGCTGACCACGTGCGACATGCTTTTGAAAGCTTGGCTTTGCGTTGCTGCGTGTGTTGTCGAGAGCAATTCTGGGCCATCCTAAGCAAGTACAACGCGACAGCCAGGTTGAGCACCGGATATCCCCAAGCTCCCACATATGCTTTCAACAACAGATGGTGGTACTCCTAGCCCCGTCTGTGATAAGTCGGTTTCCCTCAAGTCTGGTATTGCAAACGTGGCGCTTTGTGGTCATCAGATTGATCAGTGGTCCGGTGTTTCCGCGGGTATGCAAGGTCGAGGGGCGAGATATATATGAAGCCCGGCATTGCCAATTCGAGCCTCAACCGAGCTCTTGCAGAGTCAGAGACAAGACAGCTTTGTGGTCGACGAATCAACCCATGTCGCAGTCTACCATGACGATCATTCGCTAGGGTCGGTGACCGTTGAAGAGCTGCCGGGCCGGACGACCGTAGTCCGTGGGGAACTTCGGGGGGCCCACTGACCAGAGCGTGTCTTCAATCTTATTAGCCTTGAAACGTTTGTAAGTAGATATATCGGAGTAGCCGTGCAGGCCCACCAGTATCCGTATCACGAGCCATTCCAGCCGTACCAATTGATCGAAGCCTCGAAGGCATGTTGCTCTGCGTTTCCATCCTGCGCCCCGCCGAAGGTCTTCTCACTGCAGAAGTGGCTCCGATGCAGTCAGTCTCCATTGCAGGGTTTGTGCAAGGAATCAGACCGCCGGCCATTGTGCTTGGGTCACCCCGAAGTTGCAGTAGTACCGAGAGCTGCGAATCAATAAGGAGTAGGAAATAGGGCTTTTGCAATTCGAAAACATTGCATGATAAGGTACAGTTCGAAATTGACATCTAGAAACCCTCGTCGAGGAAGTTTGCATCAGTGGATATTCGAGGAGAGCATGCTGTAAGGTGGCTGAAGCAAGAGCTCTGCAAGTTGAGAAGTGGCTGGCGGGGAATTCAGCCACAGCTGCACGGATCATTGAGTGGCGGGTAGATCGATCTGAAAATGTCTTGGCACGACGCGCTTCAGGGAAGGCGCGTCTTAGTTTGGCGTCCCACGCATCCACGTGAAACCCAGCTTCAACCTAACTGACATCCACACAACCCCAAGCAGGCTTCAAAGTGTCCTGGTATAGCTGCCGTCGTAAACCATGGAGAACTGGTCGCCGGAAGGCCGGGCGGCTATCCAAGATGCCTTCGAAGCATTGCGTGAAACAGTGAGCAAGCAATTTGACAACGGTATGTACACGTAGATGCCCTGACGTATTGATAATGTGATACTAGCTTCTCAACAGAGGTCGAGCAGAGGCTTAAGGAGGACGATCGATCACGCGCATTCCTCACAGATGAGCTCGAAATATTGAGGTCTCGGTCCGACGAGGTTGATCGCCTGGAAGAGGAAAATCGGAAGCTGAGGACGAAACTCCTCCAAATCCATCAGCAGAATCGTTCCGTGGAGTCATCTCGAGGAAGCCCTCGGCCGACGTATGTCACCAGTGACCAAGCCACCAACACAGACCCCGCGTCTGCAGATGCATCTGGAAATGGAGGCGACCTAGAGAACGTGCTGCGGGAAAGCCACAAGCTACGGCGGAAATATGCTGCCCTGGACCAGAACTTTAGGATCCTGAAAGCAGAGTTCAATAAGAGAAGGGACGAGAGGAAGGAGGAGGTCAAGAAATGGGAAGACTATGCGACAGAATTGGAGACGAAGATTAAAGTTCTGGAGCAACGTGATGGTGATGCTGATGCTGCGGCGTACACAGCAGAAGCCCTTCCGGAACAAAGTAGGCCGCGCGCTCACTTAGCTTCGAGGTTCACAATCGATCCTGAATCCGGGATCTTGACGACACCCAGCAACCCGCGGGATTTGCGACAATATTCTGCCGAGAGAGCTCCTGTGCAGCCAGATGACGTTGAGACGCAGGATTTGCCTGCCACAGATTCTACGGAGGGAGAGACGACAGAGGGCAGTAAGGACGCTGATGTTGTTACTCTTCCACCGCTGAGACAGACCGCCAAAACGGATTCAGATATTCGTATCAAACCGGAGCCCTCATCCGACGGGCCTGTTATCGTCTCTGAGCGCCATGTAGGCAAGAGAAAGCACGTCGATTCCTCCTCAGAACAACAAGGACGACGCAGGGTGAAGATTGAGAGCTCGAATCTTACTACCGGCCCTTTCACCAGCCAGCTTCAACAAGAGAGTATGGACCTGGATGAGGTCGGTCAGAGACTAAGCACGCCACGGAAGAATAGATTATTGGCCGATGCCCTGGCTACGCCTGGTCAAAATGACATGGAGCGAGCTCAGGCAGCCGCTCCCGTCTTTGTCAGGCCCGACAACACCAACACTCCGACCACCAGGATACCCAACTCACCAGCGGTTCTGACACCAGTCAACCCTAACGCTCGTCCGGTGCGCCCGTATGGGTTGAACACCGTGGAGAAGCCAATAAGGAAAGGGCTCGCTCAAGGCATAAGGAACCTAGCCGAGGACGGAGTTGTTTATGATGAGACAGGTTGTGGAGAGCCGGCCGGGCTTTTCCGCACTCCGCAACCTCCTGGTCGCTTGAGTACGCTGTTGAATGCACCATCTCCGGAAAAAGCTCCTGCCATAGTACGGTCAGCACCTCGTCTTCGGGATACAGGCCGAACGGTGGAGGATGGACCCCAGTTTCCCGAGCGTCGGGAATTGCCATTCAACAAGGAGCGCCGGGACAGGTCGAAGGAAGCTCCCATCGGTCGAAGGGAGCACGAAGAGAACACGGAGCCTGCCACAGCTCGCGGGCAGTCCCGAAATCGTGCGACTGTCGGGGCACAGCCGTCGCCCCAGAAGGGGTCATTAAGGTATAAACCTGCCACTTCCCTACGGCTCGAGGACTTCAAGGTCAATCCAAAGTTCAATGGCGGTTCCGACTATGCATTCTCGGAGGTGGTCAGAAACAGAGATGACAGAGCCTGTCTGCCCGGTTGTACAGACATGAATTGCTGTGGCCCTCAGTTTCGCGCCATGGCTTTGGCTCAAAAGAACAATGTCGAGCGCACCCCGGTATCAGACACCAAATTGTTTGAGGATTATCTCGGTGACAGAATCACCATCATCTTGGGGATGTCCAAGGCAGAGAAGGAAGACTTGTGGATAGAGGCTAAAACATGGCAACTTGCGAATGAGTTGGGCAAACACCGTCATCGTTACTCTCGAAGGGCATCTCCTCCGGGCTTTTGGAACGCGGATTTCCCTACTACGCAGGAAGACGAGGCGGAGAGGGCAGAAGGCGAGAAAAGGGAGAAGCAAATGATTCAAGAACGATATCGGGAAGCGATAAGAGGAGGGGGGCGCTGGATCTTCAAGGATGAGTGAGGTCGCTGTCGAGGATGGGTTCTCAGCGAGGTGCACAGGAGCATTGTGTTTGAAACAGCAGATGTACATGTTCTAGGCGCAAACTGAGTCGTCGTAACAAGACTTCCAATAGCGTCGAGGCCATGCTAGCATGCATTGTCTATTTCGGAGGGATGAGCGACTGGAATTTCCAAGACTCCAATAACAACAAGAAGTTAAAAGGTAGCTGCGCAGACTCGAGCTATGGATCACCCACAACGCGTGAATCCTTGAGTCCCGTCCGGACACGGAAGAGTGAATGTTGTCCAGCCTCACCGAGCTCACCTCTAAGCCTGTGGGGTGTGTTCACCGGTCAAGCCAGCTATAGTGGGGCCGATTTCGGGCAAATTGCGGAAGAAGAGGCCCAATTCCAGCCTGCGATGATCGAATAGTGATCTGTGCACGAGGCTTCGGCTCAGGCAATCGCATTGCGCCAACAAAGCCCGGAGCCCGCTGCCCGCTAGCTCCAGGTTTACGGTTCTACCTCTCCCGCGCGCGGCTTAATTTTTTGTCATCTCCATTGGAAGCAACCGCACAGCTAACTTCGCAGCCGTCGTCCCATCCCAGTCCTCGACCCTTCACCGTTGCTGGCTTCATCGCAGCTCGCCCCTCCGTGTCTGCGCGATTAATCACCTGTGTCGAGCAACTTGTTCATTTTATTTCTCCCCTCTTTGCTCGTTCGGAATACTTAAGTCGGGCCCATTTTCTTCCCAACGGTTCCCCGCAACCTTCACGAGAGCGACGCACGACTGAAGGCGATTGGAAATATTACCTTCTCGTGCATCTCACACGATTAAAACAACCTAATACTCGATAAACGAACCGACCTCCGACCAATCTGTCGACGCTCCATTGCGAACGCGCCGACAACCGTGTTGAAGGAAGCCGCAGATTCAAGGCAGTGATAGTTCCAGCCGTGGACGATCACTGCAAATACACGACTCCCAAGCCGGCAGGATGAACAATCGTCATCTGCCGGCTGGGCAAGCCATGCCGGGGGGCGGAGGGCCAGGAGGAGGTGTCGACATGGGTGGTGGTCCCGGAGGAGGTAACAGACGGAGGATGCAGCAACAACCGACGTATGCGCAATACCAGCAGTATCAACAGTATCAACAGCAGCCCATGTATCCAAACTACATGAACCCCTACGCTCAGCCGACGCCGTACTACCACCAGCTGCCGCATCAGTACCAGAACGGAGGCATGCCGTCTGGCTACATGCACTATCAGCAACAGCAGCCCTATGTACGGTCACCACAGGCAATGCCTCAACCTCAATATGTCCCCATGGCCGGCGTGAGCGTTCCCCAGCCGTATTCGCAACCGTCGCCTGCTCTGTCAACGCCGTATCACCCGCCTCCCGTCCCTGCTGCCAACCCTGTTCAGACGCCTCCGCCTCCTCCGCTTCCACACGTTGAACCTACGCCCGAGCCTTCAGTCGTCACACCTTCGGTGGTGTCCTCGGTCGTATCTTCATCAGTCGTCACGCCTTTCGCTGAGCCATTCCACCCGGCCGCGGCGCCCCCAGCCCCTGCCTCTGCCACTGCTCCCGAGAGCCCAGAGCTTCCCAAAGATGTAAAGGAATTCCGCGCACCAGTAAGTCCAACAAATCCTATTCATGTTGGCTTCGTAGCTAAACAAAGAAAGCTCCCTTGGACACCTCCCGACCAAGCACCGTTCCCTAGAAGGGCTCCCAAGTCACGGCGACGCAGAAGATTGATGAGCGCGAATGCTCAGAATCTGACACTGCCTGTGGAGCAGCACGAGGGCGCTCTCGAGTCGGCCACCAAAAGCGGCGTGGAGGACAGCCTCCGAGCGAAGGCCGATTCGAAGAAAGCCGCGCCCTGGAGCTCCAAGGACACCGACTCTGAGAGCGCTACCCTGAGAGCAGACTCCCTGACGTCTGAAACTCCTAAGGAGAGTGACAGGTCAGCGACTAGCGTCTCAAACATTGGTAGCCCGAAGGTGAATGTGCCGGGATCTGAGGCCAGACCCACGACAAGCAACTCGAACGCTTCGACGTCCCGCCCTGCCGTTCCTGTCGTCCCAGTCATCCCAGCTCTCCCAAAGAGCAGTCCCAAAGAGGCTAAGGCAACAAGCGTCAGCCAGGCCGTAGAAGAGCCCAAGCAAGCTGCATCTCAAGAGGCGAAGCCTGCTGAAGCAACAGAGGGCACGGAAGTTTCTAGTGCGGAGCAAGAGAAGCTCGAGGCTCCTCCGGCAGCTCCCGCCAAGGCGGCCCCGAAGTCATGGAGCGGACTGTTCTCCGCAGCCGCCGCCGCCGCTGCTCCCAAGGCGCAGCCCACTGCCAACGGCCCTGTTGCTCCGGCGGCGGCCAACGGTGCCACCACAAATGGCGATGGTGCTGTCAACGGTAGCGCACCCACCTTCTCTGCAGGAAACACAAACTCCCTAGCATCTGCCATCCAAGACTTCCGCGTTAGCAATGCTGCCAAAGTTCAGTTCATCGAGCCGAGAGGCCTGATCAACACCGGCAATATGTGCTACATGAATTCAGTCAGTATCCTGTATCTACGAGCCGAGAAATTTACTAATGCCAGTTTAGGTTTTGCAAGTTCTTCTCTTTTGTGCGCCATTCTACAACTTCCTGGATCAGGTCAGCAAGAAGGCTGTACATAAGTTCAAGAGCGACACGCCCGTCATAGATGCCATGATTATGTTTATGAGGGAGTTCCGGGTCATCGACTCGACTGAAACGGTCGAGAAACTGCGCCGGAAGCTGAAGAGCGAGCAGCTGGAGCAATACGGTGATTCGTTCATTCCCGAGTTTGTGTACAAGGCCATCCAGCCTCTCCCGGCGTTTGCTAGCATGAGGGTACGTTACGCCGTGGCCCATTCTCTTACATGTCGCTAACTTTTTTCTACAGCGTGGACACCAGCAAGATGCCCAGGAGTTCCTGGGCTTGATTCTCAACGCCATCGACGAAGAATGCGCGCAAGTGATGTCATCGAGTGGCTCTACCAACGGGGCCGCTGAAACCCGGCCTACATCCTCCGCCGCCAGCGTTATTGAGTCGAACGACGGCGCGGATGGCTGGTTCGAAGTTGGATCGAGACAGAGAGCAGTCGAGACTCGCTCATCCGGAGCCAGCTCGACGACGCCCATCACTCGTCTATTTAGTGGACAGTATCGATCAGAGCTTCGCCGTCCTGGTGTGAAGGACTCGGTGACTACCGAACCTTTCCAATCCCTCCAGCTGGATATTGGTGCACCGTACATTCAGAACGTTGTCGACGCGATCAAGGGTCTGACGGTGCCCGAGAGGCTACAAGGCGATGCTGCCCCCATGACGAAGCAGACTCTGATTGAGACTCTGCCCCCGATTCTCATCCTTCACTTGAAGCGCTTCAAGTTCGACACCGAAGGAACGACCAAGATCGGCAAGAAGGTCGGTTACCCTCTCGACTTGCAGCTCCCCGCGGAAGTTTTGTCAAAGCGACGACGCAACGCTCTTGTCTCCGAGGGTGCTGGCATGCCCAAGTACAGGCTCATCGGTGTTGTCTACCACCACGGCAAGCAAGCCAACGGCGGTCATTACACCGTGGATGTGCGACGGCAAGACGAAAACGAGTGGATCCGTCTGGATGATACGATCATCCGGCGTGTCCGCAGCGAGGACGTGGCCGAAGCCGGTGCGGAGGAGGATGCCAAGGATGCCGGTCGATCGGGCTCTGCGTCGCGTGACGCGTCGACCAACCGGTTCGGTGCCATGGCAGACGACGACGAGGGTGATGATTGGAAGGAGGTCACCACTTCTGCCAAGGGCGGTGATAAGGGCGGAGAGAAGAAGTGGAGCGCCGTCGCCAACGGCAATGGCACCGCGTCCAAGGGCAAGCCGGCCAAGGACAACATCAAGGACAACAAGGTTGCCTACCTGCTATTCTACCAGCGAGTCTGAGCCGACGAAAGGGTAGTCTGGGATCCCAACATTCAACAGCAACCGTCGCGTCGACAGTCGCGCGTGGGGATGAGAACGTTCAGGTGGTGGGCCTGCTTCAAAGGGCGCAGATTGAGCCATATCAAGCAAGAGTTTGAAGTCTACAAAGTAGAAAAAGGTGAAGAGGGGAGAGAGAGAGATAGAGAGGATGCAGCTGGGGTGTGCTGTGGTTGTCTCAAATCTAATTTGACTACACACTCGAAGCGGTATTTCAGCATCTCTGGTAGGATTGGAGGGGGAGAGAGAAGGAAAAAAGCAAAAGTTTACTAGTCATCTGCAAAAAATTTGTAGATGTCTTTTTTTACGGTAGTTAGTGATCCAAGCTAGGAGGTGTGAGACGGTGGTTGGGCTGGAACTTGGGGACGCGGCGTGGGGAAGGGTGGGGGGCGGTTTTTTTTGTCTTTGGGGCGTGGTTCGTCCCGGAGTATGGGGAAAGCTGTGGAAAGGGATCAATGAGATAAGGAAACACGGACTGGGAGGTCTCTGTAACAATAAAACACCATTGATGACGATCTTGGTGGTGTTTCAATCGCTTGGTGATATGTGTGTGAGATGAGTGTGTGTTGTTCCCATCTTCTCCGGTGTAAGCCGCCGGAGCTGAAGTTTTCCATAAGAGGAAAGTGGGGGGGGTGGTTCGACTCTACCTTTTACCTTTGGTTGCGGGAGGAGGTGGGATGGATGATGAAATAAGCAGTTTGCACACAAACCACTCAGAAGTCGTTGTTCCTCTCTCTGTCTCTCACGCACAGCATCGCCAGTTCAGTAGACATATACATCCAGCGCACACCTTTAAATTTTTCCATATCCAGACCTCTTGTAAAGAGTGTAAACCATGGCCGAACCCGCTCAAACCCCGCAATACATTTACAAAATCGTGCCCGAGGCGCCGCCGTCGCCGCTGCCGACCGAGTTCCCCCTCTCGGACCTTGATCGTAACGATGGCTTTATTCATCTGAGTACGGCGGAGCAGGTATGAATGATCTCTCTCTCTCGCTTTTCTCCTTCTTCTTATCCTCAGTTTGTCTTGGTTCATGTCCCCTCCACCCTCTATCTCTGTCCCTCTCTCCGCGCACTTCCCTCTCGAGTCTATGACCTCCTAACCTTCCGCTCTCGAGTTTTACCCTTCACATTCGCCTTCAACTCTCATACTCACAACCACCACCACCACATCATTATACAACATGACTCTATACAACTCCCCGCAAAAAACACTCTCACCCCATCTTATACTCCCTTAACAACCTCCAACCCAGAAGACCTCGCCGTCTGAACCCCCTCAATCATCCTCACACATAATAACAATACTCTCAATAACCCCCTCTTTCCTTCCCCCTGAACCAAACTACCTGAAATCAAACTTACAATGAAAACAAAAGGTCCTCAACACAGCAAACCTCTTCTTCTCAACCGCCACAACCCTGTACCTCCTCAAACTCCCTTACGCGCCCCTCGCCGCCTCGGGCTCGATGAAATGGGAGTTCCCGCCTTCAGGCAAGTTCCCCTCCGCCTTCCCGCACCTGTACGGACGCAACTTTGGCGCCGCCGACGTCGAGGACGCAAAGGGGTTCGAGAGGGCCGAGGGACAGGTGTGGAGTGAGGTTCTGGGTGGTGATGCGTGGCTTGTTTGAGGGGACGTACGGAGGAGGTGAGTGGCCAAGAAGGAGAGAAGAGAAGTTTCCTTTCGGGAGGATGCTTAGTTATGTCTCCCTATGATTGTGGAAAGGGGATGTTTCTCCGAGAGGATTTCAGCATGAAAGTAGAGAGGGAAATTGGGGACGCAGGACGGAGTAGACACGGGAACTTTGGACGGTCTCGACCATTAGATGGGGGTGCAATTGCTTGCCATGGATTTGTTTCTAATGCCATCCGCTATCGCAGGGAGCCCCAAAAAAAAGGCTCCCTCACATGATCCGAGTTGCAAACAAGAAGGACAAAAGATTCTTTTCCCCTCCCAGAGGAATTTTTACTACCGCCGTCGAAGAGCCAACGTTTGCATAAGAAATCTCAGCGCGGTCCCTTTTGACTTCTCATCTTTGCTCCGTCCAACATGAAAAGACTCATAGCAGCCTTAATCTCATATCAAAAAAAGAAAAGGAAAAACGTGTGCAACGTTATAAATCATGCCTCCTTCTCCCCATCCCAGCCAGCCGTGTGTATACCCACGAGGTATCCTTTGCCAAAGCCCTCCGAGCCGACATCCCGCACATGCAAGACAGTAAAGAAAAAGAGAATAAGCCTAAAATGAATGTACAGCCCGGCGATGGCCGAGATGTTACGGCCCTTACTATGATGACCATTTGACGTCCGAACTTGGAGCTCTGCTTCGCCGCTTGTTGGCCATGCTCGTTGGTAGAACAGGTGATGCAGCCGGAGCTGATACGGCCGATGTGTTTCTGCTGAAGTTCTCTTTATTCGACAGAGAACTCTCGGATCTAATCAAAGGAGGCTGCCCAGATGCGCTGCTGGGTCTCGCAAACGAGTGGCGAGGCAACCTGCTTTTGCCCGAGGATGGCCCTGTAGGCATACTTGAGGACATCTCGCCGCTGACCCGCCTGGGAATGCTCGTTGCACCTTCCCTGCTCCGAGGTCGGTATAAGATGGCCTCACGCTCCTGAACAGCAGTCCTTCTCGGGCTCGCGGCCACTTCAATATACGCGCCTCCTGACCCTGGCGGTATTTGTGAAAGCCGATGATGGCGGGGCTGAGATTGCGTCGGTGTGGCAGGCATCGACATGGCATGGTGAAGTCCAGGCGGCGTATAGGACGATTTCCGTCTGGGTCCGGACCCCGAGCGTCGGGATGCTACCGAGCCAGAAGAGCCCTTTCTCTCCGAGGGCATATCATAAAGCTCGCTATCGTTGTGCGACTTGACAAGTTCAGATGCGAGATTTCGAACCAGCACAGCAGTGTCCTTGTCGGCCAGCATTTGGATCGTATCAAACAGAGACCTGACTTGCTTAACATTCAAGGAGCTGCTTCCGTTACCCATGCCCAGCATCTCCGGCTCGCATGCGTCCATAATGTTGCGGACTAGACGGAGTAAATTTAGCCGTACAACGGCCTTTTTGTGGCCTAATCTTTGACCAATGCCGGCAAACATCTCCGGCTTGGCCAGTGAGCCTGATATCGAAGGGCTCAAGCGCAAAAGCTTCAGCAAGGGCTCCAATAGGTTGGCATCGAAAGAGTTGAGCTTGTTTGTGTGGAAACAGGCAACGATGGCGTCTGTAAACTTGCCGTCGAGCAAGTGACTCTCGACTTTGGCCGTTTCTTCCTGAAGCCAAATAAAAATTGCATCCAGCGCCGTAACCTGCCAGTATTGGTCGGCCAACAGTGAGACGTAAAAGTCCAGTCCCTTGTTCTGCCAGAGGTATCTGCGACCCTTGCTTCCCGAGTGGGCCATGTCGCATAGTATGGGCAATGCGAACTCCTTTGGCGGCCGATCTGTGTTCATGATTTTCATGAGCAAGGGAATGATACCACCAACAGCAGCGTCCTCCTGTCGCTCCTTGCTCAGACGGCAGAGGTTGAATAGGGTATTGAGGACCTGGTTGGAGATCTCTCGGAAGTGCTGGTGTCCCCTCTTCATGCTGTAGCCGAGAACATCAATCAAAAACTCAATGGCGTCAGCTGTGTGCAGCGTTTCTATCGTCGTAGACAGCATGGAAAGGTTCTTGATGAATTTCAACATCGTGATTTGGTGATTTGGTGTCATTCGTCGCAAATCCTTCAGAACGCCTGTGAAGTTATTAGTAAATGACATGGCTGAATCTGATAGGAGACTTACTCTTCAACACTTGCCGATCAGCGACAACTTCCTTGACGTAATTCTCAGCCTGAGAAAATAGGTAAAAGATGTTGACAATCCGGCCCTCTATCAGTTCGGAGAGCTCATCTTCTCCCTCCTCATCGAGGACCCTGTGGAGCACCAGAGCAAGGGGATAGAGAATCTTGCTTCTCGAAAAGATTCTGCAAAAGTCGTTCTTCGGCGTTGGGCCCTGAAGCTCAAAGACGTTCCAGATGCCGTTGACGCCAATCAAGACTAGATCCCGAGCATCGTCAAAGTCTTCGTCGAGGAACTCGACTAGGACATTCAAACCACCAGCGCTGACGAACATCTGCAAGGTCAACGTTGACGTCTGGTACATTTGCCGAACGAAAGCTGCTGCTTCGAGTCTAATTTCGTTGGAATACTGGCGGGCCGAGAATTTAGTGATGATCGGAATGCCACCGACGAAGCAGAGATTTTCCTGGATCTCGACATCGTCCAAAATAATCTATCAAAGATTTAGCATGGTACCAACGAATGCCACAAGGAAAATGTAACGTACAGTGTTGACGACCTTCAGGAGAGACAGGATCATCTGCTGCCTGCTCTTAACTGTACACGGCTCGAGAAGCTCCAAAATCGGCAGCAAGCCATGAGCACTGAGGATGAGATCTTTGATCTCAGTGTTTTCCCATAACAGGGCGAGCTGAACACATCAGTAAGACGCCTCGCAGGGCACAAAGGCTTGGAACTCACCAGGTCTTCAGATAGCTCGCACAGCTTTTCCTCTCCTTCTGACGTTTTCAAAGACCGCACGAGCTCTTCTACCTTTCCTGCCAGCCTGGCGTGTCTGTCCCTGGCGATATTTGCTTCCAGGTCCATTTCGTCCCACCCTGGGTCCATGGACGCAAAAGGATCGTCCTCATCCTCGTCGTCTCCGAGCCACGAGTTGTTGGAATACTTGGACAACACCATGAGGCCGCCATCTTCTGAGCCTCTGTCACTCTCCTCCCTCTCTGTGACCGCATCTTCGGGACCGAAAATGTCGGAGAAATCTTCGTCACCTTCATCCTCGGCAAATTTTTGAATTTCAATCGATGATCTCGTCCTTCGCATGGGCCGATCAGGCAAAACCGAAGGCCGCAGCTTCGCGCTAGGCGGCCGTCTTGAGCTTCCCGGGACAGGCGATTGTGTCGAACGAGGCAAGCTTGTGAGATCTGAAGGGTGAAATAGCTGAGGAGAGTCGACTTTTTTGATGAAAGGGTTCAGTCCACCATCGTTGAAATCGTTTTCCATGAACAAATCCGAGTAGTCTTCTGTGTTCTGTTCCCTGAAGGCCAAATCTGGAGGAGCTGGTATCTCAAACTTGCTGGGTCCTAACTGCGGCTTGACGGGAGATTTGGGACGAGACGGGTTTCTCGCATGGCCAGCCTTTCGCGGACTTGGCTTGGGCGGCGACTGCTGCTTCATCGGCTCTGGGTACTTGTCACTCTTCTTGCGAGGTGTCGGACGAATTGTCTGTTCCTGGAACTCGAAATCTGTAAACTGCCCCGGCCCCTTGATAGTCAAGAGTTCCCCTTCAAAGTCGTCATCGTAACTTTCAGAATCGTTGCGAGCATCCGTGAGCGAAGCAAATGCTTTGAGCTTATCTGCAGAGAGCAACCCGCCAAAGTTGTCTTGTGGCTTCAAATGAGGCAAGTGCAGTGCGCTCGGAGAAATGGCCGTTGCAAAGTCGTTGTCCCAATTGTCGTCATCTACTCGCAAGTCAATATGCCGTCTTTAATCGGACTAGAACCACAACATAATGATTGCTTACCAGCAAGCTCTGGAGACCTAAAGGCTTCGGGTGTTCGTCTCGGTTTCGCGAGAGCCAGAGGTCCTTTGGGCTGAGTGATCAGGCTCGGTCGGAGCGGTTCGTTGGCGCTGTATCTCGACCCGGGATGACCTTGCATCCCGGGAACCCCGCTGTCGGAACCGGTGGACGCCCTAAGTGAGCTCTCGGACGACTTGAGAGCCTTATTCCACTGTTTTACTTCCTCCACAGCTTGACTGAAATTAGCTGGCGCCTTGGAAACGGGGGCATCGCTTCTTCGGCATCCGATGATCCACGCGTGTCGTAAAAGTTTTCTCGCCGTGACTCTTAGGTTTGGATCTTTTTGGAAGCACTGCATCAAAAAGTCGCGAGACGCCTATGTCGTGTTAGTCATACGTGTCCCAGGCGGAGAAAAGGGGGGCACGGGGCGCAAACCGGTGAAATGCCCTCAGGCAATGGCGGATGGTCATCATTAACAATGGCAAAAAGCGCGGGCATAGCTGCAAGATTATGATACGGCGGCCTGCCCTGCAGCAACTCAATGACTGTGCAGCCAACACTCCAAATATCAGACGCAGGACTGGCGCCGGAAAGTTGAATGATTTCTGGTGCCATCCAGTAGGGAGTACCAACGACCTGTGCTTCCTTGTCTTGCCCGCCTGCGAGTGTGCTCGTCGAAACTCCAAAGTCTGCGAGCTTGACTTTGCCGTCCTTGGTGGTGAGGATGTTGGCGCCCTTGATGTCTCGGTGGATAACGCCCTGATCGTGAAGATACTGCAATCCTTGCAGAACCTGTGTCGTGTAGACACCGACCAAGTTCTCGGGGAACTTGCCATATGACTTGCATATTGAGTGCAGAGAGCCATTCTCACAGTACCTGGACCAACATGTCAGCTATGATCGGATGAAGTCAGAAATCAAAGCTCGACCTACTCGAGAATGATGTTGAGACAGTCTGCCGATTTGACGAAGCCAATGTACTTGACAATGTTGTCATGCTACAAGCACTATTAGCTCAAGCGCCCCTGTATAATTTCTTAAGTCGGGAGCACCTACATGCAAGTTCTTCAAAAGATCGATTTCAGACTAGGTAGGACAAGGTCAGTCTCGGCATCCCACCGACAAGACAAGCGAGTGAGGGGCAAAGTATACCTCAATCATGCGCAACTCGCTCTTGGGCAGATCAGCAAGCTTAATCTGCTTGACGGCAACAGCCTCGCCCGTTCCCCAGTTGAAGGCCTTGTAGACGGAACCAAAGGCTCCCTTGCCGAGGCATTCTCCCAAACGCTGTATCGGGAAACTGGTCAGCTTTTGCGGCCCTCAAGCGTGGTTTCTCCTCCCCCAAATACATCTCTTCTTCTTTCCCTCTCGGACGAGTCCTCAGAGCCGGGTATACGCACATAATCCTTCAAACCCGGGTCTTGCAGCGCGGAGCTCTCTCTGGGGCCCTGTTTCTCCTTTCGCGGTGTTCCTGAACTCCTCTCGCGGGAGGCGACCACGGCGGCCCTGCCGTTTACATGGTACTGACGCTCGACAGAGGACGAGGCCGACGACGGCGGCGAGGGATTGGGCATGGTGGTTGGCAGACGGAAGGCCTGGAGCAATCACCAGGCTGATATCTCGTAGTCGGGGGTTCGAGGGTGTCGGCATGAACCGTCGCAAAGCAGAAGCGATTCCGTAGAGGAAGGACCTGGCCTTCTCGAAATAAGGAAAGCCGTGCAAGAGGATCGTGAGGTCAAGCGAGCGGCGGTTACGGCAAAGGTGAGGGCGCGCTGCACATTGCCCGGCAGCAGGACGGCATGCCAGTCGGATGCAGTTCGGGGACGTTATTCTCGATTCGTCGGGGCTTCGTTCTTCCTTGGTGTCTGCGGTAGAGTAGTCGTTTAGACCACGAAAATGTCGGTGGGCATGCGGCGTGTGAGGAGAGAGAGAATGCCGGTCGAACGAGGGTGGTGGTGACGTGAGGGCGGGCGCGCAACTGGTGGGAGCGATTTCCCCAAACGCGGGAGGCCCAGACTGGTGCGAAATGACGGCAGCGAAAACACACAAAGAAAACAATCGTGGGTGTGTCGTAGGCTACCCTTGGAGGTTGCAAAGGCCAGCCAGCTAGTGCCTGCGCTCCGCGATTCGTAGGCAGGCAGAGGGGCAAAGGAAATTCGGATTGCCGTCCGCTGTCGGGTTTCACGTCGTCGTCGCTGCAGTCGTCAACGACAGCCGGTCGATCGGGTCAGAGGCGGTCGGTCTGCCGGTCGGGAGCGGTGGAGGGGTTTGGGGTGCAAAGGTCGAGTAAATGAGCGAACGGGGAATTGGGCGGCGGGCGGGCGGCGAAGTCGTCGGGGAGGTGGTGGGTTGGTTTGGCAGATATGATGTCGGAGGGGTTCCCGGGGTGTGGAAGGGATGTGGGCATCAACAGACAAATGGAACGGAAAGAAAAAAAAAAACTACACGAGACGAAGTATCAGCACCGCACTCTCTGAGCTGAGGCTGGAGCTTTTGGGGAAAATGATGTTTTTTGTGAGAGATGATGTGTGAGTCTGGGATTAGCTAGTTTTACACACGCATACGCACACCAAACACATCAGGTACAGGCGCGGGCCAGAACAAATGGTACGGGACGGGAGAGAGACGAGAGCTAAGGAAGGTACGGATAGAGAGAGATTCAACTTGCTGGTGCTGACGCACTCAACCGCATTTGGCTCTCTCTCTCCAAGGCACTTCGCTGTACAAGTGGGAAGGGACGGTGGAAACGTCAGGTCGGGTCAGGTCCAGTAGAAGTGGCATTGGGCGAGTGCCATCACTGGTCAGGTAGTCGCAGGGCAGCGATGCACCCAGGTACCTCACCACTATCTATTCAGGCACAATGTTATGGAACTTGATGGCACCAGGTCCCGTCACTATCACAAACACCACCTCGCCATTATTGACGGTACTATCACAATCACCTACCCCCGGGAAAAGCAGATCGATGCAGTGTGATGGCATGTCTTGGCTGCCTCTGGGATTATTTCCCAACTGGCCCTTGTCCATCAATTTGAGCCGGGTGCCATCGGTGCTGAGGAGCAGGCGGGGGCCCTTGGAAGGTGGGACACCTCAAGGCTTGCCCAGGGCAGTCCGGCACGCTTCCATTCCAACTTCTCGCGCTAGCAACGCTAGAAGCTCTCGCACGCCGCCCCAGGGCTCCGCCAGCGCGCTAATACGCACCCGACCTGAACTGGAAACAACCAAAGGATCGTTCCGACCTGAGCTTCAACCTTCTTCCTCTCTCATCATCACTTAGGTTCACCTTGGCTACTTATGAACGGCATATCGAACATGAACGAGCCTAACTCAATTGATCGGCTGTCGACTCTGAACTTCCATCTTTTCTTGGTTCTCCATGGTCAATGCGCTCCATGTCTAGAAACCTTGCCCACGCCTTACACAGACACATTTCATCCTGCATGATCTTCCCCAGATATGGCACGCGCCTACGAAATAGATACCTTACATTCTTTCTCATGATGACAATCTACAAATACACGAATCCACCAATTGTTTTGTGAGCACCGCTCTTCGCCGTGGTAACGGCGTGACAGTGTCTCGTCTAGACAGATCAACATATCCCGTTACGGTAATACGGATACCTACCCCTACCTTCACCCATGTCAGCGACAGGGCCACAAACTCCCCCTCTCATTACCTTACCTTGCCTTACCTGACGTCGTTTTTGTTCTTATTCAATCTCTCGTGGAATTTACTCCGTAATTATCTCACTCTCTTCTTGTTCTTGTTCAGTATCCATACAAATACTGCCCCATCCAAGCGCTTATGAGAATTCACCTGCCAGACAAGGACAGGAGGATGACACTAGCCGCGCTCGCTCACACCCACGTCCACACACACAAGTTCTACCTTAAGGTGAGGTGATCAGCGCGGGAACAAAGCACACTAAGGCACGCCGCCGCCTTCGTCGTGACATGTGAGTGGCCAGTCCCAGCGACCTGCGCCGAGCCGCGAACGTCTTCACCAAATCCCAAGAACCACACCTCTTTTTCTTTCACGATCCTATCCGTACAGTATTTGATTTGCGTAATCATCAATGACTGAATTGTCAATAAGAAATAACTCCCTCCAATGCTCCAACATCCCATCTCACTTCTCAAGCATGCTGCCAATATTAAAAGGAACCCAAAACAACACAACACGAGCCTTCCATATTGAGTCGCAAAACACATTCCTGAGCCTCCCCCGCTCTAGAGTGAAGAAAGATATAAACTCCCATACTCCGTAGATCCGTAGATCCACCAGCCGGATGACCCAAAAGAGAAAACAGCAGAGACATGAACATGCCCCTCGCGGTCTCACCTTCTCGACTGAGACATGGGGAGATCACTGATTGAACCCACTCCAAAGTTGGTCACGTTCAATGTCACAAAGCATACCAGGGCACGTCAACCAACAAAAATACGAGCTCTTCGGGAAGAGAGTATGACCAACGGCCACTCCATTTCGTCTTGATAGTTCTCGCCTCGAATAGCATAGATCCTCTGCATCTTTGATCTGTCCTGTCACGCTTCCATCACGATACATGTATTATACAGATGGCCCGCCCAGATACCTGCATGGCGCCCGTTAAAAACCCAACAGTGAGTGACCCTGACCGCCGCCCATGGCAGGTCCTATAAGCCCCTTATACTCCAAACATCATGCCTTGGGAAGCCTCTTCTAGTTCCCAGGCTTTTTCGCTTTTATCCTGTCAAACGTGGAAAAAAAAAATATCATGCATAATCCCGCCTTCTTCAAGATTCCTCTGGCAGAGTCCGGGATAGCCCGGCACCTGCCCACCACTCGTCGGGAATGTCTTGCCGCCGCGCAAGATGCCGTACAATCTCCTGCATGCCCTCCAGCGCGTTGTCGTTGGATGATTCGGTGCGGCTCGGGGGCCCTGCCTCGTCGCCATCCCCTTGGCCGCCTGCATCGCGAGACTCCTCGCTTGAATCTCTGACAATGTGGTCGAGCAACTCCGGTAGCGGGGTGGGATCACGAGTTGCGATTCTGTAGTGCCGAGCAAGCTCCAGTCGCCGGCGACTTCGCATCTCTTCAATGTCGCGGCTACTCATAGCCCTCATAGCCCCATCACCACGAACAAAGGATATTCTGCTCGGATCATTCGCATCCAAGTCGGCGACAAACCGCCGGTGTCTGGACGGATAGTTCATCGTCCAGTGATCGGGCCAGCCCCTCCCCATGTGCAAGTCTTCATGGCCCTCACTATCCGAGTTTTCAAGTCCGGATTCGCAAGGTTGTTCAGTAGACTCCTCAGCCCTTTCGGGTCTATCTACAGACGTTCGAGATGATGCGCCGGCGCTCTGTGATTGCGATGCAGAAGCGGACGCAGACGCCGAAGCAGAGGCGAAGGACGAGCCAGCGCTGGGAGGCTGCGGGTCCGGCGTAAGTGTAGTCAACAGTGTGTCCCAGACGCCATCCTCATCAGGGCTGATGCTTCTGTTACGGTCGCCAAGGCCGTCTGCAAGAGAAGCTTCGATCAAGTGTCCAAATGGACGAATCCGGCGTACCCGCCGCGATAACGATGCGCGGTCAGGTTGCGATTCCAAGTCCGGTCTACGCATACGTCCTGCGAACCTGGCAGAAGTTGCATGCTCGGGACTACGGTCAAAACGTGCTGCAACTGGCGGGGCGGGCTACTTAGTATGTTAGTCAACGGCGTACTCCGAAGTCACAGTCCGACAAAGCCTACCATTGACATGCGATCGAGCTGCGCCCGACGGAATCTCCGTCGTTCTCTTGAGTTGGCGTGTGATGTTGAGCCCTCAAGCTGAGCCCGGTCTGGTTCCTGCCAATTGGCGTCCTCTTCCCCGGTCGGGGGTGTGACGGTAACCCCGCTGGAGAGCCTGGGCATACGGTTCAATACCCATTCATCGCCGTACATGGAGATCAGACGAGCTTCGCTGGGTTCATTGCTATCGGCTTGACGGTTGCGTGCTTCGTTTACACGTTCGATGATTTCAGCAGCCGGATTACGGCGCTCGGGCACCGGAGGGGTCGATCGCGAGGCGGGCGCAACATATGCCTCCGGGGGCGGAGGGTGGCCAGACTCGATCCATGGATACCGGGCGCGCGGAATAGGCTCGGGGCCGGGAGTGGGGTAGTTGTCGCGGAGTAGAGCGGCGCGACGGCGGAAGGGGCGCGCGTCGTCGGTGCGGCGGCTGCGGCGAATGGTAGAGCGAGGATGTCGAGTGGCTGCGGACTTGTCACCGATTTGAGCGGGAACATCTGACTCGACAGGAGCGATGAAGAGCCTGCGGATGGGAAGATGCGATGTTAGTGATGGGATGCGAGGCCAGGGTATGAAGCAGTCTGCATTCACCGCGACTGGGTTGCAACTCGACGGCGACGACGACGACGACGACGACGTGGCCAAGGCAGTCTTTGGAAGCAGTCGACGAATCGCAAGCGAGCGTATGCGGAGGATTTATGATGAACGAGATGGATATGGATGGAGGCATTGGAGTGGAAGCGATTGCGATTACGCGATGCGACTGGGCAGGCCGAGATTGAGCCAGCGTCCCACAGGCCAGGCGCAAAGGCAAAGGTAATGCAGCGCGACCAGGAAAGCCGCAGGGGTAGGTGAGAAACTTACGGGAGTCCCATTTTGACCGACTAATAGCGCGCGCCCGACGAATGAATTCAAAGGCAGCGGGGATGATAGATCGGTGGCGCAAAGTTTCGACTTGATCGCAAGATGGCAAGATTGATGTGATTGTGGTCGTGATGAGAGTGCTGGACGATGGGGCCGCGATACCGTGTTTCGCGATGGATTCGCGATGGAATTGGCGAGTTGCGTGAAGCGGAAATGGCTTTTCTTCGTGGGGCGGACAGACGGGAAGGCGGGAGCGAGGATTGCCCGGGGACTTTGGGACTTAGGTTGGGGTATTAGGTCAGGTCAGTGACGGATGGGGACGGGGCCACTGGGGATGGACGTGGATTGACGGTCAAGAACGAAATGGAGTGAGGACGGGAGTCGGGAGGGGGGTAAAAGGCAGAAAGGCTCCGGGACAATTAAAAAACGAAAAAAAGGAACAGGAAGGAAAATGGGAAAAGCGCGGGTCTTTGGGGGAATAGCCGCTTTACTTCTTTTTTGTGAGTGGCTGGCCACGCCATCTCTCCCCGGTCGCAGTCACGGAGTTCTGCCTCTCTGCCTCTCTCTTTTCCCCCCCTGTGGCGCGGCTTCATCAAGCAAGTCATCTTTGGCCAATCACGGGGGCTTCCCATTTCACGGTTAGTGGTCCGTGGTGA
The DNA here is from genome assembly GCF_027942845.1 of Colletotrichum fioriniae. Taxonomy (NCBI): domain Eukaryota; kingdom Fungi; phylum Ascomycota; class Sordariomycetes; order Glomerellales; family Glomerellaceae; genus Colletotrichum; species Colletotrichum fioriniae. The sequence continues at coordinate 2,686,466 of NW_027076841.1, forward strand.
GCCTGCCACTCCTGCCCTCCTCTATTGTCTGCATGCCTGCCTCCAATGGAAGTGTGGCTGGAGCGGCACTTGCTCACTTGGGTGCATTTTGAAATCGAGTACATACCTGCCTTGGCTCCTGCTCAGGTACGTACTCCTGGCATTATTGCTCCAGCAGGAACCTTGCCCAGAACCTGCTCAGGTTGAGCTTCGTTACTGCCGCGTGCCTGCTTGCACCCAACGGCAGCCGCTCCGTTCACGTTCAGGATCAGATGTAAATGGAAGATTGGAATGCTCAGTCATATTCATTCGCTGACATCGTTTGGCGCCTGTCACGACTCTCATGATCCAAGACCCATCATTCCCACAGACTTGCAGTGACTCACTTCTGAGAGGTTAGAAAAGCAACAACCAGCTGTTGCCGGGCTACGAAGTCCGAACAGCCCTATGCGAAAAGTGTCCGTCGGATCCAGAGCCGAAACCGAGATACGAATAGGCCGTTGGTGATCCTCCGGGCTTTGACACCCGGACGCTGCCATCACTTCGTCACCTTTCTAACAAACCAAAGACATCGCCGAGGCGAAGGACAGACAGCATGGCAATGAAAGGCATCAGCCTAGGCCTGCATCGCATCTCGCGAGCCCTCGAGGGTGTCCCTCAGAAGTGGGATGCTATTCATGTCGCCGGCACAAATGGGAAAGGCACCACTTGCACATACCTATCAGCCCTGTGCAAGTCTTTCGGCATCTCAAACGGCCTCTTCACCTCGCCCTATCTAATCGAGCCACGCGACGCCATTAAGATCAATGGCACGCCCGTGGCCCAAGACGTCTACGTCGACGTCAACCGCAAGATCCTTGCCGACGACCAGGCCCGCCTATCCCAGGATGCCACCCAGGAGGCCCTCAGCCTCTTCGAGGTGACCACCCTCATCGCCTTTGGCGTCTTCAGCCGCGCCGACGTGCAAATGGGCATAGTCGAGGTCGGTCTTGGCGGCCGCCTCGACTCCACAAACGCCCTCCGCCGTAAAAGCGTCACCGTCATCACAAAGATCGGCCTTGACCACCAGGCCTTCCTCGGCAACACCTTGCCCGAGATCGCCAAGGAAAAGGCCGGCATCATGATGGCCGGCGTGCCGTGCGTCGTCGACGGCAGCAACCCACCCGAGGTCCTCGAGGTCTTCCGGAAGCATGCCGCGAGCGTCTCGGCGCCGCTGCACCTCACCACGAGTCAGCCCGGTCTGCTCGAGACTCTGTACGACTCGGAGCTGATGCCGCATCAGGCGCAGAACATGGCGTGCGCCATTGCGGCTTTCCAGCTCGCTTATCCGCACCTCAATCTTTCTGTGGAAAAGGCACTGCCGATTCTGAAGGACGTCAGTCACCTGGGGAGGCTATCGTGGCTGAATATCGAGGCGAAGCATCCGTCGCGCAAAGGAACCCCCATCCTCATCGACGGTGCTCATAACCCACAGTCAGCCGAGACGCTGTCCACGTACGTCGAGCGACGTCTGCGAGAAGCCGATAAGCCTGTGACGTGGATCGTGTCGGTATCAAAGCAGGACGGAAAGGATGCCGGCGGCATGCTGCGCACGCTGCTCAGACCCGGAGACAACGTCGCCTCCGTGGGCTTTTCTCGCCGAGAGACGATGCCCTGGGTTGAGCCTTTGCCGATTGAGACCTTGAGGGAGATGGCCTCGAGCGCGGGCGCCAAAGAGGTATTTGAAAGCAGAGACGGTCTCGAAGAAGCTACAAGATGGGCTGTCGAGACCGCCAAAGGTGGCTCAGTTGTCTTGACGGGGAGTCTCTATCTAGTTGGTGACGCATATAGAATCTTGTCGTGAACAGTCACTGGATAATCAAAAGTAATTATGAATTGGAAATTTCGCTAGTGTATTGTCTATCATAGATTCCCAATGCCTTTGGAGTGCCATGTAGTAACAGTGCGCGGCGCCAACAATGGTGACAGCTTCATAGCAACGTAAGTAGTATTTAGCACTTTGCAAGCCTTGACGTGTAATGGAGAACTTTCACCGCTACAACATCACATGATCCACAATCTAATGCACATCAAATCCCAATCCCTAAAATACACCAGCACTATTTCCTCGCACGTATTGAAAAACAAGCCTTGAATAAAAGGGGGAGCATATCAAAAGTATCGAAGCCATGACAACAGCACCCGCACCAACCAACCTCATCGTCGTCTGCTGCCACGGCATCTGGACTGGCGGCCCCACCAACGGCCGTGCCGAGTCCGAATGGCTCATCGCCGACTTCCAGGCCAGCGAGACCCCGACGTTTGTCGAGCACATCAAGGCCGGGCTGACGGCGCTGCGAGACGAGTACCCGGCTTCCGCGCTCGTGTTTTCGGGGTACGTAGCTGCAGCCGTAGTCCAACCCACCTATGATTTCTTTCGTTCGAGTGTTTGGAGTATTTGTTGCTCATCAACTGATTTTCGTCATTCTCGTCCGTTTACATTTTCCGACCTAAAGATCTTTGGTTTCTTTTTTGTCGAAACAACATCTTAACCCCCAAAATTTGTACCAAGCATAAAACTAACGAATCGTTCAATTCCCAAAGAGGTCCAACACGCAAAGAAACACGCCTCTCGGAAGCAGAATCCTACGCCAACCTCGCCGCCGCTAACAACTACTTTGGCATCCTCCTCCTCCCTCTTCTTCCCCCCCTACTAATTCCTTCACCTCATCATCATCCCCTCCCATAACATCCCTCATCCACACAGACACCCTCGCCCTAGACTCCTACCACAATATCCTCCACTCCCTCCTCCTCTTCCGCCGCCTCTACGCAACTTACCCCCAAACCCTAACAATCGTAAGCCACGCCTTCAAAAAGCCGCGCATCGTCGACGGCCACTGCGTTGCTATAGGGTTTCCTTTGGGGAGGATCAGGTATGTTGGGATTGATCCGCCGGGGATGAAGGGCGCTGGTGCTGCTGCTGCCTCGGTCACCACGAACGCTGCCCCTGAGGAGGAGGAGGAGGAGGAGGAGGAGGAGGAGAGAGAGGATGGTAAAACAAACGACGGTGGTGGTAATGATTCCAAAGTGGGAGCCATTGCGGGCGTAAAGCACGCCGCGGACGAGTGGACGGTCGACCCGCATGGCGTTGGGCCGAGTTTATCGGGCAAGAGGAGGGCGAGGAATCCGTGGGGTCTGCAAGATACCCTTTTTGCGAGCGAGAAGGAGAGGATACAGAGTGAACTCGCTACGAGGTTTGTAGACGGGCATGAGGCGCTTGTGGAAGATACAAAGAGGCCGTGGGCTTAGAAGATATGTATACACACACATATATATACGTACATACATATTCAACCCCTCATCTTTAATCCCCTTAACTCCTTGACACACATTACTTTGCTTTGTACGTCTCTCAAATCTTCGGCCTCTCTCCAGCCCCTGCGCCGCCGGCATCCCTCCCAGCAACAGCATCAACCAAAAACCTAACCGAATCCTCCACCATCCCCTCGCTAAACGCGTGCCCGACCCCTTCATACACCTTATTCTCGACCTCGACCCCAGCGTCACGATACCACGTCCCCGTCGCGGCCGTCAGAAACTCCACAAAGGGCGCAGACATGGCGTACGGGACAAGCTTATCCTCGCCGCCGGAGCAGACGAGGAATTTCTTACCGTGCAGGCGCAGACCGTCCAGGACGCCGCGTAGACGCTTCTGCTCTTCGTTGTCTTCGGTGGCGAGACTGTCCGGGGCGGGGACGGCACCGGCACCAAAGAGGATGCCCTTCGGATCGTGACGCAGACAAGAGGCCACAAGGTCGGGCGGGAAGTCCCTGCTACCCAGGAAGGAGGCGCCGTTGTCCTGCACGGAAAAGGTTGCCAGCTTGGATAACCTCGCGCGGTCCGACAAGAGAGCTGTTTGTTTTCCATCACATCGAATCAGCCTGGTTTCTTCCTTTCTCACTCCTCAAACCTCAAAAGACAACATGCCTCCTGTCCGCAAGGGGGGAAAGAAGAAGAAGAAGAAGAAGAAGAGACTCACCCATATAATCAGGACACCCAATAATCACAACCCCAGCCTCAACCCTCTCCTCCCTAAACATAGTCTGCCACGCACTATGCCCGCCCAAACTCACACCCAGCACGAGATGCTTATCAATCTCCCACCCCTCCGCCGCCTTCCCATCCCTCAGCCCCAGCTCCATCTTCACGTACCCCTCCACAACGTCCAAAAGCCCCTTCGTATCCGCCACCATGCCCGAAACCATCCCCCACATGTCCAGCGCGTGCGTCTTGTTCCCCTCGCGCCAGCTATCCCTCGCCGTCGCCGACGCCGTCCTGGTGCCGTGGTTCTGCTGGTCAAACGCCACGGCGATGAGGGCCCTTCCACCGCTGCCGCTGTTGCTGCCACTGCCAGATGCAGAAGATGATGATGACGACGACGAAGACTTCTCCTCCCATCGGGAAATCACCCGGCTCGCGATATCTTCCATATCCTCCTTGGCGCGCAGGCGCGGGTGATGAAGCCACAGGCACGACACCGCCGACGGCCGCTTCTCGCGCGCGATGAGCTCCTCGAGCCCGTAGACATCGCACAAGAGGCCCGACATGTGGATCGTCGTCCTGGAGACGGCGGGCGGCGGGGTGGACGCACGCATCGGGTTGTGCGTTGCTGCCATGGCTGACGTTGCTGTACCGAGGTAGTACGCCGAGGACTTTAGGTATGGGTAGATGGGGATGATTCCTTCAGGAAAGGAAGAAATGATGTTGAGAGACTACTGAGAGAAGCGGAGTTTGTGTGGGATGGAGAGGTGTAAGTGAGAGGGGAGGTGAGGTTGGAGTTGCCGAGGCCCCAGAAAAGACGGAGTTGCGACGGAGCGAGCGCAATGTCAAAGTGGATGCGCCCGGTGGTTGTGGTCTAGCAGCTTACAGCCCGTCCGAACCTCAACGCCGATCATGTAGAGACCAAATTTGCATCATGAACCATCAGGCGCAGGTCATCAACAATAGACATATTTCCAAGACCGTCGATTTTAAAAATGAGTTTCCTAATGTAGGTATTTGGAAAAACCCAGGCACTACTGGCAGTGCTCTCAAGCAACAATCGTCAAAATTCCCTTTGGCTATTCAGCCGAGTCCGCGAGTAAAAGAATCGCCGTTCGAGCATGCAGACTTCCACCCCATAAACGCCGTATTTCTGTGCCTGTCCTATCCCCTTTCCGTGCCCTTAGCCCGTGTGTCATTACGACCTATGTACGCTGATCGATCAGTTTTTTGTTAACCTGCCTGGGCAGACTGCACTCATTAAATCCTGAGAACATGGAGTAAGCCCCCATGTCTTCGAGAAGCAGATGTTGTCGAATTATTTCGCAAGTGTTGATAAACTCGCTCTTAATCCATCTTCCAGTGGTTTGTCAGACCACCATCGTGATCCTCGTTGCCCAAGTACAACTCGATTGCGTACAGGGTCATTGTTGCTGCTACGTTTGTCCAGCACCAGACGTTGCCTCCGGGGTCGCCTCCTCTCAGCGTCCACCCATCTGGTCCATCATTGGTTGAGAAGTGTTGTAGAAGCAAGCTTGTGTACATGGCAATGAGAATCGAAGGCGAGAAGTAGGTGATGATCCCAAGAAGCCAGTTGGCAGCGTCTGATTCTTCCAGAGTTGGTTCCTCCATAAGAGCCCTCGCTCCCGACTCGCGGACGGCAGGAATAATGCGGGTAGCGCAGTAAAAGACAAGAAGTCGGAAGGCGAGCGAAATGATGACAGAGGGCGTAATGGTCTGGAACGCCGCGTAGAGAAGACTGAGAGACGAGTGGACGGCATGGGGAAGAGAGCCGAGCACGTGGAGTAGAGTCGAGTAAGATGCCATGATAATCGGAGGCAAAGGTGGGAAATCGGGCTGTGAGGACTGGTGTTGATCCGCATCTGTGGACTCTGAGGGAAGGTAGTCGGTGAAGATCTGGTAGACGCAGAGGACGACGTATGCGAAAAGCAAGGACGACTCGACAGGGTTGCCGCGCCCGCTGCCAATTCCATACGCGCAGAGGAAAAAGGCTGAAGTCATCGTGACGCCGATCAAGATGGCATCAGAGTTGTCAATCCAAGGGAAGTGGGCGACACGCCAGAGGAAGTACACGGCACTCGCAAGCACGCTGCCAGAGATAACGAGCAGGATAATCTGTCAAAGCCGTCAGTAAGTCTCGCAAAGAGTCAGAGTATGTGATCCGAATCTATGGGACTACAGCAAGGCCAGGCTGTTCGTGCGAGCTTGGGTCTCACAGAGTCGGGAGCACAGGAGAGGGGTTCCACGTACAATCCAAGTATCGCTTCGTCCTCTGTTGACGAGCCATTTGGTGATCTGTCCGGCAGCTTGAATGACAAGCAGAGTGCAGAATCCCTCGAGAAGCTGGAAGACGGGACTTGAGTACCTCAACGTCTTATCCCAACCGCCCAAGGTTATAGTCTCAATAACACCACCCTCACCAAACACCCACTCGCCCCATGACGTAGACTTGGAAGTAGTAATGCCTTGCAAAGTCCGCTCCACCCAGTTGGTAGCTCCAGCGTCGACGGCGAAGCGGCTGAGGGCCCAGATCAAGAGTCCGGGAATGACAACCCACTGCGAGAGGCGAAGAATGACGGATATAGCCCAGCGAACGCGCGACTTTGCGGGGGTGACGACGGCGATGGTCGAGTAGATAAAGTAGAAGGCGGAGAGGGCGAGACTGTAGGCCAGTCCACTATCCCTACCGCCGACATCAAAGGCGACGGGTATGGAGAGGACTATGCTCAGCAGGAAGATGGCACTGGCGACGATTCGGAGGAACCACCACATCGGCGCGACGAGCTGGCTTGCTGGAGCCGCGCCGACAGAGGGGTTTGTTTCTGACGATGGCCGGCCACTTTGGACGGCGAGTCGGCGTGGTCACGACCGGTCGAGGGAAGCGACAAATAGAAGCGCTCGTAAGTGTCGTCGCAGACTTGGACAGGGCCGAGCTTAGTTTGACTGTGGAGAGCACGCGAGACGGTGAGGGGACCGTGGATGGTGTGTTTGTAGGGTATCGGGGCGAAGGTGGATCGTCTCGTCTCGCTGGTCGATGGCAGGAACTCGGCAGAGGTAAGGTATTCAGAGGCTATTGACGGATTCTGCAGTTGCGAAATATGGCATATAGGCAACTCGAAGCAGAGAAGGTGCGAAGTCGGTCCAAGTCCGGCGGTCGGGAAAGAAAGCTGGGTGATAGAAAGCAGATTGTGCCAACCTACCGGTAGATTTTTGGGCGAGGTGGCAGGAAGCGGACCGCAAGTGGGAGCTTGGGCTTATCGTTAAAGGCGGTTCTGCTCGCCTACCTTCTTATCTTCACGTGGCATTGCCTGCTAAAATGCCTCCACTGCCATCTCTACTTAGGTACCTTAAGGCTTAAGCACCTTAAGCCTCTGAGCGGTGAAGCTGCAGCTCGTAGGATGATGTGATAAGGTCCAAGCTTTTCCTTTCCATCTTCAATTCTCTATGTAATCCTGTTTGATTCTGTTTCACTCCGACCTTGGATGCAATAAAGAGAAGAACAACGGTGACGGCATTCCATTTCCATTTGCTGTGGCAGGCAGAAATGAGACATCATGATCTGCAAGACATAAGGCCACAGACTGCATGCAACACCTCACATGCACGAAGAGTCGAGCAGAGGAACTAACGGCCACCATAAGGTATGGAACACACTAAAAATCACAAGTAAATCAATCAGTGGATGTCTCCCAGGTCGCGTGCTCCTATCGTTCTCCCGAGCCTCGCTGGTTCGATCCCACTCAAGGTAGATTACACAATAAGGCAAATAGCTACGCAGGTCTAGTCCAGTCCATCCCATCCCATCTTTTTCCTAGCCTTGGAATCCCAGCAGCATCCGGCGAGAGCGCCCAGGGCCTGCCATAAGCCTGACAAGCTGACAAGCCCTTGGTAAAGTTGGTATTAACCGTATTATTGCAGCGGTTATTGCAGCGTTGCAGAGGCGCTCTGCAGCTAAACGGCCGGCCTCCACTTGGAGAGGTGCTGGTGCCATTCTAGCCCCCTCTGGTGCCATCCCTGCCCTGGTCCCTTTTGCTTCTGTCTCCATCTGCCAAATCTGAACTTGTGAGCTTGACTTATCTGCATGTGACAGCCAATCACGGGAACCCCTCCTTCGATACTAGTGTATGATATTTCTCTTCTTGAACCTTGCCCAACTGGTCACCACAATATGCAGAAGCTAATGCAAGTCACATGAACGTTTTGAAACCGATCTTCATCCTTCAGCACCAACTCAACATGTCTAGATGAAGCTTGCCAGGCCCTTTGGCCTTGGTTCGTCTTATCTTGATGTGCCTAGGACCAAGGCGGGGTTCTCGATGCAGCTATGGCACTTTCAGCTAAGTCGACGAGACTATGGTTGAACTTGATGCGCAGTTCTCCCTATTACAACTAACCAAACTTTCACCCCTGTCTTTCTTTCGAATCTACTATTCATATTCATTCTGAGACACTCTGTATTCAAATTTCACCAAAATGTCGGACAGATATCTTCTGGCTGTCGATGCACCTTAACTCACCCTCGCCACTACGAGCCCTCATATCATCCTCAACATTTTCGTTGTCAGCTTCATTCTAAACTTCAAATGGAGCACAGCTCTCAATGTTCGATTCTAGTGCAACAGTAACCGTGGCCGATGTACATCAACCTGACAAAGAGTCCAGTTACATCATTCCTCACGGCCCTTTGTCAAGCTATGCCAGTCATGGAGCGACTCCAAATATTTCCTCTTGCGTTTGTGCCAAACACTGAAACCATGCCTTGTTAGTCGCACAAAGACGCGTGCCTTAGAAGCATTGTTTCTTCAGTGGCCAGCTCTGCGTATGATGATCCATGCCAAAAGCAGCTTTTGTGGTTTTATTTTAGTTTTGACGACCATCTCTTGTCTACATGCAACGTAGTCAGACATGATACATTGTCCGCTTAGGTCCTCTCTTTCTATGCAACCAGAACCGATCTCAGATCGATACCATCTAGCAGAGGCAAGGCAGATGGATCGTCTGATAATTGCTGCAGTTCCTGCCAGTTGGCACATCACTCCCGGTTTGTAGATAGAGTTGCCAGTAGCTTGTATCCAGCTGACACACCAAGAAATTCAACTCTGCCAGGTGTTAGTAAGTATCAGCTCGGGAGAACCGCACGCCAAAACGGGCTTGAATATTTCGTGATGGACGAGAGAACTACATACGACGTCCCCAACTACTACTCTGGGTAGTGATAATAGTATCACCCTCGAGGCCCCACGCACTAGTGCCGGAGGCGTTGCTCAACGAAAGAGTCTTGTACGACGTAGCATCGCCGCCAATATTGAGATACGAGCTCGAGTTGGCGCTCTGGATGGTTCCAGCAATGTTGAAGAACTCTGCCGACGCCTCGGGACCCAGAACGGGGATCGACTTGTCCTTGGGATAGGCTTGGAGGTAAAGGTGGTAGACGGGATCGGACACGCCCCTGATCTTCTCTGGCTTGGCGGAAACGATGCCGGCAAGGGACGCCAGGGACGTGGCGAGTAGGACGAGACGCATGGTTTTTGCCTTTTGAAACGTTGCTCTTTTGGTTATAGACGATACTTGGAGAGGACTTGCGATTTTGCGCAGGCTGATCACCAAGACGTCAAGATTTCGAGGCCCAAAGCCATCATGATGCCAATTCCCTTCTGTTAAGTACATCTTCTATGTCAACCATGCCAACCCCTCTTGCGGTCCATCTTCCTCCGAAGACCTGCTCGGTGGGCAGAAAGTCTATGGCTATACGGCAGTTTGTATATGACGGGTAAATGAAAAGGAGCAAGGACGGCACGTTGAACGAGCCAATCCAGCACACCAATGTAACGATGCCGCCATATAAGAGCACTATGTCTCTGACGGCCCGCGGCAATCCTCTCCGATTAAGTTGGCACGGAGAAAAAAAAAAGAAGAAGAAAACGTGGGGTTCGCTTCGGCATAAAGCCTCCGTCCCATGTCCTACACCACGGACCTCTGTCTTGTGTCTTGACTTTTTACTCCTAGACGGGAGGCGATGTTTTTCAGTCATGCTCTGCGACCAAAGAGCGTGCGGAAACACGCATTGCGTGCAGGCATCGGGTATGCGACGTGAGATATTCGTACCTGACAGGATAAGACCACGCAAAGTACAGATACAAAGTAAGAGATTCGCGGTACCGGTCTGGCAGAGCATGGTTTATCCCATATTATCACGGCATCAAAGCTACGGAGGACTTGACTCGACAGAAGGGGCGTACAAAATACACGGAGAATCTGCTCAAGTGATGCACTGCGATATCGTCGCCATTGGCTTCTCGTAGGCGACGAAAACGAAAGTCACAACTTCGTGGTACCTCGAAACTTGCAAGATGGAGCATGGCCATCATCTTTGATCTGCGGATCAACCAAGCTTGGATGGTTGCACGGCATGGAAAAGGTCGAGATGCGCAACCAAGCCCAAGCTGGACAGGGGGCATCTTACCTTGAGGCTTGAGTGGACTCGTGGAGGGGAAGAAGTGTTGTGTGTGGGGATTCAATAGAGGATTTGGATTTCCCCCAAATCTCCCCCAATGGCCCCCAACAACGTCCCAAGAAAACCAGAGAAACTAATTTCAGCAAACCCTTTCTCCTCTCGGCCAGCTGGAGGGAGTTCTGCCACAGCCTATCTTTACTGAGTAGAGAATTAATCCAGAGAGGTGAGTGAGTACGGATAGGTGGGAGATGCAGCCAGAAACCGTAAAACACATGTTCCGAACGATTGGCCACAGCGGGGCAAGGGAAGGGGACCCCTTGAGCCCTTCCATTTTCATTCCAGCACCCACCCCCGCTGATATCCACTGCGCCACACCTCAAGTTGCAGAAACCTAAGAGAGCAGAGAGCAGAAATCAGAAATGCGGTATCCGTACCTGGAGAGGCGACCTTGTTACACCGCTTGACCGCTTCGGAACACGCCCCCAGGGCCCAGGTACCTCTCCATACCCCTAACTTCTAACAGCCCGCCATCAGGAGATTTGCCATTTTCGAGGCATGATCTCTCTCCCACCAACACTCCATTTCCTGTTGCGCAAAAGGGGAAACACACAAGACTTTTTGTTTTCGTCTCTTTTTTTCTCATTGACAAGTGCGCTCGGTGGAAAACTCTCGTTTCCTCACGGACACACTCTTTCTTCTCCAGACCTTGACATTTTTATAAATTAAATGTCCCGGAGCAGGTGATCCGACACTCGTTCTCTTTTCGCCCCTCCTCTCTCTATCGGTCAGGACAGATTGATATCGGCTTTTTTTTCTCTTCGATACAACTGTTCGCGCGCGCCACACCTCAACACGACATCCACGAACAAGCACCACCACCACCACCCTCAGACACCGCAGCACAATGGCTTCGTCCGCTGCCTCAACCGTGACGCAGCCGTCCAAGCGCAAGTCCGCTGCCGCGCCCGATGGCGTTGCCGCCGGTAAGCTGACGACCGATGCGCCGACCGAAACTCCCAAAGAGAAGGACTTTTTCTGGACCTACACCGAGGAACCGCACCGAACTCGCCGACTGGCCATCATCAAGGCTCACCCGGAGGTATGTCACTCCACACCACACGACACAAGCTTCCATACACCCCTTTCCTCCTACTCTACAAACCGCAATGCTCTACAGCAGTGGCCAATGTCTCGCTGGTAGAATTCCCAATGAGTAACAACCGCGTCAATAGGTCACTAAGCTCTGCGGGCCGGAGCCCCTGACAAAGTACGTCGTCGCCGGCGTCGTTGCTATGCAAATCTTCTGGGCCTGGTACCTCCGCGACACCTCCTTCTTCTCCTGGAAGTTCTGGCTCGTCGGCTACGTCTTCGGCGCCACCGCCAACCAGAACCTCTTCCTCGCCATCCACGAAATCTCTCACAACCTCGCCTTCCGCTCCCCGCTCGCCAACCGCCTGTTCGCCATCTTTGCCAACCTGCCCATTGGCGTACCCTATAGCGCTTCCTTCCGTGTAAGTCTTGGAAAGCCTTCAATATTTAAGAAAAAGGAGAACATAGAGGAACAAACACTGACATTTATACCCTCCAGCCCTACCACCTGACGCACCACAAGTCCCTCGGCGTCGACGGCCTCGACACCGACCTCCCCACCGCCCTCGAAGTCGTCTTCTTCGACTCTATCCTCGGCAAGGCCTTCTTCTGCACCTTCCAAATCTTCTTCTACGCCGTCCGCCCGACCCTCGTCTACAGCGTCCCCTTCACCTGGGTCCACTACCTCAACATCGCCGTCCAGCTCGCCTTCGACTACGCCCTCTACTCCGCCTTCGGCTTCAACACCATCCTCTACTTCCTCCTCTCCTCCTTCCTCGCCGGCTCCCTCCACCCGCTCGCCGGCCACTTCATCGCCGAGCACTACGTCTACGAGACCGTCACCCCCGCCCAGCGCGACGCCGCCAACAACATCCCCGTCCCCGAGACCTTTTCCTACTACGGTCCCCTCAACTTTTTGACCTACAACGTCGGCCTGCACAACGAGCACCACGACTTCCCCGCCGTCCCCTGGACCCGCCTGCCCAAGCTTCGCGCCATCGCCAGCGAGTTCTACGACGAGCTGCCCCGCCACGAGAGCTGGACCTATGTCATTTGGCGCTTCATCCTCGACCCCAACGTCGGCATCACCTCCCGCGTCAAGAGGAAGCAGGGCGGCCGCAAGGTTGGCGGCGGTGCCGTGGCTAACTGGACACGTGAGGAGATTGAGGCATGAGAAAACAGAGTACAGAGAGAGAAGGAATGAATGTTGTTTTCAATTTGGAAGACAAAATCTGTGTATAAAGAATAAAAAGTTATCTGATGAACAAGTGGCATATTATATATTTAGCTCACGAACAGGGTGTGGATGACAGAACCCCCTTTTTAGATCTGAAGAAAGTTTAATGAAGCATGAAGTGGAAACAACAATGGGAAACTCCTATTCTATCTGTGTCTCCTTGAAAGAAAAGAAAGCGATGAACTTGCCTTACTACAAGTTATGACCGAAAAGGCTTCAGGAAAGATCACATTTCATCCACATGAGCCATGTTTTATCTCGCTCTGATAGCTCCTATTCAGAAATGGCCCTCTAGATGGGCACATGAAGAAGACATTACCTTGGACGACCTCAAACGACTCAAGCATGCAAGAATGCGAGACAACAAAAAGTTGAGAGGTTAAATCTTTCCGTTTACTATATGCTGGACAAGAGGATATGGCCTGTCCGGCTGATATAAACGAGAAGAGGAAAAGAAGAAAAAAGAAGAAGAAAAAAGCCATCGCAATTAGACAAGTATCCTTCGTCCTAAGTGAAAGTTACCAAAGCATAGAGATGCTCAATGCACTTACAAACCCCCCCTCTTAGCCACCAACCAAGGTTCCAAATATCATAAACACTATCTTCTCCAAGAAACGACCGATATGGGTGGTGCTCGACCAAAAACATCATGACATGTTGACCGAGTCTTTGAGTTGCTGGGTCGCCAGCGTCCAGGTGAGCCACTCTAGTATTGTTCCTTTCGTAGAGCTAGTTCGTACAGTAGACTCTCTACTGCTTCCAAGCTCGTGGTTGTCAACTTTTGGTAAGACATGGCGACTGTTAGATTGGCCAGTATTCCACAGAAAATATTCATAATGTCGTGTACCCTGCATCTAGGCAAAGTTACGAGGAGTTTCGTACTGGGCAGCCTCCCGCGTTGTTCAGTTCTGTGCTGTGAGATACACCTTTCAGGCTGTAGAAAGCGGCTCTATTCATAACGTTGAATCGACAAAGTCACAAAACACCAAAAGATGAACATCGTCACGAGGTCAGTCTCTGAAATCAACTACTTCGCGTCCGGGACGCCACGCCGTTACGACAAAAAGAATCCTTATGGTTACATGTGATTTGACTCCGTTCCATGTCTGTCGATGGTCCTCCTCTCCATCCACCTCACCGCATCGCCAACTTCCGCTCACCGTGCCATTGTCTTTTGGCAAGTAACTACAAGGGCGTCACCAGCAATACTGCCTCGACCCGATGCTACTTAGCGCTTCATAAGTCCTCCAGTAGAAAGGTCGTATAAGGGGGAATTGTCAGGGAATACCAAGAAATTGGTTTAGAAGAAGAAGTAAGCAAGAAGGAAACTGAACAAGCACAAAATGGCAACAATTTGTACCGAGACACCTTCAGCTCCCTGCCGCACCGCCGCGGCAGCCTCTTGGGCAGTGGGGAGCTTCTCAGTCTCGGTCTTGACGCGTTGCCGGAGGCCGCTGGTGTCCTGCAGACTTGCAATCTTGGCCTCGGCCTGGGAAAGCTTTTGCTTCAACTCCTCGTAAGTAACCTGGGCGGTATTGGCGACAACGTGACTCGCAGCGCTGACTGTAGACTGCGCCTTCTCGGAAACGGTATCCTCCTTCACATCGGAAGTCGATGGTCGGGCAGCAGGCGCAGGGCTGCCGGAATCGGCATCCTGCTGAGGAGACGAGTAGACGTTGGAGACATCGGGGGTATAGTCCTGCGATTTGTTAGTGTTTCGTTTCCAGAGTTGACGAGTTGTCGGAGAACATACGCCGTTGACCACGGACTGGCGATTGGGTGTGGATGCGACAGCAGAAGCGCTGCCACCATTGAGGGATACCGAGTCCTCGGCGGCGAGCCAGTTGACGCGGATCTTGCGCTCAATGAGAGAAGACTTGTCAGTCTGGTCGAGCTGTGGTATCCGTCGTTTGATTAGCTTGTGCGCCAGACCTTCGGAATCAATGTGGGGGTTTTCGTACAATATTGGCGATGCTCGCGAACTCCTTGTCAGCAGTGATGGAGACGGATTGGACCAGGAACTTGTCGCGGCACTTGGTGTCGAGAGCTGGCTCTGTCTTCATGGCCTGGAGAAGGACTGAACACTGTTAGTGACATGTGACCACCTGGCGTTTGCGCGAAGCACCAACCTGTAACCTCGACATCTTGTCCAGGTTCAACACGGCCCGAGTTGGGGCGAACGCAGTACCTGGATATGTCGTCAGTCGCTTACGAAGGCTGCACGGCATGCAAGTGATCGTACTGCTTCGGGGCGGTGGTTTTGACCTGGTCGCATAATCTGTGAGCAAAGGGTGACGTGACAGCCGAGGAATTGAGTGGCCGCATACCTTGAAGGCGATGGGGGACTGGTTCGGGTTCTTGATCCGCAGAATCCGAGCGACTTCGACAGTGAAGGGACCTGGAAAGGA
The DNA here is from genome assembly GCF_027942845.1 of Colletotrichum fioriniae. Lineage (NCBI taxonomy): Eukaryota > Fungi > Ascomycota > Sordariomycetes > Glomerellales > Glomerellaceae > Colletotrichum > Colletotrichum fioriniae. Next base: position 2,701,677 of record NW_027076841.1, read on the forward strand.
GAGAAACGTCAGCACGATGCCGCATAGGATGCGCGTAGGAGGGACGTACGCTTGAAGCTCAACTCGGTGGGCTCGATTTCGACCGACATGGTGGATTTGAAGTGGGTGCAAAAGCTAGTGGTGATGTAGAGTAGATTAGGAGAATCCGGCGCAATCGAAACAGGCCTCGGCCTGGGCTAACAGGAGGAAGAGAATTTGCGAGATAAATGTGAGGGGGCGAGACGATGTCGAAGGAGTGTTGCGCGCGGGGCGATATTAGAAAAATCGATGGGTTGTAAGGTAAGGTCAAGGTTTCTCGAAAGAGTACGAACGTAAGGAGGGAACCTGTGGTAAGGTAGGTAAGGTATGGTGAGGTAAGAAAGGCAAGCAGGGTAATTGACCACGGTTCGGGACGGGTACGAAGTACGGGCAGAAAAGCAGGTGTTTCGCACGCAAGAGCCCACGACGTAATACACACCACCGTAAGGTACCTAAGCAGCTAAGGTAGCCAACGACAAACTGGGCTGGACTCGATTGGGATAGGGAGGATGCGCACAAAGTCCGGCTTCTGGGCAAACCAATTCCTCTCTCACTCTCAGTGTCGGGCAGTCCAGGCCAGGTTTCATTAAGGTACACTCTAGACTCTCTAGCCCCCCAGTGGCCCCCTTACAAGTTTAGCGGACGGTCAATCGGAGTCGCGCTCTGGGGCCTCGGGCCTCCACTCGCAGCTTCCCTTGGGAACTTGGGGCAGGGGTGGTTAATCCGGGCCCGGGGGTTTGATTGATCATGTTCATCCACTAAAAGTGGAAGGGACCCCTTCATGTGGCGCTTCTAATTATACCAGGTGCCACGACGGTACTTGGCTCTGTCGACGAACCTACTTGGTCTGCAGTCTCGAGAGCAAGAAATTTATTGCAGCCTTGACAGCTGTGGACAAAATGGACCTAATTTACAAACTCAAGGTAGAATCCAGAGAAGGGATGGAGAGAGGAAAAGGACCATCAAATACCTAGGTACCTACGTTACCTGACAAAGCATGAGGATTAAAGAGCTCCAGAGTCCGTGTTGTCGGTCCCTCCCGCGCTCCAGCCACTGCCAGGTCGCCCCTCTATCCATAGCTCACCGGAGAAGGCACCTGCAGATGACGTCTCAGGAAACAACCACTCAACAGTGCCTGCCGTGCCAGCTTTGTTCATACAGCAACGGGAATATCTCAAATCTTATTCACAACTCAACCCATCTCCGATAGGTAAGCTGAGGAGGATACAAACGGCGATTCACACGTCACTCACACATTCTTTAATCAAGACTTTTTTGCCTTCATTCAAGCAGACAGATTCAGCTCACCACCCAAGAAAAAACAACCCCGCCATCCACCACCACTATCCACCAAAATGACACAGTCAGATCTCGACCAACTGCTCGACATGGGCTTTGAGAAGGCCCGGGCTGAGCTTGCCGTGAAGAAGACTGGAAACCGTGAGTTCCTACACTACCCAACAAGATTTCATCAAACATTGTGACAATGAAGTGTGAGATAGTGTTGCTGACTGATCACAGTGAACGGAGCTCTCGAGTGGCTCGAGACTAACCAAGACAAGCCCCTTGAGGAGCTTGCTGCCGCTGCTGAAGCCAAGAAGGATGACGACGACGATGATGCCGCTGAAGTCCAAGCCAACATCGAGGCCCTTGAGAACGGCGGTACGGCAAAGTCTCTTGTCTGCAACGAATGCGGCAAGCGCTTCAGGTCTCAGGATACTGCCTCATACCACGCAACAAAGACGTAAGTTGCTTTGATCCAATCACAACCACCATTAAATTCTATTCGCTATACACAAGTCGCCTTTTTTACAGGACAGACTGGATATACTAAGTACTAATCTCGAATACTAGGGATCACACCGACTTCTCAGAGTCGACCGAGGAGATTGCTCCCCTCACAGACGACCAGAAGAAGGAGAAACTCATCCAGCTCCGAGAGCAGCTCAAGGAGAAGAAGGCGAAGCAGGCCCTCCTCGACAAGGAAGATGCCAAGCGCAATGAGAAGATCCGCATGAAGGCCACAAAGGAGACCCAGGAGGCCAAGGAAGAATTGGCGCGCAAGGAGCAGATCAAGGAGGCCGCCAAGAAGCGTCAGGAGAAGCAGGACGACATCGAGGCGAAGCGCCGCATCAAGGCCAAGATTGAGGCCGACAAGGAGGAGCGTCGCCGCAAGGCCGAGGAGGCCAAGGCCGCGAGAGAGGGAAGAGCCCCCGAGGCTGCCCCGGCCGCCGCCGCACCTGCCGTCCCGAAGACGGTCGCCAACCACAACGAGGCTCGCTTGCGCCTACAGACCGCCGGCGGCAACGTTGTCAAAACCCTGCCTGCCGAGACGACGCTGTTCGAGGTGGCGGAGATGCTCCGGTCCGAGACCGGGACGGCAGTTACGAGCTTCTCGACCACGTTCCCTCGCAAGACGTTTGAGGGCCACATGGATCTCAGCAAGACCTTGAAGGAGGCAGGGCTCACTCCCAGCGCTGTTCTTATTGTCAAATAAGCATTCTCGGGATGAGGGGAGGTACCTGATTCCTCAGGGCGTTGTAAGGAAACCAGTGCCAATACACTGAGGACGACGGAAGATTGCATTAGATGATGGCGTTGCGGATGTCAGGGGGTTAGTTAAATGACACTCATCGAGTGTAAAAAGAATTGAGAACAGTCAACGATATATTCCTACCGTCCTTCCGCTCCTCTGCTTTTCTGATATGATGCCGTCAGCGCATTCCAGCCGAACCTGAAAGGAGCGTGAGCTTGAATCTGGCAAGGTCGGCAGTGAAATCATGAACGACATAAGGGTGAGACAGCGTAAACCGGAGAGTATCATGGATGGTGGGGCCGTTACGAATGGGTATCGAAATTCGATAATATGCGGATGCTCGGTGGCTGTGACGAAGGCAAAGTATCGAGTCTGTAGCTGTCAATTGACAAGGTCTTGATTACCTAGCCTTACTCATGAGTACTAGCGACCATAGGAATCCTGGATTTGATAGACATGTTAAGTCCATGAAGGGTCGGCATGTATTTTAGTCTGCCTCACTCTCCCCCACCAGCATATCCCGATTGAGGCATGCCGATGACGTGGGGAATGGTGACATACATGTGCCGACTACCCCGTATAGGTGTTGCTTGACGGGCCGAGTAGGAATCACAGTCACCAGTTTCGAGAAGCAAGGTAGAGTCATAAGCCATTCCAACTCGAGCTAAGCTGGTGTATCATGTCGACGTCCACGGCTCACTCCATTCACCGCGCGGGTCCCGGTAGTTTCAAAGCATGCCAAATTCCACTTTCATTTTTTGAGGATGTCCAGTGAACTCCGCGTAGAGAGCGTCTTCACATTATCGTATGAGAGCTACTCTGTCCAGGCAGCAGGATATCGTGCCTCCACCCAATCCTTTATGATCGCGCGAATCGTAGAACCCCCGGATCCATGCAGTTGAAGTTACAAAGGGAAGGAAATCGTCGCAGGAAAAATCGCTTAGTCGAAGAGACCGAAGCCCATGTCCTCGTCGGACTCCTCCTTCTCTGTAGCGGGTGTTAGTATTTACTTCATGCACAATTTGAGTCCATGACTGTGGGATTTTGAACGTACCCTCCTCCTTGGGTGCCTCCTCAGCGGCAGCCTCGGTGGCACCGCCAGCGGCAGCGCCGCCGGCAGCGGGGGCAGCAGCGCCACCACCGGAGCCAACGTTGGAGAGCAGGTCCTTGACGTCCTTGCCCTCAAGAGCCTATGTGAAATCTCAAATCAGCCTTCGTTGTCCTTCCTCGTATCGGTGGAAAATATTGTCGTCGCGTCGTACCTTGGCGAACAGGGAGGTCCAGATGGGCTCAACGTCCTCGATCTTGGCAGCCTTGATCAGGGTCTGGAGCTTGTCGGCCTAAAAATTCCAACACTGTTAGTCTCGTTCCTTGTCGTGATATTTTGGTATTATTTGATGTGATTTATTTTTTTCGTGGCGGGGTGACTCGGGGGCGGACGCACAGTGATCTCGACACCATCATCGGCGAGGATGAGGGCCGCGTAGGAAGAGGCGAGCTCGGCGTTCGACATTGTGACTGGTTTGGGCGTTTGCGACTGGAGGTTGTCTTCGCGGATGGTGAGTGTGATTTGCAAAGGAGCAGTCAATATGGTATCGCGAGGTCATCCACCGAGTCAAAATTTGGCAGGGCTTTCAAGACCTAATGAACATTCGGCGGTTTCGGTTAAAGCCCGCCAGTGGTGGGCCTATCTTCAAGATCTGTGATTGGACACAGGTGCGAGCCAATAGGATCCCGGATCGACGACCTGGGCATGCCTGCCCCGCTGCCGTCGGTGACACTTGGGTCATGCCCCACATCGATACCTCGATTTGACTTTCCAAGCAGGTCAGTCACCCCCACCTTCTCTATCAGAAGCGTCGCTGGTTGAGGTGCACCTTTCCATTGGTTTCCGGCCAAGCCAACGAGCGCATCATCCGCATTTTACTTACATACGCAATCCCGTCTGCGCATCTTCTACGGATGCCACGGCAGCCCATTCTTTGTCACAGGCTTCTTACCAATACAACTCTGTTCACCAACACCAACAACCCCCAGTGCAACGGGGAATTGCTTACCTTACACTACCGACGATCGGACTTTAGCTTCCCGTCCCGACCTGTGAATCACCTTTGGCCCCGCTATCGTGCTTCGTTGAATGTTGGATCATTGGCAGACCTGTAACGGTATCGACTTTCAGCGCAAGAGGTGCATGCCTTGGCCGTCCATGATCTCGAACACTCGGCAGTCGCCCATATTTCAGCTCTACAACCCTCCCAGCAACCAACGTCCGTCTTGAGTTACGTCACGCGAGATGGATACCCCTACATGCCCCCCGCCGCGGGACGACCGCGAGAAGGAGATTCTCGACAAGCTGGTTGCGATCCGCGACAGACTTCTGCTCTTGAAGCAGGATCGTACTACCTATATTCGAAGCCAGGACGTTCTCCCGCTCTACGAAGAGACGATCGAGCAGGTTCGCCTGCTCAATGAAGCCCGGACGTCTGACCGAAGGGAGGAGAACAGAGGTAATGCGCTATCGTCCCGACTGTGCGGGGTCAACGGCTAACCCGCGCTGCAGTGGACAGAGTCTTGGAGAGCTGCTTCCAACTACTTTCGCTCTTTTTCATGACCATCGGGCGAAACAACGAAGCTCCAGCTGCCTATGCCCTGACCTCGACCGTCCGAAGATTGTTGGACCACCTCACCGAAGTCGACTTGTACTCCGTCAAGGACTTGGAAAGCATCTCACACACCCTGACAAAGCTCGAGCAGAATGTCAAGACCACCGAGACCGAGTATCCTCCATACCTCATCACCCTGCTTTCCAACCGACTGGAGCTCTGTGATAAGTCTCTGGCAAACCTTCGAAAGCGATTGGAGCGATTTGAGGACCCCCTGCCAAAGACTTATGAGAAGCTGATCTCTATCCTGAGATCCATGTCTCTGGCAAACACCCGAACAAAGGTATGGTCAGCGTCGAGAGGAATGCGCCGCGACATAGCTGACAGTGTTACAGTTCTCGCCATCAGAAGTCCAGAAGCTGCAAGCTCAATTGCGGGAGATCGAGGAGAAGAGACAGGAGGGCAAGCTGTTGACTGCGGACGGGAAGACACCGGGCGGATTTGATGAGGTGACCGCTTTGCTGGAAAAATGCCTGCTGTGGTCTGACTTCGTTCTTCAGAGGTACAGGATACGCCATCGCCCATGAAAACGTCGCTAACTTTTACTCAGGAAAGGAGTGATTCCCGACTCTTTCAAGCCAACGTATGACATCTTGTTCCGCATTCGCAACGAACTGGAGAAACTCTCGATCACGCAAGCATGGTCCCTTCGTGAAGCGGATCTCTTTGATTTCCAGAGACAGCTGGACAAGATCGACGAGAGCAGAGTCGAAGGCAACTGGGTGGATGACGAAGGCAAGCCTGCAGAGCTCTACGTTCAGCGTGTAAGTCAGATGAACCCATGTTTTGACAGAGCTCCACTGACACCAATGACAGACAATGCTCTATCTCATCAGAAGAAGCTACGCCTACATCTACTCGTTGATGATCTCGTCAGAGCCTGTTTCGGAAGCCTTGCTGCCGATCTACAACCAGCTCCAAACGCTCAAGCGATGTCTCATCGAGGTCAAGAATAGCGGTGGTGTTCAGTCTGTGAGGGAGCTGTACCCTTACAGCATGAAGGTATGCTGTGCTTCATCAACGAGTTGAGCCAGACTAACAAACTGCTTGCAGCTGCACTCGATCGACAACATGCGTCAAGATGGCAAATTCATGATCAACGACGATATCCCAGAAGGGCAGGGCAGTGTCACCGAGCTCTTGCTGAATGTTCGAGGCTCAACTATGAGCTCAGAGTCGCCGAGGCTCGTCTTTACTGGGACTGGTGGACAGATTCAACAGAAGGAGGGTCTCTCGCCGGCCCCCCAGGTACTCAAAAACGCTACGGTAGATCACCTCGTCCACTCCATATGAGAGAATTCATCAAATCCGGTAATCATCTTCACGTGTTTTGATGGGCAATAGGTGATGTGCGCGCGGTCTTCTAGATCGCATGTCCATTGTCCAGGGACAATATCGCGCAAGGCGCATGATCAGCGGTGGTCCTTAGATGGGACAGCGATGAGCGTGGGGAGATCGTCTGGGGAGGATCATTCAGGGTCCTCCTCGGGAGAAAGTCAGATCTTGGAGGTGAAGCGAGACATTGAGCATTCGCGTCTAAGTTCTAGTCTCGAGAAAGCGATGGCGCCGGCGAGTCGTCTGGATGTTTGACCGAAAGCCATGGCCTTGAACAACCACCAACCCTCCTCAGGAAATCACCCTCCGGAGCTTTCACCTGCGCCGATGGTCCATTTGGCGGCGGCCGGGGGCGCGGCGGACCCGGAGGGGTCAGCAGCGTGACATTTTCTGCAGCCCTGTTGCTCAAATCATGCGGCAGAAATAGAATCCTCCACCAGTCGGCACCCGTGGCTAAATTGCTCGGGTAAATTTGTCTGGCCACATGGCCTCGCCCGTTTCTCTCCAAGAGAGATCCAGCCGCCTGTTGATTGTCACCACGCTATATTCTGCGCTACCCAACCTTTTAGAAGAGACGTTCGATGCAAGAAGGGTCCTGACTTGGTCCCGGGATGGTGGCTCAGGCGGTACACTACACTACAACCAGTCAGAGTCGGCTGATGATTGTCGATTTGTTGCCCTGACCGACACTTCTGCTTGTTAGGACTGGACCCTTTTTCATGATATCCCGCACACACCGGGTTGCCGGACTGGTGTGGACGATGAACTGTCCTGGATACCTAGACTGCTAGGCTGTCTCTTGAAGTTTTCATCGTCCCTCCAACCTGGCTTGCTAGGCTAGTCTTTGGAAGAGTCCACAGGCTCTTCTGGCTGGTCCTTCTATGAGACTATGTCTAACACGAAATGCAGAGCTCACGCCCCGACCCCACCAGTAATCTGATCACATCACATCACATCCTCCTGTGGCCCCCCGGCTCATCCTACGCGAAATCTCACGAAGGTTTGCGACGGTTGTTCAGCTACGGAGACGGGAAGTGAGGGGGAGGCATCAGCACGAGCCCAGTTAGCCCTCCATCTCATTTTCGAAAAGTCTGAGGGCTCTCCGTTGACATTCAAGTGAACTCCAACTTTGTACCGCAGACAGCGGAGATTACCGCGGAGTATCTCCTTCAGTTCTTTGTCCCCCTCGTGGCAGCCCAACGAGCAATGGACTCCACGATGCCTTGACGCCTGAGATGGGGGGAATAGAGCGGCTTTTTTCGTCGCCTGCCCCGAGCAAACCCGACCAAGGTGGGACCTGGTCATCACGAGAGGAACCGCTCCCTGGCAGCGGGGATAGCAGGTCCCTGCAGACCGAAGTGATTCCAGCCTTTGAGAGGGCGTTTATTACGCAAACACCTGGGACTGTCACGCTCCCGTACCAAAGTATCTTCTCCTCTTTGTTGCGCCTGGAGACACGAGACGAGCGACATGGGGTGAATATCAAACGGGACGAATCCGGATTTGAGAATGAGGGGGAGATGGGCAACATCTTTGGCGGTTTTCTTCACAATAGTGGATTTGTCTCTGACGCCAGGAGAAGGAGGAGGAGAACCTGGGACTTTTCCCTTCTTCCTTTTTCTCTTTCGGGGCCCGCTCCGTTAGCCATCAACACCGCAGTCGCACCGAGTTCCATTTTGTATAGTGTAGCCTATCCACATCGTTGGGACTCTCTGTCGCATACACCTTGGCCCACGACTGGAACATTTGCCCGCCACAGAGGAGTTGAGGGGGGTGGTGATTCTCCCGGCAAAGTCACGATGCTCTGCAAGAACTCTGCATCCAAGAAATCCGACGAGAGGGGTTAGGCTACTAGTGTAAAGCCCACCTGGCCCAGCAAAAAGACAAGATGCCAGATGGCGTCCGCCAGGCTGCATCGTGACACGGAGGGCGGAGTATCAGACCCCGTTTCTTGGAGTCGCGGAGGGAGGGGTTGGTGGATGGCGGGCATATCATGAGAAGCGCTTCGGAACACCCTCCGTAAAGTTGTAACGGACGAGGTCGCATTCGCGTTGTAACCATTCACAGACCAAGGAAATCCTCGATTCGCCAATTCTCCAATTGACGTCTTCTTTAGCGAATTCTCTTGCGTTCCGTTTCTGATACGACTCAACACCTTCTTGCACATCATCCCACTTCCGAACCAAGGAACTGGAACCGTCGCATGAGACGGTTTTGCCAACTTTCACCATTGAAACGCAAATGTGAAGACCCTGATTTTGGTTACCATCACCATCCCAGGAAGAACCAACTTTTTGGCCACCTAGTTCTTACGTACTATTACAATCACCTTGCCGTAAGAGGAGATTTTTGAAAAAATCAGGGTGCAGTGGTGCACACCACAACCTGAGCACGATTCAGGGTCTGTCCTAGTCCACCGCGCTCCGGTTCTTCTTCTCATCTGATCTCGTTAGCTTTTACGCTCACGTTTACCATACGTCCCACCCTTCAGTGACCCCCCCGGATGAACATTTTCACATTTCTTGTTTCTCACACTTCTCACGCGGCCAAACTCCTTTTTGACTCTGCTTCTGGTCAGAGATGGCGAATCTGAAGCCGATTCCCGAACTAGCTACCTAGCTGGCACACGCTCGGCGGACAGAATACCGAGTTAGGTCCACAACAGTCGTAGATGCTTTGGAGCTTTTGCCAAGCCCCCTCCTTCTCTCTCCGCATTCTGCGAGGCTTGCAAATACCGTACGTGCGACCTCCACGAAGTTTCCCCGGAATATCGCCTCATGCGGAACATTGAATGGAGATGGTGGCGTCGTCGTCGGTTCGGCTTATGCCCGGCAGTCCAATCTTTCTCGCAGCTTCGTCGGCTTCCTCATTTGGTCATCCGGCCAGGTTCCAGTAGCGACAAGAGTGGAAATGTGACCATCAAGGCCAGGAGTGTGGATTTTTGATACTTCTACTACAAGGCATTGACAACTGGTAAGATACGGTGAACCAAGAACCGTGATCCTTGAATCCGAGAAACATCAAGGTGGGTATCAAAACGGATCGTGGTCCAGAAGTTGGAGATGAGACCGTCACCTAGGAAATACGAAGAAAAGATACCTACTTACTAACCTTGAATATTTTATTCAATATTCTTGTGATTATTTTTTCTTGGTCCCAGATTTGGTGAATAATCCAGTTTATTCTGATTTTCCTTGTCTCGGAGGCTAGTTGCAACAATTCATCCGTTGTTTGTTCCCATGACTCCAAGAGTTGCGGGAACAAATCCGTTTGCGTTCGGAAAAGATTCCCTGTAACCTGGGGTCGACGGTTGCAACCCCAGATTTTGCTGTCTTCCTTTTCGTTCCAACAGAACAGGTTACGTCCCCAAGGTTTATTCACCCTCTGGTGATGCTGTCTCCACCCAAATACAATGAAAAGGGCTGGATGGATGGATGCATGAGAGAGGGTGGGTGGCATCGATAAGGCAGAGTCAGCACGCATGTATCTGCTTACTGTCACTGGACATTGCCCTGCTGAGCCTCTCGATCGCCGTCATTGTGCTGCAGCTCTAGGCTTCAGCATCGCATTGCTGCGACTCAATGGTCTCTTGCTCACCCCGAGTATGGTTCAATGGTTGTGTCCCCTTGCGCATAGCCCGAAATATCTCTGCTGAGTTCCCGTCCTCGGGGGGCCGGCGCTTGTCCCCTTGGTCTGAAGCGCTGCCGCGAGGACACACATACACCCCCGCGTCCCCTGTCTCCCTCACGTGTGCTTGTTTGACAGCGCGAGGTTACAATTCACGTTTGGTAACGGAAAGACTCCAGGGACAACTTTTAGAAACTATTTCCGTCTACACGTACTTTCTGTTTTGGGTGCTTTAGGTGCATCGTTTGTTATTCCTGCCCATTTCTTCTTTGCGACTCTGTTCGGTCGAGAATGACTGGAACGTCGAATCACGCGGTACAAGATTAAAAGCAAATTGCATGTACTGATTGCAAACGGCGCAGTCAGAGAATGAAACCTCGGTGAAAATGATGTTTACACAACAACGATACTTCTTTGCCGCCTCTGGCCATCCACATTGTCCGTCCAGGTGCTGCTGACCTGCGCCATCGTGGAGTGGCCAAGGAAACGAAGACCTTATTGGGAAGGTCGGCCAAATTATTGCAAGAAGGCAAAAACGTATATGCCAAATCTTTATTCTCACACCATCAGATCAGATGTGCCTGCTTTCGGCGTTTAGCGCCCCTTCTTTCCTCTTCCAACGGTTGCCGGCAAAGGGTCGATTCCCCTCGAAAGGCGGGGGAAACGGATCGCGTGTGGCACTACCGTCGTCTCTAGCTACCTAAGCTAATGACTTTTTCTTCTCTCCGTGCTTTTGACTCTGCTGACGCGGGTATAGTGCCTGGACCCTTCACTTGTCGTAGAGTGAGAAATAGAGACAGAGAGAGACAAGCGCTGAGGCGGAGGGCAGTCATGTGTATCTCTCCGGCCATATGCCCCGCGCCGCGCTCTCTCATTGCGGGAGAGAGTCAGGGACCGGAGATGCGGTGAAGAATCTTAGACCGCCGGGTCGCCGCCTACTGCAGGAACTGCATCGGATGGAAGTATGACTTAGCGACTTACCGCCATCTTCGCTTGGGGCTTGACCATGAGGGTATCATCACGAGTCGCACTTTAGATCAGCAAGTCACTCCCTGCTTCGCCTTACGTGTCAGTACTCTATGCGAAGAAGCTCACCATTGTCATTCTGAACAGCTTCATGTGCCTCGGGATGTTCGCTGCAGGTCTGCGGCGGCGCGCCAGCCAGGCCGAGACAGCAGCAACATTGAAGTCAGCCCCCACGCATCCTCGGCGGCAACGGGAGGGAAGGCCTCAGCTGAGTCACCAAGCCCCCCTCGGTGGTCTCAGTCAATCTCCAGGAGCCTTCATGTTGGACTCATGCTACCCCCGTTGTCGGCGGAAATCGCGGGCTTACGGAGAGATTTGGGGGGGTTAGTAGGGCTGGGGACGGGCCGCGGCCGTGGGTGATGGGGGAAATGACCGTCAGCATAGCGTGACATTGAAGTCTTCCCTCCAAAAAACGATGACTTCTTGTCAGATTGGGTATGATTGATGTGTTGCCGTTTGACGCCGCGGCTGAGCAACGGGACCTCGGTTCTGATTGTCAGGTGCGCAAATGTGCAGCGCAATTACTGAATGGGGTCCTATTTCGGACAGACTAAGCGACTATCAACACTTCTTTTATGAGGCTTCCGGCTTTGCTTCGTCGACGCAAGTGCGAGCACACGAGATGATTGGTGTCGTGCCCAGGGTGTAATACCTACGGCCGTTGGAGATGTCTTTCATGACCTCAACTCTATCCCCCACGCGGCAGGTTCGGGCCTTTAGCTTTTCTATCTTTTGCGTATCTTGCGGTAGGATCTTCCGTGGCGAGCGGGAGTGGCGTGGATCTTGCTGACGCCGATAGATTGCGGGCCGAGATACTCAAGCGACATTTATGTGGCGTGATATTACATATTCTGCGTCCTTATCCGGGGAGTCTGGCTGGGGAAACTTGAAAGATGCTGACAACTAAGTTTTGAAAGAGAGAGACTGGTGGTCAGACGTGGGCTGACGACATCACTCTCGGTGAGTTTGTGGGGAAATCTGTCTGCAACATCGGTGAGGATGAGAATAAAGTAAGCTGGCGGCGTAGTTAATTTTCTTGACAGAAGGATCCGGAGGGAGCCGTGGTGTCCGCGTGTGCATTGCGGGAAGCATCCAATACCTGAAGATGCAAAGAGATCGTTCCCACGTTCGCCCTCACCAGCGTCCTCCTTGAAGAACTGCAATGTCGGGTAGCTTACGGATACTACCTCTCTACACCGAGCCCTACGCTCCATGGATAAGGTGGTATGAAGGACACGTCGAACAGGCATTACAAACTACATGCAGACCATCCTGCTGATGGACGTAAGTCCTCTAGACCAGCAGATGCTCGTCAAGGCAGGTATTCGACGAAATACGGAGCGACAAGGAGGCAGGAAACAGGCTGCCGTTAAACTCTCCGCCTACTAACAAAGAACCAGAATAGTATCACATAGGTGTGTTCCTTTGCTAAGCAGATAGAGATAGTTGAAGAAGTTCACAGCTTACCAGGCTGATGTAGCTTGGGACTCTCTGTTCAGTCTAGCTTTCTGGCTTCCGCTTAGGTGGAAGCTTGGTTTATACTGCTACATCAAATCGCAGGGCAGCCCTCCAACGATGGTCATCGTACTCGATCCCTAGGTGATTTAATGATCTTAATACAAATTTCGATATAAGTTGGCCCCAATTCATTACTCAATCCTCGTGGAACTATTCCAACATCCCACAAGGGGACTTCGATCGAAAGTGCCCGCAAGGTACTAAGTATTAGCATAATCCGATATTCTCAGGTTTTGCTTACTTGCCTTCAATGAAGCATAAGCTGGCGCAGATTCAAGATCGGATGGTAAAGAACCTATGGCGATACTCATCTGAATCAACGACGAACTCCTCAATCTTGGGCGTGTCCCCGTTGTGCATCTGCTGCTGAATGATATGCCAAGATGATTCAAACCAACATGAGCCTGGACCTTGCACCTGAGCGGTAGATGCAGGCAGCCGTTCGGCTTCAAATGAGCCCGCTGTCTTTGTGTAGCTCCGGGAAACATGGCATGAATACTATTGTTCCGTTTCCGATCCATCAGGGGAACAAATTTCCAACACGAGTTTACAAAGACGATCTCTTCAGCCTCGAACGACCATTTAGAAGCACAAGGAGCACATTTACGACGGACACGAACTCGGAATGCGTATCACGGTGAGGCATCTTGACCGGCATAAGCATTAGACAGTATCCTGTACCTATTCTCAGAGTTTTAAAAGAACATCGAAAGGCATGTTGAGGGTGCGCAAGAATGTGTTGTGAAGGTCATGTGCAAAAGTTTGTGCGATGAAGTCGAGTTCGTTGTCTTGCCGGCTGGTTCCAGAAACCGGCCTCCTACGTCATACTTCGCGTCTTCTTTCCATCACAGAATAGTAAAAAGGGTTTCAGAAGACATGCGCGTTCCAAAAGAAAGGCTCGTGGTGTGCTGTCAGATAGCCCATCCCCGGGATCACGGGGTCGTCGGATCAAGCCATAAGGGATTCGAGGCATGTCATCGAAGAGTCAACCATATACGAGACTGGTGCCTCCTTGCATCAGAGTACAGCAGGTTGTAGACCAATGCCACGAGCTGGGCTTAGCGATCGCGCGGCCCGACAAATCTCGCAGCCAGCGGAGGCCGCAACCCGAGCCGAAGCTAGGAGGCGCGGTGTCACGAAGGACAGCCTCGGACGGGGTCGTTCAGCAGGACCCATGGTGTTTTCATGTGTGGTAATCGTGCTTCAATATTGTATGCAGACCTTGGGCTGAGGTACGGGACGGAGGGTGACACGATCCTCGGCTCACCTTCGCACTGCGCGGGGGGCGGGCTCAGGCACGTACCGTGGGGAGAGAGGTGAGACGAACGAGGGAAAGGATTGAGGAAAAGGAATTGAGGATGAATGCAAGGCGTAACACGATTGGGTCAGATCTTGTCTATTCCTGGGTACCGTCGCACGGGATGTTTGTGACGCGAGAGGTCAGTTGGTTCTCCCCCGCCCCCGGCCTTGTGCTGCCGGGCACGAGCTGGATTGTCCGTGAATGACAGAGAGGAAACCGGGATGATATTTCAGCGAGAGAGGGGCCGTACGGCCGACGTGGGGTCTCGGGCACTGTTCAACAGGCCGTTCAAGTCCTTCCTAGTTTCCGTTTATTACGAACTGCGGATTCTGGCTTTTGATCAGCAGTCACAAGGCGCTCCTTCACGGATCAAGACAGCCACGCGTAACGGCTTGTTTGAGGATGGAGGATGCGCGACTCTGTTCAGCCGTTATTCGGCCCGGTATTTTGGCAGGTCAGACTGCTTAGCCAAGGTTGAAGAGAGCGGGATGTGACTCTGTTGGGAAATCCTTCCGTTGAGCATCGCTTATGGCTGACCGAAGTGCCAGGGGTGTTGTAAATCGGTGAGAATTTGTGTGCCAGGTGACTTTCTCTCAGCAATTTCGGGCCCGGGGCTTCGGGCCAAGTGCCTCTACGGTTCTTTGAGGGAAAGAGAAAACTTCCCCATTGCTATCTTTGACTGGTTAATACCTGAATTTGCACTAGAACGGGGTATTCGCGACTTAGGTTCTAAGCAAGAACACAGTTATGGAATCCGGAGAGACGACGTCCTCAATTTGAATCGTGTCAAACACACCAAGTAATCACTGAAGCCACCTGAGTTTGTTGGTAGAGCTGATACTATGTGGCAAGGGGTCATGCACCCCAGATTCCTTAAGCGCGTTGCGCTGGCATGGCCATTGCCATTGTACGGAGTATCCGGAAACCTTTCTTCTACCCCAGAGAACATCATATCGTGTTAGAGGAATAGTACCGCAACTATGGCGTAGCAACTCCGAGTGGCGGTGCCATCCATCATGGCTGAAGTGATGGTATTTCGGCTAACCCCATGTTTCCCAGGGATTCGGTTCCTTAACATGGGGAATAGCTCTGAAGTAGATGTTGTCTCGAATCAACCCCCAGTAGATCAGAAAGACCACATTGGCAAGGGGGTCGCGTGCAGCATTTCTTCGCCGGTAGATGCCAGAACGGGAGCTCGCGTGTTTTAGGCTAAACGCGGCGGATAAACGCGGCCTTCCTCACCGCCGCGTTGCTGAAGCAGAATGGGGGAATCACTTCAGGCCTTGTATCCGGAGTTGACTAGGTTATGTAGTCTCGTCGAGGTAGCTTTCTCCATGCTGGGGCCCAGCTTGTCGTGGTGTCTAGGTAGCAGAGCGTAAGGCAAGATGGTCGCATTCACCGTGTAAGTCACCAATATTCTATGCCTTCCGCCATGAATAGCGGTAAGAACGCCAGCGATGAGCAGCTTTCGCGAAAGCTACATGTATTCACACTCAAAACAAGGTGCATGGATCAACAGTGCATGCAGGAGATGTACGTATGCACCCATGAAACGTTATACACGCCACTGAGTCCGCTTAAAAAGGCCACGAAGTGTGGAAGAATTGCTCCGTTGGGCTATATAATACACGGTACGTATCTTGAGAGTGCTTTTTGTGATCTCATGACGATATGCCGCACCACCTATCCGGAGACAAGGGCTATGGTGTTGCTAAGAAGAGGCAAAGTAGCTCGCATGGATATCGAGCGGTGCCGTGCTCTACTTGGAGCGGGTTGTCGGGACGAATATCGAGACATAGGTCTGTCAGATTTTCAAAAAAACGGACTTGGAGAGGTTCCATCTTGATGATGCCTCACTAGGCACAGTTTCGAAAGTGGTCCCGTGGTATGTGATCTTGTCGCAAGCTGAAATCCTCCGCTGCCTTTGCTACACCGAGTGAGAGACTTTGACTGGGTGGTAGATCCTAAGAAGCGGAAGCTACCTCAGAATCGAGTCCCATGTACTCTGATCTCGATCCCAGGAAAAAGAATTATTCACAACTTTGGCCTTCGTCATATTGAGTATTGGCTGAAGAGGGACGATAGTTTGGGCCATAATGTGCCGCTGCCATACTCATACCCCTCACCCAACCTGCATTCTCATCCTTTCTTGATGCCTCGGCTACCTCCCGAAAGCCAAGGGGAATGGCGGGCCGAGGTGGCTCAGGAGGCCATCCGGAATGTGTTATGGCGAGCAACTCCATTGTGATGAGAGGTAGATTAGTGACTGAGCGGGAACAAGTCACGGCTTCATATTATATGTGAAAATGATAAAATGTATAATAATCCCAATGAAGGCTTGACTTCTTCACCATGGCAGGTGAGTGCTAATGTAAGCTTTTGGTCCGATAGAGAGAGCCCCGGTATGGAAAGTTCACAGAATGACTAGGGGGATCTCCTCACGGACCTGTTCGTCCACCAGGCTGTCTTGCAAGCGATCATTCCTCAAATACATCGCTGACAGACTTGCGTATGATTCACCCCCTTGAGGAAGAAACTATTGGTATCGTAGCTTTGTACATGTTCCGGGGATGTCTGAATACGGCTTTTCATCACGCCATTGATATATTAGAGCCCTTTAATTGTGTTTGAGCAAAGCGAAACCGAGAAAAGTACTACATATCTCTAGAAGGAGGTATATGTCTTTGTTTCTAAGGGCCTCCTCTTAAAGCCTTATCCCAACAGGGACGCCTGGGTGCTGGAACATGAAGAATACCAGTTCCTACCTGACCGTTCGTAAGCCTTTTTATCACAAGCTCAATTGGCTACGTCGAAAGGACGACTGATTTGAGTTTCCTACTAAGCGCCATATGGCCGAATTGATAGACTATGTCTAGTCGTGGGCTGTAGATATTAGCACAAGTGACCTGTTTCTTTCAAGGCATAGCCAAGGGAAGTTTCTCAATCTGCTTGGATATAGAGCTACAGGAATTGGAACTCGCCTCTAGTGTTGCTAGGCATATCTCCTCTCTTTTCGAGGTAATCGACAGGGTTGAACTTAACTCGAACAAAGAACACCCGTCAGAAAGATGGTTCCTTTCTTCTTCAGATGAAACAACCGGCAGCAGACAAGGTCCAAACACTACTTCAGATCTACCATCATCAGTACTCGGCCGTGGCACCCTAGACAAGCCAACTTGACCTTTCCAGGAGCACGAGGGGGCCGTTCTAGCTTGACACTTGAAGACTTGTCGATTTCGTTTGTCATATAACGACGCCATGGGGATTTTCAGAATATTCATCACATCACTATATTGATCATTCAGATCCCGACAACCTTGGCAGCGGCACCATCAAACTTCATTGAACCGCAGCTCACAACCAAGTATAACACTCATCCGCAACAGGCACCTCAACACTATAAAGCTCCTGCGACCACCACTGCGTCGCAAACCCAACAACACTAAAAAAGAAATCACTCTTCACCGAAAGCCCCTCCTTGCACCCGGTATTATCCTGACCAACACTAATACCAGTTCCATTCACCCCCTGGCTCGCAGACAGCACAAAGTCATTCACCAGCTTGGAGCGCGACGTCACCCCCGAGCTGAGATCGATGGCGCCGCCGAGGATCTCAAACACGAGCTCGACGCCCAGGTCGACGTACGGGGTCACGCCGACGGCGGCCTTTTCGGAAATGTTGGCGCGGGCGGTCCAGACGGGGTCCCAGCCCGTGGCGGAGGAGGCGGCGGCGTCGACGAGGTCGAGGTGGAGTTTTGCGTCGGGGAAGGAGAGGCCTAGGTCCGTGGTGATGGATGCTTTCGCGTCGGCTTCGAGTTCGACGCCGATGGCGAAGCCGATTGCGGGGCCGAGTTTGATGATGCCAGGGATGTCGACGAAGTTCTTGGATTCGGATGTTAGTTGGAAACAAAAGGCGTAACGCGGAAAGTTTTAGAAGTGATGACTTACGTAGCCCAGGTCTTCGGGGTCGTAGGTAAAGTTACCAGAGTACGGCGCCTTCACGTCGACGGTGAGGCCGAGGACCGCGTCAAAGGTGGTGTCGATGTCGAGGGCAAGCTGCTCGACCTTGAGGGGGATGATGCTGTACTTTAGCGTGCCGGAGAAGGTCATGTTGGACGTCAGGGAGGCCTCGTCAGCGGTGACGGAGAGGTACGGGTCGTAGGTGAAGAGGTTCGTGTCGGCGGGGAGGGCGAGCGTGTTCGTGATGTGCACGCCGCCGTCGTCCCACTTGATATCACGCTTGCTGGCGGGGTTCTGGACGGGGACGTTGGAGAAGGAGATCTCCGTTGAGGCTGGTCAAGATGGTTAGAACCTATCTTTCTGTAAGGTTACGAGGCATAGACTTACTAGCCGTGTTGGCAACGTCGCTCTTGTGAGCATTCGCAACAACCTGAAGAGTCTCGGCGTCCCAGGTAACGGTATCAACCAAGAAGAAGCCGCGCTCGTTCTCGGCATCGCAGTTACCCAGGTGATTCGTGACCATGACAAAGTCGTCGAGCGCCTGCCACTGCTGAGACGTCTGTTCAAAGGCGGCCGTCGCGTTGAAGGTGACGGTGATGCTCGCGTCCTCGGCGCACTCGACGCCCGCAATGGCCGCGACCTCCTCGAGGACGACCGAGGGATACTTCATGGCCAGGACGACGCTGACGAGGCTCACATCGTCGGCGGCGCCGTAGTTGAGGGTGATGTCGTTGGACGGGACGAGGTTGGCCGGGTCTGTCTTATTGCACTCGGGCCGCAGGACGGGTGTGAGCGTGGTGGTTGTGTTGGCGGCGGCGTGGGCGCCGGTGACCATGGCCACGGTGAGGGCGAGGAGGGCGAGCATCTTAGCGGACTTTTGGGGGAAGGAGTGAATGAGTGACCTACGCTTGCTGGAGGCTGAGAGACAAGATCATGTCACCGGGGGAGGAAAACTCGCTCATATAGGCATCTTAGACGGAGGAGGTCTGACGGTCATTCTTGCTGCCCCCGGCTCGGCGATGGCGGGTTGAGCGTGCGGGATTAGAATCACTGTCAGTATTCTCTCCGCCATCCTTGTAAATGACATGCAGGACCATCCCTCGCGAGTCGCGATGGCCTCACGGGAATTCTTCTCACAGTGCCTACCGAAAAGGGAACCTTCTCATCTTATTCCATGTCACATCTCACTTTCGATGCACCATCCGCACGCGTTACCATCGGGCCCTCCGCTCCACATGCCGTTGCGCGAGTCACGGAAGACGTTAACAAAATGTAGCTCGAGCTTATCGATAATCGAAACGGACTCAATAAATCCCACCGCGGTGCAACGTCGGGGCCCTGATTTTAGGTCACATCGAACCGCGGGGTCACAACTTTGTTTTGCGTCTTATCCACGGGATGTAGTAGCAAGAGCTTCGGCGGAGCTTGTGAGAGGAAACCCGTGCCCCGCGAGGAAGGATCCCATTGGACATTGAAGAGAGTTCCTCCACGAGAGGGAGCTTTGACAGGATTCAAATATTGAACACATGCCGCCGAGGGGATGGCGGGATCGTAGCATCTCCGGCGGGGGCACGTCGGGCGATAGCTCCCGGAATGGCGCTCGGCGGGGACGTTGGGGGCCCGGGCGCTGTTCCCAAAGGGGAGGTGAGGCCGAGACGGGACCAACGGGGGGAAGTCGGTGACCGATTTCGGAAGTTCGGAAAGGGGGACATTCTGTACTCTATAGTGGCGAGCAATATTAATAGCACCGAAATAGTAGATATCATGTATGCTCTTGAATCATTCATCCATGAAAATGTCTAGACACGGGGCTTTGCTAGATGGCTTGAGGTTTTCAACTTGCACCTGAAGCGATCTCTCGACCACTTATTCAATCCCTCAACATGACAGGATATCCTTGAATGAGATGGGGGAAAGTACAAAGAAGATGGAAAAGTATGATGGGTAATAGTTATGGCGGTTAGGTATCACCATCTCGGCTCCGCTCTTTCGGTCGCGGGCGTCTCCAGGGCGTTCTTGTCGGCAAACGGGTCGTCGTCGTCTTCCTCCTCCTCCGAGTCAGGCTCAACAACCTTCTGGACAGGAGGTCTCGGGGGCTTCGCCGGAGCAGGAGCCGGTGCGGGCGGGGAACGCCTCGCCATCGGGACCGGACGGGGTGGAGCAGGCGGACGGGGGACGGCGTGTTGCCGATGCTCAGACCAGAAACATCGGGGGGAGGTGGGGACATGGATTGCTTGGCCTTTTCCGTCACCACTGTCAATGTATTAGCAAAGCTTCTAAGGAGTGATTGGGTTACAAGGATGCTTACTTCGATACATGTGAGCTTGCTCGGCAAGTTCATCGTCGGAGTCACTGTCGGCGTCGATCGAGCGGTCGAGCTGCTCAAAAGTCATGAGCGCCGTAACAAGCTCGTCGTTGGCGCGAAGGAGACTGCCGAGCCACTCTTCGGATTCAATGTGGTGGATCTGTGGCAACTAGTCAGAGAAAAGCATCAGACGGTGAGGTGCGAACGTGACTTACATAACGAAGGATCTTTCGTCTAAGCTGTTTGCAGCTTTCGAATTGCTGGACAGCTTGTGCGTTATCAGAGATCCGTTCTCTCTCGCGGTTGATGCTCTGCAGGTGGTTGGTCAGGTTGGTTGTGGCGATGGAGCTCTCAGCAATCGCGCTCTTCATTGCGTCCTTTTCCAGTTCCAGGTTGAAGGGCTTGCGCTTGCTCTTCTTGTCCTTGTCCTTCTTCTTCTTATCCTTGGACGATCCGAAGAAGGAGCCGCCGGAATGGGAAGAGGATTTGGAATGACTGAAAGAGTTGGTGACATTGGACGTGTTACCGTAAGGCAGATACGGCGTTTGTTGAGGCCTGGATGACTCGCCGGCACGGGTGGTGGGCGAAGGAGGCTTGTCCTCTTCCTCCTCCCCGAAGGGATTCTCAGTCTCCCGCACAGCTTTGGATCGCTCCTGGGTCACAGCAACCTTGCGCTTGGGTAGTTCCTAAAAGCAATTAGTTGGCATCGACGAGTAAGAACGTCGGCCGTACCTGGTGCAGTTTCGCAATACGCTCCAAGCCTGGCGTGCTCTTGTACTGAGCCCAGCTGCGGAACAACTCGGTACACTTCTTTCTGACGTCGGGATCAGAGAGATCGGAGGTTCCGCAGACCCTCAGTCGTTCCAACAGAGGCTCGTCGGCGAAAGCTCGTTGGAAACGTGGGCCGGCATTTTGGATCAAGCCGTCCAGGATGGTCAAAGCTCGGAGCTGGCGATGGACGTTGCCGTACTTGAGCTTCTTGCGAATGGCGCGGGCAGCCTCTGCGGGGCCCGAAGCTTGCAGCTTGATGACTTCTACAAGGTCTGGGATGCCACTCATGTCATCTTCATCATATGTCTCGGCGGTCAGCGTCTCAACGCTCACTGTGACGGCGGAATATGGTTTCTTCTGTCCTCGGTATCAGTCCCCGTGTACTCTACAGGTAACCTAGCTCTTTTGAGGCTACATGAAGCTTTCGGAGGGTGTTGAGTAGGCATCATCACAAGAAGACGTAGCTCTTGAGCATCCACTATCGATCCATCTAGCCTCACCGAAAGCCCCCGCGCGGCCATAACCACCCGATGTTGCAGACAGTTAAAAGATGAGGGGGGGCGCGTACCTGAGAGAACATGATGCCCGGCGTGCAATGCAGTGAGGTGTCTTTAATTCAAAGTGCGGCAGTCCTTAAGCAAGCAAGGACTGGTATGTAGCTGTGGTGGTGCGGCTCAACCCAGGTGACTGGCCGGAGGAGGAGGGGTCAGAGCTGAGGTCGCCGCTAGCTAACGGAGGGTGGTCCGCCTGAGGATTCAAAGATAAGGGTGTCAGGTGCGGGAGCACGGAGCTAGTTGGTCGTCGCTGGTGAGGCTATTCAGATTCCCGGAAACGATGCGAATGATAGAGATATGTAGTCCGTCGTCAAGATCGGGCTCCGGGTCGGGTTCGGGATGGAATGTGCATGAAGTGACCTGAGGTGAATGAGGGACGGACGAGGCAGTCTTGGTGGGGCAGGGAGGGCGCCCTCCAAGCTTAGCTCCGCGGGGTGTCTCCGGTACGTACTCTTCGGGTGCGCGTGAGCCTGCCCAGGTGCGCTGGGCCCCGCTGACGTAGTTTCACTCAAGAGCCCGTGGAACCGACCCTGAAAACTGGACTTGAACACAGGTACTCTGCAGCATGCTGGTAAATAAAGGAGGGAAAACAAAATCACTCAGACAATTGAAAAAGTTTTCACTCGACTTCTGGAGTCTTGCCCATCAGAGTTTCGGGTCCGGCAAGGCACATGGTTGGAGAAGATGACCCGAGTTCAAGGTACCTTGCCTACTGCTGGCTGGACCTCTCTGGACAGTGAGCTTTGTGATGTCCCGTCAGGACATCTGACGAAACAAAGCTCGCACAAACGCTGGAAGCACGAGCCACTTGTCCTCGGCCAACCAGCTTCAACCCTGTGGAGTCATCACTCCCCTGAAGACCACCGGCACTGCTCGGCGCCGCGATCCGGCTTGGCCAATCGCATTGACTGGCCGAAACAACATGTCATGTGATCCCGTGTTCCCCAAATATGCTATGAATCTCGTGGACGTCAAATGATTGGAAAAAAGATGCAGTTCACGCGATTTCCGTTCTTTGTGAGAGCTCTCAACTGTTCCCTCCGGCTTCTCAAAGCTGTTCCAGAACTTGACTGTGACTTTGATCATTGTTCAATGGGTTTAAGCCCCGACTCCAGGCATAACTCAACTTACCAACAAGGGCAGCTTGCAAATGCACTTCAGAGGCATCCCTGCCCGAGCTAAATGGCATTTAGTTAGACGGTATTCCTGAGTTCGTTCAGTCTCATTCATCTCATGGCATACCTGGAATCAGCTATCGAGATTCGGCATCTATTATCGTTCGTGCATGACTTCACAGTCTCAGATTCTTGAGTTCTAGACCGTATCAACGCAATTTTGATAGCCACATATAGGGAAAACAATCATTTGATTCAGTAGTACCCGTCTTTCAAACTTACTGTCTACTTCTCTGCATTCTTAACAGCATCCTCAGCGACCTTCTTCGGGGCCTTCTCAACAGGGTCGAAGCAGTGGCATTTATCCTTGCTGTAGTCCATGGACCAGTGGCATCTTGTGTTGTGGCAATCGCCATACTTGTACCGGCGGTCGGAGCCGTCTGGCCGCTTTGCAGTAGCCCACTTGCAAAATTCGACAAAAGCGTTGATAACACGGATAGTCATGATGATGAAAGGTTTGAGGAAAGTTGGTGAATGGGGTTGAATCAGAGCTCTGGAGTGGCGGGTCAGAAAATGGCTCGATGAAGTTAACGATGTGCGATGAAGCTATCGATGTTATCGATGAGAACGAGTAGGTTCTGTCTGGTGGCTTCGATCCCTCGGGTTAAGTGGTATGGGACGAGGACTCTCTGAAGCAATGTGTTCAGGAACCAGAAGCTTGATCAAGTCTTTACAACTTTCTAGATCCAAGACGATGGCTTATCATGCTCCCTACATGGTCTGAAAGACTCAATATATGCTCAGAGATGCTGTTAAATTGGAACGCTGAGGACTTGAAACCTCGAGAGCTGTGTGTCAAACAACCATAATCGGCTCCTCAATACATACCAGCGACAGATCCCGAGAATATATCCTTTCATCAGGTGTTTCAATGAATGATTGCATCTCAAGCAATAAAGGAATGTCGTCTCCTTTTGTTTGCGAAGGAGGGACGAAGCTGCCGACTCGGGCTGGGTATTCGAGTAGATCTCACGATCAAAGGCTGAAGGAGAGAACTCTAGGGCGAACAAGGGAGGTCACAATCAGTGCAACCCTTGTTGTGGTAGTCTGCGCCAGCGCAGACCACACCAGAGTGCATTGGGCCAGTTGCATATCCTACAAGCACGTTCGCACATGCTAAACTATCAACAAGAAATGTCATCATCGCTTATCAACCAACTGGGACTCGCTTCCGTTGAGCTGTCGTAGATTCCAATCAGTAGCTCCGCGCCAGCTTGAACAGGGGCCATATTTTCCAGGTCAATGAATTGAGACGGAAAAGAGAGCGTTCCGTCTCAACCAAGTCTCAAAATTTGTGTGTGCTCCAGTCTTTGCCTCCCTGCTCATCTTCATCCCCTATCTCCTCTGCGTCCCCATTTTCTTCAGCATTGTCATTCGCGTCGCCGTTCTCGCCCTCTTCATCTTCGTCACTGTCATCATCGTCGTCGTCTGCATTGAAGTCCGGCATGACAATGCTGTTCAAGAAGGTAATCTACATCGTGTGTCAGCCTGCTCATCATCAAAACGCCAGGTAGCCGGTAGAAAACAACTTACGAATGGGTGCATCGCGGCAATGATCTCACAAATCTGCTCTTGGGCATCGTCCTCGGTAAATACCTTGTCATCGACCTTCTTGCTAATTGTGAAGTTGCGCAACTTCAACAACTCGATATCACGGTGATCGACCAAGTAACCCTACGAAAGCGTGTTTTAGTACCGTTCCACAATGACCGTGATCTTCCCCTCGCCCCTCACGAATTGCAGGACCAAAGATTCGACGGAGACGTACCTTGGGCTTAGTCTTCAGCGCATTGCCCTTATTCGTCTCGGCAAACCCCTTCAACGCCGCTTCCTCACCCCCCTTCTGCGACGACTTTGGCAAGAAAGTCTTCTTGAACCTTTCATCATTCAAGACCCTGCGCCACCGACGCGGCCGCTCATCGATGCTCTCTCTCAGCTTCTGCAAGTGCGATGCCTCGGGACACCACAGCCCACCGCCCACGAAGCAAGAGCCTGGCTGAAGGTGGATGTAGTAACAGGCGTAAGGACCCTTCTTACCCGTTCTAGACCATGCCGCAGAGAAGTGAGCCTGTGCGTTTTGAGGTCGTTAGTATAGCTATCCCACAGAGGTTCCAGCAGCCTGAAAGCGATGAAGAATGGCAGGTACCTTGTAAGGAGTTGGATCCTTGCTGAAGCGAATGTCGCGGTGGATGCGAAAGACGAGATCCTTGGCCGGTAATTCTGGGATGGTGAAGTCCACTTCGGTGATCTTTGGCGTGATGGTTTCGACAAAGGTGTTCCAGTCCTTTAGGGAGCGCCTATACTCGCCGTCGTGGCCTGGGATAGATCAGTATCCGTAGAATACCAAGAGGGTTTCCTCGTGAAGCCTACTCTTCAGCCAAGATCTCTGGTTGTGAGCTCTGAGGTCCTTCAAGAACAGCATAGTATTCTTATGAACAGTGTCGTCGGAGTAGTCCTGCCCATCGAGACCCCGAAGTTTCTCATGCGGAATGACAGTGACCCTACTCTCGTAGTCTTCCTCATCTTCCTCTTCTTCGTCTTCATCATCTTCAGGTTGGTCATCCTGATACTCATCCTCAACCCTCTCAATCTTTTGCCTCTTCACTGCCTTTGACTTGCTTGGCGCGGGCTGTGGCTTAGCTTTAGGTTTAGCGACTGAACCCTTTGGCCGTCCACGTCCACGTTTCTTTGGTTGCTCCTCCTCTTCACCATCACCTTCGCTCTGCACCTCATCACTCTCACTCTCAACCTTCGCATCTCCATCAAAGTCATCATCGTCGTCGTCACCCTCAAAATACATGCTCTTCTTCGGAGTGCTTGACACTCGCCGAGACCGCCGGCGGGGCTCATCCTCAGCGGCCGGCGACGCAGCGCGCTTACGGGCGGGCATGATTTCGAATTACTTTGCCTCGGTTGTATCCCAAAGAGTCAATCGATGTCTTTCAAGGTCGGGTCGGTCTGCAGCTAGTCGCGGTGTGCATGTAAAATGATTGGGTGCTAATTCAAGAATTTGGTATCAAAAGCCAGAAAGGTGTCGTGCGTCATCGAGTGGGCGACCGCGGGGGGATGGCGACGGACGCGCCGGGATTGAGACGCAGGCCAAACGCGCCATCACATGACCTTTCACGTGTGCTCATCATCTATCAGCGCCGCGCGCATCCCGCGGAGGCGGGACCGGACGTCGACGTCTGCCGTCCGGATAGAATCAAAGGACCGACCGACTTCCTGTTCTTCGAAAGGTCCGGTAGCGCCCACACCAAATTTCAATGTCCGCTGACACCTGTACCCATTGAGAGCACTCCTCTTGACCGTGAAATCTTTCGCTGACTTACTAAACGGAGTTTAAGCGCAAACTCCAAACGTCACACTAACGAAACCACGACACTTTCAGGCTTGTCTCACAACGGACTCGCATGAAGTTCGCATGACAAAAGTATATCTCCATCTCATTCTCAAACCTTACGAGTGAGATGTCGTGATGTAAAACGAAATATCGCCCCCATTAGAAGTGACTTGGCTCATCATTTCTGCATACCCTGATTGATACCCTCTGGTATATCGAGCTTGTGGCAGGAATGCATTAAAACCGCCGTCGTCTACGCAGTCGTCCGGTTTTTCAATGGGAACAATAATCACCGATTCTGCTTGCTCGAGCGAAGTAAAATGATGCTAAGCGGCTCGCACAACAAAATTCAGCAGAGCATGTTCGTGACACTGCGCGGAGGATGATGTCCCAAACAAGGCTTGGCAGCACACGGTACTAGACCATGGCGAGTTATTGAAAGATAGGAAGTCTATCGATGGGGAGGCCGCGGGGCCCGAATTCCGACAACATTATAAACATCATACGCACGAGTCACTCTCGGGGCAAAACTCCGCCAGCTGAACAGGTCACTGCGCCAGAAGTCCGCAACATTGAAGTCTGCCGCGATTTTGAAAATGGCACTCTCTGCACTACACGACGGCTTCTTCCGGGGCTCAATCTTTTGATAGAGACAAACGTCTTCAACTCGCCGAATACTTGCTACACGTGTCCTGATTTGAGATCCGCTACCCCTCAACTTCAAGTCAATGCATTCTTGGAAAATCCACAAGGGGCGGGTTTCTCAGAAGGCCTCCAAAACTCCAAGATTGCTTTATGTTTTGAGACAAGAAGCCGCTTCACGATCGACTATAAGTACAAACGTGTTGGATCTGGCCTCGTACTGAGGAACCCAGCTGTTATCCATCATTCAACAGCAGCAACACACAACCCAATTTCCACAACTCTTCAATCACCTCCACGGTTGTAGTCGCAGTCGCCGGAGGCACGGGCGGTGTCGGTAAGACTATCGTTGAACAATTACAGCTCAGCAAGAAGCACGAGGTGATCCTGCTTAGTCGCAAGGTAAATGCCACCCACAGCCGCAGCCACATGCACACACGCTTGAACCCCTTCTAACCAAGCCATCTAGGCTCCTGCCACATCCGCCTCAGGTGGCGCAAAGATTGTGCTTGCTAACTACGGCAACATCGAGGCGCTGTCTCTGCTGCTCGAGGAGCACAAGGTCGAAACGGTCATCTCCACGATTGGTTTCGGGGGCCCAGAGGCCGCTCAGTCGCAGCTCAACCTCATCGCCGCGGCCGACAAGGCCAAGTCGACCCATCGATTCGTACCCAGCGAGTTCGGAGTTTGGTTGTCTCCAGAGTATGCAGGTTCCTTTCACCCCGAGACGCCTTCCCCTCTTAGGTGCTGTGGAATTACTGACACCTAACCAGCGACACGAACGCGGCGATGTTCGGTGCCTGGCTGGACGCAGTCGCTGCTCTGAAAAAGACTGACCTGATGTACACCTGTGTCATCAACGGGTGGTTCATGGACTACTTTGGCATGCCGCACACCCCGAGCAACCTCACCCCTCACACCTGGGTCGTCGACGTTGCGAACCGCCGCGCCGCGATCCCCGGAACAGGCAACGAGCCCATGACCCTGACCTACTCGGTGGACGTGGCCCGCTTCGTCGTCCGCATGCTCGACGACGCCGACTGGCCCGAAGTCAGCATCATCAGCGGCTCAGACACTACGTTCAATGAGATTCTGGGAATCGCGGAGAAACTCACGGGTACGTACGGTTTTGCAACTTTGAGGCCGTAACACTAACAATGTCTATTTTCTTGCCAGGAGACAAGTTTGACGTCGTCTATGACGGAGAAGAGAAATTGAGGAGCGGCCAGGCAACCGTCTGGTCGGCAGGCTACGGCGCAGGACCGGCGTCAATGGAAGAGACGGAGGCGATGATCGCTCTTTTCGGATTGATGAGCGTCGAGGGCCGAATCCTTGTGCCCGAAGGTAATCGTCTGAACGCAAAGTACCCAGATATCCACCCCGTGGGCATCGAAGAGCTTCTTGCCCAGGCCTGGACTGGGAGATAGGATTTGTTTCGTCTCAGGATTAGTGCTTAGGTTGAATGCTTTTCTGTCAGCGTCGCTAGCGCTTCGTCTCTGTCGTCCAATCCCCTCTACACGATGTGATCTTCTTGTTTAGCATAGCCTCTCTAAGATGAAGACACATGTCTTGATCTCAGCCCCCGTAATTCTCAACATCTCTGCCGCTACTGGTCCTCCTGTGCGAGAGTTGACTCTTAATTGATGGTGACTGCATTCATTGTGACGAAAAGATCCAATTCAAGAAGTGAAACTACGTTGCTCAATCACAGCCAGACACGCTGCCCTAAGCCGCTGCCTAACCCGACGGGAGCCCGGAAGCTTAGTCTGCCGATCCCTACAGACTGGACCTCTCACACAAAACTCGAGGAAATAGTAAATGAGACAAGTAAGCCGACTAGTCTAGACCGGCATAGGGCCCGGGCCGCCCAGCTGCAGACTGAAGTAGAGTTAAATGTCGATCCGATTCCAAAGTCCCAAAATCCACCAAAAAAGTCCGACTGCCCCGCCAGATGCGGCTTTGTGGATATCGCAGGGAGCGGCCGCCAGCCGCACCCGCAGGGCCATGCCGTTTGAATATCCTAGCCTCTTCATCATCCTAGCCGCTCAAAGTCGCCGGAAAGTCTCCGCTCATCATTGGAAAGCGAAGGACTCTAGCCGCAGTAGAGCTTAATCTTAAAGAGTATAGAGAAGTGAAGGAGCCGCAGTACTCTGCTGACAGAAGTCTCACACCGCCCCATAGAGGAGCAGCCGAGTCCCGTGTTCTCAACCTTCCCAATGGGTCGAATCGACATGGTTTATAGAGTTGTCTTCCTAAAAGAGCATCGATCTCAGCGGTTCCGACGCTTCCAGCAAGATGAAGTCAGTGGATTAATGGGTCCTTCAACCAAAGTCCCGTACATCTCACGATGATATTTCATGTATCTAGACAGTGCCATATTGCTACTCAGAATGCAGCCGACGGACCCACGCTGACATTTGGCTCAGGGCTGTGAACCGGGTCTCACGATAGTCTCTCCCAAGTTGGTAAGAGAATCGTCTAGGAGGCGAGACTTCAGGTCTTTGGGCTTCCTCATTGGTGGTATAGGAGTGTCCCCGCCAAGGCTCCCCTAAGTTCCTTTTTATCTTGCAAGACGATAATCTCTATACCCACGGCCCTAGGTGCCATAATTAATGCTATAGGAGTATTCCAACCGCGGCTGCCTCGAGTCCTTTCCGATTTTGCAATAGGATCATCCGGAAGGCAATATCCAAGGCTTTCCTAAGTCCTTTTTGATGCAAGAGAACCATCCCAACATCCTAGCCTCTAGGTATCATCCTTGGCGATATAGGACTGCCCTAGCCGTGGCACACTGAGTCCTTTCCGATGTTGCAATAGGATCACCCGGAAGGCAACATCCAAGGCTCTGGGTATCGTAATTGGCTGTATAGAAGTTCATTAGTCAAGGCTACCATGCTTACTGTCTGATGATCCTCAATCGCCTGCTAAGAGGGATCGAAAAAGACCTTTGGTGTTTAGAATTACGAGGATATGGGCTGTTCAGGTAACAAAAAATCAAGGTGGCGAGCCGAAATAGGAGGATATTGATGAACAGAGATACAAAGCTGGGTACTTTTGACGTAGATCCTAATTCCCACGATGTACTCGTGTCTTGACATCCAGAGACAACGAATTTGGGTACTTCGGTCGAGATCCTTGTACCACGATGTATTCATGTCTTGACTTCAGGAGAGGAGGAGTGAAAGGATGACACAGAGAGACACAAAGAAATTGAGCACTTTGGTTCGAGGCCTTGGTCCTGCGACGTATTCAGGTCTTGATGACATCCGAGGCAACGAAGTTGAGTGCTTTGGTCGAGATCCCAGTCCTGCAATGCATCACAGTCTGGACATCAGGAGAGGAAGAACAACACAGATTCAACTATAAAACCCTCCATCTCCTCCCACATATTCCTCCACTTCCCTTCCATCAGCATCAACTTCTCACATCAACACAACAATCCTCAACCCTAAACATTCTTCACAATCTTCCCGACTTACCAGTCCCAACCCCCCAATCTCAAAATGAAGTCCTTCACCGTCATGGCCATCGCCCTCCTCGGCCTCACCAACGCCGCTACCATCCGCATCTGCAAGGACCAGACCCTCGGCAACTGCGTCACCATGGACGTCGGCAGCTGCAGTACGTTTCTCATACTCGCAAATCCTCAGGCCTCCTCAACCTCCAGGCTTCTTTTTCTTTTCCAGTCTTCAAAAGCTAATAATCCATCCTAGCCAACTTCCCCGGAAGCATGAACGATGTCGTCAGCTCCGTTGACACTGGCAGCGCCACCTGCACCTTCTACACGTGAGTTACTACTATCCCATTCATTCTATTCTTCCAAAAACGGAAGAAATGGAACAGCCTTTCTTCTCTCTCTCTCTACATCAATCAACATCATCGAGAATATCTCCTCTGACACATCTTGTTCAACCTGCTAGTGACGGCAGCTGCGGTGGCGCCTCCTGGACCACCAGAGGCCTCCAGAACACCGTCCCCTCCAACTTCAACGACAACCTCAGCTCCGTCCGCTGCTAGAGAAATCGACCTTCATGCTTGGAAGTTGGGTACTTTCTACGGAGCACTCCACGAAACATGATGGTGACATTGTATTGCTTTCGGTGCTCTCTGTGATGGCCAACAGTGACGCGAGGGAAATAGGGGCTTCCAAGTGATCTTGGCTTAGAGGTTTGAGGCTTTCTTGGTTTCCGGAAAGAAGCGGGCAGAACTCGATGTCGAATCAGCTTGAGATTTATTACCTTAGCACCTATTATGCCTTTATTTAGAAAATAGACTCTTTGAGTCCCCACTGTCCCTTCGCCTTTTCTAATGGCTCCTTGAGTTTCCTATAACATTCAGAATCTGTTGGCCCATACGTGCTACACGCCACCACGCCGTTAGCAAGTTTAACGGAGCCCTCTCTGGTGACTATCCCACGAGATGCGAAAGTTAGCATACTTTTTCCTTCGAGAGGAGCAACGCCCCCTCTTCTCTACTTCAAGAGAAGGAGGAAGGAGAGACTTGTACGAGTGACATTTACCTCTAGGCGTAGCAATCACAGCAATCTCTTTCTTCTTCATTTAAATCAGTAAGAGTAAGCAGAGCTTGAAAAAAGAGTGATTTGTTTTTAGAGAATTTGAGGTTATAAACAGGGGTGAGTTTATAACTATGTTTATATACTTTATTTACATATGGCTTGAACAACCGGGTGCTATCTAATCGTCTATAATATCAAATAAAGTTATTAATTTGCAGTCAAAGGTACATTCATAAACAAGCGGTTATGCTAAGAAGCGACTAGAATATCTTCAAGGAAACCTATACGATATACTATTAGTTTGGAACTAAGTAGAAGAGTCCAAGGAGTTTAAGGTTAGTCTGTAGTTACTAAAATAGTAACGTCTTTTTACGAGGACACGAACAAAGTCATTGAGAAAGTGGAGTGACTCTTCACGTACAAAGACTCCAAGGCTATAGGCTTATAGTTACATTAGATTTATAGCTAACGGACTACTGCGTATATATCTTATTTTTTATTCTTCTCTCGTAATGGACCTTTGGTTTACTTAGTGAACTTTATAAAAATTCTCTTTATTAATAATTTCTTTTAACGAGTAGTCAGACTAATATAATGGACTGGCAAACGACCTCGATTTTATACTATCACAAGTCAGCCAAAAGTCTACCGAGGACGGACTCGGACAATGAGAGACTACATCGATTCCATCTTAACTCTTTTCTCCTTCCGTCTCTCTCTCCATACCTTACGTATAGGTATACAATCCAAATCAAGACTCATACAAGCCCCTCATTCCATCTTTGAATCCGGCGTGAAAGAAAAGTTCTCATAGGGGACCTTAATGGCAAATTCCCTTTAACAAGATTAGAACAAAAATAAAAACAAAGGTTGTTATAAATCTCAAAAAGACGGCAATTCTTCAAGTTCAAGAAAAAAATTATTAAATCCAAAAGAAACGATATAGCGGTGTTAAAAGGCTCGGCTCGCTCTCGGGTGTTTTACTAATTGTATTGAGTTCATAGAAGCTTTGATATGGCTAAGCAATACCCCATCGCGTAAAGCTCCCGTGGCAGAAGAAGTCGATGGCAGAAGAAGTCAATGGCATACGAAAAGAAAAAAAGGTTGTAAAAGCTTCATATCGGTAGCGACAATACACTCTACACATGCTCCCAAAGGTAGAAAGAACATTTGTGATGCAAACCCGGAATCGTCCATGTAGACAACCGGCTTACAAGGTAGCCAAGTATAGCCATCACAAGGGATCAATCACCAAGCAATCAAACGCAATGTCAGATATGAACATTTCATTATTCATCCAGCAAACCTATCAACGCCTCACAATCCCGACAGGAACCACATCTCTCGTCCTTACTTCATAACCCTTAAGATCAAGCCAGACTGAATTACGACAAAGCAACATGGAAATAGCTCCATCAAATCGGCCGAGCCGCGCCAACCATCCGACGAGCCGACTAGCTCACCAAACAATGTACAGGCAAAACGTAAAAAAAGAAGAAAAAACGCAG
Source organism: Colletotrichum fioriniae (assembly GCF_027942845.1). NCBI lineage: Eukaryota > Fungi > Ascomycota > Sordariomycetes > Glomerellales > Glomerellaceae > Colletotrichum > Colletotrichum fioriniae. Next base: position 2,734,474 of record NW_027076841.1, read on the forward strand.
TGCAACCAATTCTCCGGCACCTTCCTTACTGCGTCAAGGCACGTAACATTAGAACGCCAAGCTAAAGTTTTTTTTCTCTCGCCCCCCGTCCTCTCTGTCCTGCGTAATCTGGCCGGTCCCTGTCTGTCAGTACTCCGCCGTCGGTTCGACGGCCCGAAATCACGACCAGGGGTCGTCGCGCACGCTCTCCCCTCTCCAACGTGTGAGGGCAGACTAATGCCACGCTGCCCACTGCTCGATTCGTCCACTTCTGCAGCTCAATTCAGCGCATTTGGCCTTTTGGAATTTCTCCTCACCCCAAAAAGATCTGGACTAGCGACTACGCCGCCTTGTTGCGGTCTTCGAACGCGGAGAAACACGCACGCAACAGGGAACTCCATGCCCTGCAAACAACCGCATCGGGAGAAATCATGTCTTGGCGTTAAAAGGTCGACCGACATCAATCCTCAATGATGCCGCTAGCTCGTCGACCACCGTACAAGTCATGCAGTGCAACGACCTCAACAAAGAATCAAGCCCTCTGCTATCTGGGCTCTGTCCACTTCAGCCGAGATTTGGGTCATGGGCAATGCGACCCAGGGGTGTTCTGTCGCGGGGCTTCTCGACCAAATCAGCATACCCATCCAGGCTTGATCCCATCACCCTGACCATGTCGAAAATGTGCGAGCCCTTGAATGTCTCTGCCCAGAGCCTGATAACCGCTGCAGCTAGCTGTCTCAACCTTGTGCTGTCGTTCGCAGAAACTTCGTTGTTGGCAGGTTGACCGGCGGTAGGCCCGCCCAGAGATGGATCAATGGGCACAGCGAATTCCGTCTCGTCCAGCATTCTCCTCACCGATTGTAGGAGATTCTTTTCTTCGGGGGTCGCAGGGGGATCATTCGGTCCGATCGATGCGAGGGTAAGGAGCCATTTGGATAAGAGAATGGCACATTCGAAGTTGCATACTACAAAGAAATGGGGTTAGCTAGAACAAGCGGTGTTTAAGGAACACAGGTACTTACAGGAATGTTGGATGCTCCATTCGAGGCTCTTAGTCCTCGCAACGTAGTTGACGCCGGCCTTGACCAACATGGACAAAGCGTGGATGGCCTGGAACACGGCTCTATGCAGCCTCAACGTACGGACAAGGAGGGGCATATTGCTCAGCGACGAAGCAACCAGCATGTGATCCCTGGTCTCGAGGGATCGGCTGGGCGGAATCTCGGTATATAGACGGATATATGCCAAGCGTAGGAGGGCGGTAGAGTTGAACGCTACCGGGCCACCCGGGAACGAGTCGCTGTTGCCCACATGCCCCGCATCGGCCGCCCTCAATTGGTGTCGGTGTTCGAAGCTCACCTGCCATATCCTCAGTGCAGCAGTGACCTCTTCCACATCCTCCGGCTTCAATCCCCTCTGTGGTCCAAACGGCGAGCTGAGTGCAAACGAAGTTTGCTTTAGCAGGTAAATGTGCTGGAGCAATGCGTGGATGAGGACATAGTTTCCGAGGGACGACATGTGCGGAGGCAAGCCCTGGGGCGAAGTCGTCAGAACTCTGGAGAAGGCGTCGTGGACGGTGATTTCGACAGAAGGATAGTTTTGTCTGTCTTCCTGCCACTGCCATGCCGATTCAGCCCTCCACAGCCTGGACGGGTAGGGCAAGAATAGCCCAAGCTCCGAAGTGAGGATAAGGGGTGGCATGTTGTATGCAATACTGCACAGGTTGAAGAAGCAATAAGCTATTAGCTTCGTGCGCGTAGCTCCCTCAAGTCGAATCCAAGTCTCCCAATCCGGTGCAACGGCCGGGCTGGACTCGGCTATCAACCCCTCTTCGCGAACGAGCATAGCAAGGTGGCTCTGAAGGGACAGAGCTTCATGCAAGATTGCCTTCGCTCCCCAAAGCCCGACTGCGAAGAGCAGCAGGACAGCCTGTGTGGTCTCAAGTCGAGCTTGCGGTGTATTTGGCGAGCTGTGGGTAAAACGTCAGAGCCGACAAGCAGAGTAAAATGAGAGGTACACTTACAAAGGCTCGCGATGAGTGTCTTGTGTCATCGGGCGATCCTGCTGTGCCGAGGCAAAGGTGTGCCTAAAGCCAGAGCTGGGAGAAGGCCGAGTCGAGTGTGGACTGTACGCAGCAGGTGTCGGTAGAAGGGCATGAACCTCATGGCTATGCCGTCTTCGAATCTGCTCGAGCGCAACAGCCTTGGCAGCATACCACAGCGCGTGACCCCGGTGGCTCTCGAATCGGTACTGTGCACCAACAGCCAAGATAGCCAGAAGAAGTTCCGGTGCCATCTCGGCGGGTGTTAATGTGGGAATATGCAGGAACGGGAGATACTCGTGGAAACCGCTGATATACCCCTCGAGGAATCGAGTGAGTGTATGTCTAGACGGAAATACAAAGTCGTTTGGAATGACCGACGAGAACTCCTCCAGTCGGTTCTTGATGACCGTGTGGTCGACGGCGGAGATACGAAGGGGTGCTCTCATTGACTCTTCGTGGCTCCTGGGACCACCTTCCATACCCTCCCGACCATCCGGCTGGACCGAAGGGAACCGTGACGGAAACTGCGATGAAGGCTTGGACGGGCCACGGTGATGCATGTCGCCACGGGGCCATAGTCCCCCCATTTGCTGATCAGACTCGAACGGAGGTGGCAAGTAGTGCGAAGAAGGCGCAAAGTCGTCGAGGAAAATATGATAGTCATCGTAAGGTGCTGCTTGGGGCTGGGGAACGTATCCCGGCGCCAGCATGTTCTGGTCCTCTCGTGGCCGTTCGGGATACCCCATCGACTCATCATAGGACTTGATCCTCGTATGATCAGAAGGCGGACGTCCCATCTCGGCCATCATAGGTTGCTGCATGGGGTTCACTTCGCTGGCCAGTGCCGCATCAGAAAGTAGATCGAGGTTGCAGGCAGCGGTACGTGCCGGGCCTGGCATGCGAGGATCTGGGGCCATGGTGGATGCCACGGCCGTTATTGACTCCTGGTGATACTGGGGCTGAGGTGGGCGCTGGACGCCCAACATTTCGTGTTCGACATGGCTGTCGGAGGAAGATGGCGGATTATGTGTGCTGGATGAAGTCTTTCTTGGCCGATTATTCTCCTTGCTGCCCTCGTTGAGGTGAACGAGCTTCTCATGGCGGACAAGGAGGTCACTGATGTCCATATAAGCATATTTCTTCGTCAGAGTTGGGAGGGGAAGTAGGCCGTGTTGCGGTTGAGCATCAAGAACAGGGAAGAGGTGGAGTCGAAAGTCGGGGCCTTGGGACGGGGGGGAAGGTCTTGGGGATAAATCAAAGCAAAGTCAAGTAAAGCTGGGTGGTGTGGTGTGTGCGGAAGGTGACAGCATATGGTGTCGATGTGGTGAGGTAAGTGTACTCGGGCAGGCCGCAGGATGGGTGAAATGACGAATGGCCAGGGGCAAGGTTGATAGAACTCACCGTCGTCCGAACGTTTTCCCACAGCGAGCCCAGCCGCAGGCAAAGGGCTTCTCTTTGGTGTGTGTCCTTTCGTGTCTTTGGACATGCTCCACACGCCTAGAATGCAAAGCAATGTAAGCTAGCGGAAGGTACAGCGAGAAAGCCAAAACCAAGGTAAGGTAGGGCAATCAATCGTCGAGAGGGGAGTTTGGGGGCCTTGCACCGAGGAGCAAGGAGGAGGGGGAGCCGACTTACCTGAAGCGCTTGCTGCAATACTTGCACGGCAATGTCTTGGGTTTTTGCTGCCGGGCCTCACCATTTTCCCCAGCTACGCCAGAGCCTCCGTGAGGCTGCCCCTCTATGGACTGGAGTGGCATCATTTTGTGCAAACGCTACCCAAAGAAGCAGCAGGCAAAGGGGGAAATAGAGGGTACTGTGTGCTCGGCTAGATAATAGGATAGCTCGAGGACCACCGAGGTCACACAGCACAAGAAAGTGGGGGAAATGGAGGAGGGAAGGTAGGCGGAGCAAGCAGAGTTGGGCTTGGAAGAGATACTTTGCGGGGTGCGCTGTGTGTATCGTATCGATATGAAGATGATTGTTGTAGGGACAGCTTTCAGACTCTCGCGAAGAGCAGCACCAGAGAATTGTTTTGGTAACGGTCCTCTGCTAACCCCCCGTTTTCGTCTCTTTCCATGCAAGCCTGGCGTGAGCGAGTCTCCGATGCCTCCTGGTAGGCGTAAGCGTCTACGGGCGGTGGCGGCCGGCGTTTGCAACTCGAATCAACCGGTACCGCAAAGCATGCAGGAGACGCGTGAAGGAAGTGAGGAGTTGGGATTCGGAGTGGGATGTCCCGGCCGCAGTGGTAGTAGGTAGGGTGGGCAAGTTGCGAGGAAAATTGGGCGCGAGGAGGAGAAGATTTGGGGAAGAAGGGAAGTACTGGTGTCACGGCACCACGAGTGATACAAAGGATACAGGCAGAGCAAGTTCGAGTATGAAGGAAATGTGTGTGTGTGGTGGGAGGTTGCGGCAATGTGTATGGATGTTTGTGCGTTGGGGCGAGGACACAAACAAGCATGCATGCGAAGATTGAACGCGAACAACCAAGGTGTAGTTACTCGGCTCAAACAATAACAACCTTGGATAAAATGGCAGCGAGGTCCAAGTGAATTGGCAGGGAGGGGGTGGGAGAGCAAAAGGCGGGGAATTGATGGAGATGAGGAGACTCTCGGGAGAGGAGAGAAGAGGAGCAGCAGAGAGAAAGAGGAGGAGGAGGATGAGGAGAGCCGCGAGTAGTAGAGTAGGGCGAACCAGACGGGAGTCTTAGCGAAGCCCGGCAGAAGTCAAACAGGCGGAGCGGAGGCCAGCAGCAGCAGCAGCAGCAGCGAAACAAAGGGAAACGCTGGGGAGCCGCGGCGTACCTTTCTCAGTAGCCGATGAGACAGAGAGGAAGCAGACGTTGACGTTAACGTGGGCAGAGAGAAGAGCGCGGAAAAGAGAGGCTAGAGCTGTCTCGGTAAGCTAGGCAAGGTAGCTTGGAAGTTGAGAAGCTTAGGCTGGGATGCTGAAGAGGGGAAACACGGAGATGTCGGCTGTCTGCGGCGCGTGTGCGACAAGCAGATAATGCTGGGTGTTTGGATAAGGTAGGTAAAAAGGATACGATCGGCGTTACTACAAAGCTTTGTGGTACCGGTACTCGAGGCGGCGAGTCTGATGTATAGATGGAGATACTACGTGTATCGAGAGGGGAAATTTTGGCGGTCGAAAGATGTCGCGTGAGAGCCGGTCGGTAGGAGAGCTGGTATGTCGGCTGTTCAGCTTGAGGTGGTAGCGAGAAAGGTCTGATCTAACGGAGTGCCGCGGAGGATTGACGGAGAAGGGATGCTTTCGCATGCAACATTAATGCTTGATATGTCGTGTGTGTGTATAGGACCGGCGCGTGCCAATGGGGGAGACGATTTGGAGATGGAGCTGGTAACGTAGTTTGATGATGGCGGCCCTTTGCGTGAGGAGGAGGCGGGTAAGGTAGGTAGGTGGTAGGCTGTGAAGAAAGCGGAGGAGGAGCAATTGAGAAACGTGATGCGATGAGGAGGCAGAAAGCCGCGGTGGTAATGTGTAGAAGCAGGGAGGGAGTGTAGTGCGCCCGCGTGTCCAAAGTGTGAAGCTGAGTATGAGTCTGAGTCTGAGAGTGTGCGCGCGTGTGTGTCCGTATGCGTATGCGTGTGCGAGTGTGAGTGAGGTGCCTGGCGAGTGATGGAAGTGAAGTGTATTGTGTGAGAGGTGTGATGTGAGGTTACCCGTGAGTGAGGTAAGGTAAGGTGAGGTGAGGTGGTGGTGGTGAGGTGGTGGCCGGGTGGTGGTAATGGGTGGGAAAAGGTGGAGAGAGCGATGAGGAGAGAAAGAATTGGCTTCCGTTGAATGGGGGAAATCCAGGCAAGAATCTGGGGTCTGGGGTTGTCTCCTCTCTCTCCGCATTGGAGAAGCACCAAGGTAAGGTAGGTACGTAGGTGACTTGCTCCTGCTTCGTGCTGCTGCTGCTGCTGCTGCTAGGTTCCTTACTGCCACTGCCACTACCGCTGCCGCACTCGTAGCGTCTGTCACTCGCTCTTTCCCGTTGCTCTTACAGTACCTAGGCTATTACGTACCCAAGTATCTATCTACGTACCTGCGACTACCTTACCTTACCTTAGTTCCCAGGTATTCCACCCTCCCCGGCCAATGACAACGTAGCTTACCTCAGCCAAACCCCGCCTGCCCTTCCCAATCTCTCCAATCTCCAAAGGTACCTCCGTTCGGATATCCCTAGCTCTGAATCCCGGAGCCGGCAAAGAGGCCTTGCATCAGTAGCAAGTAGATGGGGAAAGGAATAGAAGGAAGAAACAAGATTGGCAAGGTACCTGTCTTCGAGTATGATGTTCTGCCTGGTTAGATCGAGAATTGGGAGGAGTCGCGGGATTCTTGGGCGACGGGATGATTTGGAGCAGCAGCAGCAGCATTGAGACTCTGAGATTCACCTCACTCTGGGTGGCCTTGAGCATCCGCAGTCAGGTATCCGTAGGCTCGATTGCGAAAAGGGACTTTGAGGTTGGCATGTGTGAAGTATCTTTTTGCGCAGAACTCACCCAACTAGAGACCTTCCTCGGATGACCCAGGCAAGTAGCGGCTGGGCCAAGCTTCAACCAAGGACTGCCCTGTTCAACCACCCTAAAAGATGGTTGCATGTGGTGGGGGAAGCAGGGCGGGGAGCTTCACAGCCAGTGCCAATGGGAGCTCGGCCATGAAATCATCCCTCGTCGGCAAGGGCCTTTGGAGGCCGATGATCCAGTCAAGCAATCCAGTCAAGCAGTTACGGATAACTTTAAGGCACTTCCGTCATCTGCTGTCGTGTGTGTTATATCTGCATCTGCACCGCGGATCCATCCATTGGCGAGGGCGAGATCCCAAGACGCAAACCAAAGCAAAAAACAAATGTCGGAATCTCGTCTCATCTCAACAAGCTTCTACTCTAATCTGCCTGTTATCGTTGTTGATGTTGGGCCACTACGGCTGTTTCTCTTCATTCCAGACCTTCACCAACTGATTGGCTCTTGTCTTCTCTGCGCCCCCTCATCGGTATACCTCTGCATCTGAGTATCTAGCCTACTATGTAAGCTAATTAGCACACAATTCAGCCGTGCCTTTCTCTGTGTCAACGTGTCTGTGCAAACTGCCCTGCCTTTTGCTGCACTGACGCCGGGAGGGGATCATGGGTACTTCTCCATTAGGCGTCGGAACACACACCGGGGAGACTGCTGGTCTCAAGATGCGCCAATGGTAGCTCCGCAATAGCGGCCAATCGTGACAGGGAGCCCTAGACGAGACGGCCACATTGCCAATGAACCACTCATTCGTCCTCTTTTTGAGGGAACCACACGACGCCGTCTATCCAAGGCCAAGTATTCGCAGTATACGTGCAGAAGTCAGGCGTGCTGCGTGCCAGGAGTGCCAGGGTAGTGAGAAGAGATGATCGATCTTGTCCATTTCGAAACCCCCCCGCGCTCTCGGCCCTGATCAGCTTTACATTCCCGCTGTTGTAGAATCGGGCGAGGCGAGACGGGGCAAAACTCGGTTTGCTGCTTCTGGGCCGGTGCGTTCCTGTGGCCTAGCTCAACCCAACCCCCAACCCCGGTTGCTGTGTGTCATGAGCTTGAAAGGAATCTGAATCTGAAGCTGGGACTCCAGGGCGACGGCCACCATCCCTGCACGATAGACCTTGGGGTTTGGGCAGCTACATACCCTCACCTCCCAGCAAAAGCCACCCAGCTCCATATCTCCAAATGTGGAGTCCGAGACGCGCACTGGAAAGGACGGGAGCTTGCCGGAGGAGAGGGGGGATTAGTAAAAACGCAAAATCTCCCGAACAACCTCCATAAACTGTAGAGGCAAAAATAGGTTCATATAATAACAAATCAGCCACAGGACTGTTACATGGTGTGTGACTTGGTGGTCTAATACCGTACCACGTAGGCTCATCTGCCCGTTGAGACTAGGTAGGTAGCGACGAGAGAAGCGGGCACAAGAGTCGCAGTCGGGTGTCTCGGTGCAACTGCAACGCAATAGCACCAAAGGTTAGAAAGGGGAGACAAGAACGGGACAGGGAAAAGATACATTGCCTCTGATGAATACCCCAAGAACGACAAGACATACCTGTGGCAGGCATGTCTGGCTGTGCTTCCGCCCATCAGTGAGTGTGTGCTCAGTCGATCCATCATGCTGAACCCTGTCAGACCATTCTGGCCCTTGGGCAGTGGAAGGGTATATCCGTCAGTTTCCTCGTGCTTCTCGTCGTTCTCGTGAAATATTGTTTCTCTTTTTTGAGGTACGCCCGGCAAGCATCCGGCCGATACTCCGCTGGCTCACTTGACCAGGCTTGAGCCACCCCCTCCTCTCTTTTCTTCGACCGGGTCTCTTTCTCTCGATTTCGAAGGCGGCCTTCTGGCTGGCGGGAAATTGCGTCGAATTTTCGGGGACCCATTCGTATTGGAGACCCTTTCATGAACGTGACATCCCATCTCCAAGCTACCTTGCAGTAGAGAAATTTCCCGACGGCTGCAGCTTGCAGTAGGCAAAGGGAGGTCGGTGGAGGGTTCCAGTTTTGTAGTGTGGTGAAATGGCGGGAGAGGGGAGAGGGTGGTGTGGGAGGAGGTGGGACTGGGCGAGTGCTCGCTCAGGATGAGAACCAAGCTCCAATTCCAAATGGGGGGCGCATCCACCTCAATGCGGAGGAGAGGCAGGCACGACAGGTAGGAGTCACCTCAGGCACCTTGATACCGTAAGGTACGGAGTACACTTGAGAGTCTCTTGACTTCCAGGTTTCTTGCCTTAGTAGGTTAAGGATACATTTGGTACCAATTCATGGAAGCTGTTGCAGCGGGCAAGTGCAGCGAACGCACCTGCTGTGATCTGAGTCTGAGGTGCCTGCCTTCCCCGTCAAACCTGCCCTGGAAGGTGCAAAGTGTGGGGTAAGCGCTGGTGACAAGGTCTGTGCTCTCTACTGCGTATGCCCCATGCTCCTGCCTCCATGTTCTCGTCAACCGCCCCACACCACAGTAGCCGGATTGTCCTTCCCCAGTTCAATGTTTCCCATCGCTCCCCCGTTTACCCTCAGCGACCACAGCTTCGACGAGAACGACCCTCCATCTCCAGATCGGCGGACTGGACTGGACAAAGATTTTGTCTTCAACCTTCGTGCTTCATGCAAATACGTACCTACCAAGGCTATTATATCCATGATCTGTACCGAGTATAACGCATAGTAATCCCGTATCCGTACTCGAAACTCTCCTCCTCGACGTCCCCTGCCCTGCTTCTCCTCGCCCACCCCACATCGCTCTGCAATCCCCCGGCATCCACGACCCCCAACCAAAGGTTCCTCAACGTCCGGCGGGGGAGGAGGAACCTCGGCGCCAATGTGTCAAAATCAGCTAAGCTCCATCTCCTTCTTGCGTCCCCCCCATTCCGAATTCGTGTCCACTCCGGCCGGGAGCACCCCCTTTGGCCTCCTTGGGACTCTATCGCGCCTGAAGCTGCTATCCAACTTGCCGGAGGATCAAGGTTTTCCAGCAAGAACTCTGCTAGGGTCTTGCATGAGCACTCCCCTGCCACCTACAGCCTATCTCAAGGTCTTCCCGTTCTAATCCGGGAAGCTACATGGCTAACCAAATCGATATTGGGATTCGACGCGCGGGACAGCGGACCACAGACTCGCGGACACGGAACAAAAGCCGACGTCTGAATAGGCTCGCTCGAAAGAAGCTTAGGGCAGGCAAAACTCCAGAGGTCACATCATGTATCTGAATCTCTCGCAACAATTACGGATATGAACATCGAGCTGTCCAAATGGCAGAGCGCAGTGATCAAAGGTTCAAGCTCGGGGCTCCCTGAGACCATGGTTCGTCTTGGCTGACCCGTTCGCTTGGACTCCCGAAATGTTTAAACACACCCGACCTGCCCGCAAGTGCCGGAAGACGCAACCCTCACAACTGGTCCCATCAGCGAAGCTTTGCGTGCTGGATGGACCCCTCCATGATGACTGTTCGAGATCCCGATAATCGGCGGGCGTTCCGTCGTGACATGGCCTTCTCCAACGCCAAGGCTGGTGCTTAGATTAGTCTGCAGTGGTGGTTCAACGATGTGTGGCACGTTATCAATGCTCACGGCATAGCCCAAGTTCGTGCTGATTCTCTGGAGAGATACCCGCGACGACGACCATAGTAGTGATAGCGGGTAGCGAGTGTAGGCTCTGCAGTCTTCATGGTTCATGAAGTTAGGGGGTCCATGAGCTATCTTGCTACTTGGTTGGATCAATGTGAAGTCTGACGTGAATCCTGTCACTCTTCGTCGAAGTATCAGCGCCGTAGTGACCTTTCGACCCTATCATTTTACCCCGTGAAGATAAACCGCGAGAGATTATCAGGCACCCTTCATTGGTTCCAACAGCGGATATAAGACTTAGTGGCCCATAGGCCTCTCTCGGTATAGACTTCAAGCCCAGATCGTCATCGTATGCCAAAGGCCAAGGGCCTCTCATGCGTTTTCTTTGCAGTTTTGAAGAGAAGGTTAGAGGCAACAGAGAACATTCCTCATGATTTATATTATATATCAGAATCGTGTCTCGTATTGGAAACCTACCTAGGCCTTGCGTGTTTCCCTTTAGCCAAATAGCCTTGCAGCTTATCGTCGGCGATGGGGAGTACTCTGATGTAATTCACAGTAGCCAGGCGCAGTAGGCATCGTTGAGCCCCAGGGAGCAGTAGATATACCCCAGTCAGCACCAGCTCCGGATCAGTTGCGGTCAGCGGTATTCCTTATCATCTGAGAAACACCTTCACGGTTCTATTGGGGTAGTGGTCCTCTGTGGCGATAGAATCCAAGAGGACCTTATAACTCAGATGAGTATCAACACGGAGCTGGAAGTCTATAGGGCGTTTATTTATCCATCAAGTGTCCACAAAGACTATCTCGAACTCGAAAAACAGTATGCGCGAGTCGACCGAAAGCATGGCCGACGTCGTCTAAATATATGCCAACGTACCTTTGCAAGTTCTGGCTCGTCAAGTAGTCTTTCGTAGCCTCTTCATGACTGGCTGGCAGTCTTAGTCCCCGGCTCGCTACTAGCACCTCAATTACCGGTCATCAAGGGGCCAGAGTTCTACAATGGCTGAACCTAGTCGGTAGAAAGTGGCATGAAGGTGTGTGTGTGACTTGAGCCGCAACTTGTGTCGATCTTGGTACTAATACAAGAATAGCTGCCTTGTTGAATCAGGCCATGTAGATTATATGTGGAACTGATCTGTCATAGACATGTGCCTGGTGATTTTTTGCGACGCATCCTGCCGAGATGAAAGGAAATAGGTGCTGGAAAAATCGAGTATTGGTGTTATGCCCCTGACAAGCTAGCGGCATGTGTAAACCTCTCGAGGCCATATCCAGGCCACCGAAGCTAGCAAGAACAATATCCATAAATGGATCAGCTTGAACCAAGTTAAATCATATGAGATTCAACGCTCCGCGAAGTTATTTGGTTGCCTCATAGTCTCAAAGCTCGAGATGGCCAGCTCAGAGACACTGGACGAGGGAGAACCCCTTTTTCCAGATCCAAGCCTTTGATAGCATCGATTTCACCCACAATGACAGCAGGTCTCCGCAACACCTTACTAAGGTACCTTAAAGTGGCTCATGAAGCCATGCTTATCAAGGTCTCCTCCCAGCTGCAGTCTACGAGGAAAGTAGGAAGGAGGCAGGTGGAAGATGCTTTCCCTGTAAAGACTTGCAGCCCTACCCGTACCTTCCCACCTACCACCTGCCTCCTTCCCGCCTTCCTTAAGAGGCTACTCATATCCCATCAACTTCATTCCCGTCACCAGCACTCATCCGGATTGGCCAGGTGGTTTACACTCTGACGCAGAGAAGATAAAACAAATACTCCAATGAAGCCGTGCTGGCCTGAGGGGCGCGCTGTTCGAATCTGGGCAGGGGCGTGGATTATAGGGTCAGTATTCCCCCTCCCATTCCTTTCTTTTTTTTTTCTCTTTCTTTCAAAGGTTCATTTGGATGTCTTCTTTATGATCTCATCCCCAGTAGAGAATCTCTTTGGTGTCCTTTTCGATTGTATCCCATTCTTTTTTGTTTATCCCAGTCCAGATATGCCTACCCATTTCTTCCTTCATGCTCATTCCTCGTAGGAAACCACTTGCCCATGGCTCAGAGACCCCGTGTCGCAATCCGTCAAACAGTCCCCGTCCCTCATCCAACGCCTTCAACATCTCCAACACCCCTCACGCCTTACTCTCCTCCAGCAGCTCCTTTGGCCACCGCACCTCAAACCCGCTCACCGTCTTCTGAATCTCCAAATCGCCCGGGTCCCCATCAAACAGCGGCTTCTCCATCTTCTTCTCAAACACCTGCTCGACAAGCAATCCCCTCTCCCTCACGACATCGAAAAAGGCCAGATCCTTGTGCCTCAGCCACGGCCGGTACGACGTGAAGAACACATACGCCACGCTGCCTTCTTTCCTCGCCAGCGCCTCCCAGATCGTGTCGGCAAGCTTCCCGTGCTCAGAGTGCCGGAACAGCAGATCCGCCAACACCAGCACGTCAAACTTCTTTTCTTCCTTCTTCTCTTCCCCCTCGGCTGAAGAAGAAGAAGAAGAAGAAGCAATCTCCGCCAACAAAGGCTTCACGTCCGCGCCCCAAACATACCCCTTGGGCACCACAACCCCCTCCAGATCCCCCGCCTCGTCCACGTTCTTCTGCATCGTCATGACGATATCCGCGTCCGGGAAATCCGAAACGACGACGCGCTTCGCGCCCAAGATACCGGCCGTCAAACTCGGCAACCCAGCTCCCGCGCCGAGCTCCAGCACCGTCTTGCCCTTTACGCGCGACGGGTCCGCCTCAAAGTAGTCCGAGACGACGCGGCTTCCGTTCCAGAGGTGGTGCGCTTCGGTGGGCGAGTAGCCGACGAGGTGGAGGGTCAGGACGCGGCCCGAGGCGAGGGTGTGGGTTTGGGAGGTGGGTGGCGGGGTGGGCGGGTAGTAGTCCTCCGGGTCGGCGAAGAGGTCGCCCGTGTCGCCGTCGGCGACGTCGCTTACTGGGCTCATTGTGATGAGTGTGTTGTATTGTTGTTTGCGAAGTGTGTTGTTGGTGGTGGGTGTATACCCAGAGCAGCGACTGAGGGGTTGGATTATGATACCCTGGGTGAAGAGGGGCAAATCTGAGTGAGATGCCCTGAGATGAGTTGGCTAAGTTATCTCGCTGTGAAATGTGATGAGCCTCTCTGTTTGAGAATACTTTCACTTGCTGAGTCTAGCTAGAGCGTCAGTTAGGGTCGGGCAAAAGTGTAGGTGAGATCAACTTACTTGGATGAATGCGGGGTGTAGAGGGGTCAATCGCAAACGAGTCGCAATTTTTGACGTCTATTTTTTTTTTTCCTTCTTTTCTTGCGACGAAGTAGAAGTGGGTACAGTGTGAGACTGTCATCGGTTTCTCACCAAAGGGATACAATATTGGTGGACACAAACACAGTGTGAAGTAGGCGCTGGCACTTTATCTCCCAAGTCTACCTGGAGTACTCTGAGTGAGGTAGGAGATCGTCTGAATTGCAGAGTCGGAGGACACTCGGTAGGTAGAGCATTCCGAGAGTATAGGCTGTCAGATCTTTGCTTCTCTGATATCGACAGATGAGTCTCACGAGGACATGGTCGAATCTTTTGAATTGCGCCTTCAGATTTTGATACGCCACCACCCTTTTCACTGATATCAGTTTGTCCGAGAAAAATCCTCTATGAACTATACCACTCTCCAACCTAGTAAGCAACGAACCTATCAGCCACGAAAGGACACAAGCCGCTCAAACGCTTTGGCACACTCTTCTGGCGTTCATGGAATCGGGCAGTCTTGTCAGATGCGTGGACTTAAGAAGGTTCGGTCTGGAGGGCGGGGGGTTCAGACGAAGAGCTCCTGCTCCTTCCTCTAACATGAGCCCGTCTTGCTGTCTTATAAAATGGTTCACTCCAGCGGTATCTAGAGACTCTCGGGCAGAGGCAATGGGCCGGGGCATGAGCTCTCCGATGAAGCATCTCTGCTGGCTCTCTTGGCACCAAAGGCCTTTGAGGCTTGGCCTTTATACCTACTAGTTTGATAAAAGGAGCCTAGATAATCCTAACAAATCACAGGCCATGTCTTAATCAGAGGAGTCTGATCTTTCCAATATAGATATCCTAATATAAACGGTCTTCCTGTTAGAGAAATAGGCGGAGGCGCATAAACGCTATAAGCAAGACTTTTTACTTGTAATTTATACTCTTTACAATTTCAGCAATCTATTATTCACTGGCTATGTCTCAGTCAATTGCACCTGTTTTAGGTGTGTGCGATCCAGCATGTACACATGCCTTGGATTTCGGACGGACCACGACACTAAGCAGGTCCGCCTTCCTTTGAAAAACACTACATCCGTCCAAAAGACTCGTATTAATGTAAAGGACATACATTTGTCCAAGATTTTCGGGCCTAAAAACTTCTATATTTACGTCAAGGAAGTCGAGCACGGGCATACTAAAGACTTGATTCCCTATCACGAACATCACATACTCTCAAGGGATTCACATTTACTATACTAAAACAACTCCCGTCCACGACCCAGCAACTCGCACGTATTAATCATGTACCACTTAAACAAGCGAGGCGAACGTAGCAAGCTAACAGATATAGCCCTGGAGACATCGTCTCTCTCTCTCTCTCTATTTATTGTAGCCTAGTGACCCGCACGTGTTCGTTACACATTGTTCAAACGAGCGAGACGAGCATGACTGGCCAGCGACCTTATGCATACCGGCTCGTCTTCACCTACTATCCCCTCTGGTAAATCATCGCCTCTCACCTGAAGCCCAACCCGACCATGACCGCGGAGCCACCTCCCAAAAACTATCACGAAGAACAACGATTGGGCGCGTTCGTCCTGATAACTACACACGAACGGTTTCATATACTACCTCAATGATCTACCCAGGACTGAGATCCAGGGAATGATAACATCCTCCCCCTTTACACTCACATTTCCCAGGCACCTCACCCAAACCTCTGCTTCGCCAGCTCCCTCAACCCCTTCATTACCCCCTCCTCCCGCTCCCGATACTCCCGAACCCTCTCCTCCCGCTCAGCAGCCCTCGCCCGCGCAATCTCCTCCCTCCTAACCTCCCTCTCCGTCTTCTTCCTCTCCTCCCTCGCCTTCATCGCCTTCAACTCGGCAAAACTATCCCCGCCCCCCATGAGCTCCTGCTCGCCCACCTCCGCCACCCCAGCATCCCCACCTAACCCCTTTTCGCGAAACTCCTTCATCTTCTCGTTGACGGCCGCCCTCTTCTCGAGCTGCCTCTCCCGCGTGCCGGCCTCCGCGCGGGGCGCCACGTCGTCCAGCCTCTCCCGTTGAAGCTTCCTGTCCTCCTTGCGCGCCAGCCGGAGGTCCGACGCCAGCGCCGAGCGGTCGCGCGCCGCTTCCTCGGCGAGGGTCTCGCGCTGCAGGGAGAGGTCCGCCATGTTGGGGATCCCGGGCCCAGAACGCTGGCCAGTGCCTCGCGAGGTGGGCGGTAACCTCGGTCCGAGATCATCGTCGTCGTCGTCGTCGTCGTCGTTGTCATCCTCGTCTTTGCGATCTTCATCATCCTCATCATCAGTCCTCTCCCTGTCGTACTCTCTCTCCTCACTCCTCTCAACCACCTCCTCATGCCCCCTACCATCAGGACCCCGCGAAGGAAGCCCATCAATCCCAACCTCAAGAGCCCTCTCCTTGGCAGAGACGAACATCTCGGGATCATACCACCCCTGCGACAGCTCCCCGCGGTTCCATTTCCCCACGAAACTCTTCCACCGGCCCCTCACCTCCCTCTCGTCCATCTCTCGAATGTCCTTTTGCTTCTGCAGGTCGAGGTAATACGCCAACAGCGGCCGAAAAACCTCAATCTCCGACTTGCCCAGCTGACGCGCCTCGTACGGTAACGACAGCACCGCAGCCTTCTTCTCTTTCGAAGCAGTGCTGCCGGCGGCGGCGTTACGAGGACCATCACGGTGCCGACGATGATGGTGATGACGTCGATGTCTGTGTCTCGAATCCCGATCTTCCGGGTCGTCGCGGTCGCGGCCGCCCCCACCGTCTCCGCGGGTAGATCTCGCCCTCCGCTCCCGACGCGAACCGCCCTCGCCGACGGGCGACCTCCGCCTCACTTCATCCCGGTGCCGCCTCGGCGACCTCGACCTCGACCGGGAGCGGGTTCGTCCGTATCTTCGCTCCTCACCCCTGCGCTCGCCCGAGCGATCCTCGTCTCCGACCATAGTTCAGAAAACGAATGGACGTTCAAACGAGTGAGTCTACGCTTCCGAGCAAGGATGCGCCAAGTTGGGATGAGATTAGGATGAAAAGATCCACGATAAGGCACCCTCGTTAAAACACACAAAAGACCCCTCCTTGCCTGATTGCGACACGTCCTTCTCGGGAAAACCCTCGGAAAACAAGCTTTTCTTCTCACTCTCTTGGGGTTGGTTCCCAAAAATGTGTCAAGCAAAGTCGCACGTCAGATATCTTTCGACAAGGATGGCGACTCCTCTCCAAGAGCAGAAGTTGAGAAAGTGATGGGTGTGTGGGGTAAGGATCTCTGGTTCAACGTCGAATCGTGGCCGTCTCTTTGTTTGACCACAGTTTCAGGCGTCGAGAATCTGCCGCGACGGTGAAGCCGATCAGCCGAATTGGCCTGCGCACCCAAAGGAAGGGGGGTGGCAATATTCGGAGGATGCCGAGTGAGGCTGGTTGTCCAAGGGGAATTTTGCAATGGCAGGTATTGCACGCGTGTGGTTCGAACCACACGAGAGATGAGAGGTTGTGATTGCGCTGGATATCAATGTAGGGTAAGGTAGGTGAAAGGTTGGTCGTTTGCGGCGATGTTGTTGTACGAGAAGCCAAACGTCCGTGCCTCCTGACGGTCAGAAAAAAAAGTTGGAGACTCCCCTGGTCCCGCGGCGTGGCTGCCCTGGGGACCGGAGCAGTGGGAACCCCAACTTCGGCGCCGGAAGGCTGCACACGCCGTGCCGACTTTCCCCTCTCCTGCCTACGACAACTCCGAAAATAATGTTAGAATTACGGCATTGAGTCCGGGCTTTATCAACCGTAGCCGTTGATTTCCAGCTGTCTCAGCCTAAGGTAGATATTTCCCAGCTCATCCTTGGCTGTACTGTGCAAGGTACTCAAGGGAAGGGTTGAATAGTTTCTGTTTCGATTTTAATCACCGGATCGTCAAACGTTCTATGAACGAGTACTTATTCTATCAGTACTATGATGCGGCCAGTAAAGGGTATCGCTCCAAACACCGCATATGCAAGTCGAAAACGGCTGGACAATGCCGACCTTCCAAATGACTCCTTCGTATCCATTGTCGAGGGTAAAACATCCCGCAAAACCTAATCCTTTGCGGACCCCAGCTCGACACACCCGAACACCCCTCATCCTGACTCGGGGATGGGTGAATTATTGTGTATCGAGCAGCCGAGGCACTGACAATCGTCGCCGCATGGACATGACGACGTCTCGCCAGCGCACCCGTCACCGTTAAACGGGTATGTCACGAAGAAGAAGTCATTCGCGGATAGAGCCTGCTCTTCACTCAACACTGAGGCTCCATCGGAAGGTGTTTGCGGCCCAGCAGGAGAACCGCCGTTTTCGCCATTCGTGTGTACATCCATTCCGCGGGCGCCAGTCCCGTTGGTCGTTGCCGTCTCCGAGTGCCCATTCGTGCCGTTTGTGCCGTTCGTACCATTCGTCATTCCATAAGAGTCGTCCAGCATACTGGTGTATGCAGATCGCACGTAGTCTTGCGTCGCATCGTTGTAAGGGTGAGCCGCGCAGCCCACACACTGGCAGCCGTCGCCACAGCTACACATGTGTGATGTTGATTCGGGCATCATCGGGGTTGTACCATCTGGGGTAAAAAGCGAGTTCGGCATGCCGTACGCGGCCGGCTGCGGGATTGGTTGACCATACTGCTGCGCCTCCATCTGCTGCTTCCACTGTGCAGGCTGTAGCGGTGACATCCAAGATCCGTATTGAGGCGGGTATGTGAAAATTGTTGGTTGGAAGTATGAGTTGAACATTCCCTGGGGCATGGCGGTAGGTGTCTGGAAAGGCGACATGGCTATGGCGCTCGATGGCGACATATGACCATTCGACATATGATGTACGTTTGTGTCTATCGCAGGCGCTTTGCTAGAGCAACAACCGCCCTTCTTAGGCTTTGGTTGCGTCTTGGGGCTCGAGCTGACACTAGAAGGCTGTGTAGAGCTCCCCTCGGCTTTGCTCGGCCCTGAGCAACATGAGCCACCCGTGCTGGTGCTCGTCAGCGATGGCGGAGGGGCAGGCTTCGGCGTCCCATTTGTCTTTCCTGAGCAGCAAGATCCCCCATTCGACGCCGTCATCGGAGTGGGCGTTGTCGTAGTCTGTGAGGTGTTGACGGTTGATGATACGGTATTTGGCTGAGATATCGACATAGCGGCTCCCGGAGGAAACATGGGCGCAGGCATCTGTTGTGGGAACATTGGATACATGATGGGTTGGTGGAAACCGCCGTTAACACCGCCCATCATAGTCATACCGCCGTACTCCATCCCATTTCTCGGTGTGGGCATGCTTGGCATGCCACCATTGGCGTGTGGCATGTGATTCGCTTGGGCCATGTCGTATGGCGGCAATATGTTGATATTGGTGGCATCCATCCTCTCGAGATTCACGGGGTCGAACGACTGCTTGCGACTAGCCGCCTTGGGGGCTGATTTTTGTATGCGAAAGGAGGCGGCGGATGCCTTTGTCGGGGACATTGGTGGGACATCGCTCGCCGGCGATTCCGCCTTGACGACACTGGGTGATTCTGCGGGGGTTCCGGCGTTGCTGGAGCCGCAGCCACATTTCTGCTTTCTCGGGATGGCGGCCGTCACACTACCACAGCCGCATCCGCGGGAGGGCGGGTGAGGACATGTGCTCAAAGGTCTGCCGGGCTTTCGAACGGGGACCATCAAGCGTTCATTCGCATGGGTGCATTTGGTGGAGCGATGACCACGGATGCATGGCTCGCTGGAGGGTGGAGGGTGAAATGGTCAGCTCAGGGTCAAGCGGAAAGCGGGATGCGGGATTCCATCGATGCACAGAGAAATCGCAAGTCGTGGTCGTGGTACAGCGAAGGTAAACACGACGAGGAAAAAGCGAAATGAGGGAGGACAAGGCCGGAAGGAATAGGACGTTGCGACTTACCAAGCCATCTTCTGGCCGTTGATGAGCGGCATGGTGGGCTGTGGTGGGGTGGGCTCTCAAGGTTGCTGTGATACGTGAGAGCGGGAAGAAGTTTTGGCAATCTTTCAAGTTGCGGTAGAGTCTACAGGCTTGTCGAAAAAGGGTAATTGCAAAAAGTAAAAGCTGCGATGAATGTCGCTCGCTCAGGCTTCGGCTCCAATAGACCTCGGACGGTGGGAGTGAGCGGCGGCGTGGAACATGAAGGCGGGAGCCAGCTCTCAAGGTGCGGCGGCGGCGTTCGTCGAGTTTGGGTTCTGGTCGTTCGTATGGTTCGCGGTCGCTGCTGGTCGGTCTCTCTGGTGGGCTTGTTTGCGACTCAGGCAAGCAAGCTGTGTATTCGGCAACGTTGGGTGAAATCGGCTCAGCGGGCCAGAAAGGCCATGTGATGGTTGAGGGGGCGCCGGCGGTAAGATGAGTCGTCGGGGCTTCCAGCGCAAAGCAATTCGGTAACGATGTCGAAGTGAGGAATGCGGGATTGAAAGGGCTGGGGATTGGCGAGAGAAACGAGCGGCGTTTCGAGCGTGAAGAGGTTTAAAGCTGCGCGCAAAGGGGGCCCGGGGGGGTTGGTAAGGAAGGGCAGGTTTCTGGGTATTGAATGAAATGGAAAGCAAAAAGCAGACTGGACTCTGAGAGAAGCACCGGGTCGGCAAAGCAGTGGAATCGTTGCTACCTTTTACCTTAGCTGTCCTGGCACCCAAGGTTAGGTATCCGTAGTGTAGTGCGAGGTGGAGGGATGAGGTGGTGGTCAGGGAAGACAAAGTCACAAAGGCGGGTTAGCAGCGAGGGCAGAAACAGCGACGGTCCATGGGAACAGGAAACAGCCCAGTGGACCGTTTGAGGTGAGAAAGGACGTCGGCGTCGGGGGGAGACGGGGTCTGGCCTGTACGGATAGTCCCCTGTTGACTGAGGAAGGAACAACACCAGCAGCACCTGCTTGAGTCGAGTTAAGGTACCTTTAGGCAGGTACTTGAAGAGCAGTCAAGGCAGGTCCCTTCTTTCCTCTCTCTCTCTCTCTTACTTACTCACTCCTTCCCCCGATCCGAATTCAGCAAGAGTCACAACCATTGAACCACCTCATACAGGTAGGTAGGCACTTGCCTCCTCTCGGGTAGCCTTGGGTCCCTGACCAGCACTAGCGGCCCCTATGCTCGATGTCCTACCTGTGAAGGTGAGTTCCAGTTCCGAGCCCCCAGCCAGCAGCCCGCAGCGGCAAGAGGGGACGCCCAAGAGAAGCACGAGCAGTGGACGGCGGCGGTGGGCGTGGGCAGTGGATGGGGACGCGGCGGGCGGGAGGGGGGTGAGCGAGCCAGGTGAGGGACGGCATCCCGGTAGCGCATCGAAACAGCCCCACGTGCGGGGGTTTATTACATGCCTCGCTCGCCTTCCGCCGCCGCCTGGTTCACATTCTGCCTTGCTCGGATACTCGACACATGGATTACAAAGACCATTCATTGAGGGCACAGATACCTAGAACTGAATGCTCAGTGCCTACGCGTAGGTCGTGAAGAGCATGCTTACATCAGTACATGTAATGAAAGCCCAGGCGGGAAGAGTAGTCCTGTCTGCAGCTCTTATCACAGACGGCATGCCATGTCTGTCCGTACACTAGAACCGCTGGACAGGTACATACACAGATACCCTTTCCGGCTATGCCACCTCAACCTCGTCTTACAACCGGAGCCCAGTCATGCCCATGGTATTTCACTGCCTACTTCAATACCTCCTCAGAATTGAACATGAGATGACTGTAGGTCGATGGTCCTGACTATCCATCTCTCTTCCTCACTCTGTTCGGAGCAAGTTTGTTTTTTTTTTTTTTTTTTAACGGCAAACTTTCTAACCAACTCTAAGGCACGTTATTCAATACAATAGCAGGGCCAACCCAGTGATTTCTGCGTCTGCTTAGAATGGTAAGCCGGGGCGCGCGGTTGGGACTTTACCTCAAGCCCGTAATCTACCGGCTGGAGGCGGCGCGCTTCCCACGTTGACATGGCGTTCGCCGCAGAAGCGCCCCGAGCGTCCATCTCCCTCACAGTAAAGCTGCTAGATATAATGCCTACCAGCATAAGACATGTCGCATCGCATCGGAAAAAGGGAGAAGAAAGAAAGACGTGAGAGAGATGTGGCTGACTAGCAAGACAAAAGCTCCCGGCTATGAGAATAAAGCCGCGTGCTCTCTCTCTCTCTCTTCTTCTACCGGGATACGCTGCCCAACTCGATAAGAAGCTAACTCTGGATCGCCGTTTAGTACCGAGTTCCCCGTTTCCCTTTACTCTCCGTACCTAGTCTCTCTCTTCTACACAGTACATGAGAAGTGTGACGGTACGCAGTCCAGGCATTCTCGGCCACATTTCTTCTTCATGCCATTCTTGCATCTTGACATGTCGTCGTATCCTCATATCGACCGAAAGCTCCATCATCATGGGAACTATAAGGTACAACAATCAAGGGTCCAGACTCTGAGATCCTGTGCGACCACACGCGCGCTCACGCTCACATTCACCCTTACTCACACATTACGGCTGACCGTCTGACTGGGCTCCTCCTCACACTCCCGCGAGTCGGTGCCGAGTCCGCGGTCTGCCCAGACTCGGGCTCCCCTCCAGGCCGGGAATCAGGTCACCTATCAAATGTCGGAACTTCTATTGCCTACTATGTAAAGTACTTTGGACATCGATACTTTGTACGACTTGATCCGATTCAATGTCCTGTCACGGGGTTTCACGGTTCATTGAGGTAGTCCGCTATCCTCCCGTGTTAGTCGTCCACACACACACACACACACACCCCAAAGACAAACCCGCACGGATATCGCGCCACGGATTTCCCAAAAGCTCAGAGCATTCCGAAGGCACCCATAAAAGAATGCGTATCCCCACGGCCAGGCGCTCTAGATCAGGAAATTCGAGCGCGGGGACCAAAAAAAAAAAAACTTGTGAACGAAAACGCGAGAGAGACCGTAGTCACCGTAAGGAGGGTGGGAGCGAGCAAGTAAGAAAAAAACACCGACTACATACTCCACCGTCAGAGGCTCGAGAGGCAAGGGAAGTGAGCAAGTTTTGATTGGCCGGGTCCGGGCAGCACCACCAAAAATTCACAACGAGACGGTCGTCGAACGAGCACCACCCCTCTCTCTCTCTTTTTCTACGAGCCTACCCAACAAGAAACCGCTTCACACGAAGAATGCGTATCCATGGCTGTGCAGAAGTAGCGCTCCGAAAAAAGGTACCCCAAGGTGGACACTTGTGATGTAACATGTTGTGCTTGTGTTGTTGGCACTAAGACGGCTTCTCTCTTCATTCTCCGCCGCCGCAACCTCTGCGCAGGGCTAGATATCTTTGCTCAGGGCAAGAAAAAGATACATACCTATAATACATAGCCGGCTCTCATAGATATCTTCTGTAGTGTCAATGATCACTGCCGTCTCCTCCACGCCAAGGTGAACCCGCCAACCGACGCTTCACTTATGCCGTCATATCTCGTCCCTTTCATATATCCATCCGTATGGACTTGTCTGCCCATCACCCTTTATGCATTGCCATGCCGCGCTCTCTCTAAGCGGCATCGGGCAGCCCAAACTTGGACGGCCGCCCCGTCGTCCTTCTGCAGGACGGCTGCCATATCCCCCTCCCACATATACCCCGTCCCGCTCACGGCCCAGTCAAGACACATGCGTTTACAATACTATTCTTCAGATAAACCCTGGATCTTCATAGGGTGAGCAGTTTTTATCAATCGTCCAAGCCCGCCGTCTCGCCCCTGGTGTCGTCTTGGCTTCTTTCAAGGACCAGCGCCTGCGTCCGCCACGCGCGCTTAGTTTCCCTCATCCGAATCTCCAGAGTCAGCAAACATGTCCACTGCTCTCATCCTTTTCCGGGGCTGTCCCTTCGGCTGGGTTGATAATTGCAAACGTCCGACAGTGGGGGCGCCGTCAGTCTTCGCGGTCTCTGCCGCTCCTTCTACCTTGCTGCTGGCCTCGTCTGACGGTGACTGATCCTTTGCCGTTTCGGTTGCGTCCTCTTCCATCGGCTCCCCCTCGACATCATCATCCACCATGGGCTCACCCTCCACATCCTCCTCGCTCATTGGTTCGCCCATGACATCGTCCTCTTCCATGGGTTCACCGGCAACATCTTCCTCGTCCATTGGTTCGCCTTCGACATCCTCCTCCTCCTCCTTGTCAGCTGTTGGCTGTGGCGCTCTCTGATCAAGGTTACCCGTTGTGGCAACATCAGCGACCGGCATCGAGGTCTTCTCAACCACCTTCCATCTACCCTTCTTGGCTGCGTCATCTTCCATCTGCTCTTGTGTCTTTGAAGAAGGCGGGTTTTCAAACGTTTTGGCAAACAGCTCCTGACTCTCCGTCGGAAAGACACACCAGCCTTCCCAGAGGCTCAGTACTAGACCAACGCTTCGTTTCCACTTCTCAGCCCGCAGTCGGCCCCAGTTTAGCTTCTCGGCCATCAGCCCCAGACCTTCAAAGATGTTGCGCTCTTTGAGTGCTCCTTCGAAGATTTGTCGATACCGCCAAGCACGCTGGATACCGCTACTAGAGGAGGCGGATAGCACGTCGCTGACAACGTATAGGCCCACGAGGCTTGCGCCGCTGGTGTCAGGGCCTTCCTTCTCGGCTTTCTCTTCTGGCTCAGCTTCAGGCGGTTCTGAATCGTCCCTTTGTCTTCCCTTCTCTTTGCCATTCGACTGAAACTCTGGGTTGGCCGCCGTTAGTGCAAAGGGCTTCTCGACGTTCGAGACGATCATGTCGACGACCTCTTTGGCACCCCGGCTTGCGTGCGTAAGTGCGAACGCTGTCACTCGGGCGACATCTCCTTTCCGAATCTTGGATAAAGTTGTAGGCAAACGTGATAAGAGATGGGTAAGCTTTGCTTTGTCGAGGGGGTTCAGGAAGGTAGCCTCTGCCTCAGGCCCCTGAGCCTGGTTCTCGCGGTTCTCCCCGTCAAAGTCCTCGTCGTCTGAGGAGTTATACTCCGAGTCGGATACGAACTCATCTAGTTCTGTGACGAATTCGAACGGCAGACCTTTCTCTGGGGCTTTCCAGGCATGGCTGCCGTCGAAAAGCGGTAGATACCTTCCCTTGTTGCTCCGAGCAGACGCTCCTGTGACGATCTCCCATAATCGCCATCGGTACCAGATACCTCCTTCGCTGCGAGCGTCCCAAATCCAAGCCCATTTCTCCTCCCGTTGAACCTCGGGGCGGCTCATGAGCAAAGCCTCAAACTCCACGCCGTGCTCTAGAACCGACTCGATGGTCCTATTGATGAGGTGTACCATCTTTACATCATTTGGAGGCTTGACAGGCACGTGAAGAATACTGCTCCGATTAATTGATCCACCGATATTTGGGCCATACGAGGTTGGCGGCGCAAAGCCTCGATGGAAGGCATGCTGTGTTGTCGCATTACCGGGTGCCGTCGGCTGTGATACAGGCTTGGCACCAAAAGGCTGGGATCCGGCAGATGTGCCACCCAGAGTCGATGTTGCCGCGGTTGCTACTGTTGAGGACAGATGCCGGTGCAACGACAAGTAACAGCCGTAACCCAGGTAGCGATTTTGTAGCGAGCTCACGACTGCATCCAGTTCTGTTGCCGGCGTATCTGGCGATAGTGTGACAATGGCCACGGCGCATTTCTTCTCCGTGCCCGAAGGTCCCATAGGCGGTAAAATCTTCACGTGTTCGACATTAAGGCTTGTCGGGATCAGTGACTTGATGAAGGCAGGCGATGTTCCAGGCGGCAGCTGAGAAAGACGTAACGTGGGTCTAGCCACAACGACTTCCTCGGCTCTCGAGTCTGACTTGGCTTCGTCCTCATCGTCACTGTTGTGGAAGACCTTGGCAACCGAACTCGGTTCCTCCCTTTCTTCGAACTCGAGCCTGCCACCTCTGTCCCTCTCCTGCCGGTATGCGTCGAAACCCCTCTTCCTTCCAAGCGAGCCAGGCGGAGGTCCCAAGCTTCCCGGACCGCTCTTGAAGCTCGGTGTAGGACCTAGACTACCTGGGCCGCTCTTGGGATTGGATGCGCCAAAGTGTCGCCTAGATGGTGCAGATGCGCCCAACGGAGCGCCGCCAAATCCAGGGACCTTGGGCTGGGGTCTTTGTGAAGGCATCGAGCCAAACCGGCCGGTTCTCGGGTCGTCGTCATCATCGTGGTCAAAACTCTTGACAAAGTCCTGGTATACCGCGGCGGTCTCGGCAGCCTCGCGGGCCTTTTTAGCTTCGGCTTCGGCTCTCTGTTTCTCGAATGCGGATTGCTTGGGTGGTTTCTGGAGCTTCGCCTCCACGTCGGGAAATTCGACGAGGTCTTTTGCCGATGACATCGCTACCGGTATAGCTGTGAAGCTTCTTGTCGCATAGTCAGCGTCGTTGGGAATCTTCCGGGTTCGGGAGGCGCGTAGTCGAAGATCGCACTTGGCGGTATTCGTGAAGTTGTAGAAGTTCGGCGGAGCGCTCTGTAAGTGTGTCCGTGGACCTGTCGCGGTGTGCACCGTGTTGGAAGGAGGCACATGGAATCCTCGCACTGCCCTGTTCACTGCCACTTTCTGCTGTGGCTTGACCCATATTGAGCCACACTTTCCTGACTTCGCACCTTTTGTGTACTTCACCCTGCGGTCTACTTGCTGATACGATGCGATGTGATATTAAGTTCGCATCTTCAGCGGATGCTTCAAGCCACGAAGAACCCCTGCGGATGACACACCATGGGGCGCCATGTAATCTAGGCAGTAGCTTATGGAGTTGCGGTGTTCTCTTGAATATAAAGAAGGATGCACCTGCGACAGAACCTGACTTTTGACATGTCACCACATCACCTTCTCCATCCCAGTACTCTCGTAATAATGCCTGCCCCGAACCCCTTTCGACGACAGAGATACTAACCGATACGACTAGCCCTCCCCTGTCACATCTTTCTCTATATCTGCGGCAGCACCGCATCCGATCAAGAGTCAATACATCACACCCTTGCAATTCCAAGATGGACCCTGCCATACATCTCAACAACATGAACGCAGCCAACTCGAACGACGTTCTTTCCCAGCACGTCCAGGAAGAAGGACATGGAGGTCCCACCCGTCCATTCGAGCTCATAGCACGCACCGACTGGATGAGATTAATGTACCACACAGCTTCTCAACGCGGACCGACACCTCCAAGCAGGGAATATCTCCAACCGCGGGTAGACACCATTGATGAATTCATGCAGTGGCGGGAAAGCTTTGTTCAACGAACCATCTTCTTCGACAATTGGTTTCTTCAATTCATTTACAGCATCTTCGACTTCTGGCGCCTCCAATATCGCATCTTGGTCACTCATTGGAGTGAATACTCAAGATGGGAAAAAGAGCGCAACAAGAATCCTTGGGGAAATTGGGAGGGCCAGATTGGATTCCAAGACGATTCCCCTGACCCTAAATGGAGGGCTAAACTTGTCGTGGAAGTGAAAGATATAAACGGGATGGATATGGGGTTCTTGATTCATCAAGATCAAGCCGTCTGGTCATGGAGAACCGAACCACCACACGCGGCTTCCTTTTGGGATCAACCAAAACATCAAGATGTGGTGATTCCAATCAAAGCCGAGCCACAATGGTAGCCTGAGCGTAACATGGGTAGTTGCCGGCATAAGTGCTAGCTCTATAGGGCCATACTCCCTCGTTCTTGAATGGTTTCGGTCATAGATGAACGTTCGGGAGGCAGGTAGCAGTCTACAAACAATAAATGATAGTCCAGTCGATAACATCGTTCCTGTATTCTTTTTGAAAGAAGCCCTACAGAGGAAATTACGCTCAAAACTTCATAGAAGGAAGGCTCACGCCTCGGACATGAGGCCTTGGTGTATTCGGAGTTTTCTGCTTGTTGTGATTTCATGAACTCTTCTCTCTCCCCAACCACGTCAGAACAACCAAGGTAAGGCAATGATTGCAGACAGCTTCAATAACAACTTTGTCTATTTCTTCTTCTACAGCACAATGAATTTATGCTAACACTGTATAGATGACACGACCAAGACTCACAATCGATACGTCTGTGGGCTCTGCCCACAACCGGCCAACCTCCACCCCTTCAACAGACCATCCCTCCGTCTTCTCTCCCGCCCAGCCTCCCTCTTCCAGTACCAGGGTTGGGGCTCCCGTCCTCATCATCCACGTCCATCGCCCCCGTTCCCTCCGCGACACCCTCCGCCAGTGGCTTCGGCCTGTCCTCGCCTTCCTCCCCCCCTTCGTATCCCTCGTCGTATACCGACAACTCCTGGACCAGCCGCCCTCCCTGGTGTTTTCTTTTTTTGCCCTTTGGGTGTGGTTTTTATCATGTTTTATTTTCCTGCGCCAGCAGGTTGAGAGGGTCCTTTTCCCTTACTTTCGTTAATTCTTAACCCCCCCTCTTATATTTAACAGTACTCTTATAATACCTCTTTATCCTCCGGCAATAACGCTCTCATGAGCGTCATAACCCTCTTGTATTTCCCGAGGATACAGAATGAATAAGCTGGAGCGATAGAGAGAGAGAGAGAGAGAGCGATGAGCGACTGAGCCATACTCTAGTTGCAAGCCTGGCCGGCTGGGTAGACGAAACCATATCGACAGACTGATGGCTATCCTCTGGCAATACCGAGCAGACCGCCAAACTTTATCCTCCGGCAATACTGCCTCTCTAAAGTTCAAACGAGGACAGAAGACCGGCCTTTATACTCCCTGCGGGCTGGCCTGACTGCCAAACTGCGGACATGCCTGGCTGCTCCAAAGCCTGTGGAAGCCTCGGAAAAAGAAGAGAAGAATATTGGCGGGAACTTTCAATCCTGGTTGCTGTGGTAAGTTCTAGTTCTGGCTTTGGCTTCAACTACCCGCAGAAACCCTCCACTGACACCTCCAACAGCTGTTTCTACATCAGATACTGAGACCGGCTTCATCTGTGGCTCCTCATGTTCAGTCTCGGTGCCGACATCGACATCCGTCTTCAAGATAAGACTCAGCTTCTACTACATCAGCAGTCTTCTTGGACTCAAGATTGGCGTTCAAGTTGACCATCTCCCTCGGACAACCTCTGCTCCAGCCTCCTATTCGACTACCGCCACCCCATACGACTTTCATTTCTGCTTCTGCGGCGGCAGTATCAGACAGAAATGCCAATTATTATTCTCTGACAGTACCTGTGGCGTGCTAGGTCACTCAACACACGCGGAAACGACGTGCCGGTGCTTCGCTTCAGCTCTCCTACGATTTGGCCGGACATTGTGGTATGAAAGTCCAAGAACTGACACGGTGCATGTATTCAGAGTCCATCAGAATTGATGTATTGAGCTCGAGGACACCCGGCTTGTCCCCTGTCACAGGTGTCGAAAAACGCATTGAAACACGAAGAACGCAATGAGAACGCATAGCTTCTTGCGCTCATGGTCAACCTTGTTGAGAGAATTACATCTTATCTGCTCATACGAAGCCTTCATCATCAAGGGAAGCAATCTCCGTCTTACTCGGGGGACTTGACCGGCAATCATTCCTCCTTGACATTGGGGACCGAATTCGGTGATCAATACGCCTACCTATCCTCAGGATATCCAGCACACCCGCACTTTGGTCTTCTGTCACTCACTGAGAATAAACACATGGTTATAGAACAATCCCATTCTCAAGGTTCTGTGGAACAATCGGAGGAAAGGTGCTGATCAATAGGATGCGATACCGAGGCCAGGGTCAGTTCGGAATATGCTGGGTAAAAGCAAGATGCCCTTGTAACTTGGGGGCTTTTGTACTAAGATGTGGCTTAAGGGGCCCAGCTGTTGGTTTACGAAGAAAACGCTTCTTGGAACCGAGCTGGTTTGAAATGAAGTGATAGGGTGTCGGTGCATCACTGCTGGAGAGTCGAGGAATCCTTGATCGAGATGCGTACTGTTATCCGTCCTGCAAGTCGGATAAACAAATGAATTCATAAATCATAATCACCGCAGATTGTTTTCGTACCGCTGTGAGATCTAGCTGCTAAGCAACCCCTATTGAACTTCGACAAGTGAGCCTAGGACGGGGGTATGCCATGATGCGCCGTGGTAGCCTGAGAAGTACAAGCCAGTCGAGCGATGTCGGTATTCAACAACCTCGAATACATGTAACATTACGATGCGACATTAGTACTTCCTCACCTTAATCATATGAAATAGCCTTTCTGCGCTCAGCGTCAAGAACATTGACGTGCCACACCTGAAGGGAGATCGATCACGAAAACCAAAAAAAGGGGACACGAGCTGTTTTTGTTGTCGATCATTCCAAGATCCCACATCATGAGAGTATCGAGATGTTGAGACCAACCCATAGGCCCAAAGAGAAACTAGGCAGATTTCGCTCTACCCACATAAGCGGACCAGAAACCCAAAGAAACAAAATACTGAACGATGGATATCATCGCCAAGAAATCCACAACCCCCCCTTTTTCTTTCCTTTTCTTTTACTCTCTCATCATGATCGAGGCAAACTCGTCGTCTATGGAAATGGAAAGTCAGTATACATCAACCACTTCCCTCAATACAGCTATGCTAGCTAGGTTGGAGCTGAGGGATAGAGGAGGAAATGAAATGAGGGTTATCTCACAGTCAATTGATCCATCGCCATCCTTGTCGGCCATTTGAATCATCTCATCAATCTCGGCCGCAGTCATGTTCTCACCGAGCGAGGTGAGCACGTGGCGCAGCTCCTCGGCCGAGATGGTGCCGCTGCCGTCGCGGTCAAACACCTTGAAAGCATTCTTGAGCTCCTCCTCGGCATCGCCGACCTGCACCTTTTGCGCCATCAAGTTAAGGAACTCTGGAGAGAAAGTCCGTCAGCATATGTCCCAGAGGGAAAGGGGGGTTTTGTGGAGGGCGGAAGTGATTCGAACTCACCGTTGAAGTCAATGGTGCCGTTGTTGTCGGCGTCGACCTCGTTGACCATGTCGTTCAACTCGGTGTCGCTGGGGTTGAGGCCCAGGGACCTCATCACCTCGCCAAGCTCCTGGGCGGTGATGTCACCTGCAGGGCCAATGTCAATTTCCGTTGATGGGATGGGAACAAAATTAATAGAGGTATCGCATATAAAACAAGAAGGGTGTAAAATGAAAAGAGCAAGATGAGATGGAAATAAAAGGGGTCTAAGCCAGCTCCCCTCTTCCCGCGCTCATCCTGCCAAAGAGGGTTCAAGTCGAGTTTCAATGACCCCCCCCAGTTTGCCGATAGAAAGAGGCGAAGCAAACCAAAAAAAATAAAGGGTCCATGGGAGACTATAAAACTAACCTGTCCCATCCTTGTCCTATTCCGCGCGAACAAGTCGTCAGTAAAGATGATTGATTTGAGGTTTTAGGGAGTTTATTGCGCAAGCTCTACACAATGCGCTGCCAGCCTGATGGAAAGGGGGAGTGAGGGGCATTGAGGCCGCCCAAGTGACGGAGAGAGCTCGGAGGGGTGAATGTGAACTTACGAAGAGGTCAAACACCTCCTTGTATTGCGCCCTTTGCTCTTGAGTCAACTGTGCAGCCTATCAAATATATGTTAGCTGCAGCTCTTTTGATAGTCTCTCATACAAGACTGGCGATCCGAATCTCACCATCTTTTTTTTAATATGTGGTTGTCTTTTTTTGGGTGACGGGATTTTGTTTGTGAAGAAAGATTTGGGTGAATGAGAGGTGGTTTGAGACAGGGAAGACGGCGCGGGACAGCTGAAAGCGGGGATGCGACCACGAACCCCGCACGGTGTGGGCGGTGGGAAGAGCAACAGGATTCATACGGTCTTGTACAAAGAGCCGTACTATGCAGCAAGTGAGGTGGGCTGGGCTGGCCATGGTCCAGGTTGCATCGACGTTTCCTTGTTTAGAAGCCCAACGGTCATGATTAAGTCAGCCTTGTGGTGATGTGATATCTGACTGGACCTGCTGTCGTGTTTGCTGTGCGTGCTCAGGCGATGCATGGCAACCAATAGTGGAACATGGTACCTCTGTTTGACACGGTCCAGCTCCAGGCTTCGAGTGCCTGGTTTCTGCTACTTGCTTTCCTATCTCCTTGGTTTGTTACTTCCCTCTCCTTCAGCCTCGCAATGTATCGACGCCTTTTACGTCAGAACGTCCGTCATAGATCAAATCATTATCGTGTGGATAGCAAAAAAGGCAAAAAATATTATCAGGGGCCCAACCGCGATTCGAACGCGGGGCCTCGCCCATTCAAGCTATGCTGAAGGGTTTTAAAACCCGAAGGGCGAATCATACCTCTAGACCATTGGGCCTGATATTGGTAGATGAAAATTTCCTGCCCGAGCGAGCCTAACACCGCGGGCGCGCCAGCCTGGAATCGGGAGTGCAACAGACGAGAAACGAAGCAGTTTTCCAATCTTAGTCGGGGGACAGTGGCGGCTATTTGAGCTCAACCCGACAAGCCCAGCACACTGATTTCATTTCCCGCCATTACATTGCCAGCAAGGATGACGTCGATTATCTTTCATCAACCATCGCTCATCGCCGAGTGAAGCCCAAGACAACCAACGGTCTGCAGCACAGCTATCGTCAATTATCGTTCTCCTCTTGAGAAGAAAGAAAACCAACACATCCACACACCTGTCGCCTACATCGGAAAAGCCAAGCCTTAGCCAGGTTGAAAAACAACGCGACCACGTCCGTCTCGTACTGCCGCAACACCTAACCCACCGCCAAACCCTTCCCTTCATGCAAGTGTCGGCCGACCTGCAAACCAACCTTACCGATCCCGACTATTCCCAACTGGCGGAACCCCCCACCAACGGCATTGACCTTACATGATGACCCCTCCAGACTTCCCCCATCCCACTCTTGGTCGCAGGGGAAGGCAGAAAATGGGAGAAAAAGACACCGGTCGGCGCCCCCGCCAAGCAAGCCCGCACTCCAACAAACTACCAGGTCTGTCCCTCGTCCGGGGGTGAGGAAAAACTTACGATACACCGATGAAATGACCCCGCCAACGCCATTTCCAGCGAGCAAGTCGACGCGAGACCTACCTTACCCCCGGGAGTCGGGAGACGCTACCGACCTCCCACCCATTCGATATCCTAGCCCAGACTCCCCAGCAGAGGAAAGGGAAAAAAAAAAAATTTGACCTCCGATAACGCCCTTTCCTCGTACGTGTGGCCGCGTGCGGTGAGCTTTCCGCACCGCCAATTCCCACTCCCAGAGATCGACCCGCACTATTATTTCTTCGTCCTATCCTGTCCGTCGCATTTCTTAAGGTAATGTTTCTCTCCTGCCCCTTTGGCTTCGAAAGTTTCCAAAAGTACCTCTACTCCGTGTGATCTCCCTGCCTCCCGCTCCCGCGCCGGGTACCCGCCCCGATAGCATACGAAACTCCCTCCACGACATAGCCCCTCCACAGACATCAACACCAGACGAGACCCCAAAGATGCCCTCCGACTCGGCGGCGGCAGCGGCGACAGAGCCAGCACCCTCCTCGATCCTCATCATCGGCTCCGGTGTCTTTGGCCTGACCACAGCCTACGAGCTCGCCCAGCGCCCACGCTACGCCTCCACAAAGATCACAGTCCTCGATCGCTCTCCGATCCCCGGCCCCAGCGAGGACGCCGCCTCCGTCGACTCCTCCCGCATCATCCGCGCAGACTACGCCGACCCGGCCTACGCGACCCTCGCCGCCGAGGCCCAGACCGAATGGCGCAAGACCTCCCACCCTTCTGACCTCGGCGCGGAGGGCCGCTACAGCCAGTCCGGCCTCTGCCTCGTCGCTGACCCCGTCGCCACCGCCTCGACCTCTTACTTTTCCACCTCCTCCTCCGCGTCAGCAGCAAAGACCAACGCCGACGCCAAGCAAAAGGCCAAGAAGACCTCGCTCGAATACGTCCGCGAAAGCTACAACAACGTCGTCTCCCTGGCGGGCAAGGACGGCGACAAGATCATTAAGGAGTTGCCCACCCCTACAGCCATCAAGGACTACCTCGGCACCCCCGAGGCCCCAGGTACATGGGGCTACATCAACCCGCTCGCGGGCTGGGCCGACGCCGGCGCCGCAATGTCCTACCTCGCGCGCAAAGTCGTGGCCCTCAACCGCGTCACCTTCGTCTCGGGCGTCGCGACCCGCCTCAACTACACACCCGATAAGTCGACCGTCACAGGCACAACCCTCCAGGACGGCTCCGTCCTCTCCGCCGACCTCGTCGTCGTCGCAGCCGGCGCCTGGACCGGCGCCCTCGTAGACCTCTCCGGCCAGGGCCATCGCCACGGGCCAGGCCGTAGGCTACATCGACATCACCCCATCCGAGCTCGAGGTCCTCCGCAAGATGCCCGTCACCCTCAACTTCAGCACCGGCCTCTTCATGATTCCCCCCTCGGGACTGCAACTCAAAGTGGCCCGCCACGCCTTCGGCTACCTCAACCCGACCGCCATCCCCCACCCGTCGCCCTTAACACCGTCCTCGACAAAGTCAACAGTCTCCCTCCCCGCAACCCACCTCACAGACCCGAACCTCAGGTTCCCTGCCGAAGGCGTCGCCGCCCTCCGCAAAGCAGTCCGCACCATCGTCCCCATCCCCGCCATCCACGACCGCCCCTTTGTCCACACCCGCCTGTGCTGGTACACCGACACCCAGACGGGCGACTTTCTCGTCTGCCACCACCCCACCGCCCGCAACCTCTTCGTCGCCACCGGCGGCAGCGGCCACGGCTTCAAGTTTTTACCTGTGCTCGGTCGCGAAATCGTAAACGTCCTCGAGGGCCGCGGCGACGAGGTGTTTACCGAAAAGTGGCGGTGGAGGGAGGTCAAGAGCAAGGCGGACGTGACGGACCTGTACGAGCACATCATGACGGAGGACGGGAGCCGAGGGGGTATCCCTGGTCTTTTGCTGAAGCAGGAGCAAGCCAAGTTGTAGTGACGCGCGAAACATCACATCGAACCGGGTTCATTCATATCGATGTAGGTACATGCTGAATGTAGGTAGATACCATGTAGCAACCGTAGAGATAGAGCTGTTGAAAATGTATAGTCATGGAATAGTATCGAGAATCACAGAGGATGAGATATGCGTGGGAGTAGTTGTGAAATCAGTGCAACCAAAAATGGGCAAATGTCCTTGGTCTGCTATCACATATATCATGTTGATAAATATGCTAGATACGCAGCCAATACCTACGTAGGTCACTGTTCGCTGATATGATTTGGGCGTCAAGAATAATAGAAACCGGGTATTGGCATTGTACTCAAAGATAATGCCGACTTATCAACTCAATCAAACTCGCAGACTGAACGTAGAGTAAGACGTGAGTGATCGGTGAAGTCACCTAAGACTAGGCAACGTTCATTGCAAAACCGGTTTCCCCCTTCCACCAGCAGTCCCTCCCGACCTACTGTCCAGGAGGCAACTTCAAGACGTCCCATCCCCGTTATTCATCCCCCATCCGGTCTGAGACCCCAATGCATCTAAGTCGAGTCCATTAAAGAACGGCAAGGTCGACCTGCGCATCTGCCGTCGACGGTGCCACGAGCAGTCTATGTAGTGCCGCGGAATGAGAAATCTTATTCTTTTCATTTGAATCAACCACCTGACCGGAAATTTCCGGCCCAGGTTACCTCCTGTACCAACGCCAATGCAATGCAGCGGAAAAATGTGAAGTGAGCAGAACGGGCGTCAGTGACTTGTGTCACGGCCATATTGCCAGGTGACGGACGCTCGATTTTTTTTTTGGGGTTGTGTGCGGAAAAGAGTTCGTGGTATCGTGAAAAAAAAGTTGTCTAGTCGTACAAAGTCGGTGGTTTTGTGTATGGTGGTGGTAGTACATCGACTGGGTCGATGACCTATCCTTGTGTTCAAGGGTCTGTTTAGACCTTGCGGAAATCTGGAGAAGGGTTAGTGGATGAAAACCGGAGGGAGCGGGGAGGAACTCACCCTGAAGCACGGGATAGATCATCTCGAATGCCTGGTAGATCTCCTCTCGCACCTTGGCACCGGTGAGGACGATCTTGCCGCTGACGAAGATAAGAAGCACAATCTTGGGCTTAATCATGCGGTAGATGAGACCGGGGAACAGTTCAGGCTCGTAAGAGCTGAAGTTGTGATGGCGCGAAGCGAGACCCTCCAAGCGAATGGGGAACTTGATATCGCAAGAGCCGACAATGTTCTGGATCTTGAAGTCCGTGAACTTGGCATTGAAGCCAAGCTTCTGGATGATACGGGCGTACTTGCGGGACGCAAGCTTCGAATCATCCTCAGACTTGGCACCGGTGACGACCATCTTGCCAGAAGCGAAGATCAGGGCAGTGGTCTTGGGCTCACGAATACGCATGATGACGGCAGCGAAACGCTAAGATTTCAGAGTTAGCAGATATGTACATTGAGTCAAAAAGATATTATCTCACCTTGGGGTTGTACTCTGCGTTTCTCGCATGCAGGGCAATCGTCTTGAGGTCCAGGCGGCAATCCAAGTTTACCGTGGCAACGATGTTCCTTGAGTAGGCGAGATAAGCCTCATTGAGCAGAAAAGAGATCACTCATGATATACATACTGCAACGTAGGAGTCAAGCCACTGCCACCCTGTGCCGCGGCCGGCGTCGCAGCAGGTGTCGCGGGTGTCACCCCGGTACCATTTGCAGGCTGCTGGCCGTTGGGCACAGGGATTTGTCCATTGACGGCCGCCTTATCGCCGTTCGCCTGAGGAGGAAGCTCGTGGGCGCCGCCGGGGAACGAGAGGGAGCCAGGCGCGGTGAAAGCCTTGGCCTGCGCCGCACTCGTGGGATGAGTTTGAATCGCCTCCATGATTGCGATTTATGGATGATGGCCTGAAACCGAGGATATGAGCAGATCTGAGGTCTTGCGAATTAGTCTCGTGTCTCAAAGCGATGGTAGTAGTGATGAAAGAGTACGAAGCGCTGCTTCAAGTAATTGCGATCGTGAAGTGATATTGTATTAATGTGAAGATGTGTTAGACGTGGCGATATTGTGTTGATGGGATGTGTTGGAAACGTAGAGGATGCAGGATTATTTATGTTCAGAGGTTGGGGGCCAATCACAAGCACCGGCCAGCCCCACCGCTCTGATGGGAAAGCACTACAGAGATGCGTAGGCAAATGGAGGAAGGTACGCCGACCATGACAGAACAGGAAAGAAGAGGAAGGAGGGCATACCAGTTGTTGGAGATGAACAAATGAATGTCTCCCCTACAGTGTCTGCTGGACAGTAGGTAGGTATGCGCGAGTATCTTGCGATGCGACTTTTTTGCGATCAGTGCCGAGCTTTTGACAGCGGCGGGGACGGGATGCAAATGGATCAAATGAGGTAGGTCGACGAGAGGGTCGTGGGTTTCGTAGGCGTCGCTTCGGTGATGTCGCGAATGACCCAGATACCAGCAATCAACTCGACGTCTCTGGATACCTCGTCACGGTTCAAAGCACGGTGTCTCTATTCGGCGACGGTGCGTGCGATGTCTACAGAGTGCAACGGACTCGTTCTCGACCTAATGTGTCGTCGGAAGGGGTTCGCGCGGGAAGTTTGACGAAGATGTGTCTCGAAAGGAACGTATTCCAGTTCTTTTCTCGTCTCAGAGTACGAGATCCGGGGGACACTTTCAATTAAGAAGGTATTCCGCCTGGGGGTTTCTGAGGGTTGACGGATTCGTCGGTTGGTTAATAGGGAGAGGAAGAGAGAGTAAAAGTCGACTTCCGTGATGTGGAAACAGGAGTCGCGGCAGCGAGCTTTGTTGTCCAGAAGGATCGCGAGGAAGTAGAGTATGTAGGTTGATGACAGCAGATGTGTCTATCGTGGATATCGGACTTGTGATGTTGCGATGACGATGACGACAAGGACGATGGAAAATCGTATCTCTGAGTCGTGATTGGAGGATTGGGGATGGATTGAGTGGGGGTGGAGAAGGAAAATTAGAAAGGCCGAGGTGAGTGGGTGACTACGCAAGGCCGTCGATCGGAGCTTCCGCGCAAGAATTTCGAAACAAGCGGGTTGGAGGGAGGCCTGCCTCTTTATAATTTTGGCCATGGCCTACCTGAGCAGTCGCCCCAACGACACCCCCCTGCCACACAACCCAGGGGCCCCAGGCAGCCAGTGCGCCGTGGCGGTTGGTCCTGCTTGACATTGCTTGTGCTTAGCGGCCACGCTAAGGGCATGCACCCAATCAGCACCTTGGAAAATCTTCATTTTATCTCCTTCCTGTCCCCATGTACCCCTGCTGTGACCACCCCAGCCCCTGAAGTATCGCAACACCGCGTCCCAGGTCTCTCTACTTTGCATTGTGAAATCCATTGATTTTCACCCAAAGTCGCTCTTCTTATTTTCTGCGACAATGCATTCTGGCCAGTGCTTACTTACCCTTTCACGCCTTCCAGTCTTTTTTCTTGGATTGAATCTTGCCTCTCCTTGCGTTGCTTTGCCTCTCACTTGCCCCTTCTCACAGCTGCCAACCTGCCACTGGCCAGTTTTTGGACTTCTCTTCACCATAGAGGCTGGGATGTCCTCCTTGATGGATCCTATGTCATCATCATCTGCCCTCCTCTTTTTTTCTGTACTTTGTTGCCCGGACGGAGCCTGCTTTCTTGCGCTTCTATTTTTTATTTCTCCCTTTCTTTTTTTTTTTCCGTCGATGCCCCCCCTGCCAGCTGTAACTCGACTCGCTTACCTTCCTGGCCCATCCCTGATGGCCACACTTTTTTCCAGTCGGTCCTCCCTCGTTCTTCCGTCAACGCAACCCGGCGTGATCATCCACTACGATCGCAAGCTCTTTTTTCTTGCTCGCTTTCATTTCGGACCTGTGGACAAATTGCGACCTTGACCTTCCGCTTCCCCTACCACGAACACGGCCTTCACACACTTGTCAGAATGCGACACTCTTTTCATCACTACTAGCCACGGCCTCGCAACGCGACGGGTCAGCACTCAGCAGCAACAACAACTACAATACTGACTTGACGGCGAAACCAACCACATCTGACAGGAGCATGACGACGATCTCATTCGCTCAAGCCATGCACTCAAACAGAGGAATCGGAACGAATGGCGCGTCTTCGTTGGCCTATACCGCGCAGTATGGACTACGGATACCGCACTGCATCCCGCGACAGCTCAGCCCAAAACCCTCCAAAAATCCAGCCGGGTAATAGGCCGTGGGCCGTGTCAAGACCATCTGGACGCCAACCAAATGCAAAATCCCACTGGCGGCGCTACCTCGTACGGGTGCCGCTACCACAAACGCTACCCATAACCCACGACCTGCCGACCCATTCCGCCATTCCGCTCGCTTCTTCCTCCTTCGTCCCAGTCTGCCAGTGCCAGGCCCGTCTGTCTCGCGCCTAGCCATGGTCAGAGTACTCCGTATGGATACCGATCTGTCCCAGGCAAGCCCAGCAACATAAGCCAGGCAGGCTCCAACAGGCTCCTCAGCGCCGCGTCAGTCAGTCTCTTTGGCAGCTGCAGCACACCCACCACGACTCCAGGAATCCAGAGTCCAACCACTGGGGGGTGTTGGTCTGGATTGACACCGACTGGGCCCCCCCTTCCAACCTCACTCCTTTCTGACCTGCCCCCTCCCTCCCCTTTTTATGATTTTTTTCCAGTCTTCTCGTCCCAGCAACCCAAGGGGTTTTTTCTTCCCTCTTCCAACCCTTTTCTCTCAGTCTCCAACCACACGCTAGCGCTCTGAAACGCTGAGCCTGCCCCCTACTTTGATGGCCTCACTGACGATCACCTCCGACACGAGCTCTGTCAGTGCAAAGCGGCGGCAGCGGCAAGAACAGCAACAGGAGCGAACGGCCTCGCCGTCAAACCTGTCAGAAGGGTCACCAGACCACGTTGTCGGCATGTCGCCCGGACGCGAGGACACGACACAAACGCGGGGACCGAACAACAAGGAACAAAAGGGGCCGTCATGAGCACCAGGCAGGAACGCGAAAACGGCAGCTATTTTTCATGGCGCCTGCACTGCTTTCGGGCATTCGCGGTCTGTTGGCAGGAATTTATGGGCCGTGGCAGCAAACAGACGGCTTGCGACGTGTGAGTCATTGACTTCAGATCGGCTCCAATCGGCCAGTGGCCAGCCATTGGCAAGGAGGGAGACGGGAGAAGGGGGAAAAGCATTGAGAAAAAGGGCTGGGTTTGCCAGTCTGATCAATGGCGCGTGTTTGTCGCTCGCTCGCCTCCCACTCCCACCAGGCCAGGCCCCCAGGCCCCCGCAACAAGACTGGCGCGTAAAGGTACTGGGTACGGGAGCCTTGCCACGCCGCGGCCCATCACTGGGGGACTCTATCTCTTTGGAACCCGAACTTTCGCCCGATGAAAAACTCTGTCGACATCCACCAGAGAAGAACGAAAGCCCCTTTTGCGGCTTGCCCCCCCCCCTCCCCCTTCTCAAAAGGACTTGAACATTGTGTAAGTGCGCTCACCAACAGCTCGCACCTCTTGAGCTCAAGTCGACCTTTTCTGTCCGCTTGATGTCGCTCTAGCCCAAGCATGGCTGGGCGTTGCTTCGCCATGGATGCAGAGAAATGGCGCTTGCAGCAATATTACAGATGCAAATTTCATTGCAATCTTACAACAAGGTATCGGGTACCAGGTCTTTCGTGGGACTGGGGCAATGGCCCGTGCACGCAGAAGTACCTCTGGATCCATTCCCAAGTCGAGGTACTTTGTCCACATCTTCGGCTTTGCCCTCGCGACTCATGCATGTGTGAGCCCCATTGCCCCAAACCTCAGGCCAAGTTTTTTCCTTTTTCTCTTTCATACCCCGACCCCGACCTCGTGCTTACAGCTGCTGCTGCTGCTTGCTGGCGCTGCTTGCCAGGTGCTTGCTTTTCTATACGGTTTTAAGGCCGCATCTCGGCCTTGCGGGCCCTGCCAAAGCTCCATCTGCGCTGCGACTCATGCAACTTCAAACATCAAACTCATAAGTCCGACAGCCTCGTGGGAACCTGAAGGTGGCTCACCCTCACCCTCGACTTGGCACCACCACTCCCTGAGACTCTGTCACGCTGTATCACTATCCGCACCTACTTCGTATCCCATTTCTGCCTCCATCGCGACGCTCAAGGTTTGGCTGCCCGTCGCACTACCAATTCTCCTCGCTTTGGGCAGCGGCAGCGACAGCAACTGACCTAGAGTTCCCAACTAAACGTAAGAAACCAAACAAAACCCAAAGAGCTACACGACTCAATCAACTGGCACGCAAAGCACGCCATCAGACCAAGATCAAAATAAAAATGCAAAATCACGCTTGTCCAACTTGAAAGGCTGCACTCCAGCCACTGAGACGGGCACTGAGCCCGCATTCTTTACATTGTTGCAATGTGTCCCGTACACTAGAAAAGTCGTGGGCTCCCCCCGTTCCAGCCTCGCCCAACGCATGGAGTTCATGAACCACAAGTGTCTCGCAAGTTCGCATCGCACCCTTGGTTGTCTCCGATGTCGTTCCCTTCCCCCCCTCCACCCTCCCCCATTTCCGCATTCCGCCCGAGTCGGGGTCTACCTCCGATCGGGTGCCACTCCGCGCAGTCGCAACTTTTGGCACGAGGGAGAATGCTATTTTTTCCTGCAGGGACTCTTTCTCGCGGTATGAGTGAGTGTGTCGACTTGATTCAGCAGAGGCCCCTCCCTCCACCTTTCCGCTTCTCACGTACACTGTATGAATGATTGTATCTTATCCATCCATACCCTCCACCGTCAATCACGACCCGAACGCCAACGACGTCGCGACAGTCGGGACCCCTTGCCTTTCGCGCCCCTGGTCTTTCCAGAACTTCTCTCCGTCAATGCAGGCAAGGACGTGTTGGGCATTCGTCTGATATGCCACACACTGGGCACAGACTGGACACACACACACACACACACACACACCCTCCAAGTCGGGGCCAGCTTGCCAGCCTAGACGGGAACAATCGCGTGTCGTCATTCATACAAACTGACCTTACTAAAGTAAGGGTATCGTTGCATGCTTCTTTGCCGATGCGGACCGATAAGGTATCTGTACTGCGTAGTCAATTGCTGCTGCTGCTGCTGCTGCTGGTTTGCACTGTTAGATGATCTTTGCGCAATCACATGGCAAACCTCGAGATTTTCTTCGTCATGATGGTCTGCGTTTTACTCATTTTTGACCGGATATTCCGACTACAGATACAACCTACTCCCTATCCCGGTAACACAAAACTTCCATTGATACCAGCATTGTATTCGGGGAATCAGGGGGGGTCCTCTATGCGTTCAAAGCCTGTACTCTCAGCACCCCTTGCATATGTTGCTTCCAACTCTCGTGCCTCCCTCCGTCTCGGGTACTACCGTATAAGATATATCCCTGCTATGGTTCTTGGTCGATCTGATTAATAAAATAAAAAAAAGATACGACGGCTTTTATCTAGGTTAGATGAGAGAAAGAAAATGCCTTTTCTATCCGGTGGTAGATACTCCTAGCCATGATGCTGATGGATACATAAAAGTCATCTCATGACATGTAGTACTTGGGACCCTCGCCGCCCTGCGGGACCTGCCAGTTGATATCCTGGTTCGGCGCCTTGATGTCGCATGTCTTGCAGTGGATGCAGCTGTAGGTATCAAAGTCAGTAAAAAATGTCCTCTCACTGTCCAAACCCCAGCTTCGCTATACCGCGAAAGCCGGCAAAGATGGGTTGAATGTAAGTAGGGCAGGGAAAAGGGGGAGAAACTCACTTTTGCGCGTTAATCTGGAACCGCACCCCAAGCTCCTTGGTCTCGTCCTCAACATACTCATACACGCCCGCCGGACAGAATCGGTTCTCGACGCCCTTGAACTTGGGCCACGTCTCCCGCGTGTGCTTCTCCCAGTCCTTCACCTGCAGGTGTACCGGCTGGTCCTCCTCGTGGTTCGTGCCCGTGCGGCTGACGCTCGTGAGGATGTCAAACGAGATCTTGCCGTCCGGCTTCGCGTATTCAATCTTGGGGAACTTGTCCGCGCTGCCCGTCGCCGCGTGGTCCGGCGTCTTGTGCTTCAGCGTCCAGGGGACGCGACCTTTCAGGACGTACGCCTCGAGGCCGGAGTAGGCGATGCCGCCGTACAGACCGAGCGGGGTGTGGAATGAGGGGCGGAAGTTGCGGACTTCTTTGAGTTCTTTCCAGATGGAGGATTCGCGGAGCTTGTCTTCGTAGTCGTATAAGAAGACGGTATCGCGCGGTTTCTCCTCGGCCTCCTCTCCCTCTCCCTCCTGCGCTGCCGCGCTGCTGCTTGAAGACGAAGAGAGCGCGTTAAAGGCGGCCTCAGCAGCGAGCATGCCCGACTTCATGGCATTGTGCGTGCCCTTGATCTTGGGCAGGTTCACAAAGCCAGCCGAGTCGCCAATTAGCGCGCCACCGGGGAACGCACACTTGGGAATCGACTGGAACCCGCCCTCAATCAACGCGCGTGCACCGTACGTAAGGCACTTGCCGCCCTCGAGGACCTCCTTGTACATGGGGTGGTGCTTCATCTTCTGGAACTCGCCGTAGGGCGAGACCCAGGGGTTCTCGTAGTCGAGCGCGACGACGAGGCCGATGCTGACCAGGTTGTCCCCAAAGTGGTACATCCAGCCGCCGCCGTACAAGTCCTTGGACAGCGGGTAGCCCATCGAGTGTGTGATGGACCCCTTTTGGAACTTTTCCGGCTGCACTTCCCAAACCTCCTTGATACCTAGCGCGTACGTCTGGTGCTGGCTGTCGCGGCGCAGGTCGAATTTCTTAATGACCTGCTTGCTCAGACTGCCGTGGCACCCCTCGGCGAAGAGCGTGCAACGCGCGTGGAACTCCATGCCGCGCTCAAACGCGTCCTTTGGCTTCCCATCGCGGCCGATGCCGAGGTCATTCGTCGCGACGCCCTTAACGCTGCCGTCGACCTCGTTGTAGAGCACCTCGGAGGCGGCGAACCCAGGGTACACCTCGACGCCAAGCTCCTCAGCGCGGTCGCCCAGCCACTTTGTGAACTGATTCAGCGAAACAATGTAGTTCCCGTCGTTGTGCATCTGCGGCGGGGTAGGTAAGGGGATCGCGGCCGACTTTGTGAGGAAACGCATGCGGTCGCCGCCGGCGGGGGTGGCGTACTCGAAGCGGTCCGGGTTGTCCTCGGACAGCCAGTCCGGGATGAGCTCGTCAATGGCCGTGGGCTGGATGACGGCGCCCGAGAGGATGTGGGCGCCCATCTCGCCGGCTTTTTCGAGGAGGAGGACGCGGAAGTCTTCGTTGCCGGCTTCGTTGGCGAGCTGCTTGAGTCGGATCGCGGCGCTCAGACCGGCGGGGCCTGGAGCATTGAGGGCATTGTCAGCTCAATGAGGATCTAGACACAAGATACATAGCACGAGGGCGTGGGGGTAGACTGATTCCTTACCACCGCCTACAATGACAACATCGACCTCATCTGATTCACGCTCAATCGTTGCCGGGTCGAATTCGTCGTCCTCGTTGCTTCGTCGTGTCCTACTCGTCGTGAAAGTGCGCGCGCCAAGAGGCCTGAAGATCGTGACGCCGGCAG
The DNA here is from genome assembly GCF_027942845.1 of Colletotrichum fioriniae. Taxonomy (NCBI): domain Eukaryota; kingdom Fungi; phylum Ascomycota; class Sordariomycetes; order Glomerellales; family Glomerellaceae; genus Colletotrichum; species Colletotrichum fioriniae. The sequence continues at coordinate 2,778,209 of NW_027076841.1, forward strand.
AACCCCGTCTCGAAGGTATCCTGCCAGTCGTGCTTCTTGAAGTGGTTGTTGAGCTGCTGGTCGAGGTGGTGGCGAGTCCTGCTTGAGCGAGACGTGTAGCCCGGAGGCGACACCTTTGAGAGGTTCCGCGTGCTGCGCTGAAGACTTCTCGCGAGAGGTGATGCCGAGGTATTCATCTTGGCTACGGGAATATGTGCGTGAGCGTATTTGTATGCTGTACTTGGTCGTGTCGTAAGATGGGATAGGGAGTTCGTCCCCCTTTCCAGTGAACCAGACTACCGCAAGGAACGTCCGAGTCGGCTAGGGCGTAGGTTTCGCTCCGTTCGTTCCCTGGTGCGCTTTGAGAGAGAGGGAAGCCGAGGGAAAGCTAGTGACGCGGGCGCAATTGGTATTTCTCTCACTAGATCAAGTCACCTTGTGGTTCGTCAATTGGGCAGTCGTGCGGTTTAAAGTCTAGCAGCGGAGCCTGGAGAAACAAGAAAAAAAAACGGCGGCGGATCCTTTTCAATTACAGTAGACGGCACACTGGGGAAGTCTTGACGAGCTTCGTTTCCTTCCCCCCCGTCTCTAATACGTAATGCGAGGGGTGGTCAAAATGCTTGTAACTTGCCGCCCACCAGCTCGGGCCCTGTGGTTTCCTGTGGGTGGTGATAGCCGAGAGAAACCCGTCGGTGGTGTTTGGACTCGGTCAGTACCTGTACGACACAGCCATCTGTCGCTCAATCATCAGGTAGACCCTCGGTATCCTTGGATGCTCTTTTTACAGCTGAAAGGTACCTGCGTATCAATGGCCGGGAGAAGCCGAGTGACTCTCAGGCAAGTCAAGTAACCGTCGGACGCTGCAAAGAGTTTAACGTCTGGGGCGCCGAGCTACAGCTATCCAATCACCGCCTCCAAATTTCAAATGTGAACTGGGTCCCTCCGATGTCGTTTCGGCTGCAGGGGGGAGCTGATGCCGTCGGCGTAGCCTTCATTTTGGCCGAACAGATAATGTTTTACACTAACAACTGAGAAGTTGAAGACAAGACATTTGTGGGTGCATTCAATTCCTGTATAAATCTATATAATTACTTGGGATTGTCATGTCATGCTTTACATGACGCTATTGACGCTGTTGTTCTGTTTATACACCTTCAGGCGCTACCTTTTCAACCTTGGGTTCGAGTTGGCGCTATTGTCTTTGGTGTCGCTGTATAGCTGGGAGGCACATCTTCCTCTCTGGTGCCCCAGTCACTCTCCTTCGTACCGACGGTCAGCTCCAACACACCGCCGTGGTAGAAGAACTCGTGGTTTATCCAATTCTTCGTGTACGGTTTCCCGTTTAGAGTGGCTCTCTGAATGTAGATACCCTCGGCAAGTTCTTTGTCATCCTTTGCGACCTTTCGGATAACAACGGGCTTAGGACCCCGGCTCTTAAGCCGCACCTCGGGGAAGAATGGCGGGATGACGAGGTATACGTCCTGCCCCGCGACGGGGAAGAACCCCATCATGGCAAGCGCGCTGAAAGCACCCATTGCACAGTCGTCATTGCCAGGGATGCCGTTGATCGTGGCATTAAACTGCGAAGGAATGTAGCTCCGTGTGGTGCGGGAGCTGAGGCCGGGTCTACCCGCATAATGGAACTGGAACACGGTAAGGAACGCCTGTTCGTTGCCCATGTAGACAATGTTGCCGCTGTGGTAGTATTCGAGCCTGTCGACAAACGCATCCCGACCTCCCATCAGTTTGATCAAAGTTGCCATATCCTGCGGTGCGAAGAACGAGTACAGCCAGGGTGAGCCCTCGTATGTCGCCTGGGCAGTGTCGAAGTAGCAGAGATGCTGTTCTGTGTTGGGCGAACAAACACGCGTGTTCTGGTACGTAAACGAGCCGTTCATCAACTTTGGCATCAGGAATCCTGCGTACTTCGTTCTCTCGACCTCCTTTTTGTCCCTGTCTTGGATAATGTCCTCTTGGGTCGGATTCCAGAGGTTCTGCCAGTTTGCACTGCGTTGCATGTACTTCTCAAAATCTTCCTGGTGGCCGAGTCCCTGGGCCATCTCTGCGATGCAAAAGTCGTCGTAGGCGTACTCGACGGTCCGAGAAATAGACCTGCTGTGTGGACCGGTCGATACTTTGTCCATATGATCCTGTGCGATGTATCCCAAGCCAAACCAGCTTTGCAGATTGCCGCGGCCTTCGACGCCATAGTGCTGCGGTGCCACTACAGAACTCATGTTAGAAACTTTTCGCCATATGAATCCCAATCACATACCTTCGGCATCAGAGACCACGGCCTCGTATGCGGTCTTCCAGTCGACCCCGTTGGTCATGTTCTTCAAGTATGCATCTGCGATCACGATATCCGCATTCGAACCTCCTTGGCTAAACCCCTTGCAGAAAGACATTCTGCAGTCTGGAAGCTTTCCAACAAATCTGAAGATATCTAGCAATGTTCGTACCATCTGCGTTTGAGCTTCTGGGTCGATGATGGTCAAGAGTGGATGCTGCGCTCGGAATGAGTCCCAGATGCAGTAGAACGAGTCAAAGTACGGTTCGGACGACTCCCATAACGGGTTTTCGCCAGTGTAGTTCTGCGGTGACAGCAGGCTCCGATACAGACCCGACCAGAATACGGTCTTCATGTCTTCACTGACGCCTTCCGTGCTGACATCCACCGTTGAGAGCTTGTCGGCCCAAGTCGATTCCGCAGCACGCACAGTACCGTCAAAGTCGAATTTGGGGATATCTCTCTCGGCATTCTCGCAAGCTTTGTTGACAGAGATGAAGGACAGGCCGACTCTAGCAAGGATCTGGTTGGTCGTGGGACGCTCAAATTGCAGCCATGCGCCAGCGGCACCAGTAGGGTTATGTATGCCACGCGTGAACTCGGCTAGATATTTCTCTGTCACGCGCGGGTTGTCCCCCTCGAAAACGCCGGATTTCCGAATAGGAGCGCCCTGGAAATCGGCGCAGAAGAATGCCCTGTAGCTTCCCTGACCGAAAGAGGGTCTGAAGGTGCCGTCGCCAACGACGCGGCCAGACTCGTACACTTGAATGCCTCCGCTCGATCTGCTCTGGGCAATGTCCGTGAGGTCAATGAGAATCAATGGACTGCTCACAACTTCAACTGTATTGAGGTCCGCTACGTTTTCGTAAGATACGGTATCATTTGGTGAGAAGTTGAAGCGGAAGAGAGTTGTCCGCTCCCCAGCTGTCATCTCGGCGCCAATAGTGTTGGAAATATTGACAGAAAAGTAGCCTGGACGGGCCACAACAGAGTCATTTACGCGCCAGAGGCTTCGTGATTCCGTTGTGAAGTTGCAGGCCATATAATCATCATTGGGGCATCCCGGATGAGGAAACAGAGGGAAATTGCCCAGAGAAGGTGACTATTTGAAACGTAAGTAACACAGCATAGACTTGGACCGATGAGAGGAGGGATTCTTACACCACCGGTTCCTGTTCGTATTCATCAGCATTATGATCAGATGAACAGAAGTTGTGATGACTTACCAGAATCATGTAAATGAGAGAAGCCAGTAATTTTGGAGTTGTCAGATACCCAGCCAGCCGCATTCTCGGCTCTGGAGTCCGTGTCTGCACAGGCTTTGGCCATCCCTAATGAAAATGTCAGAGAAAGGCATGCGTCGTTACTAAAGATACTGTATCACTTACCGTATGGTAATGATGCGCCAGGAAACACATGGCCTGTGAGGTTTCGTCAGATGTATACAAAAGTACATTAGGTAACCTGACTGACCTCCGTTGGTGGTTCCGATTAATGGATTGACATATCTCAGTATGGCTCGTTGTGCTCTGAAATCCGACTTGGTATTGATTAGGTTGATGAAGCCGCGAGTCCCTGAGAGAGGCCACCAGAAGACCAGACAGATGACGACAGCAGCGAATACCGCCAGCCGAACTGGTCGGGATAGACCGATGGCTGGGACGAGGAGGGTCATCCTGGACTGTGGTCAAAGGTCGCCGTTCGGGTATGACCAGCAGACACCAGATACCCTCAAATCAAGAGTTAAAATGGTTCAACAGAACTTCTGCCCATTAGAATGCCTCCAGGGCTGGACGAAGACTAGCTCGCCGAAGTGATTGATCTGCTTGCGCGGTCATACGGATGCGATCCTGACAAAAGCCTGGCGATATGTTAGTGGATGTCTTTGAGGACTGCCCGGATCATTCCGTACCGAAAGAGTTGTAATTTGTTGATGAAAGTGGTGGAAGATGATTGTTGACGATGGAGAAGTCAGAGCTGTATACTAAGTGGAGACGATTCCCCGAGGTAGACTAAGGGGGTAGTTGAGTGTGTCTGGCCTGACGTAGGTCCGGATAGCTTGCTGGAGCTTGGTAGGGATGGATGGCATTCCTTGGTGTGCGTGCAACTTCGGTTCGGAAAGTGACGACCGATGAAATGAACAACAACTTCAACTTCAGCTGAAGTCAGAAGTCAGGCAAGTCTCGGCAGCTCGTGCTCTCGCTCCGTCCCTTTGGTTCAAAGCGGATTCATGCAGCAAGTGCGAACGATAATGATGAGATTCGAACGGTTAAGTTCGAAGCTTCAAGGCACATGCCGCGGAAGGGGTAACAGGAGACATGTTGAGAGAGATGTGGGCAGGCAGTCCTTGTTTAAGAAGCCCTCCAAGTTGTACTGTACCTTAGTCTACCACAGTATGGCAATTCGCCCCGACGGGATGGGCTGGATGGGGACAAACAAGGGTTCTATTTTTCCCTTCCCCTACGAATACCGTATTACTCCATGTCTCTGCGCCTCCTGAAGTGTCTCGCTCTGTAGCCACCAGCCCGAAACGGTAACCATGTCGACGCCATACGCAGTAGAATAGCAGGGCCACCAATTGACATAATGGATCATCTGCAGCTGGCCGGCCCTTTTCCGAGATAGCGATACCTATTGCCTGGGGAAACAAGCTTGGCACCCATTTGAACGGCGGAATCTCTGCTCCAAACTCCCAATTTGGCTAGGGCTGAGGGGGGAATCACAGGCCACGGAGGTGTCGAGATCTGGCCTGAATAGCGTACCATGTCGTGTCTGCAGGATGAAGCGACGCCAAATCAAGTAGGTCTGACGGGCTTATGGGCCAAGGTAGCACAGCTGCAGAGCCTGATCAGTGATGGTAGCCGCATTGCAGTAACCATGCTTTGAGCTGCTTGAATTACCAACCCGGTCGTCACAAATAAGGTTAAATGTTAGTGCAGTTTGTGCCGAGTCTCCGAGTCAGCCGTTCACAAGCCATTTCTCACAGAAGCACCGCCAGAAATACTTCCGTCAAGTCTCTCGTCTCCAAGACAAAGAGCCACGTGCTCTGAGTTGGCCCCTTCCACAACGCACCGTTTCTTTTGATTATCATCTTCTTCTACTCTCTCTCCATTCTCACACTGACGCTCCGTGGTCCAAGACGTAGTCCGATTTTTTGTAGCGGTCAGGTCCGTTATCGCGCAAAGTCTCTCGTTTGCTGGCCTCGTCACATATCCTGCGACTACCTCAGAAGCCGAGCATAGATCATCCCGACTTGGCTCTGGTTTCCAATGGAAAGTCCAAGCGGACTCTCTCCGCGCGCAGTGTTCCTCCAGAAGCACATTCTGATTGTAGCTCAACACTGCAACCCAAGAAACATCCACAGAAAGCTTCTGGAACATGTTCTCGCAGCAACTTTTGTTCGAGCAATCCGGTCGCGACAGCGCAGTGGATCGCCCTCCTCCACCCATCCATCTCATTCAATGCATACTGCGTCTTCCTTCATCGGAGGATACCCGCCTGCTCACCACCACCACCACCATGCACAGCGCCGAGTGGCTGCCGCTGGGCTAACGTTACCGTCTCTTAGCTGGAGATCCAACAGCTGCATGAAGGCGGAGAACCCTGCTCCTCCATCTTGCCATCCTGGCTCCAACTGCCTCGATTCATTCTTGCCTTCTCCCACCGGCTATTCTGGAAGCTTGAGTCGGGGACAACCCTTGTCTGTCAAGAAGCGTCAGGGTCCCATCAGCGTTTGAGAGCCAGCATATACGGACCATACCTATCTATTCCCGCTTCCTTTTTGAAGCTCGTCGGCACATTCAAAACACAACTCATGGCCTGAGCTTCGTCGACAGTCTGGGCTTCCCGATGCTAAAACGTCGCGGGAGCCCGTGGACTCTTTTCCACAGACTTGAGCGTTGTTTTTCTTCAACCTACCCACCTCACCCGGAATATCTTCTTCGCCCTGGTCTTTTTCCCATTCTCATCCCCCACTTTGAAGTACTGGCGGACTTGCGGTGGGCACACTAACAAGCAAAACGACATCATTCCCTCCTGCAATACGACAACGTTCTCTTATTAGTCTCCATATACAACGTTTCCTCCCCCGCATCTTGATCACTTCCCCCGCTCATCATCCAAGGTCACGCGAACTGTAGTTCATCCTTGGATCAGAGGAACATGAGGACCCGGACAGGCACTTGACCAACCCCTCTCCGGCTCTTTTTATAATGATGCCCTGTCCGCCGAGGGCCTGGCATCGCGACGTCCGGCGGTCGTGACCGCAACCTTGTTGGGAAAACACCTTTCCATAGTCATCATGGCCCTCTTATACGGCCTCGCCTTCGCCGGCCTGGCAGCAGCTAATCTCAAACCCAACTGTCCTCACTTCACCGACTACGCGGCAACGCTTCACGAACCCTTCTCAGAAGGCGTCCATAAGCTCGCCTACCAGCGCCCCCCGCCAGAATGCCGCACGGCCAGTTATCCCGAGGTCGAGAAGACCATCACCGAGATGAAGACTCTCGTGAAAGATCCCGACCTCTATCGTCTCTTCGAGAACACGTTCCCGAACACTCTTGACACTACCGTCGCTTGGGCCGGTGTTGCCGAAGACAACGCAGACGAGGAACTCAGCTTCATCATCACCGGTGACATCAACGCGGAATGGCTCCGGGACAGCAGTAACCAGCTGCAGAGCTACCGCTCTCTACTTACACGCAACTCCTCGGCGGGTTCCCTCGCGGCTCTATACCGCGGCGCAATCAACCTCCAAGCTCGCTACGTCCGCTTCGCACCTCACTGCAACGCCTTCCAACCGCCAGCGGAATCCCAAATAGCCCCCGCAGACAACGAAGCCGGCGGCGCGTCAGACCACATCTACCCACAGTACCCGACCTACTCCTTCTTCGAGTGCAAGTACGTGAATAGCCCCCTCAGTCCCGTCCCGTCCCCCCAGACCCTCGAAACCCTGTCCAACTAACACGGCACATCAAGATACGAGCTAGACTCCCTCGCCGCCTTCCTCCAGCTCTCCCACGACTACCACGCCGCCACGGCCGACAAGGACTTCTTCGCCCGCTTCAACTGGTCAAAAGCCGTCGCCGTCCTCCTCAACACCACAGACGCCCTCCGCACGGGAACCTACGCCGCAGACGGCACCCTGAACCCCTCCCCGGCCCTCTTTGAGCGCCGCGCCGTCTCCGCCTCCGAGACCCTCTCCAACAGCGGCAACGGCGCCCCGACCCAGGCCGGCACGGGGATGGTCCGCAGCTTCTTCCGTCCCAGCGACGACAGCTGCATCTACCAGCTCTTCGTCCCGGCCAACATGATGTTCGCGCGGTACCTCAACTCGTGCGCCGAGATCATGGACGGCATCGACGCCGGCCTCGCCGAGCGCATGAGGGAGTCGGCAAAGGTCGCCCGCGAGGGCATCGAGGCGCACGGGAAGACGACGCACCCGAAGTTTGGCGAAATTTACTCGTACGAAGTCGACGGCTTTGGTAGCCACAACATAATGGTTAGTCCCTCTCCTTTCTTCACAACCTCACTTACACTCCCAAAACCTCCTTTCTTTGCAGTCACCTAACACACACACACCCAGGACGACGCCAACATCCCCTCCCTCCTCTCCGCCCCGCACTACGGCTACCTCTCCGCCTCGGACCCAATCTACCAAAACACCCGCCGCTTCGTCCTCTCCACCTCGAACCCCTACCAGATGCGCGGTCCCGTCCTCAACGCCACCGGCGGCCCGCACATCGGCCCCGGCAACGCCTGGCCCATGGCCCTCATCGCCCAGCTCATGACCTCGGACGACGACGACGAGATTGCCGGCGGTCTGCGCCAGCTCGTCGCTTCCACTGATCGTCTCGGCCTCATTCACGAGTCTGTGAATAGTCACGACGCTTCCAAGTGGACTCGATCTTGGTATGTTGCTTGTTCTTTTTGGTTTTTTTCTTTTTCTTTTTTTCCTGCAAAAGCCGTGGCGAACGCTGTGTTTGCGCTGCTCCCTGATATCGATATTGAACTGGCTTTTTGCTAACGGGTATTTGCAGGTTCGCGTGGGCCAATGGTCTCTTTGGACAGATGATGCTGGATCTGAGAGAGAGAAAGCCGCATCTGCTTGAGAGGAGTTATCAGTAAAGCGGTCGAAATGCTGCTACAAGTGTTATATGGTACCAATCGTGTACCATACATGTCGTTTGGGGGAACGACCGTTGGCAAGTTGCCCCTACATACAAGGCCACCAGATACACAAACATATTCTAGCTAGTATAGTAAATACAAAGAAAGTGCCCATTCAGGGTTGACATCACATCCACCGTCATCCATAGACTAAGACTCTACGCCACGAAAGCGTATATTCGCATTAGTTACAGAGCTACAGATCTTTTCACAGAGTATGGAAATAATACATTTGCATTTGAACACTAGTGATCTGCTCTATCTTCACGTCATAACGTCATGAATGCCCGCCCAGTCACTCTCTTGGGACTACCGCTGGCTCAGCTGAGATCGAAGCCAGCTCCCGAAGAGACCGCATAAAGCAGCTTCTGTCTGAGAGTCTCCTGATTCTTATAGCGCGGCAGCTTCAGTAGGTTGACACACGTGCTGGTACTGGGCAGTCTTTCCTGATCCTCTCCTCCATCCCTGATACTGAACCGCGGGCTCAGCTGGGAGAAACCTAACAATGGTGCTCGTGGCGTACTCGTAACGTATTTGAGCACGTCTCGCCGCTCCCGGTCGGAGAAATTGGCCATGACTTTCCAGAACAGCTGCACCGTGGGGTGCTCCAGTCCGTCGTCTCCGATCTCGTACAAGCCTGAGTAGACCGTGTTCTGACGCAGATCTTCAATGTCGATTTCAGAGCTGTCGCCGCCTACCAGGCGTTGCAACTCGTTTTGGTTGAACATCGAAAGCCATGCAGGCGCAATGATCGAACGAAGACCTCGAAGGAACGCGGCCGTCTGCTGTGCAGGTTGGGCGACGAGGCGGTGACGGGCAACGTAGGAAATGTAGAGGAGGCGGTTATCGTTGGTAACGGTAACATTCTCACCATTTGGGATCAGATTCCGCGTGACAGTGCGAACAGGTTCCCCTGGCAAAGACACCTGATCATTAAGCGTGAAGTCCAATGCCCAATCCGCAACATTCCCGTTGTGGTTCTTGAGGCGCAACATGCCCTGGTACAGCTCCTCATCGAGGTCCCTGAGGTCGTTCACATTGCCCCTGTAGCTATTCTCTCCAGTCTGGCCCGAGATCCATTTCAAGAGAAAGAAGCCAGCAAACGCAATGTCGACCAGAATCCCTTCGTACATGCACTTGCCTACGATCCGGCCAAGGAACTCGAACTGGCGGAGTAGACTCTGGACTTGGTCTTGCCATTCGGCCGTGCGCTCTGGAACTCCACCTCGCTTCAATATCTGCTTGAGCTCGTCCATCGCAGTCGGATTGGGGTATAAGAGCCCCTTGCTGTTGGCCGCGAAAAGCGAAATGCCATCCCTTGGCCCGAACGCTTCTGTCGTGACGCTTGTGAGGAATTCTTTCGTAACTCCCCCACCATCGATGCCAGCTTCGACCGTATCGAATTGGTCGACAAATTGGATCTGTATGGGTTCTTTGAGGCCTTCGCCAAGCTCATAGAATTGCTCAAAGGCATCCTTGAACACTTGGCCTCTCCTGATCTTGCCATGATGTCGCCCAGCTGGACTGCGTCCAGGGGAGCGCAGAGGATTGTGAAGCATCGTCATTCTCCACTGATCAGCATCCATACCCTCCCTTCGCTTGTGCTTGTCAAGGTAGACAAATTGGCGGAAAATCTGGACACGGGTATCGAATGGAATCACAAATGGCATATGTCTCAGAATCTCCAGCTTTGGCCCGATCACGGCGAGCAGACGATCCCTCTGTGCTTTGCGTTGTTGAGCCCGAAGCTTCTCAATTTGTGCATGTCGTGATACTCGCTGTCCAGCCACGGTGTGAATAATGCCGCTATGCAGCCCACCCATGTTCGCATCTTCGTCAACCTCGCCGTCTTCGTCGTCACTAGAGTCGGAGACTTCGTTCTGTCGTTCTTGTTCAGCGACAACAGCACTGACGAAACCCTCCATATCAAACTTCGATGTCATGAGCCAGTGGTCTCGGGGCAAAAATGGCCGTCGAGAATCTCGTTCGTATAGAAGTCGCAATGCCGTGGTCACAATACTACGCAGGCTACCAAGGTCAAGTCTAGTGTCAGCCGCGTTGGCTCTTGAGTCTTGGCTTCGGACCTCCTTCGAAGTTTTAGCGGTACTACTGCCGCTTCCAAAATACGACTCAAGCTGCGTCATCGAGATCGGCTCGGAATGTTGGATGCCTTGTATAATGTCCGCGGCGTTGTAATGTAGCGTGAAAGCTAGGTGCTTGAGCACAATGGTTAAGTTCTTCACCTCATTGAGAGAAAGTCCGCATGCTCGCAGACGAGACGTTGGTCCCTCGGTTTGCATTATATCAGGGGAAGATACCACTGAAGAAATCTTCGTCGTCGCTCAATCGTAGAATAAAAATGTAAAGCTCGAGGAAGAGAAGGACTAGTCTCCATTCTTGCTCATGCGAGTCACTTGACTTTGACGACTTTGACAAGCAGTCTCGTAGCAGAACTTGTACCGATGCCGAATTTTGCAAAATCTGCTTGTAAATGGTGGTCTGGCTCATAGCCTGCCAAAGAAATTGGATTGTCGGCAAACTTCCCAAGCTCGTGCTCACATCTCCTAGGAATAGGCGCATACGGATATCATCGCCCTGACTTGGGAAACAACGGAGAAGAGTGAGAATGTACCCGGATAGCAAGCTTGCGCTTCGGAACTCGTGACTTGAGGATTGAGAGCCAAAATTACTGGGTAATGTAAGCGACTTTCCGAGGGTAGGAAAGGGGTTGACTAACGTAGTGAGCTCGGCCAAAAGCGCTGAAATTCCATCTCGGTTGACCAGAGATGTGAGCTGATTGGTGATGTATGCAGGCAGAGGGCGAATCAACGACTCATCCGGGTTGCTAGAATCCACATTCATCGAGGCCGGATCGGCTGCTCGAACAGATAGCCGCAAGCTGATTTCTGTGGACAAGCTCGAAAGTTGTATATGTAATGCGTCTAGGTGCTTAAGCCCCTGGCTCTTGGGTCCGGCCCTTTGGTATAAGCCAACGAAATGTGCAAGAAGCCAAAGTTGAGCTTCCCGTTCAACCCCGCGTATCAGTCCGTCACTATAGATTCTTTTGATGGCTGAGGCAAGTCGATCGGATTCGAGGTTTTCAGAAATGACTCTCGAGTGCTCCTCGACAAGATATAGATCATGACGAGTCAAGAAGAACAGCGCAAATGCCTCGTAAGCGGCCACCAGGTACTCGTCAACGGATGCAGCTTGGAGCGGCACGAGGAGAGCTTTCGAGCTCGACTCTAAAGCCGCCGCATCCATCTCTGAAACTCCACATATCTCTGCCAGGGCTGTGTAGTACTGTTGAAATGATTTCGAAAGCGCATCGGGGGCAACGCTTATGACGTGTGTTAGGAGGCTAAGAAAGAGTCGGATCTCGTCGCTTTGACTGCTAGAGGGAGCGTTAGTTGATATCGAGTGTTTCCCAGAGAGAGACACCCACGATTTCTTTGTTTGTTCGCCTAGAGCATCCACAAGTATCCGAACAAGACGTGCCAGCCTAGGTGCAGGAAGGTGGCCAGGGGCAAGGCACTCGAGGTTGGTCGTGTTGAGTTCTCTCGCAAAGAGCACCAAGCGTTTAACATCGTCGGGTCGGGTCTGGAAGGTTGTCAACAGCAGTGGCAACGCCGTCTCTAGTCTCTGCTGTGCACTAAGGTCCGAGGTACTCGAGTACAGAGCATCAAAGGCGCCCCGGCGAGAGTCTCGAAGCCGCCTCCTAACCCTATGGCCCCTCCATGTTTTCTGGATTTTTTCGGAGGCTTTCAACCTGTCTCGGTCCTGCTGTCTCTGTGCGCGTTCGGCTTGGGCGTTGGAAACAGTCTTGGAGGCTCCTGAGCCTGCGGCAGGCGTCCATGATGTTGCGGCAAAGGGATTGAGGTTCTGGCCACTGAGGTTCACATTCCGGGGGCGTCGGGAGTTGCCCGTGAAGGTGGGAAACATGTTTCCTCGGAGAAACGATGCCTAATGAAAGAAGTGAAAATGGTAAGGTCGTACCATGTCAGGAAGAGATTCGCAGAACCAACAAGGTGCAAGTAGCTGCGAGGGTGGACGGTGAGCAAGTCGCGAGCGCGGTTGACTTCCAGAAGCTTCAGCACGTTCGGACGGGGTGTATGTAATCGAACTGTCACTGGAGGGGGATTCACAGGCTTGGGCACCGGCCGTGGTGGGGTCTAGTCTCTCGAGGTGGTGCCTGGCCTGGTGAGGTAAGCTGGAGCTGGTCCCAGCGTCAAGTTGTGGAAGGTTCCGATGTGACGCGAGCAGGCACGAGCTTTCTGGCCTGGTGGGCTCTGGAGCCCGGGGACAGCAAGGTCAGGTACGTACCTTACCTTGGATAAGAGAATGGGGGCGATTGAGTCCAAGCGCCGCCCCCTTGCACCCTGCCATCCGGGGAGGAACACACAAACCGACGTTGACCTAATTGCTGCTAGTTGACCATAATGATGGTGGACATTTCTGATGACATCTTTAAAGATGGATGGACCCGACGATGGATGGTCACAACAAAAGACAAGACAGGTGTTAAACTCAGTAACATCAACATACGGCCGTCGCAGAAGCTGGAAGTCTATATTGATTGTGCTGTGCTTTCAAGACACGGCTGACTCGGATTGCCGTCTCTTTACTCGCGCAAATGTCGGTGAGGATGCCAGCCCAGGTGATCCCGTATGAGGAAGGTACCCTGATGTAGAAAGGCTGAAGAGTCGTTTGAAAAGCATCCAAGGTGTTCCTTTCTTAGGGAAAACTGCGCAATATGGTAGTAGATTTTTGTCAAATCAACATGAATACAACGGACTTTACACACATGAATACCTCGATATCAAACAACAAACTCGTTGCACGAGCAATCATCTGGGCTCTGATAATCATCTGTTCTCTTGATAGGACACCAAACATTAGCCGGGAGGAGATGGGCCGCGGTTAACAGACTCTGGGTTATACGGGTACAGATATGCAGAAGAAACCCGGCGCCCGCATGTTGGGAGTTCCATTCCAGGCTGAAGGCGAGGGGCTGAGTGCCTCAAGCAGTCTCGCATGTCTTGAGCTTCTACGTTATTATGGTGCTTCAGTTTCGGGCCCTCAGATTCGTGTCTAAAGCGGCAGCTAAGGATTTGATGGAAGTGCCGGCTTTCTTCGTGGGCATTTGTGGCACAGACAAGCGCATTTAGGTACCGCGTTTCTAGCCAAGGCTCTTGGTGTGAAATCGCCCTTACTTTTTTGGAAATGAGCAATGTCCCTGTCATTGTCTTGTCGCACACCGCAGAAAGAGAGAGAGCCAGCCAGGTATGGCATTCTCATCGGTTTCGTCTGCCGTGACTGGCTGTCAGTCAAGGCAGCATGTCGCATTACTCCTTAGTATGCCTGAACCTATTTGTTTCTACCAAAAAGGTGCTCCAGACACCTCCAAATCGGCAATCTTCTTTTTTTGTTTGTATTTTCGTCACAGGGTTCGCCGTTGAATCGGAAATGGTCGCATAAATTTCTGACGATTCTCCACTAAACCAGCTACCTCAACGCTCGTACTTGTGTCGAAGCTGGCCTGATGTCCCTATCTGATATCAGTGTTGAGTTGCTGCCATTTGCGATAGTGACCGCATGACGAGGACTTGAGCCACTTGTACCCCACTTTGCTGGCACATGCCCTGCTCCTGGCGCGGGCTGCCCCTCCCCTCGACAAAATCTGGAAGGCGAGGAGGGACACAGCATGAGGAGCAGGAGTGCCAAAATCGAGTGGTGGGAAGGCACCACCCTCCACTGCAGGTAGGCAGATCCAGTAAAAAAAAAATCATCCCGCGAAAGCCACATTCATTAAAAAAATCTCTCTCCTCTCTTCTTCTTTTCTCCGTTACCAACCACACCAAACCCTATCAACAACCCCCTTCACATCTAAAGAGGGTCTGGCAAGGAGTACGTCTTCGTACTTGTTCTCTGTCTCGCTCACTTTTTCCATCAGAAAAAACTTCAAAAAAAAACTTGAAAATCCCCCATCAAAAACTCCCAACTTCCATAACGGAATTCCCCTCCTCAATCGCAAGAAAATTCTAGAGGAATCGTTCACCGAGCCTCTTATTTCTTGCTTTTACCTCCGCACCTGCCTGTCAATCTCGCAACAAGTGCCCCTCGTGTGTGTCGGTCAAACGTCACACATCGCCATAACCTCATTCGACGATACAAGGCTCGCCTTCTCCTCTTCTACTCTTATCCCCTCCGACCACATCGTCTCGGTCTCGTCCAACGACCGATCGTCAGATTTCTTGACTTGGTATGTGCTTTCTCCCCTCATATCCCCTCTTCTCCCACCTCATCGTCGACTTCCACCAAAGTGTGCGGCTCGCAAATTCCTACCCCGCCTTCCAAGTCGCGGCTCATTCCTCCGTCATCTCAACCTGCCTCTAACGTCCACTTGGTGTTGTAGTATCTTTTCCCCTAGTCAATTCTACTACCGATACAATGGCCTCCGCTACCAACAACGGCGCTGTCGACCAGCTCGCCAACGACCTGGGCAACGCTTCCCTCAACGGCTCTGACTCCAAGGCTGCCCCCGCCATCAACACCAACGTTGAGTCTGCCGCTCAGGGCGACAATGCCGACACCGCGGGTCCTACCCCCAGCTCCGCTGCGCCTCACCCCCAGGCCTCCGCCTCCCTCTACGTTGGCGAGCTCGATCCCTCTGTTACCGAGGCCATGCTTTTCGAGCTCTTCTCTCAGATTGGTTCTGTCGCTTCCATTCGTGTCTGCCGTGATGCGGTTACCCGCCGCTCTCTCGGCTACGCCTACGTGAACTACAACACTACCTCCGATGGCGAGAAGGCTCTCGAGGAGCTCAACTACACCCTCATCAAGGGCCGTCCCTGCCGCATCATGTGGTCCCAGCGTGACCCTGCTCTGCGTAAGACTGGCCAGGGCAACGTCTTCATCAAGAACCTCGATGTCGCCATCGACAACAAGGCTCTCCACGACACCTTTGCTGCTTTCGGTAACATTTTGAGCTGCAAGGTTGCCCAGGATGAGAACGGCAACTCCAAGGGCTACGGTTTCGTTCACTACGAGACCGACGAGGCTGCTTCTCAGGCCATCAAGCACGTTAACGGCATGCTTCTGAACGAGAAGAAGGTTTACGTCGGCCACCACATTCCCAAGAAAGACCGGCAGAGCAAGTTCGAGGAGATGAAGGCCAATTTCACCAACATCTACGTCAAGAACATCGCCACCGAGGTCACCGACGACGAGTTCCGCGACCTCTTTGCCGCTTTCGGCGACGTCACCTCTTCCTCGCTTGCCCGCGACCAGGAAGGCAAGAGCCGCGGCTTTGGCTTCGTCAATTTCACTACTCATGAGGCTGCTTCCAAGGCTGTCGATGACCTTAACGGTAAGGACTTCAAGGGACAGGATCTGTACGTCGGCAGAGCGCAGAAGAAGCACGAGCGCGAGGAGGAGCTCCGCAAGTCTTACGAGGCTGCTCGCATGGAGAAGGCCAACAAGTACCAGGGTGTCAACCTGTACATCAAGAACCTCGACGACGAGGTTGACGACGAGAAGCTTCGCCAGCTGTTCGCCGACTTTGGCCCCATTACTTCTGCCAAGGTGATGCGCGACAACGCCACCGACTCTGGCAACGAGGAGGAGGAGGGTTCCTCCGAGGAGACGGACAAGGAGAACAAGAAGGAGGAGGTCAAGGCCGAGGAGAAGGAAGAGGCCGAGAAGACCGAGGAGAAGGAGGACGGCGAGAAGAAGACCGAGAAGAAGTCGGACAAGAAGCCCCATGGTAAGTCCAAGGGCTTCGGCTTCGTCTGCTTCAGCAACCCCGACGACGCCACCAAGGCAGTTGCCGAGATGAACCAGCGCATGGTCAACGGCAAGCCTTTGTACGTCGCTCTTGCTCAGCGCAAGGATGTTCGCAAGAGTCAGCTTGAGGCTAGCATCCAGGCTCGCAACCAACTCCGCATGCAGCAAGCCGCCGCCGCTGCCGGTATGCCCCAGCAGTACATGCAGCCCCCCGTCTTCTACGCCGCGGGCCAGCAGCCCGTCTTCCCCCAGGGTGGTCGCGGCATGCCCTTCCCCCAGGGCGGCATGGCTATGCCTCCTGTTCAGGGTGGCCGTCCGGGCCAGTTCCCCGGAGGATACCCCCAGCAGGGCGGACGCGGCGTTCCCCAGCAGATGCCCCCTGTCTACGGCATGCCTGGCTCCTTCCCTCCCGGAGGTGCCTACCCTCAGCCTGGTAACCCGCAATTCATGGCTGCCATCCAGCAGGTGCAGCAGGCTACCATGGGCGGTGGTCGCGGCGGTCCCCAGGGCGGCCGTGGTCCCGTTCCCCAGGGAATGCCCATCCCCGGCGGCCCCGGCATGCCCGGCTTCCCCCCAACGCTCGCCAGGGTGGTAACCAGCCCGGCGCCGGCCGTGGTGCCAACCCCAACGCCCCCCGCAACGCTCCCTTCCCCCAGGGTGGTCGTGGAGCCCCTACCCAGGAGCTCAACAGCGGCAGCCTCATCCAGCAGCAGCTCGCTGCCGCTGGCGGTAACCCCGGCCAGCAGAAGCAGATCCTCGGTGAGGTCATCTTCCCCAAGATCCAGGCTATCCAGCCTGAGCTTGCCGGAAAGATCACCGGTATGCTTCTCGAGATGGACAACGCTGAGCTTGTTAACCTGTAAGTTGAAACAACCCATACGTACAATGGTCTCTCACTAACATTCCACAGCATCGAGGAGGAGTCTGCTCTCAAAGCCAAGGTCGACGAGGCCCTCGGCGTCTACGAGGAGTACATCAAGGCCCAGGGTGGCGAGGAGGGCGAGAAGAAGACCGAGGAGACTAAGGCCTAAGCCATCTCCTCCACATTCACGCAACGTCATGAGCATGATTTCCTTATGTCATCATACCCCTTGTTATCGGGCATCCTTTCTACGACCAGTGAGCATTCAACGACAACGCTCATGAGGTCATTGCTCAACACGGATTGGGAAAAGTTATTTGGAATGAGGCGGCATAATCGACTGCATTTTTTTACGCCAGAGGGATCTCCACGACATGCTTTGCTATGACGGCAGCTCTTTCTGAGACCTGTCGTCAAATCCTCTCGGGGCCTGCATGTATGGATAGATTTCTCTACTGCCTTCGTAGGCAGAGAGATTGGCGGCTCATCCCTCCTTTGGGTGGCTCCTGTTCTCTTGATCTGCCAGGAAGGCTTGGTGGGATGCGTCATTTGCCACCCAGTATGGTTCTCCAGGAAGGCGTTTTACGGTTGTATGTTTGAGTCGCACGAGCTGCCTGGCTTCGCTCGCTTGCGATGGCACCAATACCCCACACAGAACGGTACTCGTTTCTTCAGGCAAACAGGCAGATGGTGGTTTTGAGGAGGTAGGAAAGTATCTCCTAATAGAAAGTTCATAAATACCTGGCGTTCCTTTGCTGTGAACATGTGATTGTGTGCATGACTGGATGTTGCTCTACTAATTCCGTCTATTTGGATCAGGATGACGTACAGTTGCCCATAAAGACGATCTTTGGTAATAAGAAGGCGTTCACTTCACTCTGGCGGATTCAGTACGAGTATCAAAACTTGAGGCAGTGCTAACTTGATTATGCCAGGTCTCGTCTGGGAAAGTACGGTTTAGAAATGCAGACTCTATTTCCCATCAACTATGAGAAGGTCATGCGTTGTCAGTGTGGACGCAAGCCATCCTATATTGATAACGGTGAATGGTAAAGTGCAGTGCAAAGATTGCGATAAAAAATGTCAGGGAACCTCGAGGTGGACCGTCAGTGGGCTTGATTTTGCGCCTTGACATGACGAGACGTAAGACACCCCAGGGCTCAACCTCCATGTCAATGTTGAGCTCAAGAATAGGCTGTTGACATGCCCTTCTTTCAAGACTTTTGTACTGCTGCAGTGCGAGGGCTCTTGTGGTATACTGTCAAGGTTGGTTACTGGAATTGGTTTGCCTGGTCAGGCCTGCAGTGTAGTGTGTCACGTAAGGAGCTGCTGATGGTGATAGTTGCCAGTTTTTAATGCCAGCTTGAAGTTGACAGCAGCCAGTGAGTGGCTCATTCTCAAAGATATGCGGAGAGTGATTAGCAAGCATGGGAGTTGTTTCCTGCTATGTGGGCAGGGTTTGAGTGTTCTCTCTGTAAATCTCTTGTAACTCTCCGTGACATATCCCAGTGCCCTCTTGCGAGACCAAAATATAAACGGCGAGGTAGTCCAGCTGTAGACTTCAAACGTCCCCCCCTATGAATCGGCCTCAAGTTATAACTCGCAACCGACTTGGCCTAATTTTCGGGACCAAATTATCTCTCTCTCTAAGATGTTCTCACCGCCATAACATGCCGGCTAGCTAGAGTAAAACGCGCTCTCAAACCCATACCGAGGACGCAGCCAGGTTTTCTCCCCTTCACCTTGTAAATAGACAGCTCCTCGATCCAAGTATTTGATCAAACAACACGCGAGCTTAGTCACTGTCAAAACAAAGCTACGATGGGGGTTTTGGAGAAGCGGTCGTACCCCTGACGAAGATGTGACATGGGCATCTTGCGATATGGATAATACACGAAGAACTTGTTGAGAGGGTAGCAGCCTCGCATCGATCTTGGAGCCGTGTTGTTTCAGAGAGTCAAAATTGACTGTCATTGACGTGTTGCTGGGACAGGACCTCCTTTATAAGAAGAAGGGGTGCAGTCAATGGTTGGGTTTTCGTCTGATTAGTTTGATGAAATTGGCAAAGGCCATCTGGATTTGCATGTCGATGTTGTCGGACTTGGGTACCCTCCTTGACGTTGAGAAAATATCCCGGCGGTGAATAACAAATTGTCCGTATACATTCCAGTTATAATCCGCTTCTTGCTGTTGTACCTCCCCAGAATGTCCTCAGAGCCATATCAGAAGGTACACGGGGGATATTCGTAATTCAATTTAGGAAAGAGAACCGGAAGGAATCACTCGGGATACCAGAGCCGTGTCCCAGCTTCACTCACGTCATGGACGAGATGAAATATCTCGGTCACATATAGGCCCACCGGCAGCTGCAACGTAAGGCCAGGCGACCATCTGTAGCGATAACGCTACGATCCAACTACTCCGGATGGTGTTGGCCATTCCAGCTCTCTAAGCCTCGTAGATCGACTTGCCGGTGGCAGAACCTGAAGCAGAGACACGGCAAGAAGAGTGTGCATGTGCTATGCATCACCAAACAGTGCGCAGATACTAGAGGTGGCTTACTTGGATACTAAAAGCGATCACTCGTTGATTTCCAGAAAGTTGTACATGAGTTGAAGCAGATCACATTTGCTATGACTTTTCATCACAAGCTTCCATCTCCGGAACAACCGTGAGATCCCGTCAAGCTTATGATTTCGAAGGACAGTGATCGTAGCTACCGTGCTCATGGAAAGCTTCATTGCGTTTCCCACGCCTACATTGAGTTGATTGTCTTACTTGGGCAAAGCTTTCCTAGGTCGGGTTTGCACTACCAGACGAGTCCAGAACGATCGGCGGATCGTGGCGAGGCTGAAAACATCTACGGCATGTGCAGAAAACCCCTCGGTAAGAGAATTCTTCCTTGTTCTTGTTGACCAAATTCTAAAATAAGAAGTTGATCAAGTGTTGCCCATTTGAACAAGCTTAGTGTGAGACCTCTATACATGCTACATTTATGGCACTTAAGTTCAAGTGTCACACAAAGCGCACTACAAATTGACAAGCAACCAATTGCCTCTCAGACTCGTAGAAACGACAGGTTAAAAATTAAATGCTTTCAATTGGCCATCTATTGAAACGAAATTCATCAGCAACCATCCAATATGTCATCATGGCTTAGCCTGTGAAAGCGGTCGACACGACGGATGATGCAGGTCAAGTGCGGGGCCCGCATCTGCACCTCACGCCTGGAACTAGCCAGTCAGCCCGGCCCAGCCCTAAGCCACTTGACCAGCTTCCTCGCTCCGCTCCTCCAACCCACCGAGCGAGGACCCAGTCCTCGATTATCTCCCCTTGGTGTAGTTGGTTCATCACGTTCGACTGTAATGGTTACATTGTCATCGAAAGGTCTCTAGTTCGATTCTGGAAGGGGAGAACCATATCTTTTGGCTGTTTCTGCTTTTTGTCGCTTTTAGTGATTGTGGAATAGAATCTGCATTGCTGTTGAGATGGAGAGTTTTGGCGAAAGAAAATCTTATGTTCCTGGTGAGGGGAGATGGTGAGTTGGAGTTGTGTATAGGCACGCCCCTTTATCTATCCTCCTCACTGGGCATCCAAGCAGGTAAGCTTCAGAGTCAGTCAGCTGCAAGCATGCGAGAAGTCGTGGGACATAAGAGCGATATTGAGTGATCCAGAGGAAAGAACCAACTGTAGACACCATGTAGACACCCAGATCCTATATACAACACGATGAAATTTGGTCTTTCCCAGTTGATTGTAAGTTTGGGTTTCATCGCAAGTGTACCGGAAGTCTACTCCGACGAAAAGGACAAAAAAGATGTGATCCAAATCCACGGTAACTTGAATCATATGGACAAGCAGGGTTGGAGGTCTCGATATGACCAATGAGCGGCAGCCCTGCTACGGCAAACTTCTTATCACTAGCAAGTGAGCGCAAGCTTCGTCATCCATGGAACGACGCATGCTGATTAGAAAAAAGACATCAAGAAAGTGCCCACACCTTCGCGGAGGGTATGATGATTCAGAATCTGAACCAAAAGCAAAAGAATTGATTTCGCCCGGACTTGAACCGGAGACCTTCAGTGTGTTAGACTGACGTGATAACCAACTACACCACGAAACCTGATTGGATACTGTAAGCAAGCGTGAAGCAGGTCAAGATGTGTTCTCCAGCGGTCTGCGCTTGAGACCAGCCGTCTCTGGAGTTGACGTCCACGTACAAGAGGTAGAGACAGTTGTGGTTGTTCTAAGCAGCATGTCTGCCTTTACTTGGCACGTAAGAGGCAAGAAACCGAAATGTTCAAGTAAGGTCGTCTTTCGTTTGGCCATTCAAGCTCTCAGAAATGGAGCATGTCCAGTACAGCCTCCAGCCGCAACCAAGACCCTTCACCATTTACATCCTCAAAATCTGCCCAGGCCGGCAGGATTCTGGAAATATGAACAAACCCCAATCTCTCGGTATGGACACCTCTCATACGATTATCCATAACCTCCGTTGAATAAACATACCGTCCCCCACCCAAAGAAAAATTCGAATTCATCCATCACGGGCACGTCCCATCAAGAAAGACTCTTCACCCTACAGCCCCACCTATCCCAGCAATCCCCAAGTCTATAAAACACCGTCCTCCCTTCCCAACTTTGATAGTCTTTCTTCTTCTTTTTTCTTCATGTCGACAATACTTCAGAGAATCATTTCTATAGTATTCGACCTACTCTTGGTTCCCTAAAGGAGCTACAGATCCCACCCTGGTTGATGATTGATATCCTCGATACCCTAGAGTGATAACTCTTGGTTGTTCTCGAACCCTCCGTAAAGGAGGGCGGACAGGCTTTTGCTTTTGTCTGTATAGAGAACGGTGATGATCTCGTCCCCTGTTCGCGGTCTTGCCCTTGGGCGCGCGGGAGGGGTGGGCATCGATGGACGTCTGACAGGCTCTTTTTGTTTTCATTACGTGCGGGAGCATGGCTCTAGTCGTGAAGAAGACATGTTCACGTGTGTATGGAAGGAAGGAGGAAAGGTAGGAGTGGAAGATTGGGAGGACATTCATAGATCAATCGTATTTCATACGCCTAAAATCCAGAACCATTCTGTTGATATACAACCAGGCCCAAAAATGCTCTAACTAAAATACAAGTTTCATCATCAATCTTTAAGAACCCGTCCGTCGTCACCCATTTACTCGGCAACCCAGACGGCGCTCATGCCCATACCGGTACCGATACACATGGACGTGTTGCCAATCTTCTTACCCGTCCGCTTGAGCTCGTACAGCAGCGTCGAGATCTGCCTAGCGCCAGTGCAGCCCAGCGGGTGACCGAAAGCGATGGCGCCGCCCTTGGGGTTGACCTTCTCGAACGGGATGCCGAGCTGCTCGGCGCTCCATAGGCACTGCGACGCGAACGCCTCGTTGATCTCGTAAATGTCGACGTCCTCGGTCGCGATGCCGGCCTTGGCGTTAGCGACGGGGATAGCCTTGGCGGGGCCCTGACCCATGAGCAGCGGCGGCAGGCCGACGATGGCGGCGGAGACGAACTTGCCGAGGATGGGCTGGCCGAGGCGCTCGGCGGTCGAGCGCTTCATAAAGAGCACGGCGGCGGCGCCGTCAGAGACCTGGGAGGCGTTACCGGCGTGGATGCCGCCGTCCTTTGCAAAGGCGGGCTTGATCTTGCCCAGGGACTCGGCGGTGACGCCGGCGCGGATGCCGTCGTCCTTTGCGACGGTGATCTCCTTGGTCTCGCCCGACTTGGGGTCCTCCCACTTGACCTTGAGCGGGGTGATTTCCTGGTCAAAGAGACCCTCGGCCTGGGCCTTGGTGGCCTTGGCGTACGAGGAGGCGGCGAAGGCGTCCTGCTTGGTGCGGGGGATACCGAGGTCCTGGGCCATGTTCTCGGAGAGAACACCCATGGGGACCTTGCAATTTGCGGCCTCGGGGGTGTTTTCGAGGAGCTCAGAGAACTCGGAGACGGCGGCTGGGCTGTGTGAGATAAAGGTGTCAGTTTACTGATAGTATGGAAACGTGGGGGTGAAGGAGGGCGACATACCCGTATTGCGTTGACATGCTCTCGACGCCGGCGCCGATACCGACCTCAATCATGCCGGTCTTGATCGCGTTGATAATGTCCACGGAGGCCTGCAGACCAGAGGAGCACTGGCGGTTGAGAGTGCGCACGGCAGTGGTCTGGGGGAAGCCGGCGACGAGGGCAGCAGCACGCATCTCGGTGGCGCCGCCGCCGGGGGCCAGGACGGTGCCGACGGCGATATCCTCGACGAGGGCGGGGTCGATCTTGGAGCGGTCGAGGAGGGCCTTGAGGGTGCCTGCCATCAGGTCGGCGGCCTGGGTGTCCTTGAAGCCACCCTTGCCACCCTTGGTGAAGGGAGTTCGGAGGGCTGCGGTGACGACGACCTGCAGGGGAATACGATTAGACGAGCATGTTCTGTGATAGTCTGGACGGAGAGCGGTCGGGAGCTTACATCGTCAGCGTTCTTCTGGAGGATCTTGTCCTTGCCGCCAGCGGAGAACTGGCCGCCAAGCTGAGTCAATCTCTCGAGGGCTTTTTTGAGCGGCGTGGTTAGTAAAAGAGGCGAAGTGGTCACGCGCGGAGTGTTGCTTGCTACTTACCACCCATTGTGATAGATATGAAGCTTCGAAAATAGAAATGGGAGGGTATATAGATGGGTCAGACAGATGAACAGATGAGATTGAAAAGAGGAAATGTAGGTGGAACAAGTATATCAATACAGAAGTGTGTAGGGGGAACTGTGACGGACAAGCTATACGTCTGGTTCGGATCTCAGATGGGACAATGAGCCTCGGATGTTCTCAAAAACGGGTCTCTGACAAAGGAGCAGCAGGGTACTTGGTACTCCGTACACCTTGAAAGAGCTGGCTGATGTCAGCTGGGGGTCATTCAGCGCTGCACCTTTCTGTAGCAGCAGCAGCAGTAGGTCCAGCAACCAAAAAAAACCGGCCGAGGCATCCAAATTCCAGCGATCACACCGCATTGGTTGCGAAACTCCGGGGCCCGAACCCCACCCTTTTTCTCTGGAGAAGGCGCGGAAAGGTATCCGTTTCTCACCTAGCAGCCATTTTCACATGCTCGCTTCTTCCCCACCGAAGCGGTAGCAGGTGCTGTTTCTGGCTGTTGGTGCGCTGCGACAGCAACCTTGGTCCCCACGTTCTCCCGCCTCCCCCCGTACTTTTTTTTCTTGGTGCTACATACTGCTGCCAGGACCAACTTTTGCGGGGGGATTGGCACGACTGCGGTGGGACAGCCGCCAATAGCTTGCGTCACAAGCACTTTGCGGCGGCCCAGGTGATCACCGTCCCGTCCTCCTTCCATTCTTCTCTCGCATTCTCCATCTTAGCTTTCTTAGGGCGTCACGGGACCTATGGCGGCTTATGATACCTAGATGCGAGGCTGGTGAGCTTGAAAGCCACCCTTTGGTGCTTTGTCCGTCGAGGTGGAACACGTGCTGGCTTGGCTTGGCTCGAGTAGCAACCTTCTTTTTTCCCATGTGAAGATGCACCGCGAGTCAATCCCAAAAATCTCAAGCTCAAACCAATAGGATGATGGTTTCATCCACATGGGAATCCCAGCCTCGATTCAACCTACGTATGTGCCTACTCGTTCAGTGAAGGGACAAACAGCTGGGGAAAAGATATATCGTGGCTTTGTAGGATCATCATAATACAAGGTCATTGTTCTACATATCTGTAGATGTCTCTCTCTCTCTTCCGACTGAACGTCTGTATAGTCTCTCTCCTTCTACAACTTGGCCGCCGGCTTAATCAACGCCAGCCTCGCCTTTAGCGCCGCCTCGGCCTCCTTCTCTATTCTAGGAACCAAGTCCTTGACCGACGGGATATCGTGAATCAACCCAATAACTTGTCCGGCCGTCCAAACCTGAAGCAGAAAACCGTCAGCTCGATACTCAAACCTTGTGAAATGTCGTGAGAGTAGAAGTAAAGGAATATACTCACGCCATAGTCCGGATCACCCGTGACAAAAACCTCCTTGCCCCTCTTGCCGCTCACGAGCGGCGCAATCTCGGAAAACTCGCCCGACGTGCTCTGCTCCTCAATCTTGATCGCCTCCTCCGTGACCTTGTTCTTGTACAGCCGCGTCGTGTTCCTCCACCGCCGCAGCAGCAGCGCCGTGTCCGTCTCCTGCGCTTTCACAATCTCCTCCTTGATCTTGTGGTGGATCGGCGCCTCCAGCGTGCACATGAACCGCGTGCCCATGTTGACGCCCACCGCGCCCAGGCACAGCGCCGCCGCCAGCCCCTCCCCGTCCGCGAACCCGCCGCTCGCGATGAACGGCACTTTCAGCGACTGCCGCGCCCGCGAGAGGAGGATAAAGTTGGTAATGTCCGACTCGCCGACGTGGCCCGCGCACTCGAAGCCGTCGATACTGAGGAAATCGACGCCGAGCTTGACGGCGCTCTGCGCGTGGCGGATCGTGGTGCACTTGTGCAGGATCGTGACGCCCGCGGCCTTGAGCTGCTTGATGACGGGACCCGGCGAGTTGCCGGCCGTCTCGACGATCTTGATGCCCTCGTCGATGACGACCTGAGCGTAGGCGGCGTAGTCTGGGGGTACTAGGGCCGGTAGAAGGGTGATGTTGACGGCAAAGGGGTACTTTGTCAGCGTCTTGCAGCGCTGGATCTCCTTGCGCAGCTCCTCGGGGGTCGGGAAGATGAGGGCGGTGATGATACCCAGCGCGCCGGCGTTGGAGACGGCCGAGGCGAGGTCGGCTGTGCCGACGTGCTGCATGCCGCCTTGGACGATGGGTACTGCGAGGCGGACGAGAGCGTGTCAGCGATGAGTTGTCCTCTCTGGTACTTTACCCGGCAAAGGGTTTAGGATGCGCGCCATAGTGACGCCTGCGGATGTGATATGTCGTGCGTCTTCTCGCAAGCCCTGCTCTGACGTACCTTTGATACCCAACCGTCGGGTCAGCTCAGTGTCGAAAGGCATGTTGGGCAATCGGGACGTTTTCTTTCTCTATTCGATTCGATTCGATTTCGATCCAAACTGTTGTGTTACGTGAATAGACAGGTTGAGTAACGAGGGCGACAACAAGAACGAGGTAACAGAAAAAAGGAGACAACAAACTTCTAAAGCTTCTAGTCTAGATGGTGTAGAATGCAGACGTGATAATAAAAAGGGACAGAGTGGTGATTCTGACGGCAGTTTGGCTGACTCGGTCTGGCCGGTCAAAGGACGACGGCTGCTCAGCCCCCCGATCGGTACCTTGGGACAGTGGGGACGTACCGAGGTAACTCGGCCTCCACCAATCTTCTCCCCCGCGTTTCCAGGTGCCAGGCCTTTTTTCGATTAGAGCGAACATGGGGAAACACGGCCGACCCCATTCGTGCCGTTCCTCTCTCACATGGCCAGACGCCGTCTTTCCGCCGTCCACGGGACTATTTCCGTAACCAGAAGGCTTCATCCCTGACACCGGCCAGTCTGACTTCACTCACTTTCTTCATATTCTGACAAAGAACGCAGCAAGCACACTGTATTTCCGTCCTTGACATACTGAATCATCAAGGAGGGTCGCACAGCAACTCTTCGCAGGCCAGCCCAGTAAACAGACGCGCAGCACGGCGCATCCACCTCTCAGTTTCTCTGGATTCAGCCTTCCGTGAACCCCCCATGGCGTATCATCTGTGACGCTGCGCTTCCAATCATATTGGATCTCATCGGTCGATAATCAGGGCTTCCGAGGGCCGCATACTGGACTCCGGGGTATCTCGATACCTGACTGCCCGTTGGTCAGCAAGCACACCATCCAAAGACGATTGGATGTTCGTGCCCGATATCGACAGCGCCCCATTTCTCTCTCATCTGGCGGCTCTTTGAGGCGTTGGTGTCACAGCGTCCAGACTACGTGATGCGAAACCAACCTCGAGGGACGTCATTAGGCATATGATAGTCGCCGTCCGCAACTTGATTCAATCACAGGAACAGTGTCTGACGTGGAGTGCATGATGCAGAATAGGACGTCGATGGCTGATGATGGGTTTGACAACACAGCTTGCCCTGAGTAAAAGCTCAAGTGCAACCCTCGAGATAGACCATACGGACTCCGGCATGTCCTTTACACACGGAAGGTCTCCTACAGCGGAACCGGAGATTTTCGACACGACAGTCTCGGGTTGCCATCCGTTTGTCGGCGAAACTATTAAGCCCACCTCAAACTTTCTGGATGACAAACACTGCCAAGGGCTACTGAGCTTGATCCCACATGGCCTCATGACTACGTAGAAACCTACATAGAGACGTCTCGCTTGTGATCCACCAAGCAGATGGCGGCGAGCCATGCTGCCGGTGTTATCTAGCAGCACAAGATTGTTCGTGTGTGATACCTTATCACCTCCGTTGCCAGGACTGCTCATTTGCCCTTTCCCGCTGCATGTCGTCTTCTCTATTCGCAGGGCCGGTGTAGTATGTATTATCACGCTACCGGAGTCGCCATCAACGCTCGTTCTCGTCCGCCTGATGTGTGCCTAAGAATGTCAATATAGACCTCGATGAGCATTGCTACGTCTGGGCTCGGATTCCGTTCGTGGCCTGACTGTTCGACGCCTTCTTCATGCATCTTGAGGACCAATAGTTCGAGATAGCCATGGCCTTTTGTGTTCACCAATGGCCCAAGCTTAATTTATCCCCTGAACAATACCGTTGATCCGAGTCGCCAGATCCAATACGCTAGATGACTATGCCGTATTCAAACTTTTGACGTGCAGGTACCGGATTCGAACGATTCGAGACTCAGAGAAAGACCCCTTTCTTGCTCCCGTGCTCCCTAGCCATGCGAGGGCGATCACTGACGAGGCCTTGCTTTCATGCGGCCATCCTGGCGGGCGATGACATCTATGTAGTAGCAAAGAGACGATCCACGTGGACTTAAATGAGGTCCGATGGAGACAGCCGTCTGCCAGACTACCGCCCGATAGATGATGTGGCAAACTTGACCAAGGAAAATGTCCTTCAAGGCATCGACACGTAGCTCGATCAAGAGGAAGCCTGCTTTTTGCGCAGCAACTTTGCTGTGAAACAATGTGGCATCCTTCCGTATGTCTCTATTCGAACTTTTGGTGAGACATGGGCGGGAGATGTACATTTGACGCCGGCTTCCTGCATACAAAACGGTTTAGCTGCCGTTGCTGCGTTGGCGGCGCCTCGCAGGGCGGCGGCGAAGGATGAGGACGTAACCGTATGCCCCCGATAGATTGACCGATGCAGCTAGTTTGGGCCATCGACCGCGTTGCGCCATCTATGAGGATTTCGTTTGGCAGCAACATGCCACCAGCCTCGGCCATCGGTTGGTAATCGGTATCTGGACTGGAGATGAAGTTGGCAAACAAGTCGGGGAGGCTCGGGTATGCGGACTCCACCGAGACTCGCAGAGCCATCTATTTCCGCGTCTCGGTGTCATTGGAAAGACCAGCCCCATGCTATGCGAGTACAGGTTTACTTGGGTCGCAATGCTGCACGCAGGTGGTGAACGTCTGCGGGCGGCGGGTAGGAAGAGCCGTTTGGAAGAAAAAAAAAAAGAAATATCGCAGTAACCCCGGTTCGTCCGGGGGTGATCGAATCAGTGGAGAAGAGTGGAAGAAGTCTTCGAGAATTTCTCCTGTGAAGCGGCGGCGTTTACGGATACTCCGTACACTGTACCACAGCTTCTGCCAGATACGGCGAGCATACTGGCATCATGCTCCTTTGCGGGTTGCCACAAACACCCAGGTTGGCGGGACCAAACGTAGTCTATAACCAGTGTTGGATGGGGCTGGCGGATTGCTGCTGCAGTGCTGACCGCTCATCGTTGATTTCCTGCCAACCATGGGGAAGCACGGGAGCTATGGCGCTACTACCGGCCAAGCCGCACTCGGAGACCTGCCATAGCTTCGGCAAGGGCTGAGGTAGGTAGCAAGCTGGAGCAGAAATCTGTATCCACAGGTGTTATCGTCTTCAGGTGGCTAGTCCTCAATCTCCAATGGACTTACACGGATGACGATCCTCCTCCCTCCCGAGTCCCGCGCAGCGTCCATGCGTCGACATTGGAGCCAGTTTCGGTCTCAAACGAGTCGATAGGTTCACATCAGAGCGTCCGTTATGTTTGAAGAGAGAAGGAGAGAGAGGCAGAGGCAAAGGGATAGGGGAGGGGCGCGGCCAGAAAGGAGGCAGAAGAGGGCTGCGGTAGGTCCGGGGGATGTTGGAACTGGTCCCGACGGGTTGGTCAGGAAAACATTTCAACCAGATGGACCCTGGTTTCGCCCGCACATCCTGCAGTCTGCAGTCGCGTCTGCACGCTGTCGAGCGCCGGAACCCCTGGCCTCATTCCTGGTCCTGGTCACGGTCCCGCCAAGGGCGAACGCCGATCCGCGAGCAAACATTGGGGCGGCACCGATCTAGTGTACTCATCAGTTTGGACTTTGGAGCATTCTGGAGCGCGATGGAATGTTCGTCTGCCGTTGAATGTTTGCTCAAATGTTTCCTCGTCAAAAATCGATGGGTGCACAAACGGAGGGAAACATGTTGAACAAAGTCAAAGTCCGAAGACGGTCTCCGGTTTGCGGATCCCGTCTAGCGAGTGCGCGAACCGTCGGGTGGTGGATGTGAGGTCGCATTTAGGTGTACGGATACGGAGTAAGGCGGTGACGAAAGCTGAGGTGTGAAGTGTGAAGAAAATGATTTTTTTTGTCGATTTTGAGTTCAACGACGGGGGCCTGGCGACCGGGACAGGGCCAGAAACTTTTTAGCAGAGGAAGGAACCTAGAACCCTGGACCCTGCCCTGGCGCCTGCCCGACGTTGACCCAAGCCTTCCGGTGCCAATGGTGGCCTGGCGCTTCCTCCTGTGGCCCGGGAGAGAGGCGGGAGATATGAGAGAGAGACACAGAGAGAACCTTGAAGTTCGTGGCTTACCAGGTTTATTCGTACACTACGCAGTCGAGATGCCATCGATGCGATGCTCGCTGCTCGCTCCTTTCTTTCTCCCTCTTCCCCTTGCTGTGAGGGTCCTTACACCTGCTCCATATAGATACGGATATAGTCCCAGCGCTCAGTCACTGCAAGCCCGAGGCCAACCTTGTCTTTCGGCTGCGCAGATGTTCCCTGTCTGTTCCTGCCTCAGTGGCTTTGCCCCCAAAGTCGTTCGTTCATATCCTGACGGGCGCATGGAGCACCAGATGCTCCATCATTCTCTCATTGATGACGGCCTCATTCTGTCAAAGGACTGACCTACATGCTGAGCAACATTACACAACATGAGCATTGCATTACGGGCTACTTGCAGTGCAGTGCGTAGTGCGTGTGTCTCGATAAGACAACCCAGTTGAATGTCTTGCGAAAAGGCTGAAATGCTTTGTTAGAGTAGCATCCCTTCCGACTGCCGTCTGGAGTGAAAAGAAAAGTTTAAAGACATAAAAGACGGTGAGGGCAGAATAACTCCACGGAAGGACACCGGCATCGTCCCGTAGACTAAAACCGAACGAAACAATAAAACCGCTGGCAAAGCTTCGCTCTGTTGTATACGGATGCTGGTGTTGCTAGCCAACTGGGTCACTGCGCATCCGTAGTGTAGTATTCAATCGATTTCCTCACTAACACCGCGCCCTGTGATAAATGTCTCCAATGTACGGAGTACCTCTGCTAATTACCTTACCGTAGCGGTAGCTGCCCGGGTGGGGAGGAGTCTTGGAGCTGGAGGAGAGGTTTGTGAGTCGTGACTATGAAGGAACTACTAACTCTATGCTAAGGACGAAGATGGCAAAGGGTAAACTCGGGAAACGACCAGGGGTTGTAATTCTCAAGTCACAATGTTTCGCTCCACTTTGGCCTTTCATTTTGTTCGACTCACTCATTCGGCCCAGTCTCCACGTCCCGTCATTCTCATGCGGCCTTCTCACCCTCTCACTCTCACTCTCATCCTCACTCTTACGCTCACTCTCACTCTCGTCGGCTTATCTTTCATCATCCACCGCCACCACCATGCAAGTACTGTACATTCACAACCCAACACATCATGAGGTACATACGCATATACGCAGGTCAACAAGCCCAGTTCCCCGGCTTCCCGGTTCCATGTCCCCCCTTCCTACTGCTCCCTTCGTTTCGGGGAAGCATGACGGTTCCTAGACTCGTAGGCTAAGACGCCAGGGACCCCTTCGGCTGGGGCTCTTCCCATTCCCCGATGCCACCAAGGCCACCAATGCCTCCACAGACCAACATGGACCACCTTAACCACCGTCACGACTGGTGATCCACCCCATGTTCTCCAGCTGCGAGGTGCCCGTTCCTCTACGAGCTGCTGTACGTGCTGCTTTAGCTGCATTTGAGCTGCAGTTGCCCAAACCCGCCGGCCGCCCTGTCACTCTGGACGATCCCGCCCGTCCTTCACTATCGCTAGCCTCTAGGTGGTACTTGGTTTACCTAGTATGAAGAGCTTGGAGACTGGAGTACCTTACTAAGAAGTACGGATACGGCTACGACCATCTGCAAGTCCCTGGACCTGATCTAAACCCGAACTGACGAGGCCAGTGAAGCCATTGAGAGCTTGAGACCAGCCAAACAGCCGCACGCACCTTGCCTTGCTTGCCTTGCCTCGGAGGGGAGTTGACTTCTGGGCACATAAGATGCCATGACTTTGGTTTTCATGTTCATTTGCGATATCGAGGGCACGAAACTACCGCTACACGTTCACAAACACCTAGTACAAGGGCGTTGAGGAGAGCAGGGGGACGACGGACGCAGGTCTCACAACCACATGTTCGTCTTACAGACGCCATGCCTTGGAGGACGATACACACTCTCTCACTCTTCACCAAACCCAATCTGTCTCTGTCGTCTTTCACAATTCACAATTTTCCTCGCCAGCAGCATCGGTATCATCATCATCATCATCATCGGTGGTCTGGCCCGCCCTGCTAGAAGTGCCCTGCCTCGCCCTGCCCTGATCTTCTTCTCACCCCACCCCAAAATGACGATGAGGAATGAGTGGCTGCCCGATCCCACCCCTTTCCCCCCCTCCGCTAACTGCATCAGTACGGTGGTACATACATCACTCGCCTCTCCCCGCCCTTTTCCTGCCGCATCGCGCATTTGAATCGACGTGGCTCGACGGCCCTTTTCCCCCCCCTGCTTTCCTCTTTCCAAAATAAACTGACATGCTTCAACGTCAGTCCATCGCCGTGAGGATGGTCTCGATGAGGCCCAAACGACGCTGACCGAGTTTCCTTTCATCGCAATGTATGGAGGCCAGACTGTTCCTCTTGCCCAACCACCGGGCTGCTTAGCAACTTGGTATTTCTCACCCCCCGGTTCGTTTCGCTTCACCGGCTGGCGGAGTCGATGCCGCCGGAGAGGGTCCTGGCGTCGCTCGCCCAGTCTCCAGAGCTGGTCCCGGATGCCACTGCGGATTGCCCAGTGCTCGGGTGCTCAGGCTAACTTCCAAGGTACCTTACCTTACCTCACTGCTTCGCTCTGTCACGCTCTTTTACTTTTGCCCTAGCTTGATTGCCCAATCGTCGGCTTATTGGCTGATGTCAATGCTATTATTGTTGAACCCTTGCCCCCTGCTCTCATTTACCTATCCGTACATATCGCTTTTCCCTCCACTCTCTTATGGCTCATGGTTCATGTACCGATCAACAAGTGCCAGCCAGCCAACCCAACCTAGCCCTGGTTGCGATTTAGCTTGGGTCGGCTGAAGCGTTGACTGCATGGGACGTGGTGCCATCGTAGCCCTCTCTCTAGCCCTCCAGCCTCGCCGCTCTGTTCCTACTCTCACTCCCATTCTTGCAATCTTCAAATAGGCTCTTCACGTATCTGGGGGCGTTCATTCGTCCGTTTATTGCTCGTTCTCCCGCCCAGGGATTAGACATCTGCACGAAACCTCTTCTCTCTCTCTCTTTCTCTCTCTCTCTCTCTCTCTCTCTCTCTGCTCTCTCCCCCAATGTACCGTGTAGCACGTCAGGCACTCATCTTGGTACATGACCTGGATACGGATACACGCAGCTCACTTTCGTGGATACATCCAGGCTGTATGCATCCGCTTTCCGTAACCTTCGTTTCCTCTCCCTTTCTCGGCTGGAGATTCCAGTCCTACCCCTGGTCAGCTCTTACCCTGCCTTTTCCCACCGTTTGCACCTCCATCTTTCACCCCTTTGCTCTCCAGTCGGCCTAGGTACGGAGTACTCATCCGTCTGCTCGATCGTCCACCCCTTCACCTCCCCCCTCCGGTTGGCCTTGTACAAGCCCTTGCCTCTGCGGCTTTGAAGCTCCCAATCATTTCCCTCTTCCACCCCGACGGGTCGGCACTCCACGCCAGCTCTGTGTGGCCTTGGACCCCGCAGAACGCCGGGTAAGGGAGCCTGGCAAGCCACGTCCCAATCAACTGCTCGCTCAAAGCTGCGGCCATTTCCCGGTCTCCCTTCACAAGTAGTGTATATTCACCTTACCTACAAGCCGTGGAGCTATGCCATCTTGTCTCAAGTCCCGCAAGCCCATATTTCCCAGCTGCCTGTTCATAAACCCATGATTGTCGGCACCCATGTACCGGTTGACCACGCGGGGGGTTCAACGACTAGCATATGTGTGTGTGCGCGCGTGTGTGTGTGTCCAGGGGTGTGTGAAAAAAAAGAAAGTAGAAGGAAAAAAATCTTGAGAGAGAGAGAGAGAGAGGGAAAAAAAAAAAAAAAAGGGAAATAATAACCCAAAAAGATGACGCTAAGAGATCCAAGTTTATCACGACGTTCTGCGGCCAGTACCACACTCCCCACGTCCGGTCTGGTCTCTGGTCTGTGATCTGGCATCAGACGAAGCAGAAGCACTCACACCCAAGTGGCACACCCCTCTTCTCCTCCTCCTTCTCGCCGCCGCCGCCGCCGCTCCTACTCCTCCTGCTGCTCGTCAGAGACAAGTACCAGGGCATGGAGAAAAAGAAAGGATACTGGAAACCGACGCGGTCCTGCCGTACCAAACCCAAACGGAATTGGGACGTGATGTTGTGTCGTTACTTCTTTGGATCATGTCCCTTTTCTCTCATCTTCCCTTCCTTTTCTTTCCTCCCACCTCTCCCCATCCCAAGATGCAGCATGCCGTAGGGTACCAGCCCAATTGATCCCTTACCCGTCTGCATTCGTTGTGCAAACATTTCATTGCCTTCAGAAACAGCTTCTAGCTAATCTCGTCCTGCCACATCACAATCTTTTCTACTCCAATGGGATTATACCCATTTGTTTCACGGCCAACCTGATCCCGAGTATAAGAAGCACAAAGTTTCGCTACTCTATAATCGTTTGTCTTAAGAGATATCCGCGATCCCAAACCGACTCCTACAACATTCATCATCTACTGCAATCTACAACAACTATCGCTTCGGCGCCTCCCTCGAACAGTATACCTCTATAAACCTACTCCTCGTTGCTTCGGCCACACAATTGCACTGCATGTACTCCAGCAAGTCATACACGTCGACTGCCACCATGTCTGCTTCGTCATACAGTAGTCAGGCAGGCACCTGGCAAGAGCGACTTGAAGGTAGGGATTCGCCATGAGGACGTCGACTGTCATTGACAACAAAGCTGATCAATTTCCCTACAGATGCTTGCCGCGAGGCCAACATAATGCCCCCTGTCTTCCAGATCGTTTCTGACCGCCGTGGTAAGCTTCATTATTAGGAATCACCCCGTCAGACCTGTTCCCCTTGCTGATTGATTGTTTTTCGATTAGGCGGCCGCACCGCTTGGTCCAGTCGAGTAACTGTCCACGGCCGTACCCTCTCCGCACGATTCTGGTACGACGGCAAGAACCTCAACAACGCGAAAGAAGACGCCGCCGAAATGGCTCTCAACTACCTCACCGGTTCGAATCCCAGTTCGCCAGCCAACAGCAGAGGCAGCTGGTAAAGAAGACAACGAAACGAAAGACGGATACAGACGTGCAAAGATACCCGCAACTTGCAGCGAAAACATCCATTCGAGCATCATCGTCTAGCGTCACACTTTTTTTGTCTCTTTTTATCTTTCAACGCACTTTTTTGCTCTTACTTTCCTGGGCTTTTGTTTCGGATGTTCAACTGTACGAATACACACCTGGAGTTGAGATTGGGAGACATTGGCCAAATGCCACACGGCACAAGGGGACATCACGGAACATCGGCGTACGACTACATTTCTACCTACGGTCAATTGGGAGGCTCCGAAAAGGAAGATGGTGTTGAGCTGGTTGAGGAGAAATGGCGCAAAAGAAACATTTGTTTCTCACCACATCAATCCACAAGGGGGCAGTGGGAGGGGCACGCGACGGCGTGTCTCGCTTCTCTCTGTACTCCTCACACGTGTGGAACAGGGACGAGAGCTGAGAGAAGAAATTCCAACACGAGACAGAATCTTGGCGAAACAGCACCGACACCAGCAGAACAGTTGACGGGGTCACGAGGGACTCTTTCTCATTTAATTCCTTGTTGTTTTGGGCGGCGTTACGAAGCCGGGCCCAGGTTGGTAATTGGCTTGCAGTTTGGACATTTTTGCCGTTTTTTTTGTTTTTCTTTACGGAGCGGCGTTAACGATGGGAAAAGCAACCACGAGCGCAAGGGATACCGCCGTGGCATAGCTAGGTAGAAAAGGGATTTTATGCTGAATGGAGCTGGTTCCTTGCAAAGTTTCCAAAAGAGATGAGGACCATTATGACGAGACTTCCTTTTTCCTAGCGAGGGCGTATCCACTTCTTCCCACACCACTCTGCATTCAATCCACGTGCGACGAGATTAATTCTCCGTTGCTATAGCCTGCGGTGATGACATGGGGACTGTAGCTCACGCAAGGACAGACCAACCAAAAGATATCGGTGGCTTCACGATAGCAAAGCTGATTACTCTTCAAGACGACGGGCACTGGAAGGGGGTGTCGATTGGCATGGGGAGGGCGAACGGGCTTCGTTTGTCCGCCTGTCTCCCTTTCCTGCCTCTCCTACACGATGACATAGGCATTTCGGGTGTTCTGGTTCTACTGTCACCAATGCAGGAGGTCGTTGCGGTGTCGGCGGACAGTGGGCGCGTTGGCGCGCTCCTCCCTTCCCACCCTTGGACAAAGATGAGCTAGGGAGTCTGCTAGCAACGGGACTGCGGCAGGTCCCACGCCAACGCAAAGCTGTCTTCTCAACCTTAGTTGTGTTTGCCCACGGTTGGCCTATGTAAGGTAAAGTAGAGGAGAGAGAATCTTTGGGGGGACCCAGCCAGCCTAGCTTTCATGAATGGTGGGGGTAGCTGAACCAGCTGCCAGCTGGTCTTCGCGCTAGGGAGCTTGTCAATGGAATGACAAAAGTTGTGACAACTCTTTTCTCTCTTTCTCGGTCTGGCCCCCCATGAAAGATACGAATACCTATACCTACGGTACTCCACGAAGAGATGGAGATAACAATCTCCCCATTTTACATTACACATCCGCGGGATGTGGTGAGAAGAGGGCAGACGGAATCGCGCGACGGGCAGAGAAAGTGAAAAGAGCCGCTAAATGCCGTGCTGCAGGAAATCTGCAAGAGGGGGTGAGTGAGTGAGTGGCGGTGGTGTGTGGCAGGCAGGCAGTTTTGAATCACATCCTTTTTTTTTTCTCCCGGGGTGATTGTGATTTGTTCCCTATTCGGTCTACATGCAGCGAGGGGTAAAAGCAGGTGTTCGGAGATGGGGTTTAGGTGTCAAGGTGTGTGCAGGTAGGTGTGTGTGTGGTGTGTTTCTCTCGCTATTTCTAGGTATTCTGTTTGTCGAGGAAATTCACGGCTTCGACATGTGGGTGGCGTTGCGACTTAGATAGGTAGGTCCCTCAAGTTCCGCCATCCCGCCATGGGGGGCGAATTCGGCAAATGGCACATTGGCAAAAAGATTGGGAACCATGGAACTTTGGTCTCTTCATGATGGGCAAAAAGTTTGGGGGCGGGATTTTCTGGTCACTGAGACATAAAAAACCCACATGGTGAAAGTGCGGGATGTCGACAAGACGTGGACGCCGTGGGCATCGATCAAGGGATGGGGTGAATTGGGGGTTTCTCTTTCCAAGACAGCTTAGGTTGTTGCGGCTTCAGGTGGGATTGGGAGGGGGGCAAAGATGAAAAAGGATTTGGATTTGTTGTTGGTTTGGCGGCCGCAAGAGGAGACCTCTGATCATCCTGAAGGAGCTGTAAGCCGCTTCGAGGGAGAGTCTCGTGACTGGCGCTGTTGCCGTGCCTGGCATTTGAGAAGAAAAATGCCCATTGGCTTGCGGAGGAAGATGTTCAGTACCGGTATCACACAGCGAATCTGATGAAGAGGTGTGGTGGCATTGGTGAAGAAGGTCTGCATATTCGGTGAGCGAGAGCGGGAGGTGGATTGAGATTAGCTTAGGTAAGGGCATGTGAGGTTCGTCTCGGTGGGCGGCACGGCCCCGACCGGCTTTGGGCTGGGATTGGCCTGTAGATTGGACGTATCTGCCTTACCTAAGCGTCGAGAATAGCTTCGGGAAATCGGAGCTACCCTTCTCCGGACAGAGCTTCAAAGCCCCACTTCGATTCGATTTGAAGCTCGGGCCCAGCTGGAACTGCAAAGGCGTAGGTAAGCAGTCGACGTTGCGAGAGTGGAGCGGCAACATCCGCGCGACTCAATAATTTTCGTGGAGCACGGATTGACCGCGCTGGGTCGAAAATTGCCAGTCGAATTTCAGTGTACCTTTTCCAACTCCAACGACATCCGGACGACTCGACGCACATCAATCGGCGGTATTCGATACGGTCTCGAAAATTTGTACACATCTAGAGCAGCCATGTCTCTGCGGCCGACCCTACAGACCGCCTGCCGGGCGCTCGCGCTGCGATCCCGACCCCTGGCCCAACGACAGGAACCTCTGGTCTGGGCGGCGACGAAACGAGGATACTCTGACGAGCTGCGCAAGGGCGAACGGAGTCAGATCCCGGTGCTGAAGAAGACTGAGAATGCGGCTTTCCCTCAGGGTCAGGAGGTCCCTGAATCTGCGCCGGGACAACAGCAGGTATGGATTTCTGATGCGAGGAGGAGGAATAAAACATGGACAAACGGGATGGTGAGAATGAGGGAATGCTGACAATTTACTTTTGCAGCCAACAAATGAGGCCCTCGAAGCTGCCGCGGCACTGAGCGAGCTCGCAGAGGCGGCAAAGGGACACAGCGCCGGTCTTCAGGGCGGCCTGACGGAGGCCCAGGAGCAGATGCTGTACGCCGAGGGCGCCATCCCGCCTACACAATCCGACGGCAACGGCCAGCGCGATCTCGAAATCATAGCTAGCGGCGGGCTTCTCGCGCACGCTGGGGACGCCGCCGAGGTCGCCCCGTCACGGTCCTACAAGTTCCCGCTGCCTACGCTCCCTCTGCCGCCCCATAGCCACCTCAAGTCTCGGTACCACCCCGTGCTAGACCAGTTGACCAACCTGATGATGCGAGATGGCAAGAAGGCCCAGGCGCAAAGAGTAAGTCAATCCCACTCTGCAACCTTTGACAAGATCTTGTGTGTCAAGACACTTGGGAAAGAGACCATGCTGACATCGCGTGCGCCTACTCAGAATATGGCCATGGTCCTCAACTTCCTGCGAACCTCTCCTCCCCCGATCATCAACCCTAAATACCCGCTCCTCCCCGGCGCCCCGCCGCCGGCGCACCTCCCGCTGAACCCCGTGCTATACCTCACACTAGCCGTGGACTCCGTGGCGCCCCTCATCAAGATCCGCCGCATTGCGGGCGGAGCCGGTGGTGGCCGGCCCCTGGAACTCCCGGCCCCGCTGGCGGTCCGCCAGAGGCGGCGCGCGGCGTTCCAGTGGATCCTGGACGTGGTCAACAAGAAGCCGTCCAAGGGGTCCGGCCGGACGCAGTTTGCGCACCGCGTGGCGGACGAGTTGATTGCCGTGACCGAGGGGCGGTCGTCCGTGTGGGAGAAGCGGTTGGCGCTGCACAAGTTGGGTACGGCAACGCGTGCCAACTTGACTGCTAAGCCTGTCAAGCAGAATATGTAAAAAGGGGAGGTGTGGGGAGGAGGTTTTGTACGAAGATGAAGGGGGTAGGGGGAAAACAAGACGTTGTTGAGAGAGATTTGTAGCAAAGCTGTATATTGTACTATATCATCCCGCCCAAATGTTAGTGCTCGAGAGGAGCCTTTCTGTCAAAACTAGTTGTCGTGAAGAGTGCGTTGGCGGTTTAGTCTGGAGGCCATGATGTGTCAAGCCGGACAAATTTTGCTCCAAGATTTTGCGAGAGCATCGCATCACTGTGTCAGCGTTGCGCACATGGCCGCCGGCATCATCTCCGGCTCATAGTCCAGTCTCCATACCCTCTACTGTACCATTCCTAAATTGTAATTAGAAGGCTACATCTCCCATTAAAACTCTCCCGAGGAGCCATGCTACCCTTGTGGGAAAGGCTGAGGATGGCTTCGTCGATGCCAAGGTAGACATCGAGAGGCCTCTCGCCATTATGACCGCCGTATTGTGAATGACGCCCGGCATGGTCAAACGGCAGACATAGACTGCAACACAGCCTCATTATACGTGTAGATAGTTCACTACCTTATTCCCAGAGGCCTAAAGCATCACTGTGCCGAAAGGATAAAAGGCGGGGATTCAATGAGGCGATGATAACAACAGAAAAAAGGCGTCTGTAACTCTCCGGGGCCCGAAAAGATGCCGGTAGTCGATTTGGACTACAGCCAAGCCACGAGACTGTCGTGCCGGCGCCCGGGAAAGTTTCCAACAGGTATTTCCACGTGATGAACAGATGACGTCTTGTCTTACTGTCTCTTCTCTCTTTTTCTTCTAGGCAAAGGGAACCGTGTCCGGGCGGTGCTCTTGGTCATTCCCTACCTAACAACTGTACTGACCCTACCTTTCCGGGGGCGGGCGGCTGAAAAGAGTCTTTGGGAGTCGTGGGAGTGGTGTCCTAATCGGCGCCGTCCACGGTGAACAAATCACCTGCCAAGAAGACGGCCGGTCTTGGCGGTGGACGCCGGCGTCGTCATCATTGCACTGTCGGAAGCACTGTGCGGCGAAGCGTCTTGCATCTTGCGTCCCCCGCCCGGCAGACGTGAGTGGAGGCTGAAGGATACCCTTATGGGACGTTCGGAGAGCGAAGCGCAGGACAGATTCGGCGGGGACGCTGGCGGAGGCCGCGGGACGTAGTATTTCCTACGGGGTTACGTTTGTGGACGAAAATACACCGAAAACAAATATTTGCAGTGGGGATGGGCAGGGAATGCGTCATTCACTTTCATGTCGGCTTCGATCCATCGTTTGAACTGAGTGCTACACAAATGAGTGTACAGCAACCAAAATCTTCGAGCAGACGGGCACAGGATTCTTTCTTTTCAGAACAGTTTCTTGCTGTCAATAGAGTGGTGTTTCATCTTGTCATTAACGTCAATCTTTTGACTATTTCTAATTAAGATACGGATATACCATACGATAAACCAGCTCTGAAACCAGCCCTGTCGATCCCGTTCGAACATCAAGATGTAAGTGAGTGTTCCTCAGATCTTCCTCAGATGTTTCCCCATTCTTTTTTCTTCGTTTTGGTTTTAAAGCACAGAGATCTTCGGGTACGTACACCTACCAATCTGAGACGGCTGAGTGGGCACAGAGCATGTACTCTTTGGATGGCTTGCATACTTGGGGATGAAGTGTCGTGCATCAAATCAGCAGACAACCGCCAGAGAGGAAGGGCGCTGGGGCGTACGCAGAGTAGGAGGTAGCATCCCATCTTTCGATTGAGTTTCTGGGATGGCAGCAGCCCAATGGCTCTCGGACGATTCATCGGAATAAGAATTCACTGGGCACAGAAAAGTGCACGACTCGGTATGGACGCCATACATGTACAAGTGAAGTGGGATGAGATGTGGTACCTCACCGGGTTTCCTGAGTGGGCAGGTACCAGTGTTACCAAGACGGGTGATGACGAAGCACCCACGGCACGGGGATGGAGAATGAGAAAGGCTGAGCAAGTAAGAAGCTGGTCCTCTGTCTCTCTGCAGCACTAGGGCGCTACAAAATGGGTGATTTTCTTCAGACTCTGGGGAAATGAGTTTGGGTGCAAGAGAGCAGAGGAATACGGCCTAAATGGGGCTGGCTGGGCTGGATAAGGTGCCCATGGCTCCATTGCCAATCTCATCCCATGTCCACAAAGTCTCTGCCACAGCATTTGACTCCATGTATCCGTAAAGTGGTAAACTAGACAGAGGAGTCAAAGGACAGGCGACATGTTGATTAAGAACGTAATAGAAACGACGAGCTTGGATCGGATGACTGCATTTCTCAGGCACTGTCTGCACCACCACTTTAAGCTCAGTGCAGGTCAATCTTAGGTATTCGTACAGACACAGTCACGGGCCAAGGTCACAAAGGCGAAGAAAGGGAAGGCTACTCAACACAGACTAATACAGTACCTTTACTCCGTACACAGAAAACGAGTGAGGGCGCCGTCAACAGTCAACTGGTGTCAAAGACGTCGACGCTAAAAACCGAGCACCTACCCCTCCTCGATCCCTTCCCACCATCCACGTTATCCACGTTTCCCCTCCCCTTTGACCCCTTCTGATCCTCCACCGTCCCATTTCCACAACCATCTCTCTCAAGTCCCGTCTCTCAGAGGTGCCTCCGGTGCCTGCCACCCACAATACCCAATCCCCACCTTTTCTTCTCTTACCTTACTTTACTGCGTAGGTCTACGGAGTACTTCGTACTCGTTCGTTCCCAGCCCACGCTTGCATTGCCGCTGCCACTGCCACGGCCACCGGGGAGCTTTGGGCTGGACTGGGACTACCGCAGTAAGGTAACCTTGGCTAAAGTAGTACGGTAGGTAAAGAAGGGACTAGGAACTACCTTACCTTACACAGTACCTTACCCTTCCATTCACTCCACTACCACCAATCGTGTGTCGTGCGCTACCTTACCCTCAGGTTCCTTCAACTCCCTTGTTGTTTCTCTCCTACCTTACCTTGCCGCACCGCACCCTTTTTTTAACCCTTCTCTTCTCCTCCTCCCCCCTACCACCACAACTAACTATTCCTCCTTCATCCGGTCTTGGCAGTTCGACTCGTGCTTCATAAGCTAATTTAGGCCTCCACCCATAGCGCACCTTCCTCACTTTTGGTCTGGTCCCCAACGGAGCCATGATCTAAGGAGCCTCCACCGACCTCCATATCCCAACTGCCCCTACACAATGCTGTTTCTGTCGTCCATCTTGCACCGCCAACGTCAACATCGCAAGATCATCCCTCGTTAGATTTACCAGAACCACGTATATCCGACCCGAACCATACTCCCGTATTCGATTTTACATCAACGAAATCATCATTATCCTCAAGCGGACGAGTTACCATCGCTCTTCTACCATAAAAGCGACGCTCGCAAAGTCCTGAACGAGGCTCCTTCCCCGCCAAGAGCGCAATCCGACTTTCGACCCCATTCAAGATGTCGCACCAACCCATGAGCATGGAGGCCATGCTCGACGAGGAGAGAAGAGACGTTCTGGCCTTGCTGGAGGGTACCGCTGCTAGATCCAACTGGAATACGGGTTCGCCCGTCTCTGCACGCTCGCCATCGCCCTACACAACGCCTCGCTCGCCCGTACGAAGTATGTTGGATATCGGCGCCGATGGAGGTTCAAAGAGTCCACGACTCGGAAACGCCGTACCGGTGCGCAGCATGTTGGATATCAGCGGTCCTCCGGCTCCCGTTCGGAGCATGCTCGATATCAACACCTCGGCTCCAAAGCAGGCTGCCAGTGCCGGCCCCAGTTCCCCAGTCGAATCTCGCGCGCCTCACCCGAGAACATTTTCCGATTCACACTCCCAAAAGCCCAGCTTTGGTCCGCGCGCCCCGATTAATCGAATGGATCCGACTGCGGACTACCAATTTTCTGATATTTCTACTAACAATATCGGAACTGCTATGCCGAAGCGCAACACCCAGGGAAAGGCGCTGGGCGTAAAGAAGCCGGGCGGCGGCGCTATGGTCGACGTTATGCGCGGCAACGATATCCCCGGTATCATCCTCCCCGGTGATAGGGCCCGCCACGGCTCTATTGCTAGCAATCCTGTCATGGGTGGGAGAAGCTCTAGCAGAGGTCAAGGCAGCAAATCCAAGTCTCCTCATGGCAGACTAAGCATGCGCTCCCGCTCGCCCAATGTTAGCGGTCGGCTCCAGCAGATCCCTGGAACTGCCATTCTTGATGACGGTCGTGTAGTCGACATCTCAACCGCCTACCGCAAACTGTCGGACGCGAATCTGGCATTTTCAGGCGGAGGCCTGTCCGGGCTGGCTGGACGCAAAAAGTCAAGTGCAGATGATGCCGGACTTGGACGTCTCACGAAGGACTATCTCAGCCCTGACGGAGAGGAGCTCGAAGACAGCAGCGACGATGACGCGCACAGTTCTTCTGATGAAGAGAACGAGAGAGGGCGTAAAATGTCACCTCGAGATGAAGAGAGCAATGCCAAGTCCGGCAGCTCGGCCGACAAAGGTGACCGCAAGACGCTTAGCCTGCTTGCCGCGGCCGAGGAAGAGCGTAAGTAACTCATGCTCATTGCAGGTTGAGATGCTAACAAATTTGCAGGCCTGGCAGTCAGTTCCAAGCAACCTCAATACAAATACAAGTCATTGTTAGACGAACCTTCCATCACACTCACCAAACCGGGCGGCGAAAAGTCCAAGTCCAAAGCCGGCATTCGCCCAACCACAGCGTTCGACAACGAGCCAGGATCGGGAATGGCATCTGCTGTGAACTCGGACGATGAGGAGGAGCTCAACGACATCAAGCGCGCACAGAGACTTGCCTTCTCACGAACAGAAACCCTCAACAACCCCGAGTTTTCACGAACTCTACGCATCATCATGCGCGGCGAGTTTGACCAAATCCAGAAGTCGGCCGAAGAGGAGCATCATAGGTTGAGAAAATACCTGGTGGCCACTGATCTCAGTGAAGAGTCGACACATGCCCTGGAATGGACTATCGGCACCGTTCTGCGAGACGGCGATACTCTCATTTGTATCTACTGCGTCGATGAAGAGACTGGTATTTACTCGACGGAGGGAATTATGGTCCCCGACGAGCGTGCCGCTCATCA
Source organism: Colletotrichum fioriniae (assembly GCF_027942845.1). NCBI lineage: Eukaryota > Fungi > Ascomycota > Sordariomycetes > Glomerellales > Glomerellaceae > Colletotrichum > Colletotrichum fioriniae. The sequence continues at coordinate 2,822,412 of NW_027076841.1, forward strand.
GGAACAAGCAGCTGCTATCAACGCCATGTCCAGCGCCAAGTCACCGCCGCCAAACATGACCAGCGCCCCGCCTTTCCCTCACCTTCCGCGAGCCTCGGCCTTGAACAATAGCGACTCTTCTTCGCCGGCGCCGTCCAGTAGAGAGCGCGGCCGCGCTGAGGAGGAACGTCGTCGTGCGGTCAACGACATCCAGGAGAGAGTTGAGCGGCTGTTGCGAAGGACTCGACTTCAAGTACGAGTGATTGTCGAGGTCATTCACTGCAAGAATCCAAAGCATCTCATTACCGAAGTAATTGATATTGTCAGCCCTACGTTGGTAATCCTGGGCAGCCGAGGCCGCAGCGCTCTCAAGGGGTTAGTTGTCCACCCCATTCAACTCCACTGTTTGAGTTCCTGCTAACTATTGAATAGTGTGATTCTTGGCTCGTTCTCCAACTATCTTGTCACTAAGAGCTCGGTGCCTGTCATGGTAGCACGAAAGCGCCTTCGCAACAAGAGCAAGTACAAGAGAGGCCCTCTCAAGCAGGTCAATGACCTGAACAACCCCGGAACCAAGAGCCTCGCCAACGCCAAGGTCGACTAGAAGGACCCCGCGCCGAGGCGTAGGCTGTCAGGGCTGTGGAATCGCTTCAACGCGAGGCGAGCGTCGTGGGCTGAGGAGAGGGAAGGGGCAGAGCCGACAGAGCAGGTGGAGCAGGCGGATCGGCGGAAGAGCGCTTGATGAGCAACACAATTTCCTTTTCATTATGTTCGTACGAGCCTTCCATTTTGGAGAGGCCTAAGACATGTATCCCGGGCACTTTATGGAAGAAAGCTTGCCAATTGGGGATGGGACGAAGAGAGCAAACGTGGTTCAGGCTAGATACGAACCAGGCGAGGCGTCTCACTTGTTTCTTATTTCCCTAGGGGATTTGACGATTAATCATGTCATAAAAAGCGGTCTAGCAGAAGACACAACAACCGACTGGGTTGAATCCATACTCCATTCTACAACTTTCAATTCTATTCATAGTCTGCGGTTCAGTTCTATTAGGAGATGTCGCTACAGAACGTGAACAACTCGGTGGCACTCAGCAATGAAAACCCCGGCCATGTCCGGTCCGGCATAATTGTGCAAGGGCGATCCAATGCAAGAAAGCGAGCAGATGGAATGATGCCAGTCCAAAATACCTTGTCCAACATGGGAGCAAACGAACGTTCGTCATGGCCATGAAGGAGTCACTCTCGAGTGGAATGGAGTCGTCGTCTGTAAGGGAGGGGGGGGTCCCGCCCGGCGATGGTTGATTCGGTGACGGGACTGGGAAGTGGGGTATTGGTGCGGGGTGATAAGATAGTGAAAGTGGCTGATTGGGGCCAGCTCAGTTGCGTTTTTTCTGGGTCTTCTTGTTCAAACGGGCCAGTCCCGTGTAGACCTGAGATGCCTGCCCGGTCTCGATGGTACGTACGCAATTGTGCAATTGTGCCCTGGGGGAACGGGGGTGTTTGAGTGTGGGTTTTTGTTTGAGGTTCGTTCTGATAAAGCGTGGGCTAATACTGCGTAATAATGCGAGAAGGCTAGTGTGCTATGTAGCCGTGCTCAGGGTAGGAGGTTTTCGTGCCTCGATCCATCATGACATGGCTGTGTATAACTTGGGCGTGGGCGTGCTGTGATCGGTACTTGTCAGCTTCACAGCTTTATACAGAGGTACAAAAGTCTCCCCTCCCCTGAGGACGCGAGTCTTAGGTTCCCTTGCCCACACTACCCGCGTCTCGTTGGCGTCGTTGTCGAATCGGATGCTCCCGAGGCCTTGTCGGTGAGTCACTTTGATTGGATCGCGCAACTCTTTTGGAAACGTCAAAAGAGAGGGTTTGTTTGTTTACGTTCCAAAGTGGAAAGACAAGTCAAGTGGGAAGAGCAGGACCCCGCCTTCCCATTCTCGTGCTTAACATTGGGTGACGGGTCCCGTGACTAGGGATGCAACCACTTAAACGTCCGAGGGGTAGACACGCTTGTTTCCTAAAACACGAACGACGCGGGTTGAGCTGGGGGCGTGCATGGGTGCTTTGGGGCTTGGGCACAGGGGGGGGAGAGGTATACTTGGGAAGGAAGGGAGATACGGGTATCCGTAGGGCGAAGGAAGAGAAGAAGGATGGCGTTGAGATGTGTTTCCGGCTGCTCATCAATGATGTTATTACGGCCTATGGCTATTATGCAGGAGAAAGGGCAAACTGCGAGTACACGGGAGAACGCAGAGCGGACAGAGCAGGAGGGTACGTACTCACGCAGGTCAATGTTCGGTGTAAGGGCTCCTCCCCAGCCCCCTCCCACCCAATCCAGGGCCTGAAATCCAGTCGCTCCCTTGACAAGGCTCGAACAATGATTGGACGACGGCCTCGAACCTGGCAAGTGGGGATCTGAGCTTCCCAACCTCTCGATTTCGACTCGTTCGAAAGACGACGCAAGGTGGTTCGGGGTGGGCATTGGGGATCCAGGTGCTGGGGAGGAAGGTTCCTGCTGCATTAGAAAAAGACGAAAAGAGGAACGGGAAGGCACCGTAACCCCCTTCCGTCCCCTCCCATTTCCCTTCCCTCTCGAGGAATTGGATGCTGCTGCTGCTGCTTGAGCTTCTCCATCTGCTTGCTGCATCTCTCCCGCGTCTTCTTACCTTTCCACAAACCCGCGGCCACTCTCAATCAGGTCACCTGCTACTCGTTTCTACCCACTTTCCGCCCAATCCTGTCCTATCCCGTCTTGTCCTGTCTCCTCCACTGTCTAGGAGGAGAGAGAGATACCGGTAGAGACTGGCGATCCTGCGAGGCGCTTGGCCTGTCACCGTTACCTTCCATACCTACCTACCTTACCTTAGATCCATACTCAAATTCAACCTTTCTTCATCCACACTCTTACCTCTACTCTTATCGCACCCGCGCATATCATTCCCGATTCAGTTCAGTTTCACATTGGGCTGGCCTACAGAATACACTACTGAGAACTTACTCGCCCAGATCGGTTACATCAATCCGAGGCACTTCTACTCCTTCCCTTGCTCTCAACTCTTTGCCTTATACATCCCACTTTCCCCCCCTCCTGCATTGCGCTCCCGCCATACCTACGTCAAGTGAACCAACAAGGTACTTCTCTGCGCCGTACTAGCCGTCGACCTGCAGAAGAAGGTCATCTCTGTCGCAACACCGAGGCGACCGCGGTGAAGGGTGTGCGCCCAACCTACTTGACCCTCATGCTTTCCATGCCGTCGTTGGTCACCGTCAACAACAACGTTTCCCTGCTGAGCATTACCATCGCTCCTAGCACATACGTCGCAACACTGACCTTGTCCTTCGTCTTCGTCTATCTGTATATTGTTCAGATCTCGTGGAAGCCGACACTGCTACCCAACATCAGCTACTTCAAGCGCACAAGTCGAACCACCAAAACCGCAGAGGCCGCAGTCGAGCCGCCTCCTCTCCCACCACCACCCACTTACAAGGCCCTACCCGCACCACCCGGCCCCGAGGCCAGCGGCGCCATCGTCCGTCGCAGCAACCGCCACTCTTCCCAACATTATCAGCACGAATATGATGATGGCTACGAAACATTCGACGACGTTCGATCCTCTCGATCATTTAGACGCCTCCTTGGGCGACTTCGAGCCGACGACCCCGCCACCGGGCAGGAGGGGTCCGCAGGGCGTGAACTTGTTCGGGCACCCGTCGCATCACTCGAGCTTCCGGTCAGACGACGCGGAGAGCGACCTGGGCCCGGACCCCGAAAACTCAGTCTCCGTCGGTGGCTACAGTCCTCCGGCCTGGCGCCGCCTCGGAAACGGGAGTCGCGACAGCGGCTTCTGGCGGCGGAGTGATGACCTGCTAGGCGCATTCTCCCCCCAGCTCCATGGACACCACCAAGGCTTTGGCGGCTTCAAATCGAGAGAGTCAAGCCCCGAGTACGATAGCGACGGCGACGAGGGTGAGTCGGTGCTGCGCAGAGCCATGCGCACGAGGTTGCCGACGGGGAGCATGAGTCCCGATAAGGCCCGGTCGCCGAGTCCCGAGCCCAAGATGGAGGATAGGACGATCAAATTGGAGGATATTCCGTGGAAAGAAACGAGCCCTTCAGAGGGAACATTGAATCAAGACAATTGTATGGCCCCGTACCTGAAGCCCATCCCTCTATATCATGTGTGCACGACTGCTTTGGGAGGGTATCAGGCTGACCTCGCCGATAGATATCAGATTCGCATTGCGCGCAGAAGTACAGCAGCGTACGGAACCTATCGAAGCCCTTGTTCATTTCTTCCGCTCAAAATGGCGATTCTTGACTCACTCGTGGTCTTCCACGATCCTATCCATCCTCGTCGCCGTGCTCGCCATAACGGCGACGCGCAACCTCTTCCAGCCCGCTGCGCAGCAGCCGGTACCCGACCTCGTCAAGGTCGCGGGCATCGCGCGGTCATTTGAACCGCTCATTTACTTTTCTGAGAACGGCGCATCCCAGGTTGGCGATCTGCAAGCGACTGGTGTCGCTGTCTGGGACCTCGGCGAGAGCGTGCGCTCCAGCAATATGACTTCTGCACCAATCATTGTCAAGGAGCTGGATGACCTCAGTGAGAGCTTGAAGACTCTGGCTGTTGAGCTGACAAAGTTCTTCGCAAATGTTGATGGCGACATTGATGGGTAAGTCTCACCATGTGTTCTCACTCATGAAGCATTCCTTTCTAATATCGAGTATAGCATTCTTATCGTCATGGACTGGGCGCGCAGAGAACTCTCTCAGGTCCAACACCTCCCGTCATCGCCCTTCACCGCCGCTTTTGACAACATCCACAACCTCCTCTCTGAAGCTGGCGTTCTCGAAGACGGCTTTGGTAGCCCGACTCGCCTTGGATCTCTGTCGAGGTACATCTTTGGCATGTCCAACCCGCAGCGCACGCGCCTCACCCTCCAGCGCACATTCAACGAGTTCCTCACCGTGCTCGAAGATGCCATCAACTCGGAGCTTCAACACTCCCTAGCCTTGTTTGCTCTCTTCGAGGCTATCGATCACCAATTTCTCAACCTCGCGCGCACAGTCGTCCGTGAGGCATCCGCGCAGGACGACCTGCACGCCGACTCGTTGTCCTCGCTCTGGACGCGCATTCTAGGCGCCAACGCGGCCGAGGTGGCCAAATACGAGCGCAACCGTCTTCTACTACAGAACGTGAGGGAGAAGACAGTGCGGAACAAGAGCATCCTGGTCGAGCACAACGGCAAGCTCATGGCCCTCAAGGCCAATCTCGAAAACCTGCGACGCAAGCTCGTCAGCCCGCTCGTCAGGTCTGTCAACTCGAGCACCCTGACGCTCGAGGACCAGATCCGCGGGCTAGAAGACGTCGGTGGCTACCTCGAGGGTGTGCGGACGCGGCAGAAGGGCAAGCTGATGGAGATGCTCTATGGGAGCGTCGGTAATAGCCGGCGGCTCATTGAGGAGCGGACGTATGGTCGTACAGCATGAGTTGACGAATTCTGGGATTTAGAGAAAAAGCATTCGGGTCCTAGATTCATCGTCTCCTTGTTGGTTGTTTGCCCTTGTACACTGCATCATGGCGTATTCGGACATTTAGAGGAAACCTCACCCGGACGGCGTTTCTTGCTGAAACTGGGGATAGACTTTCGCCGTTGAAGCGAAAGGAGGAGACGAACGATGTCCTTCACGCATTTTCACTGGAGTTGAGGGATCGAGGGCACATGAGAATCGGTGCACCGTTTTGGTACTTATTCCCGGAGCACGTACATTGGGTGTTCATAAGCTGACAGATGTCAGTTGGCGTACAGTGGCGACTCGCCTTCTCTGAGCATGGGAGCAGCCTGTGCTTCACAACCGCCTTGCATGGAGGGAGGAACTTTTTTCGGTGATGGACATGGATTATGGGAGAGGGCGTTTCAGGAAATAGTAACCTGTAGGACCAACCGCATGTAAAGACGTTGGGAAAGGGCGTATTCGGGTTTTGAGTTTCTGGGTTGTCGGTAGCGGAAATGCGAATCAACGCAGATATTTCATCGAGACTTTTGTGCATAGACCATGTGTTGTGTGATTTGTGCGAGAGTGATGTGAAAGGAGGAGGTCTCGGCTGTATGGCTAATTCGACAACAGGAGCAGTCACATAGTCAGTCATCATGATGTACTTTCTTGGTATTCGGGGTGTCGGCTATATCTACTTCTTGATCTTGAGGGCGCTTATTCTTTTCACCTCGCGCTTCGTAAAGTCCTACTTGTTGGGCCGGTGGTCCTCTCGGGTCAGCTTTAGTGGTGGTGTATTGTATAGTGAATACTCTAGAAGTTGTCAATGAGTATTGGTAACGAGCGGACTTGGGGATTTTTTACTTATGTCTAATGAATAAGATTTACCTTCCTGGGTAGGAGGTCAAGATCCTCGCTGCCGCTGCCAGCTCCCGCTTGCCGCAATAGTTGCGATTAACCTCGAAATCCGATGCCACGCACGATTTGGATGCGAGACATCGGGGTTGGTGAGGGAATGGTCTGTCTTGCCTAGGTGTCTTTTATATAGAGTAGCAGGCCAGGCGCATGTGAGGTGTGCTTGAACCAGGGGGTCTATAGATGACGATTACCAGGAACGTATATATTTCCTTACTTCGCCTCTCTTACTAGGTCCAACAACCAGCTCCGTAGTCTTTTCGCGTCCTCAAAACAGGTTCGTTGATAAACATTATATTAGAAGCCGAATTAGCTTCGTTATAAGGAAACGGATTGCTTATTTATTAATAACGCCATTACTACTCCGCGGTTTATAATATTAGGTTAACGGACTCAACTCTTCTCATGTATCTGCTCTATCGTTCTCGAATCACGGCCTGAATACGGCGAGGAAGAAAGAAGAAGATTTTGGATATACTTTGCCTTTCTTGGGGGTCTTTGGGAGGTGCTGTGATTTGATAGCTGCTTGCAATGCTTGTCTGCCGTGCACACATGTCTTGTTGGAGACCATGTGGCAGCCCATTACCAAAGTTGCTCGACAGAGAGACCAATGTCTTATCAGGCGCCTTTTTTGAAGCGCCAATTTAGGTGCCACCTTCGTCTGTACGCTCCCTTCCAGGTACTTGCAGTTCAGAATGGAGACTCCGGATCCTAAATGATTGGATGTTCTATTCTCGTCGTAGCTCGCGGATTTGAAACCTGCGAGTGACCCTCAAGTCTTTGCCTCTTATTCTTTCCGAGCTGTCATTGAAAACCGTGTTATCTTAGCCGGGATGTCTATGTCAAGGAGGGAGTAAAGAAAACCGTTGCAAACATTTCTTCGTACCTAGTCTAAAGGATATCATGAAAACACAGTAAGAGGCCCCCCCCTTTTATCATATAATCCTAGCATTGCCCTCATCCTATAACCAAAACTCCCCCATCCCTAATCCTCTCAAAAACCCTCAATCTGCGTCCCGATCCCCTTCTCCTTGGCAAGCTGAATCATGTGCATCCCAACCGACAAATCCATGAGCCCCAGTCCGACACTCTTATAAATCACCGTCCCATCCTTGAGCCACCTCACCAGCGCGTCCTCCTTCTTGCGCTTGTCGGCCGACCTCTGGCTCGAGCTTCGGCGCAGCATGCTCGGCCCTTTGCTGCTCCCACTACCGCTGCTGCCAGATGTCTTTGTAGAGTCCTTGCTGATGGACGACCGCGGCTCCGATACGGACGCGCCGTCGGACCCCCCCGAGAAGGCGGACTTGATGGACGGCGTGCCGGAAAAGTCGAGCTTCTCGAGCTCCGAGGCCGCGATGCTCGCCGCGTCGCTATCGGCGGAGGCTGAGGCTGCGTCCTCTTCGTCTTGCATCCGGCGGAGCATAATCAGCTCTCCGAGTCTGTATACATAATCAGCTTCCCAATTCCCAGAAACTTCGAAACCAAAAACCTCCCCCTTGTGTTCTGGGCGGAGATGCAAAGACTTACTCGACAAGCTGCGTAGGCTGTAACCCAGCCGAGATAATCTCCCCCGCCTCCTTCAACGCCCCGTCTAGCGTGTCCACGACAATCACCCCGCCTTCAGGCGCATGCTTGTGAAAATGCCAATGCGGCTTCTCGTGCTTCGTAGCCTGCAACAGCAGCCCCTCAGGCAGTTCCCTCATTGCGGGCGTATAACTCCCAATCGCCGCAATCAGCCTCCCCTTCCTCCGTCCCTCGTGGCTCGTCAGCACCTCGGCATCAAACAGCTCCTCCGTCGACGGCGTACAGCAGTACACCACATCCGCGTCGCGAATCTGCTCCCGCAGTAACCTCTTGAACTCGCCGTACCCGGGCGTCAGAATCCCAAACGTCGTCTCGGACCAGCCTTCGCGCTCCTTGATGTGCGGCGGCACGCGGTAGAACTGCTTCATGAAGTCGCGGGCGTCGTCGGAGAAGCGGCGGTTGATGACGTTGACGTGTTTTATGGTTGTGCCGCGGATCAAGAGGGCGAGGCGGACGTGCCAGTAGGCTTGGAGGCCTGTGCCAAAGACGGTGATTGTCTTCACGGTGGTGCGGCGGGCGAGGAGGCAGGTTGAGGAGAGGGCGGTGCGGAAGGCTGTTAGGGTCTTTGCGTGGAGGAAGCCGATGGGTTCGCCGGTTGGGGAGAGGAGGGTTACGGCGCCTGTGGGTTGGGTGGAGGGTTTTGAGGGGTCTTGGGATGCTTTGCTGGAGCTGAGGGTCACGACTAGAGGTGAGTTTGTTAGTGATTTTTGAGAATTTCTGGACGGATGAGGAAAGCATATGGGGGGGAGGGTGTGAGAGGTTTTTACCTTTGCAACCCATGCCTTGGGGACCGACAGAGGGCATGTACAATGTTGTCGCGCCCGTTTTGAGGTTCTCTGTTGAGACGCGCTCCGGTTGGTGATATGTGCCATCCTCAATGTTGTGCGTGTTGGTCGAGTACTCGTGGAGGGCGGTCGAGATGACCTTTCTGAACCCGTCAAACTCGTCGGCCGTCAGATCGGCCAGGATCGTTTTGATCTGGTCGTCTGTGAGGACTGTCAAGACCATGGCGATGCTGTGAGACGTGTGTGTGAAGTGGTCTTGTCCTTTATGCTGAGTTCGAGTGTCTGTGGTGAGATTTCTAGCCCGGGCCCCTCGTCAACTCTCGATGCGATGAGATGTCACTTGCGGGAGACAATTTGAACTTGTTCGAAGCGGGGTTCTTTATTCGTGTACTTCATACACACTTTTTTTTTTTGGCTGACTCGGGCTTACGGTGAGCTAACGCCGTGCTTATATCGGGATCTGGGAGTGTATGGCAAAAACTCCGGGGAGTGGCTCAAAAACAGGAAGATTATCGATTTCTCATCTACATTTTGTACCGGCTCATCCGCGCTAGGAATCTAAGAAGGCCGCGTTGTTGGTGTGCCCCTCGACGCGCGAATTCTGTGACATGATGTAATTGTCGATACTAGATCTAGGCTTGTCTAGGTGGTGCTGACTGACACAAACCGTTCATCTCCACATGTGCGCCGCCGTGGGTAGTGGGCACATGTTTCCCCGTGCTGCTCGCTCTCGTAACTTTCTGATGTATCATGTTCCCAATGGAACTATCCGTTCGGAGTAACGTGAACGGAATCAAAGAAGAAGGAAAAGGCTTGGCGGTAGATTCTACGAGGGTAATGAGGCGGATGGACCATTAAATTTGCGCTTGGCACCCGAAAGCGAAGCGGGCTTAGCGGTTGGCTGGGCCGGCGTTCCGGGGTTCTAGGGTTACGGTGCACCGGGCTTCCGGCCTCGAATGGAGAGGTAAGCTTCACCGGGCTCCCCGGGTCCGATGGGGACCCTTGTCGACTCCGGATGTGCATAGAATAAGCCGGAGGTGTCAATGCCATGAGTTCTTGTTTTGACGGGAGGCGGTGGCGGATACGGCCCTCCGGCAGCCTACAAAGATCGGCGGCGAAGAAACAAATCCCCCCAAGTTCGTCCCAAGGGCTGACTGGCTGCCTGATGTCTGCCTGCTTAGCTTCAAATGTGATGTCAGAGAACTATTAGTACCCAAGCGGGCAGGAATGTCTGACACCGAGATGCAAATAAGAATGCACATCCAAGAGCAGACAACATTGTAGCAGGAGTAACATTGCGTTTAAAATATTATCTACATAATCACAATTAAAATGTCACGGTGTTCTTTCGTCTTCGTCACAGCCAAAAACGCCGACATCAAACTCATCAACCGCTTCCTCCTCACCATCCGGGACTGGGAGTACGGCGAAGATGACACCTGGGACTGCTTCTCCCTCGTCACCTCAAAGTCGGAACCCCTGCCGCTAGACGCAGAATCCACAAAGCCGCCGCTGCAAGAGTTACCTCCAAACGAATGGGAAGGCAGCTCCCTCGAAGAAGTCGAAGCCGCGGTCCTCGCGAGGGGTAAAGAAGAGGACTCGGCGTACGGCAAGCAACAGGGCCCCAACAACCTGAGCCTCTTCCTCGTGCTCGACGACAAGAGCGTCGAGGACCGGACCGTGATCCTGTGCCAGCGGGCCATTGACTGGGACGCGGAGCCGCTGACGTACCCGGAAGGGTTCAACAAGTTCCGGACGCCGTGGACGTCGGCCTACCTGGACTGGTGCAACCTCGACATCTCGAATGTCGGGTGGTCCGAGATGTGCGACTGGGAAGACGCCGACGAGGGCAAGAATGAGAGGGATGGGGTGTGGTGGACGTATGGGAATCACGTTGAGGAGCTTACCTCTGAGGAGAACAGGAAGAAGCGGGATGCCGTGATTAAGGAGTTGGAGGGACTTGGGCAGGCGTGATGAATAAGGTAGCTGATATGGGAAAAGTGTCTCGCCATCGTGCGTTATCTTTCCTTTGTAGTTTGTGTAAGCCTACAACGTTACTGGAGTATACGAATAATTTCAACAAGTTCAACTGGTCAAATTCCTGCTCTCATTGATAACCAATCCATTCCAGGCACCTGAGTAATGAACGAATCAGAAGCCGGTATTGGTGATGTAAACCGCCCCAGCCGGAGCCCGAGGGAGGCTTTGACAGAGTCCACGTAGGCTCATGTCGCCCCATCTCTCTGCCACTTCACGACGCGTGTACGGCGTCCATCGTATTCGTAGAAATCTCATTGCGACCAAGGAGAGAATCATAGTTGCCTGAACAGCTCAAACTGGTATAAAGCGCATCAAAGGGTTAGTGGAGGTGGCGGCAACGGGGAATCGTAGGGGAAAACCATTGTTTGAATTCCTCAGTGTTCAATACACTTTGATTACCGTATCCTGCAATTCTGCGAAATCATCCTAGAAACTCTCTTCATATTACGATCAGCCGTCACAAAGAAAATACCTCAACCACAAAAATCAAAGTCTACGTGGTAGTAGAAAGCGTCACGATAAGTCGGAAAACGAATCCGATCCAACTCACCAACGTCGTCTTAAGCAAAACCTCATTCCCAAATATAACCACCCTGACCAAGACCGAACGAAACAAAGACGGGGTTGCTACTCAAGAGGCACGGAGTACGGGTGTCGGATAAGCACACAGACAAACCCTTTGGAGTAGTGGCACCCGGTAGATCGGCCGTGCATTTTCAGGTCCCTCCTCCTGCTATGCCCCCCGGGCCCGGAAAGTGTCAGGACGTTGTTTCATAAACCTCTTACACTCGATCCCATCTTTTCCCTTCTCTCTCCCCCTTCTCTCCTGAAGCGACCAGTGACATTTCTTCCTCACTGGTTCCACCACAGGGTCTTAGCCTGACGAGGGGCACACTTCTTTTTTGCGCGCATCAGAAGTGAGGAACAAGGCCATTAGCCTGTTTCTGCTGGTCATCTTTGAGAGTTGAACAGGAACAGTACGGAATACCGGGCACGGGACACTACGCAGTAGAGGAGACGGACGCCTGCTAAAGATACAAGACGAAGGAAGAGCAGCAGCCAAACACACGGCTCTCGAGTCTGATCATCTCGTGTTGCCTTGTAAACGAGAACCTTATCAAGAGTGGCAGGCTGCACGATCAAAAACAGACACCTCATCTTACCGTACATTCGCCGTCAAGAGACAAGATAGCTACGCAAAAAGGCCCCTGCTCTCACCTTCAACCACCTCACAGACAGGACAGGGAGAACAAGATAGGAAAGGGAAACCAATCATAGTACCTATCCCCGTCTCGTCCCTGACCGTTGGGAATTTCGAATTGGTCGAATAGTTCCTTTTCCTGTCTCGCCTCAGCTGTTGAACATCTGTTTAAAGAGAGAGGTACCAAAGAAGACCCCTTCCCGCAGACAAGAAACAGAAGGAACCCTGTTTTCTCCCTCTGCTCGCCCTCGCGCCTGCGACCCCTGGAAACTTGGAAAGTTCCTCCCAGAAAGCAAGCGCCAAAAGATCTCACGCCCCAAGGTCCCAAGGAAGCCGCAGCACCACACCGGCACACCCAGCCAGGCCCCAACCCACACCGCAGCAGCTGTAGACCAAATCTGACTGGTCCAAACGGGGGCACCGCCAGGGACCTGCCAACTACCAGTAACCACCTACCTCAGCCCGCTGGGCCAAGTCCAAGCCTCAAATTCGGCAAAAGAGGCTACGTACGACGCTTCCTCTTCTCTTGGCCGCGCCGCCCCGGGGAAAGCTGACAACAACACTTCACCTCACCTCACCCAACCACTCCACCTTCAACCTCGAAAATAAAGAAGACAGCAATCCAGAAGCTCGATCCTTACCAGACAACGGGCCAACATCCACATCAAAAGAGTCAATCGATTCACCGATCCTACCACAATTCGATCTCCCTTTGCTCCCGTGTTGTCGATCCCATCTCCGTGAGCTGGAATTCGGACCATCTCCACAATAGCTCAGAAAGTCCACGTACGCCAACCTAAAAAGAAAAACGTTACCACCGCAAACCACTTCACACTACCGCCAAGATGACGCTCAAGGAGGAGTTCGCGACCAGAAACTTCAGTACGTCACCTTCGAAATGGTCTTGCGCGCCTGGCGCTGTCTTCTTCACTTTGAACTTGATGCTAACCTGTCACCACAGGCATTTACGGCCAATGGTAAGAGCTCCCCTGCTCAGCCCATCATCCCTCGCTCCCTCGCGCGATGATATCCCTTCGATTGTCTGTCCTTGGGGACACGACACGAGATGAATACTCTGCGTGGCAGACTTTAATTGCGGAAATACTCTTCATAGGAGCTTGTTTCGGCGCGATACACTTTTAGGAGGCATAATGGCTGACTCGAGAATCAATGCAGGCTGGGTGTCTTGTCGATGATCTTGTGCTTAGCACTAGGCATCGCCAACATCTTTACCATCCATCTTCTTCTCATCATCTTCTGCGCGCTCGCCTTGTAAGTCTCCCTGCACTCCACCCGATCTATGCCGGAGCTCCGTTCTAACGTAAACATCTAGGGCCTCTGCGCTAGTGATCCTTTTCATTGAGGTCCCTCTATTGCTCCGAATCTGCCCTACCTCGGCCACGTTCGATGGCTTCATCCGCAAGATCTCGACCAACTACATGCGCGCCGGAGCCTACGCCGGCATGGCTGTCATTCAGTTCCTCAGCACCATCATTGTCACCAGCAGTCTGATCGCCGCTGGTGTGTTCCTGTCGCTGACGGCCATCTGCTACCTTCTTGCCGCCGTCAAGGGCCAGGCCTTTGTCGGCAGCAAGACCCTTGGTGGCCAGGGCGTTGCCCAGATGATTGTCTAGGAGAAGAATCAGCAATTAGAATGTCGGGGCGACGAGGCGCCCAAGTCAGCAGCGCCGGACGAAGGAGCGCCGGCGTCTGTAACGACAGCTGAACAACTATAGGCAACATCAATGATATCCAGTGCCTGGAAGCACGAACAAATTGGGAGACGAAATGGATGTGGAGTGTATAAATTGCGAGTATTAAGGCTCCGTGATAGGCTACTTGGCGCGTGAAGCGCAATGGGCCATGAGAAGTTGCAGAGGGCAACGCGGAGACTGGTGTGTTTTGATATGCAACGACCGGCATACTCGGAAAGGAAACTCGGCGTCCCGGGACAAGCTCAGGCTTTGCGTGTACGACTTCGGATTGCGCTTTTGGTTCTTAGAAGCTCCGGAGGTTATGATAGCTTTCTTCATTGCACTGGATTTTCTGTTTCGGAGCTTTCGTGAGACCTTTGATCGTTCGTTCTTTCTTGTGCGCATTGAGTAGAGTCGAGTCGTCAGACTGCCTCCATGCACATGTACCGTTCCAGATCGGAGTACGGCAGAAGAGGATCGGCATCAAGCTTGCCAGCTCACAAGTCAAGGTCGTTGCGCAAACTTCCTAGCATTGTTCTTGCTCAGTCGCCATAGCTCGAACTGCAGCTAGCTTGCAAAGTAAAGGGTGAGGATCGGAAAAAATGGCACTAGTGGTGCCGGTGGCGGGGGAGGGGGAGCCAGCCGGGTAATCGTTCGCAGGCCTCGGAACTAAGGTAAGCAGCAAAGAGCTACTCTCATGCAGAGGGACATCATGCACATCGTGAAGCGTGACCATGAACCATGACCGCCGTTTGAGAGGTTGCCCAATTGGACGAGCTAGATAGGTCATGATGGAGCGGGAGAAGGGGGGGCATGGCCGGAATCTGCCCCTCATGTTTCTAGTCGCGAACTACTTAGTGTGAGTGAATGCTCAAGTTTTTTTTCTGCTTCCTTCTGAATCTTGTGAACCCCCGGATATTGACGTATGCCTCGTCATCTTTTTCTGCGCGGGGAGTCTAACATGGTGAACGGTTAGCTTTGTGGATACCTGCCGTGCTACCGAGTACAGGCTCTCTGGCCTTCCACTTTTTGGAGACGAGGGCGTTTTGTTGGAGATGTCAGCTTCCGTACGATGCCAAGAGATGAAATAGCTGGCGAAATGGGCGATAGAAATAAAGGACGTTTGCCAAAAGACGAGGGCTTTCTACATTATCACTCAGCGTACTACTGGCAATGAACTTGTTCGGAAGTTCAACGGGTAAAAACCAAAAAGCTGAGGATGGCAACGCACTCCATGGCGTCATTTAGCCACAGCGAGCGCCGTAGGAAGACGGAGCTGCTAAAAAGCCATGGTCCAGCCCTGGACGAACCAACGGCACAGTGAAGATGCAAGAAACTTGAACGGAGCTTCTGGTCCTGATCGACGGTGACGATGCGTTTCCCCGTTTCCCTCCCTCCCCACAAGGGTCCTGCAAGATGAAGGGAAGGGTTTGCTTATCCAGAAGAACCTCAGTCGCGAAGCTGGCACAAGGAGTGGGATTTTCCGGCCGGGCCAGCTCAACTTTTTCGAATCCTCGAAGAAACGTCGGGAATCATCTTTGCACGGAGCTTGTTTTGAGACGATCGGTTTCCCGGTCCCGCCTCTCGCCCAGGGTGTTCCAGCAACTGTCATCATCCGAAGAAAGCCAGCCAGTTGCTGGAGCATTTCCCAGGGACACTCGTGGGTCGATCGTCAAATAATGGGGCTCTTCCCGTCTCCAGTTGACGGTTGATAATGACAGTGCATTGCTAGATAACGGAGCCGTCTGCGCTGGTTCCAATTCTCTGTAACTGAATGACCTCCACTTGGATGTCGTCAGTTGAAAGCCATCCGTAACTCTGACGGAAAGGGAGCGTTCTGGCCGTCTGAAAAAAGAGCCGGGCTGAGCGCGAACGGTGGGAGGGAGCCAAGACCGTGACAGCGGCCGTCAGAGGCCGTCGGAGACAGCTTCCGACACAAGCCATCTCTTCATGTTTAAGCAATTGTAGGAGAGGCATTTGTTCATGGCCCGAGGGCCAGGACAATTGAGAAATGCCGCTCCGAGAAAATCCCTCGAGCATGCCCGCATGCGCTCCGGCGCCCGTCCAGATGCTTCCGAGTTGCTAGAGATGGAAGCCCGTGAGGCGGTGCCGTTTAGATCCATGTGATGGTCCTGGACAAGCGCCCGCAGTCACAGTCCGTGAAGCCGGAAAATCCAATTAAATGGATCATGTCTCTGGTTGTTGCGGTGAAGGATGAGTACGTATTTCAAAGAACAACCGTGTGGTCCAATACAGGGTAAGCTAGTAGAGGAACCACAGACTGAACAGAGAGACTGAGAGAGAGAAAGCGCATTGCGAGGGATCACGATGCTCCAATGGCAGGGTTGTCCAAAACGGCTCCCTCTCTTGTGCATGTGTTTGTGTGGGAAATGTTGTATCGAGATCCAAACGGACGAGACACCGTCGTCTGGCCAGCTGCAGGCCGGTGCCCTTTCCATGCAGAGCTTGCAGCATCTCGTGGTCTGGATGGTGGGGCTGGTCTTGGAAGACAATGACACTGGACTTTCGGGGGCGGGAAGAGGTTAAAGGCTTTCAGGGCGAGTCGAGGCGCACTGTAGACTTGTTGTGTCGGTAGCCATAGATGCAATATGGTGCGGTAAGGTCCAGGTATCTCGCTGGGCCTCTCTTCCCGGTTCACGCATCCGGTTCCTGGCAAAGGTACTTGACGAAATCGAGAAGGTACCTGCTCTCGGGACCGCCCATGCCCCGGGTCTGGCCCGCCTGAGGCTGGACGTCTGGGGGGTCGGTGGCCATGGTCAGCGGGTGACTTTTCGAACTTTTCTCAGTGGACAGTTTCGATTGGGGCGCAGGCGGGCTCGACCTTGGACCAGACGACGCCCTGTGGAGAAGCCGTCCACTATGGGCGAGGACCACGGTGGGTATCCTGGGACCGGCTGCCCTGCCCGCCGCTGGATGAGTCCAGGGTCGACTTGTCAAGAGGACGGGAAGCTGGCCACGTCTTTGTTACCTTTGGACGTTTGAGCAGCCAGGGGAAGCAATGTTGTTGATTTTGATGTGTGTGTGTGTGTTCCGAGGTCGTACAGAGAGTGACTCTGAAATTAGAACGTGGTGAAGAAGAAGAATGCAAGATGGCCGGATGTGCGTGAACGTTGCGCCAAGTCGTGTCTGTTGGAAGACTGGAACGAAGGAACCCCCCGTGTCCCAGCTGGACATTCCCAGGGCGCAGGTGACTTGGGACGGGATGGGTTTCGCGTTGCTGATTCTAGATTTCGACGCTGTCGCGAGCACACACAAATGGGAAGCAGAGCACGTTTGATCTGGTCGAGGCACTGGCAGGTGACGGCCGAGGGAACCCACAGTCACAGTGCCCTTTTTTGTGTTTTCCCCTTCCCCGTCTTTTGGTGCTATTTGTAGTTGAGTGCCTCGGAATCCTTGGAAGCGGGTTTGCGGACGGCCGGCGAATTTGGCGAGTCGCTGAATCTCAATCAGGTCTGTAGACTGTTTTGGTTGCAATTGGTGCTGTCCTTTGCTGGGATCTTCACACTCAATTGAGCCTCTGACGCCTCTTTCTCAGAGTGGCAGCGGGGATCAGAATAGGCGTGGATGTGGATTGGAAAGGTAGGTACTTGGTTCGATCGATCGATTGGGGGTGGGATGATGGAGAGTTTCCTGGTCAACTTTCTTCCCGCTGGCCCTGGGTCTGTTGAACTGTTCCTGTCTGAAAGTAAGGGCAAACAAAGCGAGTCAACAAGAAAAGAACAACTCACCTCTTGCTCATATCAGCTAGCTGCTTGCTAGACGCGATGTTGCTTTGTCTGGTCCATAGGTAATGTACTCCGTAATAGCTTGCCGTTCGTATCATTGAGAGGAAGACCGTCCCCTGACGCTGAAAAAGAGAAGAGGTACCTTGCTGGATGGGAGGTACTGTAGGTATCCGTACATTCCATCAAAGTACACGCCCTCGTGGGAAGGTAAGAAAAAAGACTCTGACTTTGATTATTGCAACTTACACGACGGAGTACAAACTCGAGGGAACCCAGGTGCGCGCCTTCGTCGAGCACCTCAGTCTCCAGCGCATGCCGTATGATGCATTAGTGGGCAAATGGCGGGGTACTGTGGATTTCCCAAAAACAGATCATTCGGCACCGTGTCAAATCCTTAGAGAGACTTACTGTATGACAGCAAGCCCTCAAACCTGCAGCTCTCAATGCGAAGAGTGCCACCAAGTGCGCATCGCCGGCACAGCGTCAACTCGACAGCCAGGTACTCGAGGTACTCGTGTACATGTTCTTCTGCTTTTCCCGCTGCACCGGCATCGAGCATCCCTGCTTTTGTTCCATGGAATACGTCGCTTGTGACTGGCTAGGAGAGGGCAACAGCACCGTCACCGAACCAGCTGGTTTCGTCAAGCCAGAATATAAAAGCTCGAGGGTCAAGGTGACTTTCTCCTGCTTGCTGCCCCCCTGGATTTGCCCGTCATATCATCTGTTCAATGCGTTTACTCAGCGTACAAATTAACTCTCTCACCATCTTCCACTTGCTCTTTACCTCGCCAGTGTTACAATAACACCAATTCCACATAGCATCACGAAATAGCCTAGCTCCTTGAGGTCTCACTTCCACCACCTCAATTCACCTTATCTCTTATCTCTCACCTTAAGCTGTAAGTGGACTCCGCCCTCCCAGACCGCAGTCGTCATTGTTGGTTTCCCACACAATTTCCCTTCCTCTCCCGCACCATACGGCAACGCCAACAATCCTTCCCCCGGTTTGCTGAGCTTGGTTTACTACCACCACCGGTAACCGTACTCCTGTTCCGCCCACACAACCCTCCTCTTCCTCCTCCAAGTGGTCGTCCAATACTTTGCTGCACATTGTCAGCACACCACCACCAAAACCATAACCATCGCCCTGCTTGATGCAGGTGTTGGGGAAGGACAGGGCAGGCAGGCCCACCTTGCGCTTTTCAGCCGGGGCGGGTTCAGCTATCACCACCTTTTCGGTGTGTGCGAGTCTCCTATAATGGAGATCGCTGGAGGCTTTTACCTGCTTGTGGTGCAAAAGCCTCCCTCGTGTACCTTACCTTACTCGTGATATGACACCGTCTTATCATCGGGAAATCACTTACCTTATCAACAAAGATTGAGCGTCAAAACTCAAACCCGCTGTTCCCAGCAAGTCTGCATTCTTCCGGTCGTCCATCCGGTGCTTGTCTTGTCTTGTCTCCCCGCCCCTGCCTGGCTTGTTTTGCTTGTCAAATTCACCCTATCCCACTTTCTCCAGTCTTGTTATCTCGCCTTTAGCTGCCACCCACACTAGAAAACAAGGCGGCTACGAATACACACCAACTGCCTGAACAAGGGGGAAGGAGCACGTTCTGTTCTTTGCTTTGACACACCGCCTCGAATCCATGTACTAATTGCAGCTTCTGCGCTCTCCAGGCTCCCTATTACCTTTTGCGCTCTCTTAGTCGCGTCTAGACCACGCCTAGACCAAAAGCTCGTCCAGCCCCGACTACTACACCCAGCAGCATCTCCGATCATCTTGAATTCGGCTGCGAGTCGTTCTATTGCTCTTTCTTACGTATTCGAACAAACCACACAGTCAAAATGTCTACCGCATCAGTACAACAACCGGTCATCCCTCCCCGACCTTCTAGGAGTCAGGACAAGGAGGAGAACACCAATACCTCGTCTCTCCCCAAGATTCCTCCTCGTCCCATCAAGCGTTTCGACCGCTCCGTCTCCCCTAATCCCGATCGATACGCGCCCTCTCCATTGAACGAGAGCCCCTTTTCAAAGAGCCCCAAGGCTACTCGTTCCTCGCCGAGTAATGGCTTCCTCTCTTCTCACGACCCCATTCATCACCGCCCCGGTAGCGTGTCTATGCCTTCCGTTGGCGAGGAGGGCAACGAATACGACGCCATCAACGATGGATTTGTCAAGCCGCCCCCCAAGGCACCTTCATCTCCTGAGCACACCCGCTTCGCTGCGGAAGACCTCAAGCTTCACGCTCCCAAGCCCACTGTTCCGGCTCAGAGTGCCAAACAGAGAGTTATGGCCGTGACCCGTACCGATTCGGATAAGGCTGCCTCTTATGGCATTGGCAAGCCCAGCAGTGACGACACCAGACCTAGCAGTCTGAGGAAGAAGGCAAGCTCAAGTGCCCTGTCTCAAAAGTCAGAAAGTGCCTTCGGCGATGAGGAGCATGGTATCCCCGAGATTGGCCAGCGTGTTCCCATGAACCCCAACCTCGGTGACGTCCAGGCCCCATCTCCTGCTCCTGGGTCTGGCGCTGCCCCCGAGAGCCTGAGGTCGGGGACTCCGCGAAACCACTCCCGCAAGCATAGCTCGCGTGGTTTCAACGAGCTCCCTCCTGGCAGCTACGGTCTCCATGGCCACAGCTCAGCTTTGCCCACCGACAAGTTTGAGAAGGCTTGGTACGACAAGCACCCCGATTTCCTGAAGAAGGACTGCAAGCCTTCTCTCCACGACCGTCAAAACGACTACGCCATGAGCAGCACTGATCTGAACAAGATTGTCAAGGAGACCCACAGCCGTGGTTCTGGCATGGGTAAGTCGTGCAGACATGATCGCAAGTGTAGAGACATTTACTTATTTGAATAGGAACCTCCTCTTCATATGTTGGCACCCCCAGCGAGGAAGTTGGATATCAGGCTTCTGCAGAGTACACCTCTCGCATCTCCTCCCCTGAGCTTCAGCGCATCAAGTCTCCTCAAAGTCCTTCGAAGGAGTCTCATCCCCAGGTCTCTGTGTCTTCTCCTGACAACGCTACCGGAAGCGATGACGGTACCGTCCATGTCGACGAATCTCACAACCGCCGCAGGAGTTTTGTGTCGCACGACCCTGGACACGAGAACAAGTACAATGCGCCGATTCTGGCCGAAGACGAGTCTGGAGACGTACATCCGTACGATCTCCAGCCCGCTGTCGAGCCCCCACCAGAGCGCTCCGGCAGTGCCTTTGAGATAGAGAAGCCGAACCGTCCCACAAGTCGACCCACTAGCATTTACAATAACAACCAGTCACAAACCGATCTGGTACACACCCCACTTGAGGATGTCGAAGAGTACGAGCCACTCTTTGACGAGGAGCGCCCGGAGGCCAAGAAGACCGAGGCCGAGGCAGCCAGCTCGAAGCCTCGTCACAAGTTCCCAAGCAAGGACGTCTGGGAGGACGCCCCCGATAGCGTCAACTACACCGCCGAAGTTTCGACCCCGGAGCCCACAGAATCAGAACGCCCTTCCTCCAGACGCCGTTCTGAACTTCCCACAGAGAACCCCGCCTTGGAGTTTGCTCGCAGACAAGAAGAACTCGCAGAGCAGGAAGGTCGTGGGGTAGACGCGAAGCAGATGAAGCCAGTGCCTGCCGCCCTCCAGAAGACCAAGGAAGAGGCCCGCCCAGCCATGTCGAACCGGTTTCCCAGTCGCGACGTTTGGGAGGATACTCCAGAAAGCGCCTTGCACGAGGCTATAGTGGATACACCCGAGCCAAAGGACGAGTCCCCGGTGGAAAAGCCGTTTGTGCCAGCACGCCCGCAGAAGAAGGGTTCACAATCGAGCGCTACAGCAGAACCACCTTCCATCCCTGAGCGGCCAAGAAAACAGAACTCGACAAGTGAGGATAAGGCTAAGCCAGCCGTCTCGGAGAAGTCAAAACCTCAAATTCCTGCTCGCCCTACCAAGACCCTTACCTCCGGCGTCGACTCCAAGGAGCAAGACTCTGCTCCCAAGCAGAAGCCAGCTATTCCTGGCAAACCTGCGGGAGGCAAGATTGCAGCGCTCCAGGCCGGCTTCCTGTCTGACCTTAACAAGCGCCTTCAGTTGGGACCCACAGCGCCGAAGAAGGAAGAACCCCCGGCGGCGGATGTTGCCGAAGAGAAGGAGAAGGCGCCCCTTTCTGATGCTAGGAAAGGTCGTGCTCGTGGCCCCCAGCGTAGGGCTCCGGCGGCGAAGAGCCCAGCTCCGGCAGCCGTTGAGGCCAAGTCCGGTCCTACGCTCTCATTCTCTCCTCTCAGGATCTGCTGGAGCATTGGCGACAGTGGTGTTCTAGAGGTCGACGACGGTTCCAAAGACGAACCCACGAAGGAGACAGCTCCCGAGGTCGCCAGCACAGCTGCAGAGACAGAAGAGATCAAGCCTGAAGTCTCGGCCGAGACAGAAGCGCCCGAGGTGCCCGCCGCTACGGAACCTGCTGCAGAGACTGCGGAAGTGGCCGAGGCTGAGGCTCATAAGCCTCTGGAAGCTGAAGATGAGGCTGAGGCGCCGAAGGAGGTTGTCAAGACTTTGGCGGCCAACACCGCCGGCGAACCTGTGGTTGAGGCGACTCTCGAGAAGGGGGCCGACATCGAACCTGTTGATGTGAAGCAAACCGGAGGCGAAGCGGCATAAAATGTCGCAGAGTGGCCGGTACGAGAGTGAGTGATTGGTGTGTCACGATGCAGAAAAAAACAGCACTAGACCGGCATTCTGTTGGCGTAGAGTTTTCTTCTTCGGTTTGATGGTTTTCGGGTCATCCAAGTATACTTCTACGTTCCCTAACTTTGCCGTATGGCTTTGCAGCGTTTTGTTGAATAGGTAGCAATTTGATACTGCGTTTGTTGTCTCTTTCCGATGGAAGGACAGCCTCGCCTTACGCGTCGGCTTGTGGATGATCACATACATAGCCTGGTGCGTGATGTTGTCAAGTGTTTGCGAAGGTAATGATGTAAGACTAAGCACAGCTCCTGATATGAAAGACAATATGGCCGACACATGGGATGAGGTACTACTGCCTTGTGCAACTCTGAGTGTCCCGTGTGGAAAATAGGCCATGCCGTCGAGGGTAAGCAGATTTGTAGTTGTGGTGTGACGCTGTATTTCGCATGCTTGTGATTGTAGTCTGTGGAGGGAAGTGCTATCTCTAGGAGTATCTCTGGGAGATGTTACCTTGCTGCTGGGCCTTGAGATCTAAGCTGAACTAATACATATATCTAGCATAGAAGTAGAATACGATTCAATTCGGTGTCATGTCACATTATTTTCTCAATCGCCGGAGCATTGACCCTGTGACTTGCGCTCGACGCAAGTATATGCGATTTCGTCAACATTTGAGTGGTTTTTGTGCCTACGTATTTATATAATATGCACTAAGCCGTTGGCTCGCACAGCCTCACGTCTGTGTTGATTCGTGACTGATGCCCGGAGACAAGATACTGGTGTTTTCCAAGGTGTTCTCAAGGATGAACAACTCGCCTGGGTACCTACCTACCCTACCTACTGAGGAGCAATGATACAAACGATTCGTGAAGATCACCACCGGGAGAGCTGGACCTTTTTATTTTCCAAAAACCTCTTTCAACTAGTGCACCCTCGGAATCAACCAGCGATTCGGGGAAATGCGCCATTATATACGTACAAACCACAATTATCAGCATATGTTTATTCTACATGTTCAAACCGTAGAATTAAGCGCTCGCCTATAGGCCGCGCGGTATACGTATCATCCTGCTCGATACCCGTATCATCAACCACATGCGTCGTGAAATTCGTCCAGATTGCTGCAGCTATGAGTTTCATCTCTGTAGAGATGGGGAAAAGTAACATGTACAAGTCAGTAAAAAGCTAGATTTTCCCTGGGGCTTTTTTCTTCTTTTTTCTTCTTTTTTTCCTTCTTCTATTTTGATAGATGGAAGGGAAGGGGGGAAAACTCACCATTCATTGCAAAATTCGACCCAACACACATCCTCCCACCGCTCCCGAAAGCCCAGAAATAGCGCAACATCTCCCTCCGCTGCGCCTCGGTGGTATGCGACGCGAGCCAGCGGGTGTGGTCCCACACCTCCGGGTCCGGAAAGACGGCTGCGTTGCGGTGGAGGGCGTACCCCAGCGCCGCGACCCGGACGCCGCCGGGGACGTGGAAGTCGCCGAGGCGGCAGGGCGGGTGTGAGTGTGGGGTCTGGCGGGGTTCCGGGCCGGGAATCGGGGCGTGGAGGCGGAGGGTCTCCATTATGACCGCGTGAAGGATGGGGAGGGCGTCGACGTGTTTTGGGTCGGGGAGGGAGGAGGGCGGTAAAGAAGCTGCGTCTGTTGCTGTTGCTGGCGCCATTTTGAGATCTGGTGAGAGAGTGAGGAGTTCTTGGCGGAGGGACGTTTGGAGGTCTGGGGATCGGGAGAGGTGCCAGGCGAGGTAGGTGAGTGCTATCCCCGCCGTCTCTTGGCCTGCCAGGACCTGGTCTAGGATCTCTGAGGCGACTGATTCGTTCTTTTGGAGGATCGTCGTCGGGTAGAGAATGGAGTCTTTGCCGTTTACGCGGCGCTCTTTCTCGATGCCGGCTTCCATTGCGCAGAGGACGACAGGCTCGTCCGCCACGTCTCTTTTCTCTTCTTGACCTTTTTCTTTTTCTGCTGTAGCATCTCCCTCATTCTGATGACAACGAACGTACTCCCTCGCCCCCTCGCAAAGCCGCCAGTTCCAAGCCCAAATCTCGGCGTTGGCGTCGTCCACCCACGACGGGTACAGCTTCCACCACCCCATCCCTAGCCGGTTAGCAAGCGCGTTCAGGCGCGGTGTCTCCTGCGGCCAGAAGCCGTGGCTCGCGCGCGCGAGGTAGAGCTGAAGCCAGTGGTCCCTGTAGGCCTTTTTGCGGAGGAAGTCTGTGCTGTTGCGGAGGCCGAAGGTGTAGGCTGTGATGAAGTCCATTGTGGAGGCGAGGAAGGTGGAGAAGACGTCGATGCCGGCGCCGGGTGAGGGTGAGGGTCCGGGGTTGCTGCCGGTGTTGGTGTTGGTGTTGGTGTTGGTGTTGGTGTTGGTGCTGGTGCTAGTGCTAGTGCTGGTATTCTTGGTGTGTCTGGATGATGAGGCGGAGAGTAAAGGGAGGAGACGGCCAAAGAGGATGGCGCGGGCTTGGGCTTTCGCTGGCTCCGAGGCGTGGATGAAGGATTTGGCGTAGGCGTTTGAGACCATGCGTTTGCGGAGGGAGTGAGGTTTTGAGGAGAGTGTTGAGAACATGTTTGGGACGCTATTGGAAAATGTGTTAGCGAAAAGGAAGCTATTACCAACAGCATTCCATACTAGATGGAAGCAGGCTCACCCGTAGTTGTCAAAGATGGAGTACCACTGGTCCTTCTCGAAGCCACCTTGGTACACTGTCTTGAGGGCATCGTAGCCGTCGACGCTGAGCTCATTAGGGCCGATGCGCACGACGGGACCGAGTTCGAGGTGCGCCTTGTGGAGGGTGCGGTTCTGGCGGTTGTATTTCCGCGTGTATAAGATCCAGAGGGGGGAGATGTGACATGACCAGTGTGGAGCCGGGATCTTGGACAGGGGAGAGAGTAAGAGAGGTTGGAGGATGAGGGTGTAGAGAAGCCATGCTGCTGCGCTTGCAATTGCGACGGGAACCAAGTTGAATCCCATAATGATGGGTGAAGCTTGTTAGTAAGTTCCCAGTTAGAAGATGACTCGATTGTTGATCTGATTCAGTGATTCAGCTTGGGGTCTTTCGTGTAAGTCAGGAAGCTTGGATTCATTCATTCATTGAGAAGGGGTATTGGTTCAGGTCGATCAAGCCCAAATTTAAGAGAATCAACAGCATTCCCTCCGATATCTGGCAACTGGGCCTCGAGTGACAAGTACGCCCTACGCCCAACTCATTGGCAGTCTAGAGGAAGTCAAAGTGGTTGTTATCGTTGAGCTTATCACTCCCCTCGCCGGTGTTATCTTGGAGTTGCTCTGAGTTGTCATTGACCTGCACTAACAGCGGGGTCATCTGCATTTGTCACTTGGTGTCTCATAAACTCGGACCAGGCCCAAGGTACGTGCGTACATTACCTATCCATGGGGTGTGAGCAGAATTGGCGATCTGCCTTAAAAACACGCCCTGAGCTTACGGTCGCTGTAGCCGCTTTACATGCAACTACCGGGGGACTCTGTGTCATAGACAAAACCCACCAATCCTAACTAGGCCTGACTCCAGGCTGCCACTGCACGGTGCCTGGTCATTGTGACTCTTTTGTACTTCATATGTGGAACTGGCTGACAACTTCAACGTCAACCAATCTCTTACAACTCTTTCAATAGCTTTTGGTTGTTGCCATCCCCAGGATTTGATGAAAGACTTTTAGTGTATCTATACAAGAAGAATCCATGGTCTAGTACTAGATTTTTTTTTCGTACAAGTTGCGTCACAGAATCACCCACACTACCTTAGCTAGAAAGACTTTGTCAACTCCCTTCTCACTTTTCCCATCCATCACATACACATCTCACTCGTCAGTACGGATATCTCAACACCAACCCCCCTCTCTCACAGCCCATCCCCCTCCCATCATATCTCAATTGGCATTCCTCTTACACCCCATGTCACTCAGATACCAAACATCAAACCAAATAAATCGAGTCCTCAGAAGAGACTCTTAAAACCAGGATCGAAATGTTTGACCAACTCCCTGACGACATCGTCTTGGAGATCGTCTCCCATCTCAGTACCGCCCGCGACGTAGCCCGTCTGGCATCGTCGTGTAAGCATCTCCACTCCCTTCTCAACGAGGATGGCTGGCGCACCTTCGTCAAGGCCTGCTTTCCCCTGCACTACCTGCCACTAGGCAAGACTCCGCCCAAATGGAACGAGCTGGCAAACGCCCTCACCCGCCAGGCCCGCGCATGGGATATGAAGGCATTCCAGACCACCGCCTACACGGACGACCGCCGCCGGGACGGAAACTACTTCACGGGCTTCACCAACGCGGGTCGTCCCTTTTACCCCGTCATCGATGCTCGCCTCGTCTTTGACAAGAGCTGGGAGCTCGCCACGTGGGGCGCTGGCGAGGACGTCGTGGGCCGCTTCAGACCTCACAACAGCCGCGGCGAGTCTGACGCCTGGTTCCGTATGGAGGGCAAGACGAACGGCTACGAAGCGGGCGTGGGCGACGTCACCGCCATTCACCTCACCGAACCCAACGGGAAGCTGGGTATCCTCGTCGGCAGGGCGAATGGGGATTTGCAGCTCGTCTCGGCGGCTCCCGGTAGCGCCGGCAAGGCCCTCTCGACCTTCAAGATTCCTACGCCCACTGGAGGTCTTGAGGCTACCACGTGGACATCCATCGGGTCCATTGATACCCTGCCGAACGAGACGTCAGTGATCGCGGGCAACCGTGCCACCGTCAGTCTCTTCTCCTTGGACGCAGACGAGACCGCCGGCGCCGCCGCTCTCCCTCTCGACTCGCAGACCTTTGTCATCCCAGGCCAAGGAGACAGGAAACAGTTCATCCACTCTGCAAAGGCCCTCAACAACGACACCATCATCTGCGCCCTCTCCAACGACACGGACCCGATTCGCTATCTCACCGTCACCCCCTCAGGCTTCACTCCCAACCTCGCCTCCAAGAACCACTCCCTCCTCGCCTCCCGCGGCATCGACACGGACAAGAAACAAACCGTCCGCGCCATCCAGCCCGTCAACCCGGGCCCCACAGGCGTAGGCCAAACGAACCTCCTCCTCAGCGCCTGGGACGACGGCACCATCCGCCTCCTCGACATCCGCACCCCATCCGCCCACGACGTCCTCTACCGCGACATGTACCAGCCCTTTGAGACGCACTCTTCCCTGCTGACTTACGGCTCGGACCACTTCGTCGCGGGTAGCAACGAGCTCGAGGCCCTGAAAGTATTTGACTTTCGGTGGTCCAAGTCTTACCACCACTCCGCCGCCCTGCCGTGCTGGTCCGGCACGCCGTTCCCGGATCCTTTAAGGGGCACTAGCAGCCGCTCCCTGAGCATGCGCGGCGTCGGCTGCGATCACCCGCGCGGGAGGGCCTGCGTCTGGCATGATTACTCCCGGCGGGACTACTACCGCCCCAACTACCGCTTCCATGTGATGCCCTTCCGGGACGCGGCCCGTTCGTCGACGAGCCGTGTTTTCTCTCTGGCGAAAGCGTCGGACGCGTCGGACTCGTTCTACGTCGGTCTCGCGGGCGCCGTGGCCGAGTTTGCTACCACCATCCCGGGGGAGGCGGAGCAAGACGAGGTCGCGGCCTCCGTGGCTTCGGCGGCGGCGAAGAGGGGCTGGAGGGCGCGGGCGTCGCATTTCAGCTTTGCCGAGACGGATGACGGGTTGTTGACGCCGGGCATGTCGATGAGTACCTTTATGCCGAGGCTTGCGCAGCGGTTCGGGGATGAGGTTGGTGCGCCGCAGTTTCGGGAGTGGTGGAGTAAGACGCCGCCCAAGACGGCGGCGTGGCATCGATGGGATCCGAGCTTTTGGCGGCCTACGCACTTTACGTTTTGAGGATTGGAAAAAACAGAAAGATTGTTAGGGAGTTTTGATAGTTGAGAGAAAGGGATTAGTAAAAGAATACGGAAAGAGGGAAAAAGTTATGGCAAAAAGGATTAGCCGCGGTCGATAGAAAAAAATACCCGCATAGTCTTGATATGACCGGGCCAACCATAGGACTTAGACAGAGTTTAGAATATAGTTAAATCCACATAGATATACAATGATCACCAAGAATCAATCACCTTATGATATTGGCCGCAGTAACTTGCACGCATCTATAGTGACTAATCCGTATCGCTGCCTTATCACATCCCCCTTCCTTCTTTCCCTCGACCATCGCAAAAGGGGAATAGATCATTGAAACAACAAAAAGATCAGGGAAAGGAGGAAAAATTCAATAGTAATTCATATATATATATAGATAGATAGGCAGAGTTAGATAGAAGGGGAGTAAAAGGAATGCAAAAGCTCGGCCCCCTCACGGGGGGCCTACGAAAACCACTAGGCTCACTCTTTACGTACTATTCCTCAATTCTACCGATACTAGTGATTTTTCACGAGACTCGAATTCGTGACCCATGGGAGCGGGGCAATTCAAACGAGGACATTCCCCGCCACGCCATGGGCCTTGGTGACCATTCGACGTCTTTGGATTAATTGTATACCACCTCCTTCCTCCGGCATAGTTGTGGCCTGATGGAGCCTTGAGCAACGGTACAGGCCAGACAGAATACACTGATATTCATACAGGTATACAACAAGCATGACCTTACAATAATAATCAATTTACAGTGTCGACCGCAGATAATGTGCCATTACATGTAAGAGTAGTACACATTACCAACGGCTATTCCGCTCACTACCCTGCCCCGCGTTGCCCCTTCTTTCCCGCTCGAGCATTGCGTCGAACTCGGCCTGAGCCTTATCCTTCTCCGCGTTCCTCTCCTTGTCAGCGGCATCATATGCATAGTAATCGGCACTCTTGGCCTCGTCCTGTTGGCTCTGGTTGGCATTCCCAGAAGCTCGCGGGGGCTGTCTCGAGGCTTGTCGCAGACGATCCCACGCTGAGCCGGTGCTAGGGGAGGATGATGCTTGGGCTCTCGCGGTGGGTGAAAGGGGCGATGCGTCGTCATAGTCCAAGTCGTCTGAGGGTCTGCTGCTGCTGCTTCGCTGGGGAGTCGAGCTTTGCTGGCCGGAACCCCATCCCGATCGGCCTTCGGAAGATGGTGGATCTCTCTGGTAGCTTGTCGGAGAAGAATAGTTGGATTCCGAAGGTAGACTGTACCCTCCCGTGGAGCTCGAAGCCGACAGTGTCTCGTAGTCCCTGTTCTGCGCTGACCCGTCGTCCCCAGCGCTGCCTTCGCCCCTCTTCTCGAGGATTGCATCAATGTGGGCCAGTATCCTTCGATACTCGTCAATCCTTTTCTGTATGAGCGGAGTTGTTTCCCTGATCTTTTCATCCGACTGGGGCAACGCGGCCAGCGAATTTTCAAGTTGACTGATGGCTTCCGCAGTCCGCTGGCGCTGGCGCCTCAAGGCGGTGACTGGCATTTTGTCGGCCGTCATCTGGACCAGCCTCTCCGGTTTCATGTCCTTGCGGAACTGGTTGAGGCGTTCATCGCGAGCGGCGGATGCCATGGCCACTGAAGTGGCATATGAGGCGACGAAAGGGGCGATGCCGAGACTGGTGAGGAGGAAGTAGGCCGTGAACCTCGTGTTGTGCCAGGCCCGATTCGCGAGACGACCCTGGAGAAGCGGCCTGGAGGCACTGGGAAAGGCATCGGGAGTGAATTTGATAAACTTGGGCTGCCAAAAAGGAAAGCGGTAGGTGCCGCGGGTTTGCCAAGTCAAGACACCGGCTAACGCAACTGTGACGGGAACAGTCCATGCCGCGGTTGCAGCTTCTTTGTAAGCTAGTTGGCTGAGGACGTTGACCTCATCCTGGGTGGGTTGGCGGCCCATGCCTGCGGCAGCGGTGTCGAGCATCGCTTTCACATTGCTAGAGTAGTTATCGGGATTGCGGAAGAGAAGGCGCTGCAGGAGTGTGAGCTGCGGCGGTGGAATTTGATAGTCGGGAGGCCCGACGATGTCTGGGCCGAAGCCATTGTCGTCGTTCGAAGTGGGGAACGCCATCTCACTGGCTTCACTGCCAGGTCTCAATTGACCTGACAAATATAAAGCGAAGCTATGAGAGGCCGGAGAGAGAGTCGAGCGATTGAGTTGGCGTCAAATCGATTGCTGAGGTTCGTGGTGGTATGGTATGGTCAATCTTCTGAGGCGGCTCACCTGTTGGTGTTCTCCAGAGTCCTGACGTAGTCGGACAGAGCTCTCAGGTGGGCAGTTGGAGCTCTAGTGGATCCACACCTGCATCGGCAGAGTGGAGACAACGCCCCCGAACTTCCCGGGCTATCGGCAGAGAGTTTCTCCATGTCGACTTCGGGACGCCGGGGCACGCGCTGCACCGCCATTCCGTGTCACCGGTGTATCGCCCAATCTGGTCATTGGGCATTTCCCTTCTCGCCTGATACTCTGTAGCAACGAAGCGGAGAGCGACATCAATACGGTCGATGCTTGCAGTATCTAGCAAGAGATATAGACCTTCAGGATAAATGGAGAAAAGGTGGCTAAGCCGCCTCTGCACTTGATTAACAGTGGTTGTGTAAAGGAATGTATCATGTGTAGTTGGTGGTAGCCTAGGTATTTGACAGTCAAGTCAATCCAGCATGCATGTGCGAATAAGACGGGGATGAATGGAAATCTTGAGTAAGTACCTAAACGTCAGCCAGGGTACTACTATCCGTAGAGACGAAGTAATTACGACTATGAAAATCCAGGTACGAACACACGGACAGGGACATTACCTTCCACTCCACACATTATGCGAATGCAAGACATCCCGCAATGATCTCAATTGGGCTTGCCCAAGGAGCAAAGTCGATGTGGGCGGAGATGGACTTGTTCGTTGCAGGGGCGATGACCCTGCGCGTCCACCATCAGGTCCTCCTAATGCCCCACATACCACCGGGAACGTGCATCGACGCGTATTAACCAAACGTGGAGCTAGAACGCGTCCCGAGCGCGTCGAGGGACAACCACTCTAGAACTTCCTCGAGGGGCCCAACTGCCTCTTCGCACCCTTGCACTGACATGATTGGAACTAGCGAAGACGTTCACGACCTCTTGTTTTTGGCATTCGAGAAGCCAAACCCGCCGATATGCCTCTCAAGAAGTCATACTCGGAACATGTTGGTCTCCCATCAAAGGTCAATAGGAAAGCATACCCCTCCATGCGATGTTTGCTGACTTTGTCATAGAACCGCTCGTGGCAACGTTCGAAGAGCAATCCAGTGAATGCCCAAACGTATCGACCTTTGGCGCCCGTTTCCGACAAAACGAAAAGCAAGCTAAACCAGTTCCAATTCCAGACTGCAGTCAAGTCAGAGACTGCCGAGCAGGAAAATGGCACCGCAAAGGAAGATTGGGTTCGCCAATCCCGAGACGATATCGCCATCACCCCTTCGACGAAGCTGAGTTGGCACGACCTGATGGCGTCGAACGCTCCCAAGGAAGAAAAAACACAAACATCTCCTACTGAACGAATCCTATGGAACAATGAAAGGGACAAGAACGACCTAAACTACGCTGCTGCCCTTTCGCCAATGATGCATAGGAAAGGCCGTAAACGGGCCAGGAGCTCGTCACCCATATCATCCCCCGCACAAAACGAAAAGCCTACGACGCCTGCTGTCAATGTGAAGAAGCTGAGTGAGGCACTAAAGTCGCCACACGCAGACCCGACCTTGGAACTCTGGGACCGATTCTCCCTTACCAGTAATGGAAATGTGACGCCACTCGGTCTTACGAACCCCACGCTCGCCAATCTCATGTTCTCTTCATCACCACGGAATGTCAAGACGGCACCTGCACAGGCAGGCGACAGCAGCCTACGAAGGGCAATCAGTTGCGGTCTCAACTGGCCAAAGAGAAGAAGAGTTGAACGCTCGGATGCGCCCTCGTTTACTAGCACATTGACGCGAGAGATGACCGATAGTTCAAAGAACTCACTTGTAACAGCTCTATTGGACACAGTTACTGGAAGCATGCAAGAAGACAGCCCGCCAGAGGAATTCGATCCGTTCATCGACCAGGATATGGAGTCTCCATCTTTAAAGAAGAGAAAGACTAACGCATTGAGGCCGCCATCGCTCTCACCGTTGAGGAAAACAACCCGAGCCCCGAACCAACAGCCTGCAGGAAATACTTCTGATATCGGTGTCGCCCAGGATCTTGGGCTGGAACAGCAAACAAAAGCGGCTTCGGCGGAGTCTGACTACGGCGAGGTAGATTTCGACGACTTCGACGACTTTGATGACGACACTTTCCTCGAGCTTGAAGCAAGCATCAGTCTATCGAACTCCAAGCAAGAAGCGAGACCAGGCACTCCTACCCCCGCACCTGTTTCTGTGCAACCCAATAAGCAAAGCAGCACTGGCTTAGACGATGAGTTTGGTGACTTGGACGATGACATTTTTGAGGCTGCCGAGGATATTCTGGAAAGCGCAGTAGCGACGGCATCCCAATTGCCGGCGTCTGCAAACTCACATCTTGGCGCAGCAAGCGTACCTGTCTCTAGACAAGACGACTTGGAAGATGCCTTTGGAGACGACTTTGGAGGAGACTTCGACTTCGATGCGGCAGAGCTCGCTGCGACTCAATCGGTCCAGAAGACACAAGCCTCGCCGGCGGAAGCTGTACGTCCCAATCAACGACTACCACGGTAGCAAACGCTAAGATGAAGGTAGACAAACCAAAAGCCCAAAGCTATCCAGCGATATCTGGTGACCAATGTCCTAGAAAACGAATACACTGATGAGCGTGGGCTTTCTCGATTAGAGAAGGTATGTTGATCAACTTGATCCAACAACAATTGCTGACCTGTGGACAGATCCTTACCATTCAAGCCGAAGGTAGCAAGGCCATGAAAACGATCCACCTTCGAGGTGATTGGTTTGAGACGCCGGCACACGCAAAGGCGTATGTGCATGTTATCGGAACGTTTTCAGCCAGTGGACAATGCATCATTGACGATTCGCACAATATCTTGATCCTACATCCAGATCAGTTGGTATCAGCCACCGTCGTGGCTGATTCATTCAGCTGCATGCGCCGAGCAGTATTACAAGACCGCGTCAAAGCGACCAGCGAGGCTACTGCTCCCTTGGTGTATGGAACGATGTTGCACGAAATCTTTCAAGAGGCTCTAATGGCGAATCAATGGGATCTTCGGTACCTCAGTGGTGTCATTGACAGAGTCATGGAGAAGCATATCGAGGACTTGTACAAGATCAAAGTCAGCACCAGCATCGCCAGAGAACATCTCCAGTCGAAGATGACGGAGTTGAGCTGCTGGGCCACCGCTTTTGTAGCCTCTCAGCCGAATGTATGTCATATCTTCCTCTCTCTCTCGTGATAGTCACTAATATTAGCCAAAGCTCGATGCTATTGTTCTCGACCGCAATGGCAAGAAAGCCAACATGTGCGTCAGTAAATTGCTCGATGTCGAGGAACATGTTTGGTCGCCCATGTATGGACTGAAGGGCAACATCGATGCTACCGTCCAAGTCACCTTGAAGGATGGCAAGGATACCAAGACGCTGACCGTCCCATTCGAAGTCAAAACGGGCAAACATGCCAATAGCAATCACATGGCGCAGACTGCGCTCTATAATCTGTTGCTTTCCGATCGATACGACCTGAACATTGTCTATGGCATTCTCTATTATATGGAAACGTCACAAACAATGCGCATTCCCACTATCCGACACGAACTACGCCATATGATCATGCAGCGAAACCAGCTGGCTTGTCACATTCGCGAGCGAAGTGTCCAGCTGCCTCCTATGAAGAGGAGTAAAAATATGTGTGGAAAGTGCTATGCAAAGACGTCTTGCTTCATTTACCACAAGCTTGCTGACGACGGCGATGGAGAGACGAGCGGCATGGACAAGCAATTCGACGAGGTTGTCAAGCACCTTACACCAAAGCACCAAAAGTTCTTCCTCAAATGGGAGAATCTGTTGACGAAAGAGGAGAAAGAGACACAGAAGCTGAAGAGAGAACTCTGGACGATGGTCAGCAAGGACCGAGAGAAAGTGGGAAGATGCCATTCCGACGTCATCATTGAAGAGGGCTCAACGTCTGAGGACTTGGGCACTTCCAAGATCAACCGATTCAACTATACCTTCGTGAAGCGAATTGCGACTCCAGGCCATTCTTTCCTAGAGTCACAGCTGAATGTCGGAGAGCCTATAGTTGTTTCCGATGAACAGGGCCACTTTGCTCTGGCTTTGGGCTACGTTACTTCTGTTCGAAAACAGAGAATCAGCGTAGCAGTCGACCGGCGCCTACACAACGCCCGCATCAAGCAGCCTGGCTTTGACGAAAACGACAACCAGGTTTTTGCTAGCATCATGGAGGTCGCCCCAGAGGGCTGCACCGCGGATCAATCCCAGGGCAAGATCAAGGAAGCGCCAATCCGCTATCGCCTTGATAAGGACGAGTTCAGCAATGGCATGGCCACAGTCCGAAACAACCTTGTACAGACCATGGCGGAAGGCGTCTTTGGGTCTCGAGAGATCCGCCGCGCTGTGGTAGACTTGGTACCACCGAGGTTCAAAGCAGCACCTACGCAATACGTCGTAGCCGATCGGGAATCTCTGAATGTTGACCAGCACCGAGCGATTGAGAAGGTGATGAGTGCACAAGACTATGCGCTAGTTCTTGGCATGCCTGGCACCGGAAAGACGACCACCATTGCACACATCATTCGGGCTTTGGTCTCTCAGGGCAAGAGCGTCCTTCTTACTTCTTATACACACACTGCTGTCGACAACATCCTCCTGAAGCTCAAGAACGACCAAACCCCGGTTCTCAGACTTGGTGCTCCAGCCAAGGTTCACCCGGAGGTCCAGGAATTTGCCATCCTGGCTGGCCAACCTATGAACTCTTTTGAGCAGATCAAGGAGGCGTGGCACGACACACCTATCGTTGCCACCACTTGTCTCGGCGTTGGCCATGCTCTCTTCAATGAACGCACTTTCGACTACTGCATTGTTGATGAAGCCTCGCAGATCACACTGCCCATTTGTCTGGGACCAATCAGGATGGCGAAGACTTTTGTACTTGTTGGTGATCACAATCAGCTGCCTCCTCTAGTTCAAAATGAAGAGGCTCGAGAAGGTGGGCTTGATGTGAGCTTGTTCAAGCTTCTCTCCGACACGCATCCAGATTCGGTGGTCAACTTGGAGCATCAATACCGTATGTGTGAGGATATCATGACTCTCAGCAATACTTTGATCTACAAAGGACGATTGCGATGTGGTACTGAGGAACTTCGGTTCAAGAAACTCGATGTGCCCAACATGAATGCGCTGAAGAGCCTTCATTACGACTCGGCATCGATGCTCAGACCAGAGACTCCGAAGTCTGTGTGCACCTCCATCAACCAAAGTTGCTGCTGGCTCCGAGACTTGCTGGACAGCGAAGCTCGAGTCAGGTTTGTCAACACCGATACCATTCAGCCCCTTACGAGAGAAGAGGCGAAGGGCAATCGGATTGTCAACCCGGCCGAAGCACGCATCGTAGTTCAACTTGTCGAGGGCCTCCTTACAGTAGGTGTACCCGACGGGGAGATTGGAGTGATGACGCACTATCGCTCTCAACTGTCTTTGCTAAAGCATGGCCTTCGTGGGCATGTGGGCGTGGAGATGCACACCGCCGACCGATTTCAAGGACGAGACAAGGATGTAGTAATTCTCTCCTTGGTTCGGAGTAATGAGAGCTGCAGCATCGGTGAACTCTTAAAGGATTGGCGACGTATCAACGTCGCATTCACTCGCGCTAAAACCAAGCTGCTTGTAGTTGGAAGCAAGAGCACTTTGAAGGGTAGCGGAAAGGATGAGATGCTCAGCAAGTTCATCGGCCTTATGGAAGAGAAAGATTGGATCTACGACCTGCCGCCAGACGCATTGGACAGCCACTTTTTTGACGATACTGCGACACAGTTGACAGCCAGCGGTGTGTCTCCGATCAAGCCGAAGAAGAACACCAGTCCGAGAAAGGGCGTCAGTCCAAGAAAAGCCCCAAAGCTGGCCTTGGGGAAGGAAAACTTTCGACCGGAGCCTAAGCGGGCAAGAATTGGAGAGAGGGCACTTATGAAGGATAAAGTCATTCTCAGGGATATACTTAACGATATGACGAACGGTGCTTATTGAGAATATTGCACAGTTTGGAGTATCGGCAATGGGTTCAGGATTATGAGGTATTAGGCGTTAGTTGGACTATCAAGACGGAAATTCAGGACGTCGAGGGGTTCACAAAGAAAAGAATCAAAGGTCAACTCATCAATGGCATTTCGTACAATAATCATATGACGAGACTCTGCAAATCATTGTTCCCGAGTAACAGGGAGTCGCATAAGAGCCGTCCACCAATCAGACGGTCACTGCAATGTATCAACCGTTCGGAAACTTGATCTCAACGGAGAGGTTTTGACGCAACTCGAGATCAGAGCAAGAAAAACTACGGAACCCATTCACGCCATCAAATGCTTCCGTCAGTATTCAGGATCATCCCGTTGAATGACGAAAGAGGCAAGCACTTGCCGGGGTTCAGCTGCTCGACGCGGGAGCGGATCGGGTGGAGTCGGCAATGTGCACGTGATCATGGATGACTAACGATCCCGACATGGGTCCAAGAATCCAACTCCAATCCAGCAACCTCATCTGTGAGTGCCAAACGACTCAACAGCCGAAGTACCGCGCGCCCGCGAACGCAACCCTCATCCGCCCCTCACCCATCACCGAAAAGACGTCAATTGAGACGTCCTTACCTCCACTCGCTTCTCTCTCGAAAAAAAAACTACCTTTCTTCCCGACCCGACGATGACGGCGATACGACCGACCGCGGCCATCCGCGCCGTCCGCGCCATCAAGACCTCTGCGGCCGCCGCCCCGACCACGAGGGCTTTCTCCGTGACGGCCCGCCGCGCTGGTGGCGGTTCCGACTTTGATCCCCCTTCCGGCTGGCTCTGGGGCGTCAAGCCCGGCGAGAAATACGAGAAGGAGGGCTGGGAGACGCCTTTCTACACCCTGTTCTGCGGAGGCATCATCGCCACTGGCGTTGTCCTTGCTTTCAAGCCTGATACTTCGTGAGTGGCCATTTCTTTCTGCCGCATAGGTCCCGTCGACGTGGAATTCATGGAGTGATACTTCAAAAATCCATGCCCAAAGCCTAGGGCTTTCGGTATCGGTTGTGCCGGAATGAGGCAATTTAGATATCAGTATTGATTGATCTGCGGCTAACGTTACCCGCCCGCACTCTAGACTCGATACCTGGGCCCTCGAGGAGGCCAGGCGGAGATTAGAAAAGGAGGGCATTCTGCCGGACCCCGAGAAGTGAAAAGGGAAATTTCAATTCCTGCGACCACTTGCCATGAACAAACCACCGAATCAACTTTTTTCTTTATCTGGAGCTTGGTTTTTGAGACATATCACCTTAGAAAGGATCGGAACGGAAGACACAAAGAAAACCGAGCCGCGAGGATGGAAGATGATGTTCTAGAGAAAGGATGGAGCGGAGAGACGGGGAGAGAAAGAAATATCTCCACAGAAGGGGAAAGCAAGCTCGCTGTCGATAAACTCTCACGGCAACGGTGTCTCTCTCTATTTCCCTGGGGAAAAGTGTATATGACCTGCCCTTGAACTAGCTTTCCTTTTTTTTCACCGCCCTTTTTTTCACTCTTGTTCTGTGAGGGCATTTCGATCTTCGTGAGCCTTTTGCAATGACTAGATTTGCTTTTGATGACGCACGGCATAGGGACTACGGAGCTTCGTGACAATAGCTCAGAAATCGGCATTTGATGTTGTTGAGTATGTATCGTGAGGAAGACATTAAATAGCCCCAGTGGAACTTTTAGCAAGTGAATCTTGAGGAAAGCTGATAAAGTAACTCCATCTGGTAAGCTTCTTGGTGTTTTATTCAAGCTTTTGATGTCACTTCACCACGGGACTAATGTAACCCATGGAACACATCTTATCAGTCATAGAAGGAGAGTGGTGGGTTATCGCCGATGCCACACTCATTCACTATCAGAATTGAAGCAAAGCCTTTCTTTTTTTGAAACAATCATATTGCACGCTTCCCGTTTGGATATCTACAAGTCTACATGCCGTTCTGACAACCAAATTTATGCAGCAACATCCGGAGCAATGTAGCTCCACTCGTGCTCCTCGTCGCCATACTGCCTCGCCTCCATCCAGCCCTTGATTCTCAGGGTGATCTCGCCAGACTCCTCGGCCTCGGTCAGACCGCAGTTGATGGACTTGCCCTTCCAGGCAATGGTGCGGATAGGGCTGACAATGGCAGCGGTACCGGCACCAAAAGCCTCAATGAGGCGGCCCTCCTCGGCCGCCTCGTCGAGCTCCTTCATGGTGTACTTGCGCTCCGAGACCATCCAGCCCTCGGGCACGAGCCTCTCGCGGGCGAGGGACAGAACGGAATCGCGCGTGACGCCCTCGAGGATGGTGCCGTCGAGGGGGGCGGTGACGAGCTCCTTTTGGCCCGTCTCCTTGTTCTTGATGGCGGCGAACATGTTCATGGTGCCGACCTCAGTGACATACTCCTCCTCGCCAAAGAGCCACAGGTTCTGCTGGTGGCCGCGGCTGGCGGCCTCGAGCTGGGGCACGATGCAAGGGGCGTAGTTGGCGCCGAGCTTCTTGTCGCCGACGCCGCCGGGCCAGGCGCGGACGGCGTAGTCGGTGGCCTCGAGGGAGACGGCCTTGAAGCCGGTGGGGTAGTAGGGGCCGACGGGGGAGGCGATGACGTAGAGCAGGGCGGAGCCGGGGGGACCGACGCCGAGGGTCTTTTGGGTGCCGATCATGGTCGGGCGGAGGTAGAGGGAGTAGCCGCGCTCGTCGGGGATGTAGTGCTTGTCGAGGTTGACAAACTTGGAGATGAGCTCGATTAGGGAGGTGGGCTCGAAGGTGGGTAGGGCGATGCGGGCGGCGGACTTGTTGAGGCGGGCCATGTTCTTGTCGGGGCGGAAGAGCCTGACCTGGCCGGACTTGTCCTTGTAGGCCTTCATGCCCTCGAAGCACTCAAAGGCGTAGTGGAAGACGCAGGTCGCGGGGTCGAGAGAGAGATTCTGGTAGGGGACGATCTTGGGATCGAGCCAGCCCTGTTCTTGGTTCCACTCAATAGTGAGCATGTGGTCTGCGGTGAACGGTTAGCAATTGCAAAATAGAGTGATGGGGAGTTGAGTAGAGGAGTGCTGACCAGTGAACTTGCGGCCGAAGACGAGCTCCTCGGGGTTGCCCAACGTTCCGGGGTTCTTTGTCTTCTCAATGGTGAGTTTCGAGGCATCGAGGCCCAAAGGCTTGGCCGCGGAGGCGGCGGCAGGCTTGACACTGTAGAGTCTTGCTGATTGCCATGCGGTGGCTAATCTGGGAGAGCTGCGGGGGACTCTAAGAGCGCCGGCGGCGCGGGGGAAGAACTGTCGCATCATGGCGATCGGTCGGTTTGGTGTTTTGGATTGGGTATAAAGCAGAAAGAGAAAACAAAAGGAGGTTAAGAATTTTCTCGAAACCTTAAACACAGGAACGAAGATGCTCAGATAAATACCAAGAGATGGGAGAGCAAGTGTGACTCTTTTTTAAAAGGAAACTGAGATACCAAATACTCAATTGCGGTCAACGGTGAAACCAAT
The DNA here is from genome assembly GCF_027942845.1 of Colletotrichum fioriniae. Taxonomy (NCBI): domain Eukaryota; kingdom Fungi; phylum Ascomycota; class Sordariomycetes; order Glomerellales; family Glomerellaceae; genus Colletotrichum; species Colletotrichum fioriniae. Next base: position 2,862,124 of record NW_027076841.1, read on the forward strand.
TGACCAATCCAATGCTTGATAAAGGACGGGCAAGTGTAGTAGGGCGAAGGGCGCAATTTGCGGATGGCGTGTAGGGTGCGGCAGGAGTCAGGATTTCGGAGCGTTATCGGACTTCTAAGCCGTTGCTTTCCATGCGCCGCCAGATCCAGAGATCCAAAATTGTCCTTCAGGGTCCCGGCTCCGGAAGCGTCCCGCTATCTGAGGTGCAGCAGTGCATGGCAGCATGGTCAGCACGCAGTACGTACCTTTCAGGTACTGATTCCATGATGGTGGAGATGATGTAAGGAGCCAAGCTGTCCCAAATGGAAGACCTTCTCCATAGCTTAGGTCAGCCATCCAATTGGTCCAGTGTCTTCCGTGCTTCCCCCGTACCCCCAAAGCTGCGACCAGAAGGTGGGCACCCCCAAGCTCAGTGCAGGTAACAAAGGTGTGCCCAACTTATTTGAAGCCGAGCCTTACTGTGGTAAGGTACCTCAGACGCAGGGGTGGGCACTGGCAACTGTGGGATCATCGCTAAAAAGCATGGATGGTCATTTTGATTGGACTTGAGACGCTCTTGCCTATCAGCGACGTGGAAGTCGACGCGGCTGAACGAGGACATCATCTTTGGGCCAACTTGCCAATTTTATGTCACTGCGCCCTGCGTCTGTTGTCTTTTTTGTATTCAAGCCCACACAAACTTCCGGCGCATCTCCGGAAGCTTCCTCGACAAAGCCTCGCTGGAAATCCCTCTCGACATTTACAAAGTCTCCCCTCCACAGTACCCTGCACTACCTAGTTGCTCGTGGACAAAGACTACCTTCCTTCCTCTGGGTGCGGGCGCGATTGACTTGACGAACGTCCCGGCTTGGCGCAAATCTCATATCTGCCTCCGAACCGTCATGACGATCGAGTCCCCTCAAGTTCCGTTCCCTCCGCCTTGACGACGACGTAGACGATCCACGTTATAAGACACACCACAATCATGTTCTCCTCGGCACTCAAGTCGATATCATCGACCAACATCACCGCGAACTACTCTATTTCCTCGACTCAGACCTCGTCTGCCGGCCCATGGAAGATTTACGATTGCAAGAAGAAATCAACAGGGAAACCATACAGCGTATTTGTGTTTGATAAGAAGGGACTCGACAACCATGGCAGCAGTCTCGGCAGATCGAGCGCGTCCGCCTTCAAACGAGCCACGGAGGAGGTTATCGAGCGTCTGAAGAAAGAAGCCTCCAGCTTGGCGAAGCTGAGACACCCGAGCGTTCTCGAGCTTGTCGAACCAGTGGAGGAAACAAGAGGTGGTGGACTGCAATTCGTCACGGAAGCTGTCACGGGCTCTCTGGCGGCTCTGCTGCAAGAGAAGGACGATCAGGAACGGAGTGGTGGGGTTGGCGGCCGGTCCAGTCGCTATGTCACTGAGGATTCGGATGGTGTGCGCCGGCGGCGCGAGTTGGAGATTGACGAGCTCGAGATCCAGAAGGGTCTCTTGCAGATCAGCAAAGCCCTGGAGTTTTTGCACGAAAACGCTGGGTTAGTGCACGGTAACTTGACACCAGACGCCATTATCGTGAACGCCAAGGTCAGTTCAGCCTATTGGTCTTGATAGCTACACGCTGTTGCTGACTCGAAACAGTCCGATTGGAAAATCAGTGGCCTCGCCTTCTGCGCGCCGTCAGAAGGGTCCAACAAGCCGACCTCCTTTCAACCCATCAGCCTATCAGAGGTGCTCAACCCAGACCCTCGACTGCCTCGATTTGTGCAGCTTAACCTCGACTACACCTCTCCTGACTTTGTCATTGACAACAACTTCACCCATTTTGCCGACATGTTCTCATTAGGTCTCCTAGCCGTGGCCCTTTACAACTCACCCCATCAGTCTCCCATAGAAGCTCACGGCAGCTTATCAACATACAAGAGAACATTCGCCTCGTCATCCACAGTACCATCTGCCACAAACCAATTCTTATCATCACGGCCTTTGCCCAAAGAGCTGGTTCAACATGTTTTGCCGCGCCTGATAACACGACGACCTGCTCAGCGTCTCACAGCAAAGGAATTTCAAGAGAGTGAATACTTCAACAACGTGCTTGTTTCGACAATCAGGTTCTTAGACGCTTTCCCTGCCAAAACTCCAAACGAGAAGGCTCAGTTCATGAGGGGACTAGTCAAGGTTATGCCATCGTTCCCCAAGACTGTTATGGAGAAGAAGTTGTTGCCAGCTTTGCTTGAAGAGATGAAAGACAAGGATCTTATCGCTTTGATTCTTCAAAACGTCTTCACCATCGTTGATTTACTGCCTTCTGCGAGGAGGGTCTTTGCCGAAAAAGTACGGCCAGCATTGAAAGCAACATTTGCCCCACCTCCGAAGAAGGATCAGGCCCCTGAGAGGGACCCGACGAAGGATGCTGGGTTGATGGTTGTGCTCGAACACATGTCAACAATCTGCAACAACTGCAATGGCAAGGAGTTCACTGATGGTAAGAAACGCCACAACATCAAAGAGTCTGGCGAGGCATACTAACAACTACATAGATATCTTGCCGGTCGTCTACGCAGCAATAGAAGCACCAACACCGGCCGTTGTTGACGCGGCTCTGAGAGGTCTGCCGTCTATTCTACCAGTTCTCGACTTTAGCACCATCAAGAATGAGCTATTCCCGGTCATTGCGGCCGTGTTTAGCAAAACGAGCAGTTTGGCCATCAAGGTGCGCGGTTGCCAAGCATTCGTCGTCCTGTGTGGCGGAACATCAGACGCAGAAGACGATGGCCTCGATGCTTTCGGTACTTCAAAGAAGAAATCAACTTCGTCCTCTAGCATGCTGGATAAATACACCATGCAGGAGAAGATTATCCCGTTGATCAAGGCCATCAAAACGAAAGAGCCTGCGGTCATGATGGCAGCTCATGGCGTTCTGCGAGTTGTGGGCGAAGCAGCCGATGCCGAGTTCGTTGCGATTGACATACTCCCCATTCTGTGGCATATGAGTCTCGGACCTTTGCTCAATCTCAAACAGTTCCAGAACTTCATGGACCTTATCAAGAAGTTATCCAAAAGAGTGGAAGACGAACAGACTAGGAAGTTGCAAGAGCTCTCTGGCACCAACGGCAGCACCGCCGGGGCTAATGAAGACTTTATGGCCTTTGGCGGCGTCAGCGGGACCTCTTTTGATGCTTCCAATGGAGCGACAGAAGACGATTTCGAGAGCCTCGTCAAGGGCAAAACGACACGAACTTCAACTTCGGATGCATTCTCCAGCTGGGAAGAAACTCCCTCGGCAGCAGCCAGAGTTACCTCGCCCGCGCCCGGGAGTAGGTCAGCAACCCCGGCCTTTGCGTGGTCAACTCCGAGTCCTACTCAGACAGCACCACCTCCGGCGCCTAAGCCTCAACCTAGTTTCCGGACGGTGACGCCTGACATGGGTTCTTTCCAAACCATGACTCCGATATCGACTCAATTTTCTAAACCTCTGCAGCCGACTTCGCCAATGTCGCAGCCAGCGGCACAGCCCAGTTCATCCATCAACTGGTCCACGGCGTCGGCAGCAGCTTCCAACCCGTGGTCGTCGTCGTCAACATCGACGCCGGCCTTCTCGGCCGGTAACTCCATGTCGCCACCTCCGAGCTCCGCTTTTGGTGGAATGAGCACGCCCATGTCCAACATGTCGCTCGGTGGGCAGAGACCAGGCATGTCACAGTCATCTTCGTTTTCCTTGCCGCCACCGCCAGCCGGTAATTCGACGGGTGGCTTTTCCGGATCTTCCGGGTTTAGCCTACCGCCCCCTCCCAGTCACACGCCGCCTGTGCAGTCAGGCTTGAGCGCTTTCAGCAAACCTGCAGCTAGCACCAGCATGGGCATGATGAGTCAACAACCGATGAATGGTATGAACAGCATGGGCTCGCGGCCTGGTATGGGTATGAGCATGGCGTCTAGTGGTAGCATGAACAGTATGATGAACAGCAACATGGGCATGAACGGCATGGCTGGCCTTCAGCAACAGCAGCAGCAACAACAACAGCAGAAGCCCCAGCAGAAGAGCGGATTGGATAAGTACGAGAGTCTGATTTAGGGGCGGTCTTCTGGAAATAGCGCAGCTTAGGTTGCAGTCAGGGCATCCCAGAGTTGTTTACATGATACACACGAGTTGATACTTTGTAGAGTCGCGCAATTCGGGGCGTTGAGCGACCGTGCCAGATTTTCTTTCCCGGTCGGAGAGAAAATGCCAAATGATTCCAAGTTGATATACAAATGTGCCAATTACGAGCAGTCAATGGTTAAAAGTGACTCACTAAATGTTGGTGTTATTAAGATGAGTTGAAGGCGAGAAAACTGTCACGACTCAAGGTGTTACGGATTGCGTGATATCAAAACCGAAAGCAAAAACGGAATTAGTGTTTGTGGGCCGAGAGTTTCCCCGCAAAGTCAAGACTTTTTCTTGCGAGTTGCGTGGACTGAACAAGTTTGTTGGCGTGGCACATGACGAACGAAAGGGACAGGTAGATTTGCCGGTGTGAAGGCTGCCAAGAACAGAGTACCGTACGTTGATAAGGTGAAGTCCGCGACGACTTTCAACCATGTTGCATAGTCCAGAGTCGCTCTGGTTGGAGAAGATGGAATTCCATTACAAGTGATAATTCGGGCATGATTATGGCACTTTGCTTGAATGAATGGTGTGTTTTGGGAAAGGAACGGATTTGTTTCATGAATGGGGAGCGGAAAGGCTTGTCCATGATGCGATGATTTGCGGAGAGTGACACCTGTGGTCCCCGCTCGGAGGCGTTTAGTTACGCAAATCCATGTCAAGAGTCGCCGACCACTTCTTCACGGTTCGCCAGGCCTCCAAGTTTCTACTCTTGTCTCTAGGCTTGTGCTCGTCACGCTCGAGCAGACATGGAATATCACCTTGCTGGAAAGACATATCGATGGAAAATGAGAGAAATATGGTCGTTAGAAACTCAAAGGATACGGGCATAAAGTACCCCAGTGGGGAAGTACCATCACGTTCCCGATTATGTCTGTCTGTAGATCCTCATGGCACTCGATCGCTTCAGACAAGTGTAACACATTCAGGTTTACCGCCCAAGTTTTGACTTGTGATTGAAATAAAGGAAACTGTTTACCCCCTCCCCACCCGACAGAAAGCAATGAGAAGGAGGCGTCCAGCACGCCTGGCAAGACGGGCTGGCATTGGGTTGGATTGGTTAATTAGTGTTTGTTCTGGGTAACGCAACCAGCTGGTGCGTGTGGTGGTGGGCGACCGATCGAACCGCGCCGGTCGGTCACATGCAGGACGGAGCCCCTCCCCAAAAACAGGAACTCTTTGGGTGAGGTGAAGGTAGGGCATTAAAATTGGCGCAGGCTCTAAAGCTCGTTTACCGGTCTTTAGAGAAGAAAGTGCTGCTGCGGCATATGATTGTCGTTGCATATTTGGGAATGGGGGGTGGGGGGGGGGTGGACTGAGCCACGGTTCTCCTTGAATGTAAAGGTATCGGATGGCTTCCTTTGAGTGATGTATGTTGGTAAAGTCGTGTTGGTGTTGGGAATAGGGGTTGTTTTGTCAAACGACAGTATCGTTTTCTTTCTTAAAGGACTGGGATTGTTCAGACAACCGGGCGGTGAAGCATCTAGTTTGAACTATTTGATGTTCGCCTGACTGAATTGATTCCCATCGTGATGGAGTTCGGCAAGGTTAGATAAGGGGGTGAGTACATTTCTTGACGCCAAGGGGGGTTAATCATCCTGGGAGCGTCACTCGCTCGGATCAAACAAGTCAAGCCAAGGTCACAGCAAAGTCAGAGACTGCATGAGACGGAGCAACGCAATGGAAACTCCAAAATACGCTCTTCTTGACAAGAGCAGTCTTCCAGAGTTGATGCGATGATTAATGAATTGAAAATACGATCATAAGGTGATGCAATTTTACGATTTATTCCATGAAGATGATGACAGCGACTATCGCCGATGGGCCTCAACGGAGGTACTATTCGGAAGTGTGGCGGGTACAGTTAGGTACGGTGAGCATGATGGATCCATCTGATTGGAGAGCAGACACTCGTGTACGTGTGAGTGTGTGTGTGTGTGTGTGTGTCTTGGACCCAGTCACCAGTCTACCACCACCCCGGTCAGACCTTAGGCCCAGGTAATCAAGGTAATCATTATATCACAACAAGGAACAAGAGCGAAGGGACATTCGCCGCAACGGGGGAGGGAAGGGAGGGGAAATCCCGAGATGGCATCAAGCGTGACAGATCCGGTAGAGAATCTTCCACCATCGACGCTGATAAGCGGGAGACCACTAGAGGATGGCCGAGTTTCATTTGGAGCCAGGTTCCGAAACTCTCTGATGTGAGGACGGGTACGCGGTTGAGAACGGAGGATGAACGATGGATGGATTTGTGTTTGGTTACTAGATTTGGTTGGACGGAATTGTACTGTACACGCACACCCACACACTCCTACTCTCTTTCGTCTCTCTCCGTGTCCCTATCCCTACGCTCTCAGTCAGATACTTCATTTGGATAATTCCATACAGCAGGCGATTGGGAGCAGTTCAGCTGGCCTTTCTGTCTATCTGTGTCTGGCTGGACATTATGTTCAGGTTCTCCTCACATTCCTTGGCTTTTTGCTCGCCGCTAGAGAGATACATTGGCCCAGTTCACGTATCTAACTTAACCTTACTCCCGACTTGACACACTTTGACAGCGTGCCGTGCTGATAGTTTAATACATCTCATCCATCCATCAATTAATGGTCTAATTCCATCGCGCTGATGGAAACGTAGGGAACCTAGGAGGCAATGCACTGAAATAAGACCGATCGGATTACAGAGCAAGCATGGTTAGGTAGTTAGCATGGCATTATTGGATTTGTATTCGCGTGCGTCTGCATCTGCCTCAGCTGAGTATTGCTAGACTACGCTTCCATGCTTTCATGTACCTTTAGTCTACTAAGACGGATCCCCCCGGTCAACCTTTTTGCCTTTTTGATTGCCCTTCCCGTTTTTACCTGGCTTGGTTTTCTGGTGCTGGACTGCGCAGGTCGTCGTACTCGTTCGTTCGTTCATTCGTCGTATCTGTACTTTCCTGTCTTTTTTAATTACTTTTGCTATGTAACTCGGCCGGTCGGTCGCTCACTCAGTCACTCACTCTCGGTGCCACGTTCCAACCAGAATACCTTTTACCCACTGATTTGCCTACTCGATCGTCTCTCCTTGGGGGCCCAGATCTCGTTCGCCCGCTTCCGTGATTTCCCTTTTCCCTCTCTCCCTCCGGAACTCATATCCCCTTCTCTGTGCAGTTGACTACGCACACAACAAGTGCTATTACTTGCTAGCATATTTTTTTTTTCTCATTAGCACAGCTTCCTTCCCTTTCGATTGCTTACCTCCTCTCCCTCTTGCTCTTGCCATCTCTGACCTGCCTGGTGCCTTACCTTACCTTACCTTCTCTTCTCACCAAAGAGCAGTCATTGAGGCACTCTACACCTGGACCGACGACGACGTTAGCTCGCCTTTTTCACTCAACTTCCTTCCCACATTCCCCTTCCACTTTTTTCCCTTTCCCCCTTCCCATCCTATCCGGAGACCGGGGACCTAATTTGAACAAGTCCGTCCATCAATTCCAGGCCGTCGCTTCCGTTCAGTCTCGGTCGGCTTGTTTCTCGCCAACCCATCGCAACTCTGCAACTCATTTTCCCTCTTCCCAAGTCTCCCTACCATCAGACGCGACTCAAAGGGAAACCAACTTCCAGTCCACCCACCACTTCTTCCATCATCCACTTGACTTTGGTGTTAACTCTTGCCGTCTACCCAACTCGCCTCGTCGTTTGTGGGTTTCTTCGCCGCCTCCCGCTGCTCACGCAGAATTGCAACTGATCCATCTGCTGCTTACCTGCCTGCCTGCTTGTTCAACAAAGACCAGGGCTCAGTGTCATATTCGTCACGCCACCCCAGGGAGATAACCGACAAGTTTCGAGCGAAAAAAGGCGGAACTCGGCCACCACACTCAACCTCACTCACAGCCAAGGCATCCTTTTTTTAACCCTCCTTCTCACACCCTTGAGGGCCCGACCGTCTGCAACTTTGTCAAATCTTCTTATCCATCCACAGACACACCCGGCTTTTGACTTTCTCTCTTCTCTTCGCACAAATCCATCAAATTGTCAATCGGTCTACCTGGGCTCGAACAAGACAGTTTGGTAAGAGCGGAACAGAGAGAAGAAAGGGTCCAAGTGTCGTTTCTCTCTCTTACGCATTTCTGCAGCCAACTCTTGCCGCTCTTCATTTCCCCTTCACCCAGCCCATACCAGCCCAGTCTTTGTCCAGGCTATTATCCGCCTTGTCTCACAAATAAACCTGTCGGGTGGTCGGCAGTCTCGCACCCCATCCATACAAGCAGACACGTACGCCCAGCTAAGTGAGCCTACTTTACTCTGCTTGGTGTCTGTCAACTCGCAAGCTTCATCTCATCAACCCCTTATCCACGAAGGGAGGTTTCATCAACAACACCGTCATCCCATTGCTCCTTCCCATCTTGCCGCACAGAGCAGCTGTCAACACGACGAAGCTCAAGATGAAGACTCAACGGGCGGCGACAAAAGCCGTCACGGTCAAGAAGCGCAACAACAACAATAAACACAAGAACGCCGCGTACAAGGTGGACAAGTTCGAGGTCCCCGAGAACCCTACTCTGGAGGACATCAAGCACGCCGTCGGTCTTCAGGAACTGGAAGAACGCGTCAGAGATGCCAAAGAATCTGCATGGGAAACCGACTCTCTGCTGGAGGATGCCATCGCTGAGATGGGCGATGCAAAACTTTCCTTGGATGGTAGGTCTATCTCAGTCATTCATTCACTCACTCACACACTACCCATGCAGGCGAGTATGATAATTCCTTGCTACCTATGCTTCGGGATTACGTGTCCTTCTCATTACTTACTCACCCTCGATCGCTTCTATTACCTGATTGCTAACTCGTGCCTAAAAGATCCTAACAGCTGCACGCCTGACGAGGCCATGGGCCTGCGCCACCAATTAAGAGCCCTTGGTCCCGCAGAATTCTGTAGAAGAACCGTAGATGCCGGACGCTACACGGCCAAGAAGCTGCTGTCAGCCTTTGGCCTCAAGCCTCCCGCCTTCCTCGAGGGTGCCGAAGATGAGGCCTACTTCAGTCTCTTGTCGCTGGCCATCAGCCGAGAGTTGTCTAAACGCGCAAAGTTGTTCCGCTTCAACACGGTGGACGACGCCGTGGACCTGCTACAGCGAAGCAAGAACATTATCGTTCTCACTGGTGCCGGCATCTCCACCTCGCTCGGCATTCCCGATTTCCGCTCAAAGGGCGGTCTCTACTCTCAACTTGAGCACCTTGGACTCAACGACCCGCAAGAGGTGTTTGACATTTCCGTCTTTAAGCATGATCCGACCATCTTCTACACCGTTGCCAAGGACATTCTGCCGTCGACCAACCGCTTTACACCGACTCATGCCTTCATCTCCATGCTTGAGAAGAAGGGCAAGCTGCTTACCAACTACACTCAGAACATTGACAACCTTGAGGCTAAGGCCGGCATCTCTCAGGACAAGCTCATCCAGTGCCACGGTTCTTTCGCAACCGCCACTTGCGTCCAGTGCCGTTTCAAGTGCGATGGCGAAGAGATCTTCGACGACGTCAAAGCCGGCAAGATCCCGCGTTGCCCCCGCTGCATCCAGAATCTTCGCCCCAACGGCAGCAGCAAGCGCAAGCGCTCGGCGGGCACCGAGAGAAAGCGCCGCAGGTTCAGCTCCGACGACTCGACGTCGGACGGCGAGTACGACATCCCCAGCGTGGGCGTCATGAAGCCCGACATCACCTTCTTCGGCGAGGCGCTGCCCGATGAGTTCAGCAGGCGCCTGACAGAGCACGACCGCGACAAGGTGGACCTCGTCATCGTTATCGGTACGAGTCTGAAGGTGACGCCGGTGTCTGAGATAGTAAGCTGGCTACCGGCCAATATCCCCCAGATCTACATATCGCGCCAGGCCGTCAATCACATCAACTTTGACATTGATCTGCTGGGCGACTGCGACGTCGTTGTCTCGGAGCTGTGCCGCCGCGCCGGCTGGCCGCTTGAGCATGAGATGGTGCCCCAGGACCAGGTCGTCAAGGTGAACCCGGACGGCGGGTGCGTGAGCAGACACGTCTTTGAGGTCGTCAACCCTAAGCAGCCGCCACCTCCCATGCAGCAAATCTCCAAGCCCGAGACTGAGTCCGAGACGGCGAAACCGACCAAGGGATCCAGAAAGCCTCGAAAGTCGAGAGACGCGGCCTGAGACTGGAGCATCTCTTGCAGTTGCCGACCACCTCACCCTCGCTCTCTTGCTCACTTTTCTTCTTTCTGTCCGTTCATTGTCTCTACCTACAGATACCCCCTCGTGCCCTTCTCGCATTCTCAGACAATTGCATCCGAGAGCGCTTCACGCGGCACACGTCAATGGTTTAGGGGAAAGAGAGTCCATACACGGTACCTGATTCGACGAAACGGGTACAAAGCTCCGAAAAACACAAGACGGAACGGCACTATTGCCGATAGCAGCAATGCAAGCGTCAACGAACAGCCTCGTACCACGACCTTCACTCACTGCCCCAGTGAAGTCTTGGGGCTTTGTGGCTGCGGGCCATCGCCACGTCGGCCCCCTCTCTCCGTTTTGGCCAGACACAGCGCGTCAGGCATAAATGGTTTTTTTCCCTATTACTCCACAGCACACAGCACAGCACCACTTCGGTCAGCGAGTCTGTACTTGCGGTCTGCACAAGCCCCTCTCACACTAACTAATCTCGACCTTTTTGAGTCTTCAAACGACAACCAAAACGGTCATCGTGTTGTTTCCTTTACGGAGGAATACAACAACTCATAACCACAAACCTCAAAATGAGGGTTTCTTTTTCTTTCCTGATACCACAGATTGCGATGTTTATAGCTCTCTTTTTTTTTCACTTTCACTTGCTTTCTTTTTATTCTGTTGGCTTTAATTCAAAAACGGAGGTGGAACAGGAGGGGAAGAAACGTGGCGGAAACGGCGTTTGAGGCTCTTGCGAAAGGAAAACCTTTGCACGGTCTGGTTTGCCTTGTGTCTTTCATCTGTTTTGTTTTGTCAGAATACCTAGAGAGAGGGCCCTAGAGAGGCTTTTTCCCCTTTTGTTTTACGCGCGCGTACCCGCGCAAATGTCCGATTTCTCTAGAGACAGAAACTCAGACAGAAAGGTTCCGTTTTTTTTGATAGTTGATCAATGGATTGCAATCATCAAGAATCTCAACGATACTAAACAGTTCTGCCTCCTTGATGATTGCAGCATCAAGTCTCTCGCACGTAGCTGTAAACTTCAGATAAACTTGCACCAATACCTAGCGTTGGCTCGCCAGTTGAACCTCGATTGAGGCAGCGACCGGTGACTCAAGCATTCTGTCACCTACCCGTCTTACATGCGCCAAAGTGCATTATCCCCCTCGCGCGCGAACCATACCTCTCAAAAAGAGTGGTAACTCAAGGCTGTCCAAGCAGCCCGCTCACAGGGTGTGACTGCCTGGCAAGGCAGCCAAACAGCGAGCGGACTCGCTATACGAACGACTCACTGAGGATAGCGCGATACTTGGCAAGGAGAGATGTGGACCATTGAAGAGGAGATGTTTAGTTTGCTATCCTGTTCTGCCTAGCAGGCTACCTAACAACCATTTTCCTCTGTCTCTCTATAATTCGAATCGTCTCTCAATGGTGACGGTAAAGTACCTTACCTTACCTTACCTTGCATTCACCACAAGAGAGCCCCCCCCAAAAAAAAAGTCTGGGTGAAATTGCAGGGCGAGGCGGAGGGGGAAGGCGGACTCGGGATGTAAGCGCTGAGCTGACGTTATTGGGAGCATCAACCGAATCCCTTTATATATATATATTAACTTCTTTACCTCTCTGCCTAGAGGCGGTAAAAACAACCTCGCCTCGTCATCGACTGCGTTTGGTCTCTTTGTATTCGACAGTGTTGATGTTCATATCATTATGTATGTCTACCAGGATTCAGTGAAAGCGCCACAAAAAGTGTTTTCAAACGCCCGCCCGCCAAACATCTCTTTACCGGCAGATAGTTGCTGGAGAGGGGAAGGGGGCTTTCTTTGTCGGTGAGTATTGATAGCATCTCAGAGAGGCATGATGGAAGTTAGGAGACCTAGACGTTGAGATCTCTGCGCGTGTGTAACTAACTCGCTTTCTAGTTTGTCAACGTGGCAGGCCAAATCATTCAATGCATTGTGATGGGACCTCGATCAACCACCGTTGTGGTTCGTGGGTTCTTATGGATGACTGTCACACTAAGATAGCTCCAAACGTTGTTGATTCAGCTACCGTCTCAATCGCTACATCATTGTCTACAGTTGCCCAGCAGTCTCGTCTTGTTTACTGTCCTGATTAATTCATCTGAAATCAAGAATTCACCTTTCACTTCACATGTCTCTGTGGGTTGCGGATTAAAAGAGCAATGGAGTCAGGTCTTTAAGAATATTTTTTACTGATTATGAGTTCCTCTCGATATGTTCAGGCTTTCGTCCCTGGTTATCCTGTTCGGTCTGCATACGGTCATCGGTCTAATAATAATGTGAAAGCAAAAAAGTGAGGGCATAAAGCCTCCTCAAACGGGATGACCGGTTGTCGCACAACCCCGCGCATGAGAACCAAATACTCGTACAAATACACTGCGCGCTCTGAAATTTTTCTTTTCGCTCACAAACTCCACGTGACCATATGTAAGTGATGTCGCCAGTACCGGGCAACAGTTAATGTACTCCTCATTGCTTGGCCGTCTTCTCATCTCCGGCCTTCTCGTTTGTATTGGTTTCCTCCCGGGGTTCTTCTCTGATCGAGTTCTCTCGAGAGACCCCTCTCCTAACATTATTGTCGGAGTCGTCGCTATCCCGACGTCTCCGTTCGGCAGGCTGCCAGTTGGCGGCAATGCCAGCAGCCACAATGCCGGCCATGACGGTAGGAGCACCGAGGGCCGAGTTGGAGCGGCTGCGAGAGCTGCGGGAGCGCTTGCGCGACTCGGGTGTTGCGGCAAGTGAGCCGAAGCTGTCCTCTCGTGTGGGCGTAGAGGGTGACTTGATAGAGTTGCTACGCGAGTGTGACGGGCTACGCGAGCGAGCAAAGGTTTCGCGGGGGTGCTGTACAGCGAACTTGAGGTTGTTCAAGCGTCCACCCTTCATGCGCTTGATGAATGCCAATTCATCGCGGACATCGGACAATGGCTCCGGATACATCTCAAACTGCTCCTCATCTGAGACCGTAAGACCCGGAACGGAGTCCTTGGCACGGCGTTTGAGGTAATCGGGGATCAAACGCTCAATGAGAGCGTCGGGGATGAGACGGATGACCACGCCGAAAGGAATGGAGATCAATCCAAGGATAACGGCCATAGCCCACTGGGTTCCGGTTTGTCCCTCGTCGGCGATCTGGAACGCGGCTCCGCCAAAGAAAACAATGAGGATCTGTCCGCCGATCATAATGGCGCTGATGCCAACGAAGAACATGTTCTTTGTCAAGCCCTCGAAGATGTTGAAGTTGTTGTCCAAGCGACGGTTGCTGTCAAGTTGTTAGTTTCTCGGGTTCAAAATGGCAAACAGGATTTACACTTACTTCCACTGATTGAAGATCTGCATCCACACGAAGGTGTTGAAAACCAACGTGGCGATCTGATCATCAGGGATGTGCTCCGGACCAGGAACAACAGTCTCCTTTCCGTAGAAAAGCATGAAGGTGATGGCGAGTTGGTAGACGGCCTGTCCGAGAATCATCTTCCACATCGTAGTGGTAATGATAGAGGCATTGCGTCTTTCAGGCTTTCTGTCAAGAACACTGTCTTGGGGAGGATCAGTGGCCAGTGCAAGGGCTGCGAGCGTGTCCATGATCAAGTTGACCCAAAGCAGTTGCACAGCAGTGAGGACTGAAGTGCTGCTCACAGCAGTGACAAACGTGAGAATGACGGCGGTAACGTTAACCGTAAGCTGAAACTGGAGGAATCGTTTGACGGCATCGTTGACAGCACGACCCCACTTCAAAGCCTTGACAATAGAGTTGAAGTTGTCGTCCATAAGAATAATTGACGAAGCTTCCTTGGCAACCTCGGTACCTGCAATTCCCATGGAAAAGCCAACATCGGCTGTCTTGAGTGCAGGGGCGTCGTTGGTTCCGTCACCGGTCACAGCGACAATATCTCCCTTTGCCTTGAGACGCTTCACCAGGATTCGCTTGTCCTCAGGACTAGAGCGGGCGAGAACGCAGAGACGTGGGATAATGGCCTCTTGCTCAGACTTGGTAAGGTTGCGGAACTCAGGACCCTCCATGACAAGCCCATTAGGTTGCAGAATACCACATTCCTTGGCAATAGCTTCAGCCGTAAGCTTGTTGTCTCCAGTGACCATGCGAACCATAACGCCAGCCTTCTGGCACAGCTTAACAGCCTCCGGAACTCCCTCGCGCAAGGGATCCTGGATACCAACCATACCGATAAAGGCCATCGTTCGGAACATGAAATCAAAGTCGACCTCGCCTCCATCAACGCGACGGGCATTGCGAGGTGGCCACTGTTCGAAGTCCCTGTAGGCAATGCCAATAGTTCGGAGTGATCGGGAAGCGTAGGTGTTGATGAGGGTGTTGACCGTCTGGAAGTTGGCCTCGGTCATCTGTACAAGGGTGGCATCCTGAGAAGGGTCACGGAAAATCTGGTTACACTTTCCGAGAACAATCTCGGAAGCGCCCTTAACGTAGACTCGGGCACCTCCTCCGGGAAGCTGAACGACGATTCCCATACACTTGCGACCAGAGTCGAAGGGAATGAGTTGAAGGATCTTGGCGTTCTCGCGTTCCTCAGCAACAGGACCCATGCCGAAGTAATCACGCGCCAAAAGAAGCAGCGCGGTCTCCGTCTTCGATCCAACGTACGTCTTCTCGCCGTCAACCTCGCCTTCGAAAGCCGTAGAGTTGAGCGAGATTGAGTTGACTAGTATCTCTTTAACCGGTGCACTCAACATCTTGGCGAATTCAGCAACGGAAATATCAGCAGAGGCATCGAGAGCAGAATCGTCGCCATCGTTGGATCCGTCGGGACGCAATCCACCAAATCGATGGGTAGTACCAATGGTGCCAGCGACGACTTGCATCTTGTTTTGTGTGAGGGTGCCGGTCTTGTCGGAGCAAATGGTGTTGGCATTTCCCATAACCTCGCAAGCCTTGAGGTGCCTGACGAGGTTTTGATCCTTCAGCATGCGTCTCGTGGCAAACGATAGGGCGAGCGTGACGGCCAGGGGAAGTCCTTCGGGGACAGCGACAACGATAATAGTAACAACGGTAATGACGATGTTGATAAAATCCTGTCCCTTTTGAGCTGGGGTAACGGAAGCCGGCTGCTTCGGGAGCTTGACGAGGAATTCGATGAACAGAACGATGAAGAGCAAAAGACCTGCAGCGCCTCCGAGCTTGGCGATGTATTCGGCAATGATGTTGAGCTTCGACTGTAGGGGGGTAACCTCCGGGTCTTCGTCCAAAGCCATGAGAGTCTTGCCGAATGACGAGTGGATGCCGGTAGACGTGACCATAAAAGTGCCAACACCTTCCATAATTCTGGCGCCAGATTGAATGAAAGGATCCAGTTTCTTTGGATCATCGCCGTTCTGAATAGCTGTGAAGACTTCCTCGCCGTTTCGCTTCTTGATGATGTCCGATTCTCCCGTAGCTTGAGACTCGTCGCACTTGACATTGAAGCCTTCGATCAAGATTCCGTCGACGGGGATCAGATCACCCGGCTCAAGGTGAATTACATCTCCGGCCAAAATATCGTGTACTGACAGCTCGATAGTCTTTCCCGAGCGGACGACCTTGACATTGCGATCCTTCTTCCTCTTGTTCAACTTGGCGAATTGCCTCTCCTTGCTGTAGTCATTGAGAGATCCCACAATAACAACGATGGCGATGGCAACCACAATAGCAACACCTTCGACCCATTCAACCTTTGGCTCATCGGGAGCGTGCGGCAAGCCCACCGTCTGGTAGATGCCAATAGCGAGTGAAACTACCGCAGCAGCTGTCAGAAGCATGAGAACCTTGTCCTGGTATGTAATCCACATTAGCTGAAGAAGAGTCTTGCCCTTCTTCTCAGGGATACGATTGTCCTTGAAAATGCGCTTGCGGTCGGAAAAGCCACCATCGTCGTGCTTAGCGTGGCGGCCAGTGTTTTGTCTCGCGGGGGCTGCCGGTGTTTCGCTCTCCTTGAAATCCCCAGATGAGTGAATGTGAGCCGTTGCGTCGTTGAAGGAGACTTGGCCGTCCAGGTGGACCTCATCCAAGCTCAATCCGGCCTTACGATCGCTGCGGAGGCCCTTTGCAATACCAGTCAAACCTCCAAGGGCGTAGTAAGCGCCTAGACTTTTCGGGTTGAACATCTTGTTCAGCTGGCCAGGCGTAAAAGCAAAGGGGTTGTTCTCCGTAACGAAATCTCCTTCACTGCCCTTGTCTGGACGCAGGGCGCTGTCGTCGTTCATAATCTTCTCGTTAGACATGGAACTGGGTTTCATTGTCTTTTCGGTTGACTGGCTCAGTACAGCAATGGTCTCGCCCTGGGAAGACATGTCGTCGGAATCGATAGAATTCTGTCGAGAGCGCAAGTTGCTGGGAACAGCCAGGAAGGCACGGTCGTTGCCTCTCAAAGTCGCAACAGGACTGGACACATTGTGCGGGCTCTGGGGTCTGCTGCTGTCTTTGGCGTCGAAAGAGGTGTCGGCGCGAAGCTTCGGTTTCGGTGGCTTCTCTTGGGAAGCTGACCACGGCGCACCAGCGCCTTCCGGTACGGTCGTCGGACTGACTGGTTCATCTTTGGGCGATCCAGGTGAGTTGGACGCGTCTTGTTGGGTCTCCTGAGCCATGGCTGTTGCAGGGTTTGTAGTGTCGGCGCCGGTAGCAGACGGATCTATGGTGATGGTTGGGCTACAGAGGAGAGAATCAGTTCTATATCCAACTATTCGTTAAGAGGCCAACGGATGCCGTGGACTGCGCCGTGGACTGCAAACGTACGCTCGATTCCTCCGTTGCGGCGCAGGGCCACCTTCTGGGGTAGAATTCGGATCCATGATTCACGATCAGGCTCGACACTGCCGCCTTGATGCGGCGCCGTGTGACGGTGAAGCGAGGCAAATGGATGGCGCCAGTGTGTACGAAAGAAGTGGTAGCGTGAGGCTGTGCCGGTAAAGGAAGGAGGCCGCCGGGGGGCGAAAGGAGTGACAATAACCTAAGGAGGTAAACTATGTTTTTGAAGATATAACTATGACAGCCTGTCGTCGATGTTAAAGACTAGGTTGAGGTTGGGAGGCGTGTTGTAGTTGTATTATGCAGAGCGCAAGGGCGCGTCGTGGTGTGATATCGAGGAGGGTATCCGTGGTCGTCGGTCTCGGCAGTGGATATCGGCGAGTGTGTGAGAAAACACACGACGTCCTAAGATGAGTAGAAGTGGTTTTTTGGTAAGGAAAACGGTTGGTATCCCCTTCTCTCACTCTGCATTGCGGGACGCAAAGGAATGGGCAGCCAAGCAATCAGAGAAAAGAGAAAAGGCGAGGGAATGATGCGATGGGAGGAAGATGGGACGTTGAAGTTGGTTTCAATCAATCCAAATCCAAATCCAAAGTGCCTACTGGGAGCCAAGACTGGAGTAAGAAGAGCTTGAGACAAGCCAGCGACTAGACCAGGTGGCTGTCTTGGTAGTGATGTATCCGTCCGGTACGGGCTGGGAAAGAGGGACCTTGGGGGCAAATGAATGAACGGAATCCAGGACGACAGACAGGACGGGATGAAGAGGAGGTTTTGCCCCTTGTCACGTCTCCTCTGTGTTGAGCATTTCGAGTGGGAGGCGGCGGTTGTGCCATGCCATGCCATGGTCTAGAAAAGGTGAGTGAGAGTTTGGATCTCCCACATGTGGTGCCAAGAAGGAGGCAGTGCAAAGAAGTACACCTCATTGGACGGAGGGAAGGTTCGTACAGGGGCAAGACGGTGTACTTTGTACTGGGAGCGCTGCTACTCCGTTTGCGGCTTAGTCTGCCCGTCGTTGCTGGAAGGGGTCCCAGTAGCTTGTCAGGAGAAAGAAGCTCATCAACGCCGTACACTTCATGTCTCGACGCCTCTCATAACCAGTGTGAAGCTACCTCTCTCTACATAGGTACGGAGAGCCTGGCTCGCTCTCTCCTCATCATCAAAAGGTGGGAAAGATCCACCCCGGCCCCGTGTGGGGCAACTTCCCATTTCACACGGTACGTTGCCAAGACCAAAGGTACCTCTTTTTTTTTTTTCCTTCCATTCACCCTTCCTTCCTTTCGTAAGGAGTAGACTCGTACCTACCTAAACGAATACACAATATTCGTACACGCCCTGACAGTGGCAGTGACGCCCTTTCCAGCCAAGTCCTTCAAATTCATTCCATCAGAACAGACCATCATTGTTGCTTTTTTCCAAGGGTTGGGTCCCTTGAGACGTTCACATTCTGGATCGAGAAAATAACGCCAACCGAATCGAATCGGCTATATTTCCAATATCCCGATTCCCCCGTTCCCCAGACATTGGATTCGTCTTGCTGCTGACTTCACAGGTTGTCAAACTTCATTCCTCAACTTACTACAGACACTCCAAACATCTGGACGGTTACCAGTGTTACCTTGCCCATATATGATGCGTAACCAGGTGGACTTATTGGCCTAGGGTGTTTTGCTTGGAACAGGCCATGAATCAGGACGACAACGCAATAACTGGATAGCATATGCTCGCTCTTATCAAATCCAACGGATACCTCTCGCTCCACAAGTCCACCGTCGGCGCTACCTCAACTTTGACAGGAGCGTTTCCATACTCCGTACGCAGCATCCGTACAAATCTGGTTCATTTGTTTCGATATCGTGTTTCTTCGCCGCTACGGCACCGACTCCTACAGCGCCCCCATACGAATGCTGCGTAGGTACTCTTCGTACTCCATACAAAGTCCCACCAATCATCTGGGCATGGGTCTTGTCTTCATGACCCCCAAGAACCGTCCTCCATCCTCGAGGCTGAGCGCCAGGTTGACTCCCGACGCCCAGCGGCTATTGAACAATTTGTCTAGCTATGAAGGAATCAAGCTCCCTTTCCAGAGACCCCAAACGAGGTCTGGCTCGCCTTGGCTGATACTGTTAGTCGCCTCACGGATAAGCAACTTGAATCATCCATGACACTATGTTTAGCGTCTTCTGAATCTGCGACTAGAAGAGCTGAGCAGCACAAGTTGACCACGCCTATTGACTCCCGTACAAGCCCAGCAACTCATCAAGATCAGGTCCTGCCATCATGGTAGTCTTCAACCGCTGACCAAACGACCATCTACTTAGGTTCCGGCAAAGTCATTGGAACTTTCAAATCCAAAACGCCCACAGTGCGACAAGGTGTTCGATCGGGCCAGACGTGCGGGTGGGATGGCAAGCTGCAGTGGCCCAAGATCGACAGCCAGAACAGCATCCTGCAGCACAAAGCTTTTACATTTCCAACAATCGACCAAATTATTACTCTATAAGTCCCCTTTCCCCGTGCCGCATCTTCTCTTTCTTGGTCTGATACACAGCGGCGGCTTTTCCGTCGTCCTGTGGCTTTCAAGGCTCTTCCATGCGGTGCTGAAGCAGGCGTTCTCGGGAGGCATACCGGCCATCCACGTCGAACACAGCGCTTTCGCTTTCTTTCAGACACTTGTGCCGTATCACATCTAGATGATTGTGCCTTGCCTCTTGTCTGGTTTGGTCCGGGGTATCGGGGATCATGGGCATATCACAAAGCAAGGACGTGCCTTGTCGAGCGAGTTCGGACCATCGCATTCCAGCAAGCCGTCTCGGAAGAGATGAAAAAGATGTTGCATCACACACCACCTCACATCTGACATTTAGGCCGCACTACAGAATACCTCGCGGTGCGCCTCGGCGATGGTTTCTGGCAAATCTTACACCTACATTACCTGACCTGCCATAGACAGAAATGTCGCCAATAACGAGACAGAGATATGGCGACATTGACCATCCTGTTCTGTTCTACGGCGGCTACTGGCTCGTCGGGATGTGCGCGGTGGCTTGCCCAGTCTGGCAGGTCGGGACCGGTTGTTTGATACAAGCAGTAGACAGTGCACCAACAAATTAATCATCGGCCGGCTGAGGTGGTGTCCGCTTGGTGGTCTGTCTCTCTTTCGAGGCCGACGTCAGGTAAGCTACACTATTCGTACTGTCTCTACAGATACGTGACTACGAATACAAAGAACCGGCTCGAGGTTCAAAGTTCAACGGCGGGGCAACGCAGCGACAGATGCCAAAACGCCAAGACAAATTTTCATGCCAACGCTCGATGGGGCTCTTTGGGATTGCACTCGAACCTGCATGGCTTGTCCCTTACCTTATCTCAAGGTTGGACAAGGTCAGGGTTTGCACAAGATGTGCGCCGACGCTCGCCTCAACTAAACTCCATCGTTTGGAATTCCACGAATTTTTCCAAAGTTGCAAAGTTGCATTGATTGTACGGATATTTGCGCGACGGCTTTTTCTTTCTCCAACTCCTCTCCTCGTTCTGCCATGAACGGCGGCACAGCGGCCACACCACTATCGCCGCACAAGACCAAAAGAGGCACCGCAGCCAGGTTCCTACCCGACGATCATGCATAATGACGAGTGACTCAATTCCTAGTCGCAGCTCTCACGTTAGATGGAACGCCCCTCCTCAGATTCGAGAAGGATGGTGTGGCTTACTCCGAGTTGATCGCGCACATCTGACGTCTTACATGAACGGTTCTACTTGGAGCTTCTTCTTCCAACACAACAATTCTCCTCAACCCCGCAGGAGCCAGGCTTAGCATCATGATCAAGTAAGTCTCAATCATCGTTGGGAGATGTGCATACTGCAGGCGTACTCCGGAGGCACAAGTCCGGGAAGTGGGTGGGCATTGAATTCTAGGCGAGCGAAACCTTTTACAGTTCAAACTTGCCTTGTGAGTATTTGGGTCCAATTTCTTGACCATGATTCTACAGTGGAAGAGAGGTATTACTGAGTACGGACTCGGGCCAGAGGGGTAACAAGCAAGCACCAGCTGGATTGACGACCACCCGCAATTTTCATCGCATTCCCGAAGTCCCTCAGCGGCTGTCATTGTCTAGGAGCAAAAAGAGGCAAACCGAACCGCTTGGCATCCATAAGCAAGATGATGCCAAGGCCAAAGTCGCCAAATTACGACAGTGGCCGCGTCTGTTCAAAGATGAACAATAAGACGGCAGGTTCTCTGATTCATGCCGGATGGGACGTTTCTCCTATTTCGCAGAGGCGCAAGAGTTCAGAGTTGCAGTTGGGTTCTCCAGCGCAATCTTGGCCTGCTCCGCTTGTTTGTTTTGGCGCCCTGGACACGTTGGCTCTGCCTCGAATACCAATTACCATCCCGTGCTCCCCTCGCACCGGAATGGCGGGTGCCCACTACTTAATTCCGTTACCGACATGAGAGGCATCGGGGCCCTGGCCGAATCGGACGGGCATGGACCACCCGTGGGACGTGGGTGAAGGAGACGGCGCCACGAAGGTCCAGACTTTGGAGTCTCTGTGTCTTTGAGTCCTTTTCTGGAACTCCACATCCCAGCTTCCCGCAAATGCCAGAAACCTGCTGTTTCTCCATATTCGGCCTTGCCTTGCTGGCTGCTCTCTTCTCTTGTTGGCCCCGGTCACACACGATGCCATGCCACGCTATGCTATACTTTGAATTCGTGCCCGTTCTCGGTCAACGCTCTGGGCGCGCCCCAGATGCCCGGTCTCTTGACTCAAAGTGAGTCGATTCGCTTAGCAGGGTTTCCTGCTCTGCATTGTCATCATCATTCCGGTACTTGTCTCCCGGCCCTAACCCTCGAGGAACCGATCTTGACCTGTGGAATGCTTGAACGCCTAGATGTGCAATAGTGCCCACAAAAATGCCTGCCGCCATCTTTCTAGTGCGCGTCTGTGGGTGTCCTGCCGCGGCAACCCAGTTCTGGTGAAGGCCTAACAAAGGCAAACCCATTCATCTCACAACTTTTGACAACAGCCTCTGGGTGCCTGACCGCAGTCCAATTCCAAAGAAACGAGCCGCCCTAGATTCAGTAGCCTCAACGCCTGGGAAGGGCAGAATTCCCAATCAGCCGATGAATCCGCGGCCACGGCCAACATTAACTCGTGGTCAACCTAGGAGTACCACAGCTTTGCTCCAGTTGCTTGGCTCCCAACCATCCGAGAGCCGACGAAACATCAACATCCAACCATCAGCCAATGCCGTCTAGCACCGTCCACCATCCGACCCGAGGCCTCTTCACCTCCGCTTCTTGCCCCGCATCACGCAAAGCTGCCGGCGGTATATTCACGCATTTGAATTCGGCCCAATCAACTAACAACTCGAAAAAGAAGTAATCAACTACGGAAGACACAAACCTTGTCTTCTCTCATCTGAAGGGCCAGTATGCTACTTGACTCGCCGGCTAAGCAAAGTGCCCAAAAGACTTCACACTACATTTCCAGTCCACTACGGTAGTTGACTTCCAGCCGAGCCGGAGGTGGCCTTCCAAGCTGTCAAGTTTCGTCTACAACATCGGACCCCAGCTGACCCTCAATCCGCTCGGTTCCCCCCTCTCAGACTCGCAGCTCGTGATATTCAGCTTGACCTGGTCACCCCTTCTAGATCCTAGATTCAGGTCCAGAGTTTTCCAAACTCAACACAACCACAACCACAATCACAGCTGCCGATGAGTGTGGGCGGCCCAAGAAATGAAGCACAAGAGTCTACCTTGCCCCCTCATCTTGCTACCACCGGCCTGCCGGACTAGACTGGAATATGTTCTCCGCTATATCTCGCAGCGGCAAGGTATCATTTAGTAGTTTATCTCTGCACGACCAACCGGCTCGCGCGCCGTCATCAACAGGCGTCGATCGAATGAGGCTGAGCAGCTTCGGAGCGTGGGAGCGAAACTCTCTCGGCAACCACTGCAACCCAAGAACTCTTTGATACCCTATCATTCAACGAGGGAAGGAGAAACATCGGGTCAGCCTGCGGGTGGCGATCTGGCACTCAACCCTCGTGGAAGGCAACTTGAGGCTCTCTCATGACCCATAGGCTCTCTCCCAACCCTCGGATTTTCGATTCTATCGGCGGCCTCTGTAGCTGTGAAAGATGTCGTGTTCATCGACTTTCTTAATATCGAATACGCGCTTTAACTGACACGTCTCGGCTGGGGCCTCCTTTGTGACACCCAGTCGAAGAGGCAACCCGGTTCGGTAGGTATATCCCCAGGCCAGTCATTGAGGCTGTGCTCGCCGGCCCCAAGATGTTTCACTGCAGCCAACCACGTGGTGGTGGTGTGTAGTACCCCAATGTCTGACGACCCGTACTTGAAATTCAACCTGGTGTCACCGAAACAAAGCCGTCGACAATCCCCCAAGACTTGCTCGTTCTCGCGGCGCCCGCCGCCGCCGCGCAATACTATTGTCCGGGATTCGCGGATTGTACCTATGTGTATGTGTGTAACAGTGTGATGGCGTGGCGTCGTTTTGCCTTTCCGCCTTCAACGGGCTTGCGGGGCCGCAAAGGAAGGGCGGTCAGCGTACAGTCCGAAATCTCCGGCTGTAAAATTCAACTTACAACAGATCCTTTGGATGACCATATCAAGAATTTCAACCTCGTCTAAACTTTTTTTTTCTTCCTAAAATGAAATTGCACATTTGATGACACAATAGTAAATGACCGTTCTTTGTGTAGAATACGAAAAGCAACATGGTTTGGTTGCGTATGTGTACTTTGCACTACCCCTTCTTGGCAATGCTTGGCAAACGTTTAGATACTGTGCTTGCATGCAGCAATGCCTCCATCGCCGAGGAGATTTTTTTTTAAGAATAAAAGCCAAGTCGTTGTGCTTTCCTTAGTTCCCGCAAGACTTGGCAGGCCATACAGCATTGGCAAGGCGTTAGAGGGAGATCGTTACGTCTTGGCAATTTACGACATCAAGGGGATTTGGGGCATGGTGACTATCTCAACGACGGCCAAGGTAAGTAAGTAAATTTATGGAAAAGTCTGTCCCAAAGGTTTTTTTTCTTTTTTTTTTTCTTGTTTAGCTTTTTGGAAGAATGGGGAAAATGCCTTATCTGCCTGCCAAGAAATTGCGTGATGGTCTAGTAATGTTTCCGGTGATATAGCATTGTGATGGTATTTTTGCTTTGATATTTCTTGGTGTTTCTAGATTTGAATAGACGCAGGATCATCAAACGAAAAAAAAAAAAACATGTCTACTTTTTGCGTGTCTGCCTTGCCGTTTGTTTCCAATCTCACATCCGTAACTACTGGCGCCCCGGTATCATATCCAACTCCAAGAAGGGAAGCCGATGGATCTAAGAGAGGGAGAAGAAGAAGAAAACGCCTTACCGTCTGCCCAAATCAACTCGTCTAACATGAACCATGTCTCCATCTGCAGTAGCACCACCAGCGGGCTCAACACCAAAGAACCCACCAACAGCCTTCCTCAACGTCTCCTCCCAGAACCCGGCCACCACGCCCATGAGGTCTCCGCCCGTCTGCTTGAAATCCGGGAACGAATTCACCTCGAGCAGCCAGGGCCTAGCCTCCTCATCCACGAGGAAATCCAGCCCGAACACCTCAAAGGCGTTGCCAAGGGGCTGGAAATGGATCGTCATCTCCCGCGCCGCAGCTTCAAAGATGTCGCCCGTGACGTCGCATATTCGCTCAAAGATGCGGCCTGCCGTGGCGGCGGGGAGACCGGAAGAGGAAGACGAAACGAGGTCCCAGAATTGCTTCACGGGCGGCAAGGCAGATTCGCCTCCTCCTTGTAGGCAGGTATTCGTCAGGTGACCGTCCAGGTCCGCGTCTTCCCACGGCGCGCGGTAAGTCTTGCCCGCGAAGAGCGCCAGCATAGGCTTGTAGACGTAGACGTCGAGGCTCCCGATGCAGAGGACGTACGTGCGGATGTGGAACTTGCGGGTGTCGGAGGGGAGGAGGAGTGGCGGGTGGATGTACGGCTGGGCGACAAAGTGGCGAAGGTGCGAGGTCGTGATGTAGTCCCCTCCTGATCCTCCCTCACGTTCACCACCTCCCGCAGTAGTAGTAGTATTCCCTTCGTCTTCATCTTCATCCTCATCGTCGCTGTCCGGCCTCTCCTCCTCCCACTCATCAAAGATACCCTGCAACTCCTCCATCGAACTAAACAGCCGAATCCCCTGCCCGCGATCACTCATTCCCGGCTTCAGAATCCACCACTCCTTTTCACTCTCCTCCTCGATGCCCTCGTTCCTGTCCATGCTCTCCCGCAGATCAAACGCCTCGACGAGCGCGTCGTCGAGGAACTCGGCGTAGTCCACCTCAAAGTGCTCCCCGCGCTTGACGTGCGTCTTGAGCGACGAGGAAGGGTGCTTGGCAATCCAGTGGTCCACCGTCGACGACAGGTAATGTTTTCTAATGAGGGCTTTGCGGATGACGTAGCTGTTGACGAGGGACGTGGTCGGGTGCGCGGCGACGTGGTCAAAGTCGAGGGACTCGTAGGGCGCGATGTGCAGGATCTTTGTGTCGGGCGAGGGGAGACTGGCGGCGAGTTTCGTGGCGTCGGTGTCTTCGTCGGCGGTTTCCTGCGGCGCGGGGAGGAGAGAGTATGCGCCGGGGAAGAGGCGTTCCATGGCCTCGAGAATGAGCGGTTGGACGTACGGGTCCTCGTAGTTGATGATGGCGTGGAACTCTGGCTTCGCGACTGTCGTCGCCGTGGTGGTGTCAGCGGTCGACTGCTGCTGGGCACCAAAGGTCGAACTTCGCATGGGAAGTCTGGTCGACGAGCGAGTGACCTCTGTCTCTGCCTTTGCGGCGGGCGCCTCAGCTTGTGGGCTGTCACTACAGATGAGAAAAAGACGTAAGAATATGATTCTCGTGTGATTTATTGTCTTTCTCCCAAAAAAGCGATCGAGAGCGGTAAGAGTACATGCCGAGCTTGCCCCCAAGAGGGAGTCCCTCTATATGTCTTGATCGTCTCTTTCATCTCTAGCTGTTTACGCTTCATGCATCCGTGTAATAACGTGTCCTGACATCCTACCCCGGCTACATCGCCATGTCACGCTCTTTCTCTGTCTCTGTATCTCTTTCTCGCTGATACAGTGCTCATGCGCACCTACATCTCTTTAAATATCAAGGGCTCACTTACAGAATCAGCTCCTTCTGATGGAGTTCCTGGGCAGCATGCCAGAAGTTGGCCTTCAGGGGCGTCACACTATGAGTAGTTAGTATACGCACATCCAAGGAAGTGTCAATTTCATCAACATCAGGCCGTGGCATCACATACCTCGTGTAGCCCTCCTTGACGGCCCATCCATCATTGCCAGGAGCAGCCTCCTCAACGCTCTGATACACATCTGTGAATCTCGGCGCCCACTTGAAGTGCTTGTGTCGATGGCCCTTGGCAACTTCACCCCCAGCCTTTGCCTCCTCGCCCTGCTTCGGCTTCTCAGCTGACGTCTCCCCAAACGCGCCCTCGCGAATCTTCTCCTCCTCCTCATCCTCGTCACCAGCATCACCCTCAATCTCCTGGAAACAGCTGCCGTCGCGCCAATAGTTCTGCAGCATGTTTGTAAAGTACGTCTTGTGCGTCTCAACACCCTCGACAAGCGGCACGTTGACGCTGTACAGGTCCACCTCGTCACCCGCAGGCCACTGCTGGTACAACTTCTCAATGACCTTGACCGAGTGCCTCGCGGCGCCCTCGATGATGACGGGGTCGTGGTTCCGCGAGAAGAAGGCGTAGCTCAGCGCAATCGCCTTGCTCTTACACACCGCGGCTTCGAGGGCGCCGCCCAGCGTGCCAGAGCTCAGCGCAAACACGGCCGTCGTGTTGCGGCCGTAGTTGGGTCCGCTGACGACCAGGTCGACCGGCCCGCGCTCCTGGAAGAAGTGGTGCAGGCCGATCTGT
Source organism: Colletotrichum fioriniae (assembly GCF_027942845.1). Classification (NCBI taxonomy): domain Eukaryota; kingdom Fungi; phylum Ascomycota; class Sordariomycetes; order Glomerellales; family Glomerellaceae; genus Colletotrichum; species Colletotrichum fioriniae. Next base: position 2,889,126 of record NW_027076841.1, read on the forward strand.
ACGCACGACGCCGGAGTGCCGTCGACGAGGATCCACTCGTCGTCGGCGCCGTTGGCCGAGGGCCTGGTCGTGGTCGTGCCCTCGGTGCCGAAGAGGCCTTCGGTGGAGGGGCGGTAGTAGAGCGGCTTGACGGTTTGGCCGATCATGTGCGCCTTGCCGATCCAGGAGCGCTGGGTGTGCGGGAGGCAGACGGAGACGACATGGCCGGCTTGCTGGAGCTGGTGGACGAGGGAGTGGACGTACGGGGAGGAGTGAGGTGATGGCGGGCCGTCGTCATTGGTGAGGAGGATGTGCATGGTGACAGCTGGTTGGTGCTTTGCGCTGTTGAAGTGAGTCAAGTTGAGGTGAGTTGAAGGTTGGTTGGTAAGGTAAGGTCTGAAAAGGAAGTTGAAAGTCAAAAAGATTTCGGAGTCGACGAAATTGCCCCGCGGCAAGACGTGGATGGCGGGTCTTGGCTTAACACTAAGGTGCTAGATGACCACGAGACTATTTGGGCACGAGTTGGAAAGTTAGAACAGAAGTCACTTGATGTCGTGAACAACAGTAAATGCTATGACTTCCAAGGTGAGGAAAATGAGTTACCACCTAGTAAGTGAATTTCTGGATGAGGGAACTCGAGACAGACTCTCAGAGAGTGCAAAGTGGGATGGAGGGGTTGCAATAGTGGGGCAAGTTGACGTTTGTTGGACACGGAAGGATACCCGGTGCCCGCTCTCAGAGGGGAACGGCACCTCCAGCCAACGTCGGGCCTTCCCACAGCACCGACGTGGTCAGGCTCTTTCTTGGCTTACATGAGCATCCGGGATGAACGATTCATCGCAAGAACATTCTCTAGCTGTACGTGATGTTACGGACATGTTTGTAATCGAAATTCGCTTCAAAATTCGCAGGCAGTTCAGAAACGTAATGATGCTATGTAAAATCGTTCGTATTGTTCGTGTTGTCCTGTTCTGCAGACTTTTTGAGAGCTAATCGCAGCCCTCTCCCTACACGCAGTATTAGCCCTTGGTGGAAGGCTTAACAAACGCCGTAATCCCAATCCTTCTCGCAGGCTTTACAAGTATTGTCCCAATACCCAGTGAAACAAAAAGTCTACCCTAGTAGAAAAAGGGCATCTGACTGAGGATACCGCTAATATCCCGTAGCCACTTTTTCCCTTGTCCAGAAAGTGAAGTTAAGTAACCATTACACAAAAGCCTATCGAGAATTGTGCTTTCCTCCACTCCTAATCTTGATCGAAGCCAAGTAATGACCCAGACTCCAAGTCGTCGAGTTGCGCAACGATCGATACTCAGAGATGGAATTAATCGTACAAGTATGAAATCAAGTACGAGTTCGCTTGGGAGCAGAAGCTTCGAGCTCGTCGCCCGCGCGCTTTGTAGCACTGCTTCCATGGCGGCTCTTGACACGCGGCCAGTCGTCAAAGGGACTCGCACGAGTCTTGCGTTTGATCGGTGACGGTTCTTCCGCCTTCAATCCCGAGCGGGTGGTGCGTCTGGTCGACGGTGGGGTTGCGACCGTCTGGCCAAACTTGGGTGCCTTGGGAGTTGCGGGAGCCTCTTCCTCGATCTCGGCCGGGGTCTCTGGCGCCTCCTCAACCTCCTCATCGTCCTCGAGATGGTGATCTTCGATGTCGGTCACAGCTTCCTCTTCCTCGAGAGTAGTACCTGTCGCAGGGGCCTTGGGTACGACAGGGAAGAGTAGGCGCGGCTTGATGGCAGAACGCGTAAGCGGTCTACGAAGACGTGATTCGCTTGAGCTCCCCTCTTCGTCGTCTTCATCTTCGGGCTCAGCGAATTTGCGGAAGATCTTCTTTCCTCGGCTGTGATGGCGGTTAGCGAGGTTCTTTCTTTTCTCTTGTAGGTATGCGAGTTAACTTACAAAACATAGACCATGCCGTCCTCACGCTGAAGTGCATCGTCAACGCCTTGCGCTGCTTCTCCTGGAATCGCGACCTTGCGCTTGCTGCGGCGGCGCGGGGGCTCTCTGTCGACGGTGACGCTATCGCCATAAAACGGGTTGTCCACGCTGGAGTCGGGCACAGGAACGCGGTCTTGCGAATCGGTGAAGATCTCGATCTTTTCTTCTACTTCGGTGGCCGTGAAGCTCTCCAACGAATTGCCGGAATACTTCTTCGGGGTTCGCTTTTTCTTGGGTGTGACCAACGCCTCGTCGTCGTTTGCGAAGAGATTGCGCGCGACCGACTTGATGTGCGCAGTTTGCTTCTCAGTAGGTGCCTTCTTGGGCGTCTTGGCTGGCGTGGGCAGCATGCCGCTGCGACGAGTCGAGGCGGTGTGGTTCGATTGGCGATCCATCCTGTCAATACCGAGCGACGACGCAGCGTGCGATGAGTTGTCGGCGGTCAAGGAACCAGAAGCGCGATGAACGGAATCTTGCGCAGGTTGGCGCTTCTTTTGAGGTGTAGCGGCAGGTGACATAATGGCTGCGGCGGCGGAAGGTGCGATGGGTTTGCGAGTTGATCGAGGAGGAGTGCGATGAGTCGGTGGTTGCGGAGAAGGAGTTCGGTTTGCAGCTCGACGAGATGAAATACGTGCCGACTTGCGAGGAGAATAAGGTTCCCAGTTGTCGCTCCAGCCATGTCTGGGTGTCGGTGGTGTGCGAATGGTAGGGGGAGGTGAAGGTGTTGATGCTGCGAAGGCGGTGGCCATTGTGTCGAAAAGGGCAGGCAGGCAGCCCGGGTCGTCTAGTGGTGGTGTACCGTTCCTTCCTGTTCAGATTTCTTTGGATTTCAATTGCGAATGCAACTGTTGGTCAAGGTGAGAAGGCGCGCGGATCGATTTTTGTTTCTTTTTCTTCTTTTCTCTTAGCGCCGGGTTGTGGTTGCCGCCAAAGTGAGGTGGTGATGATAATAGAAGGGAGATAAGGTGATATTGGTAGAAGACTCTAGATGAACTCCGGCAATCAGAGTATCAAGAGATGAAGCGACCTAATGAGTTTCAATAATACTAGGCAGCTGCAGAGATGTTGAAACGGTTCAGTTTGTGATGTCTCTGGTTGCTCTGGCTACAGGTGATGTAAGTGAGAAGTGGATGTGTGGAATGGGATGGATGATGTTCGCGATCATGGGGCGGCAGTTGGGATGCAAAAGGAAATGGTCTCAAAAAACGTGGGAGAAGGCTGGAGGCTGGGAAATGTAGAGGCTGGGGACGGGAGTGAGGTGAGGGTGAGCCGAGCGTTTTGCAGCGCACCAGCCCCAGCCCCCCGTTTTGCACCTGCACCTCACCACTCAAGCCTCATTTCTCTCTTTAAATTAAGCGAACCCCACCATAGCAGCGGGGACGCGTTGACTACTCAGGAGACGCGAATTTTCGCGTAAAATCAACAGCGCTCGAACGAGCGAGCACTGTCACTATCTGTAGGTGTCCGTAGGTACACTTTACAGCTGCTGTAGCAAAGCACAGGCCACTTTACACCGGGCTATTCGTACCTTTGGCACCGCAGTGTCTCCACTCCTAGTGCCCCTCACTCGTTGCATCCCACATTTTCCCCCAAGCCGCCGGACACCTCTAAACCAAAAGTCTTGATCCATCAACAAATAACGTCACACTCCATCTTGCGCCGCACTTCCTGACGATACAGACAAGTTAGACCGCGCTTCAAACGGAACGTCCCCTCACCCAAGTCTGTACCGACAATCGTCGGATAGGGTAGAGCCACGACCAATCTGTAGCTGCAGCTGAACGCCAACACTAATACTATGGCGGACTACACCGACGATTCTATCACGGAGGACATATGGGCATCCCCTGGCCCTGAGGGCAGAGGCGCACCTCCCTCCGAGCGGCCTGAAACTCCTAGAACACCAAAGACCCCAAAGACACCAAAGACGCCCGCAAATCAGACCCAGAACGTCCCTTATGACAGAGAGGCTTCTTTGCGGAAAGAATTGGAGGGAGTGCGGAACATCAATGCTGCCATTGAAGGCATAATCAGCACCCTTGACAAGGCCAAGGGCAACATGAATGTGCGCCACCCTGCGAGAAGCTTCTTTGAAATGAAACCAGCTGACCTCGCCTTCTAGACTGTTGGCAGCACTGTGTCAAACGCATCCACCCTCCTCAACACCTGGACCCGAATCCTCTCCCAAACCGAACACAATCAGCGACTCATTCTGAATCCCAACTGGCAAGGCGCAAGTAATGACTTGGTACAACTGGAGGCAGAGACTCTACAGAAGCAGCAGCTTGCCGAGAGACGGGCGGCTGAAGAGGAGAAGCGGCGCGAGGCGGCTCGTCGGAAGAGAGAGGAGGAAGACGAAGAGCGACAGAGACAGGCGGCAGTCGGCAATGCACCACGTGGTCGGGGAGTTTCTCGTGGGCGTCTGCGAGGCACCTCATCGGCAACCCGCGGTCACAGCTACTCGAGTAGCACATCGAGGATCGGCAGAGGCGCAGCGAGCGTTCGCGGTGGATATCGGGGCCGAGCTAGAGGTACGGAGTAAGGGGACGATACATTTTGTTTGTGAACGAGTACCGATACCCAAAAATGAATGCATTCAAATGGTCGGCCGCCGGCTAGCCTATTTCTTCTTAAAGAAGTCGCTCATCTTTTTCATGCCCGTGGTGTTGACCTTGCTCAAGGCCTTCACACCTCGCGTTTGGCTGGCCTTCTTCTTCTTTTCCTCTTCCATCTTGCGCTTCTTCTCAGCGCGGGCCTCCTCCTCTTCCTCGTCGAGCATGCGCTTCCTCGAGTAGTCGGCCATGGAGCGGGATGAGGCAGCTTCTGTGCGAAGCTTGGCGAGTTGAACCAAGTATTCGTCCAATGGCGAGAAGTCGACACCTGAAGTTTCCTTGTCGGCAAGAAGCTTCTTCAGGATTAACGCAATGCCTGGCGCAACGTAGCCCGAGCAGATGAAGCTGAAAGCAACTTTGAGCCGTTGCAAGCTGTTCACCTCGGTGGAGGCTTGGATAGCACTAACGACGGTTTCTTCTGATGGTTCTCCATCGACAGATGTGGCTGCTGTGGAAGCATTGGATATTGCTGAGGCTTTGCTGTCGACAGTCGATACGGACGACTGGGACTCACCAGATTCGTTCGACGGTGTTGACGTATTCGCTTCGTTCGCAGCCACTTCCACCTTGACAGCTTGTGACTTCTGAACTTGAATAGGAGCTTCCAAGACTTTCTTGACAAACTTCTCGTCCATACTGGCGGGGAGTCCCTTGGAGCTCATAGACCGTGCCTTTGCGAGAATCTGAAGAACAAGCTTCTTCTCGCTCAGCCGGTACATCTTCTCATCGCCAGCGTCGACGGTATCACACACGGCTTCCATGCGTGACTCGAGGAGTGCTCTCGTCTTGGGGCATCGCAGAGCTTCGGACATGTGAGAAGACGATGTTGAAACTGCATCGAAGTGGTCGTCGCTTGAAAGGAACAGTCGCTTCGTGTCCGTTGACTTGGCGGTACCAAATAGGCCTGGAACTAGTAGGAACAGAGGGTCCACGGCCGTTGCGACAAACAGGTCGGCGCCATTGGTGACTTCGGCTTCAAATCGAGATCCGTCCTTTGCTTCCGACTCCTCCAGTGTGCCAGCGGGCCCCTCAATCATCCAGCTCCTTGGTGTCGTCTTCGGGGCAGCAACCTTTGTGAACTCGTAGATGCCTGTCTCCGGGCAAAGCAAATAGCGGGTGGGCTTGGAGTAGCGAGGGTTGGGAAGAGAGACTATGCGAGCCTCACGCGTAGCTTTTTGGGGGATGATGAACAGCTGGGGAGCACTTGACGACTCTTCGGGTAGAGTGTATTTGGCCGTCGAGGAGGCATTGCTCGACTCTGTCTTTGCCGCCGGTGCGGCTTTGGTCGCTCTTGTTCTCGCCATGGTGAAGATAATGTGTGTATAGGAGTTAGGTTGATGATGTTCAAGGAGTGATTTGCACCAAAAACAGACCAATTGACCTAGAAAGAACGGCTGTGAATTGTGTAAGAGGTCGCAAGAAAGATCTGGTGGTGCGTTGAAGGTTGAATGGGAGCAGCCAAGCTGATGATGGTCAAAAGTGAGTGGGACGGAGATACCTGGTACTTTCCTCTGAGATCGGTCTTCTTTGGACTTAGAAGTTAATAGGACCCTTTCTGTCTGTGCTGTGCTCTTACGCGACGACGCGCCGGGTTCAATTAAAAAGTGGATCGCGTCTCCTGGGGTTTGACGCGACTACAGCCAATGGCAACATGGCAAAGCCATCGACGACTCCACGTCAAACTCCTCTTCTCAGGCTAGTCTGACCAGGCTTATCGTGACGACGAAGTTCAGATGCGACAATTCGATAACGATTTCGAGGCATCCTTACCGCACTATTCGCACTCTTTGGTTTATTTTGTTTTAGGCGGTCATTTGGCTCACCAACTTCGACGTCACTCCTTTAGCCGCATTTCACGCCCTTCTCATCGGTCGCTATCGTCTCCTTTTCTTTGTCCGCTTCCTGTTTGTTTGCCAGCACAGACCCCTCGTCTCGACTTTCATTCGAGTCTTGCGCCAGACGAAGCTGACAAGGCCGGCTGGCGGGTCATGGGCTTGTGGCGTTAAAGCTCCATCAAGTGGTCTTTTCCGGAAGGCGGACTGGATATACGACAGCTACGCTCTCGTCTACACCATTGTGATACCCCGGCAAGATGCCTCCTGGTTCGTAATGAATTGACATTCTAAACGATCAACATCATAACATCAACGTAGCCCCCCCGCCCGACGAGCCTCAATGGCCTCCCCGATCTCCTCACGAAGCCCTCATTAGCACCCCGAGCGGTCGCGAGCGCCTCAGACGTCTTCAAAATCGAGGATCACCCTCTCCTTCGCCGTTGAAGAGGGGACGAGCGAACTCTACCTTATCTGCCCGATCGGCGAATTTGATCGACGAAATGGACGACCAGGAGGACGAGGATGAGGAGACACTTCAGTTGAAGTTGCAGGAGATTCAGGCAAGATTAAAGTTGAAGAAGTTGCAGAGCGCAAGGGAGAGGACGGAAGCAGCTCCACCGACTCAGACGCGACCAACCTCGAAAGGTTTTGGAGTTGGCCGGGCACTATCCCGACCTGAAATCCAGGCCACCATCGAGGTGCCTGTATCTCCAATCCGAAAGACTCAGCCCGCACCACCAAAAGCATCGCCGACCCGGGTTCCGCTTGGAATCGACAAAGGGATTAAAAGAGCACCAAGTGTACTGCGGAGGAATACAAATTCCCAGGATGGGCAGCAGCAGTTCGGCGGTTATCTTCAAAGGTCACGGACTCCTGCTCAACAAGAGGTATCACGACCGCTGAGCTTCAATGAGAGGCTGGCCGCAGCAAGAACGCAAGAGGTCGACCGACAGGGATTGAGGGAAAGAATCCAAAAGGTCAGATCGGAGACTTTTGATATTGGGCAGAAAGAGATTGAGCAGTTCAAAGAAAAGGCGATTGACATTCCCGAGCAAGAGGAAGCTGCGCCGAGTTTCTCCAGAGATGAGATCCTTGGTGGAATGAGCAGAGCAGAACCCAACCAGCGCAAGCTAGACACAATACCTGCTCTTCCAGCACCATCATCCTCCAAAGATGACGATGACCCCCAAGGTCTCTACGAGCCTCCACCGGACTGGATGATGGCTGGACAGAAATCACAGAGACCGAAGAAGGTCGCGCCAGCAGACGTGCCAGAGGCCGAAGCATCGGCATTTGAACCGTACTCCAGCTTTCATCTCTCACAGCGCATTCTTCCCCACCAAGTCTTGACAAGGACTCTGTCTGGAAAAAAGATATTCAAATTGCCCGACTTGCTGCGGAAGGTTAAAGCTCCAGAGTTTCAGCTCCCAGACATTGAGCAGGACATTGTCGTATTCGCCGTCGTCGCAAAAAAGTCAGAACCCCGCTCTCACAAGCCTCGGGCTGACCAAAATGGCAAGCAGTCAGACCGAGGGAAGTACATGGTCGTCACATTATGCGATCTGAAGTGGGAGCTTGAGCTTTTTCTCTTCAACTCAGGATTCACCCGATTTTGGAAGCTCACAGAAGGCACAGTGCTGGCGATTCTGAACCCGACCATTATGCCACCTCCAGTTGGCAGAGAAGCCACTGGAAAGTTCAGTCTGGTGATCAACTCTGATGCCGACACAATTATGGAGATTGGAAAGGCCCGAGATTTGGGATTTTGCAAATCCATCAAGAAAGATGGCGACTTCTGCAACTCCTGGGTCAACAAGAAACGAACCGAGTTCTGCGAATTTCATACCAACGAAGCTGTCTCCAAGCAGCGAGCAAGTCGCATGGAGGTCAACACAATGGACTTTGGTGGTGTTGGAGAGAAGTTCAAGTGGAAATCGAGACAGCTTGTTAACCCTGAGGCCGAGAAGAAGTCGGGGAAGTACGACCGAGAAACACATAGCCATTGGTTCGCTACGAAATCAATGAGTTCTGCGTCACTCATTGACGGAGGCCAGGCACTAATGGACAGAAGAGAAAAAGAAGAGAATCTGAAAAGAAGGATGATCGCCCAAGAACGGGAGAGGGGCATCATGTCGCGTCTGAGTAAGATCGGCGCCGGCACTGGCAAGGAGTACATGCAACAAACAGATCGCAACCGTAATCATACCTCCTCGTCAAACTTGCCATCATCCTCGTCAGCTTCCAACGTACTCGGGGCGCGACAGAAGCCTGACATGAAGAGTTTAGGCATCATGCCGAGGAATAGGGAACTGGCCCTTCACCTCAGCCCAATCAAACGCAAGAGACCACAGAGTGCGCAATCCAGCTCCTCGGTCGGGGCGCCCCGTCGGCGACGGCCGCGACAGGGCTAAAGACTGGTTTCGGATGGGGCGGCAACCTCAAGGACAAACTCGCCAAGATGAAGGAAGGTGAAAAGCTGAATAGCGATAAGCCGCCGGTGAGGAAGAAGACGAGATTCGTGACGGAGAAGGGGATTCGCGAGGCTGGGAGGGAGAGTCTGGGTATGGACCTGCCGCAGGCGGTGTCTTTTGAAGATGACGATGACGACGATTTGATTATTGTGTGAAAGCAGCATTTTTGGGAACGGGTTCATGCGAAGGCGACACTGGTCGGACGGACGGGACGGGAAGGTATGGGCTTGAGGATATAAATGGGGCTTTCCCCGTAACTCCTGGATGGAGTCCGCTTGAAGCGATTACGGTTACCAAATCAAGGTTACAGAAAAGGGTTTCAAGACAGGATATCACGTCAAAATAGACACTATTTTGATCGTAGCCTGGTTGTTTATTTAGTACCTTGTGTGATCACATCTGGCTAAGGTACAGTAGACTGCCTCTCTCTGTGTTACATCAATGATACGACCGAGGAAGCGTATCCGTCGCTATTTAGCTACACTTAAGCATATGATCCCCATCAGAGAGATGTCTAAGAATTACGTCGGGAGGTGTATGTGATTTCCATGGAATGCCTCTCATTCACCATTCAGCTTCTTGTAAATTGTCTTCGTAGCCATAAGTCGCCAATCCTTACTCAATCTCTTCACCAAAGACTATCAATCTGTCTTCTTCATATTCCAAAAATCAACGACCCTTTCACTCGTCTTGGTGAGAGAATTGCAGAACAACAAACACCACACAACAAAATAAAAAAAACAGCACGTTACCCTGCCCGGCCTACGAGCCGCGGTATTCGCTCTTCTCGCCGCTCGAAGCGTGAAAGCTGCCGGAAAAGTCTTCTGCGCCGACGCAGAAAACATCGTGGTTCACCACACGAGCTGCGATGATGCCCACCGCGGCACCTTCTTCTTGTTCGCCAGTGAGAAGGAATATTCGATTGGCAGCGCCGTCGATCCAAAGGTCGCCGATTTATACGATAGTGCCGACTTTACTGACCGCAAGTACGCTAAAGAGCAGCGTGAGCTACGAGAACGAGACTTGGTGTCAAGAGGTTTTGGAAGTGTGACGCCACGGGCGTGCGGTAGCTAGATTGACAGTGAGAAGAACGATCGGAAGCAGAGAATAATAAAAAGGGAAATAAAGAGAACAAGAATAAAAAAAAGAAGCTGCCTGTGGCCTTATGTAGGACCACCAAACTCGAACTCGCGCTCTTGCCGAAACCAGGCATTCTCTTCCACCACTAGGTCATTTACACATCAGGCGGTGCTTCCTTGCTTTATCATTACACTTCAACTGAACATAAAGCCTCGATGGTGATTGTGTTGTATTCTATGATGGAATACTGCGGAATATAAATACCAGAGTATACGTCTGTGAATACCACGCGCGGATCCCCACTCTCACGTCTTCGACACAGCCACGTAACTCGGCGGCCTTGCCTCTTTACTCTTCCCCCAATCAGATTCTTTATCTGCCAGCGTCAGCTCCAATGTCTTACCCTGACTGAAGAACTCATGTCCGATCCAACTCTTGGTATAGGCCTCCCCGTCCAGCTTGGCACTCTGCACGTAGATGTTCTTGTACGCTGCGTCAAACCCGACACATTTGATGGTGGCATTCTTCCCCGTAACCGGAATTTTGACACTGACTTCCTCAAAAAACGGCGGTGTGATAAGATACACGTTTTGTCCCGCAACCGGGAATAGACCCATGACGGAGAATGCAAGGAAGGCCCCCATGGCGCCCGAGTCGTCGTTACCCGGCAACCCGCCACGCGAGGAGTTGAAGGCCGAGGGGATGTACTTGTGGATGCGTTCCGCTGAGAGGCCTGGGCGACCGGCGTAGTGGTAGAGATAGACGGTCAAGAATACGGGCTCATTGGAGATGTCGGCCAGGGGCGATGCGTGGAAGTAACTGAGGCGAGAGACGAAGGCGTCGTCGCCGCCCATGAGATCGATGAGAGTTGACGTGGAGTGAGGAACAATGCTGAAGACATATTAGCTAGATTGCAATCGCAAGCAGTCGGAGTGGGCACTGACAATTGATATTGCCAGATGCTCGCCTCGAACGTCTCGCTTGGATTTGTCGTCAGGGAGCAGAACCCAGCGAGATTCGAGCAAGCTATGGGATCTTGGAAGCCCCATGTTCCATTCATGTACTTAGGCTGGAAGAAGCCAGAGAATCCGGTGTCGGTGCCATTGATCAAAGACTTTTGGTCTTCTTTCCACAAGTTCTGCCAGTTCATGCTTCTCGCGATGTACTTGTCGTGTAATTGACCCTCTCCTAGTCCCTGAGCTAGGGTCGCAAGGCAGTAGTCGTTGTAAGAGTATTCCAGAGTCCTCGTCACGCTCCGTGAGTTTGTGCCGAACCCGATCGGGTCAAAGTCTAGATACGGGATATAGTTGAGGGTCTTCCAGCTGGTGAGGCCGCCGCGTCCCTCGTAAGACCACTCCAGGGGTTCGTCCTCTGCGTCTTTTGTTATGGCCGCGAGAGCCACCTTCCAGTCAATCGAGGTCAAGTTTTTGACGTAAGAGTCAACGATGACGACGTCGGCATTGGAGCCTCCTTGAGTCCAACCTTTGCAGAGAGACATGCGACAGTCTGGCAACCAGCCTTCGTGCTTGTAGATGTCCAGCATGGAGTTCACCATTTGCGCCTGAGCTGCTGGATCGATGACGGTAAGCAAGGGGTGCTGAGCACGAAAGCTGTCCCACATGCTGCACATCGTTAGAGAAGGGGATCTGGAGACATGAAATGAATGGAAGCTTGCCAGTAAAATGAATCAAAGTAAGGGATTCCGCTGTCCCAATGCGGATTCTCGCCAGTGTAGTTCTGAGGAGAAATCATGTTGCGGTATAAGCCGCTCCAGAAACTCTTTTGCAAGTCTTCCGTTGCGCCAGCCGCCTTGACTGAAACGGGGCTCAGTTTCTCTCTCCAAGCGTCCTTTGCTGTCTTCACCAGCGTATCAAAGGTGTTCAGCGGATCTGGAATCTCCTTCTCTGCATTACGGCATGCCTGATCACTGCTTTTGAACGAGACTCCCACCCTGGCAGTGACAGTGTCATTGGTCAGCTCCTTGAAACGTACGAAGCCGCCACCCTCGAGATAGAACAGGTTGAACCCTCTAGTGACGAACAACTCCTTGGGCTCGTTACCAGCTCTGTTATTGACCCATACTCCAGTATCAAAGACCTTGGCTCCAAAGAAGTCGACGCAGTAGTGAAGCGTGTAAGAGCCAGCACCGAAGCTAGGCAGGAATGTGCCGTTTCCAAACATTCTCCCTGTGGGCGTATCGATCTTGATCGACGCATTCTGCCTACTCGCCCAAAGATCCGTCAAGTCTAACAGCATGAGCGGATGGTCGCTTCCGCCGCTCGGGAACTTGAACCGCATGAGCGCCGCGTGCTCAGACACCGTCATGTCCGCCTTCACGCCAGAAACAAGCTCGACGGAGAAGTAGCCCGGCTCGGCGATGGTCTTGTTCACGTCATGCTGCGTTGCCCGGTCACCGATGCGGAATCTACAGTTATTGAGCTCGTCGCCGGGGCAGATCTGCGGGAAGAGCGGAAAGTTGCCCAGGCTGGGGTTTCCGCCGGTACCGCTGTCGTGGACGATACTGAAGCCGGTGATGTTGCTCCCGTCGGTCGAATAACCACCCGTCTTCTCCCCGTCGACGTCGGCTACGGCCTTGGCGAGGCCGTACGGCAGTGTCGCGCCGGCGAAGACGTTTCCGCCGCGTTGAGAGCCGATCAAGGGGTCCACGAAGGCCAGAGGATCGAACAATTGGCAACATCCCGCCACTGCAAAGGCAATGAGTGGCGCGAGGAAGCGCATGGTTTACATGCGACGAGAGCGCGCTGGAAGGAAATGAATGAACTACTTCTAGAACGGCATTCAACGCTCAAGTAGTACTCTCGAGAAAGAGAGTCTGTATTGTTGAGTATTGTCCGTCTAAGCAGAGCCAACACCAAAATCCGAAGCTGCGCAGTCTGTGTCGAAGTTGAGTTCTAGATGTCCGACTAAGTCGTCGAAGAGCTCAATTTCATTTCCTTCCATCACCTTGCCTCATGCATGATGACCGGACGGCAATCCCGGCCGCAACATCGTCCGACTTGATTAGCAAAGTTTAGTTCTTGACCCCGCACAAAGGCTCTATGCGGTAGGTGGTACTAGATTCGACGATCCCGTGTGGAAGATCACGGGAATAAAATGAACGTTACATAGAGTAGTTAGCTCAGTTGCATCCTTTGGTTCAAGCCAGAATATGGGCAGGGCTTCGCGGTGACTAAATAGCTTAGAAATGGCAAAACCGACACTGCCCTTCCTGTTATTCTCCCTGCTACGTATACTTGCTCGCTCGCTTCCCGTGTTGAATGCCAAATGCAGCGCCGTATATGGCGTTGGATGATTTCGTATAATCTTCATCATTGGATCCGTCCGGGATACTGGACGGCACTTGTTCGATGAGTTGGTTCAGTCGAGCGCTAACGAACGGTAAGGACCGAAGTCTCACATACCCATATAAACATGGGAGAATGACAAGTGATAGGGGAAGACTAGACTCGCAAGACAACCCAGGAAAGCGAAGACTAATATGTCACTAGGCTGATGTGAAGCTGGGTGCTTTTGGTACACCTTCATGTTCCTAGGTCTGAAAGATGGTAAAAATACGCGAAGTGTTTATATTCCGGAAACCATCTTGTTTGAAGCTATGGAGTGATCTTCCTGGGAGCCCGCACACTGTGAGGCCCCTAGCTCGTGTCAGTTACAGGGATAGCACGGCCCCAGACATCTCCACTGTCTAGGGCCCGTTCATGTCTCGTTCGCAGCTTTTGGCAGCTCTCTCTCGTCCCTCTACATTTTGTAAGTGGCTCAATCTTACTCAGTCCACGTTGAGTCAGACTGCCAATATGACAATGGCTTTACATAAGTTACGCGTCCACGCGAGAGAGAGAAGCAATCATCCGAACACTAGGCTCCTCAACATCAGACGAACGCAATGAACTAAAACGAGACGTTTGGAAGAGCCCCTTGGGAGGTTGTGCGCCCGAAACACTCCATGCTCCAGCTCAGCCCCCGGAAAATCACCCCGTGCAAGATGGAGAAGGACACCTGGAACTTCGAAGTTTAACGACTTCAACTCCACCTCACGGGGCTTTCGCTCTTAATCTCGCCTTTTACCACAATCTCACATCGAAGCCGGCTTCATTTCATACCCTACCCAGTATCCTTCACTCTACGTGTCTGCCAGTGTGCAAAGATTGGGAATCTAGGACCCAGCCGCCAGCCACGTATCCGCCACGATGCTGGACATCTACCAAGTCAATCTCGCCGGCCTCCTCCTCGCCTGCGGCGTTCTCTTTGCTTTGGGAAGCCAACACAAATCCGACGCCTCGAAGAAAGATGAGAAGAAAAGTTCTCAGCAGAAGCCAAAGCAGACAGGCTCTCAATGGGCCTTCTACGTCGTCTACGCCCTCGTAATGGGTTCAGACTGGCTACAGGTAGCTCGCCTCTCACATGCATGCTCCGGATCTAACGATGGAACCTCCTGACATGGCAACACTAGGGACCGTTTCTGTACTCTCTTTACAAGAACGAGCACCAAATATCCGCAGACTTCGTGCCAACGCTCTTCACAACCGGCTTCGTCTCCGGCGCTGTGGCCGGCTACTTCATCGGCTCACTAGCCGACCGCCACGGCCGCAAGGCCAGCTGCCTCTTCTTCTGCGCCGCATACGCGCTCTCCTGTATTCTCACCACGATACCCAGCGTCCCGTTGCTATTCGTCGGCCGCGTACTCGGCGGCCTGGGAACGAGTCTCCTATTCAGCGTCTTTGAGAGCTGGATGGTTACAGATTTCCACGCCCGCCGTTTGGGTGAGAAGGGCATGGACCTTTCCCGGACTTTCGGTCTGATGAGTACCGTCAACAGCATTGTCGCGATTGTGAGCGGTGTGGTGAGCGAGTGGCTCGTCTCCGCGACTGGGACATGCAAGTCGCCTTTCTTGGCCAGTGTCGGGCTCCTGGTCGTTGCTGCTGGTGTTATTGCTAGCCAGTGGGTATGTTGCTACATCTCATCCTATGCTATTGCTACTTTCTGACTGACGGAATGTGAAGGATGAAAACTATGGCTCGGCAGGCCAAGCTTCTTCATCGGAAAAGTCCAACGCCAATAAGCCTAGTCTTTGGGCCACAATGACGGACAAGCGCGTTCTCACAATCGGTCTCGCCTCAACCATGTTCGAAGGTTCAATGTACCTCTTTGTCGTACTGTGGTCCCCGGTTCTCGTCTCGGCCTCATCTTCACCCGAGGCACTGCCATACGGCATCATCTTCGCCTCCTTCATGGCTTCAACCCTCCTCGCCTCTCTGCTGTACCCCCGCCTCCTCGCCCTCGTCTCCACGCCATCCCGGCTGCTGCTATCGGTCCTGTTCGCCGCCAACGCCGTATTTTTCGCTCTCGGAACGGGCGCCCCTCGCGCGGAACAAGTGACTTTTTGGCTCTTCTGCCTGTTCGAAGCCTGCGTAGGGTTGTATTTCCCCTCGATGGGGTATCTCAAGGGGAAAGTTGTCGACGACGGTGTCAGGGCACAAGTGTACGGCGTCCTGAGAATACCGCTCAATGTCTTTGTAGTTGTGAGCTTGATGTTTAGCAGCGATGGGCAGGCGGGCAAGGTGTTTCTCGTCTGTGGCATGCTCCTCCAGGCGAGTTGCGGTGCGCTGTGGCTTATGGGCGGACAGGATGTGTAGGTAGCTATCAGTTGCGTTGTCGCCTTCATGCGACGATCTTCTCGTCTTTATTTAGAAATTGATTGGTCTTGGCCTTTACAAGAACAAGAACCTTTACGCCATAGTCCTAGTTGCCAGTCCTCCGTGCAAAGATAGCCCCATCCTCACCGACTGACGTCTACTTAAGCGCCCGGAAGACACATCAGACGGACCTTTCGGGCCGTTAAGCACAACCTCGCTCGTTCGCCCTGGTCTTGGGTCTCGTTGTGCCAGGGCTTGGTGTTCTTGTGTCCTGGTGTTCGTATTTGACATGTTCTCACGTCCAACGTTCCGCAGTGTATATGTGCACATCGTGCTTCTCAAAATGAGCAAATGTGTGTACCATAAACCCCAAGGCGGGCGGAAATTTCAGTCATCTGACAGACCAGACAGGCACAGGAATGCAAGAATGGCAGAGTATGTCTTAAGCTCGAACCATTGGCAGGGCTTATTGGTGTCTATTATCCTATCACTACCTTACTAAGTACAAAATGCGCTTCACATTATTACCAAACGCCGGACCGAAAGCGACAAGCAGAGAAGTACCGGCATCTCATTCACTCACAGAGAAACAAGAATCTGACAATCGCGAACAATTCTGTATGTTGAAGACACATCCCTCTCTTGGGAATAACGTTAGCCATCTAATACCAGTCAAGTGACAGAGGTCGTAGCATTGCGGGTCTACTCCGCCTGGTACCCAGCGTCGGAAGTTGGTCCGCAGAGTCCGATGGAACGATCTCTTGGTCTTCAACTTCAATCTTCAAGCTTGGGACGTGGTCTAGCGGCGTTGTTGTGCCATCCAGCTGTTCAGAAGTTTGTCAGTCTCACATGGTCTTCTTGAGACTGCGCATCATATGAGAAGGAGATAATTGCGACGGTTATACTCACCTTGCTAATGACCACTTCTAGCTCGTCTTCAATGCCTCCAAGAACCTCGCTTACCGAACGATCACGCAGGCCAGCAGCATCGACACCTCGGTTTAGAGGAATCTCATCATAACTCTTTCCCTGTCTAGGCATATCCAGTAACGTGAAAGTGCCCGCCATCGCGCCTTTCAAGAAAAGCTGCACTTGACAAGGTAGCTCCAGCTCACTTCTCTCGACTTCAACCTTGGCGACGTACTGCCTTCTCGGAGCCATTTTGCGCCACCTGATCCTCATGAAAGAGGATTGATTCTCCTGAGGACCGTAAAGGCTGTTCACCGTCCTGCTGATCGCCATCTTGATGTCTCCTGGTGTTTGGTCCCAGAACCTCATCGGCGCATACGTGTACCCCCAGTCACGGACGTGAGTAACCGATTCGCTGGTAAGCGGGCCACCGCCCGTCCCAGTAAAGGGCCACAAGGGGTACTGCGGGGTGACGGTGGTCCCGGATGGCGTGGCGAACATTTCGGATGAGGCATAGGAGAAATGCATTGTGGCATTTTCGAAATGGAGGGCTTGCCAGAAGGCGATGAGGCGATCTACATTGGCGTGATGAAGCCAGCTTTGGACACGAATCAGAGTTGGCGTCACAATACTGAGGAAGGACTCACAATAGTGGCTCAAATGCCGAGGTTGATAGATGGAGGAGATCTTGGCCGCATGCGGCCCCGACATGAACTTCTCCATGAGGTCCTTCAAAGTTGGCGCCTTCGTTCTGGGTAGTGACCATCTCATCAAACGAGGTGGCTTTCAAAAAGACATTGTACTGTAATTGATCAGTACAGACAATCAACTTGAAGATTCATAAGTCTCTTCGGAATCGAGATCATCAACTTACTACCTTTTCCTTCAAGCTGTACCCCGTGAGCCTCGCGTTCGCCGTATCGGGATAGCTTTCACCTTCTCCAACACACCTCTTCGTGTAATTCTTTCCATCAAAGCTGCCGAAGCTACCATCGAGAGCCGACTTCGGATAAGTGAAACGGTAAAATGGATTGCGCGCCGCGACTGGCTGCATGGCGCCGCCCACGAGCTTGTTGATGACAACTGTCGGCAACGCCGTCACGGGCGGGACCTGGGAGTCCGCTGCCCAGTCCCAGTATGCCACGCGTAAACTCTCTGCAGCTTCAACGTATGCTCGTTTATGAGGCTCCGGGTAAGTGTTCGCGATACGCTTGGCGTAGCGGACCAGCACTTGCTGGAACAAGTAGTCAGTTTTCACACGGTAAATGAGTCTTCATGTTTGGAAAATAGGTCGCACGAACCTCGTAAAGCGAGAGATATCCGCGATGCCAAGTGCCAAACAGTCCTTGCTTGTTGGATGTTAGCAAGAAAATCAACACTTCCGCTATCAGACTCTGAAGACGTACGTTGTGTGGGCAATATCCAGCTTGCGCCCCAGTCTTTGGGCCCCCTCCCGACCACGCCATGTACGGCTGTCCATGAATGCCTGCGATTGTCAGCGAAACATTTTGATGATAGAGGGTCTTTATAGTGACAAACCAGCGACCTGAAAATAAGATATGGAATCGGTTTCATTCGCGTCCTGCATAGCTGTGAGGGCTCCAACGTATAAGTCCCTAAGTGTTTGTGAGAAACATGGCTTCCATCATCAAGTTCTGGTCCTACCATTGCAGTCCTGCTTCTCCGTATATGCTATTGATGTTTCTTCTTATCGGCAATTCCCCAGTTCGAACGTTGATACCGGATCTTATTCCAACAATAGGATACTCTTGCGCGATGATAGTATATGGCGCAGCTAGCTGAATGCCAAGAAGAAGTGATAACGTCGAAATCATTGTGTGTTAATACAGTTTCCGTCAAGGCAATTCGAGACAGATGAAGGAAGCAAATACGTCTTCATCAAAACATCGGGATCTTACCGCGATTTTATCCTTCTTTTACACAGAGCAGTTAAGTTGCCCCCTTCCGAGACTTTGAAGCAAACGAAAAAGCCGTCGGATCCGATCCATGATCCCGTGCTGTCACCAACCTTGTATCATAACCCAGAATGTGGGAAATTCATCATGCTCGTGCACCTGCCACCGCGTAGCGTTGCGCGACATGGTGACGATGTTCGACGATGTTACTCTACCTCCATCTATCTTGTATGGAGGAGGTGGACGCATGATCAGCTGGTGACGGCCCTGGGAGAGCTTTCGCATCCAGGAACAACTGTAGGACTAACTTTTCGATAGTATACCAAAATAGAAACGGCGCGTGTTTGTATCACAACACCGTCAAGGGCCGCGCTGTAGGGGCCTTCTCCTTTTTGATGAGTCTTTGCTCATCTAGGCAACATTGGTGATAGACATCATCCTGAAGCGGGAAACCTCGGTCGCTCCGCGTTTTTGAATCCAGAATCACTAAGGGTGACTGCTGGCATACAATTAAATTGGGAAAACAGCATAGATGGAGCGGTCAGTACTGCCGTCGCTGCGGCTTTGCTATGGTCTCTAATACGAGCGTCGTTGAGCGTCTCCCTCTTGGCGCTGATTTGTAGCCTGAACGAACGAATGATGGCCACAACCTCCGTCTGTGTCACGACCAGAACCACCAGTTTCTGTTTGCGCCATGATGCCGTCCTTCAGAGATGCAGCCAGCCGGCTGGTGTCACAATGCGAAGCCACGCCGTTACTCAACTTTCTCCCTTTTTTCTCTTTTCCTTCACCGCTCTCGGAGGAGCTCTTCAGAAGCGCCGCTTTATGAAGATGGAAATGCATTGGCTGGGGAATACGATGTCTTATTCCCCCAAGAAGGCGATTTCTATGCTGCACGAGGTGTACGAAGCGCTCTGACGTGGCAGATATCAGGTTATTCAGCGGCTAAGGAAGAATTGTCGCCTGTGATGCATGCCTTCACATGTCCCTTCATATGCCATGGATCATGTGTTGTGGCAACTTTGGGGGGGAAGACACAACCATCGCGGCTGTTGCGATCACAACACATGACGTGAGAGCAAGTGGCAAATTTTCATTATATCAAAGGGTTGCTTAGTTGGCCAAATCTCATATTTCACAGCGGTATGCTCAAGATATCAAACATTGTAGAATGTAGATCCTAAGAGAACAAATATTTGCCTTCAGCAAGACAACTTTTCGCTCAACCGAGATGGAAAAAAAAAAAACGAGGCAGACCTGTCCGTAACAGGCTTGCCTAGTGGAACTCCAATGACCATCTCAAATAAGCCAAATTTCTGCACCAAAAGAGCCCTTTATGCAAATCCGTAAGCCAACAATCTCATCCACCTCCTGCTCGACTCAGAACCAAGTAATGGCTCGTGAGCGAGTGTTTGTTTAGTTTTGAGTAGAAATCCGGTGCCAGAGTAGGCGGTTGGTCTCATAGTGACTTCTCAAGAACGACTAGTTCACGGAATCCTTCTTTCCACTTCTTCATCTGCTCGGCCGTGGGCTTCGGCAATGGGCTCCGGGCCACACCACCATAGCCTAGCCACGCCTGGAGGCCAGCTTTCACGCCCACAACACCCCCTTGGATCGCTGTCCAGTCACCTTGTGAGACGATCTCTTGCATATCCTGAGCTTCTCCATGTCTTCCCTCTTGGAAGAGTTCAATGGTTCTGATACAAGCCTTGGGTGCGATGTTGGCCAGGCCTGCGAGGATGCCATGCCCTCCAGCCACCAAGGCCTGGATAGAGAAGTCGGCTGAACCCGCCAAGACGAGGAATTCCGGAGCCTTTGAGTCGGGGTTTTTTGCCAACTTTCTCGTAGCGGCGGCAACGCGATTCAACTTGCCCGTGTTTCCGCATGTAAGCTTAACACCCACAATGTTGGGATGTTGAGACAGCTGCACAATGACGTCGGAGGATAAATCCATGCCTCCTACTGCGCCAGGAAAGTTGTAGATGATGAGAGGAATCGGCGACGCATCAGCCACCGCATGGAAGTACTCGAAGATGGTTTCCGATGACGGAGCAAAGAGGCCAGCGTAGTATGACGGAGGAAGCACCAGGGCATAGTCTCCACCAGCAGCCCAGGCCTCGGTGCAGTATTGTATCGTCTCACGTGTGCTCTGGCTTCCGCAGCCGACGATTATGGGCATATGAGAAAACCCGGCGTCGTTGAGGGCCTGTCGTGTCGTTGCCGTAACGAGTTGGCGCTCGGCGTGTGAGAGATGGACTGCTTCTCCGTTGGAGCCCTGGGTGGCCAGGCCGGTCACACCCGCATGAGCAAGTCGTACTGCATGGCGAGCAACAGTGTCGATGTCCACGTTTTCCGTACCCGGCTCGAAAAAACACATGGTAGGTACGTAGACACCAGGAACAAGCGGTCGGGTCTCTTGCAGATCAGCGCCAAGTGATGCGCTGTCGTATGAGCTACTAAGAGGAGAATTTGATTCAGCCGCAGTCAGACTTCCAATGTGTAGACTTGAAGAAGAAGTAGTAGGGTTGAAAGGTATTCTGTTGTAGCCGGCTGTGAAACTACCCGCCGGCGAAGGGACATCCTGGTGAGGGGCCATGACTGTTGGGAGAGATTGTAGCTGAAGTTCTTCTTCCAGGTAAGACGACAGGAAGCACGACGTAGGATACACGAAGCGTGGCAGTGGATGGAAATCAAAACCGGGATAATAGAGCAAGATGGTGATGTTTGAACCGAATATAGTATATGCTGTGTCGATCTTGGTTTATGGAGATCCTACAGGTCCTACAAGAAGCCGAGGGAAACGGGAGAAGTGGGAAGGAAGCCTTTTATCATCAAAGGGAAGGAAAAGAAGGAAGGCAGTTAGGCATGATGTGACCCCCATCAAAGGGTGGCATATCCATAGCAGTCTTGCAACAGACCAGTGGCGTCACAAGTCACTTCGTAATTATGGCGGCTCGTAAGTCAGCATCGCCCAAGATGAACAGAATGATACGGGCATCCAACGGATGAACCGGCTCCTGCATACGAGCAAAGCCCTTCTCACTCTCGGACTCAAGGAAAAGACGCACCATGCGGATAGTCATGGGCAAACAGGCCATTCCGAACTGACCAGCAAGGATCACTCCTGGCCAAGTGAAGTAGTACGAAGAAATGCAGTAGAGAACCAGGATGTCGGAGAGACTGAAGTGCCTAGACCAGGGCTTCGCGACACAGTGCGTGGGTTCGAAGGCAGGATCGCTGCTTAGCCATGCAAGAGGCGAGGCCGGCGTCTGCTAGTGGGAGAGATGGAGGTGCGATGACTGACCCCAACCCAGATACGTCTTCTGGGGTATTACGCCGCCTGACGTGGGGGTTAGCTTCGAAAAGGCCCTTGATCTCCAAGTTGCCTCCTTGGACACCTGCAGAATCGAGCATTCCAAGCCGGCATTGCCATCCCGCTAAGCTTCACACCAGAGTAGTCTTGGAGGGCAGACGAATAACCTCCAGATCTAAGGGACCATCCTCCCGATGAAATCTGTGAGAAATGAGCCATGAAAGACCTTGCGACAGCCGCAAGCAGTTCGGTTGTCACTAATGTGGCTCGGTATTCTTAAACCGGTGGGTGAGGCGGCGCCCTTCTCAAGTTTCGGTCTTGTTTTTACCTCCATCCAAGTTCTATCAATGGGTTGATGTTGGAGGCTGGCACGGCGTCTCGACCGGCGCTCATGGGGTCAACCGATCTCAGCAGGCAATACATTGTGATTCGATTCGGGGTATGAGAGAATTTGCTGCATTTGCGCCGGTCATCTTTCTGTGAAAGATATGCTTGACCTGAGTAGTAAACAACGGATCTTAAGAAAGAGGTAAACCATGCTCTGAATAGAGATATCGCGAGACAATCAGGCATGCGCTTCTGCCGTAGGTGCATCAGAGAATGATGTCTGGTTCAGAAAGCCTCGAGTGAATTCCAAAGATTCGTTGTAAAAGAAGCTGGATTGTGAGTCGCCGATTGACACCTGCTCACGTAAGCCTAAAAGAGAGTGAGTGAGAGAGAGTGAGAGAGTGGGAAAAGGGGATTTGCTGATGTCTCCTCCAGATCACCTAAGCCTTCAAAGCTGCCTCATCATATCCCAAATCATCTTGGAATCATTCCGCACCACGAATCCCATGCGCGATATCGAGAGGCATAGCCCTTTCCCCGCAGCCATCGTTTTCTACCGAATCTCATTCATACTGTCTATACAACTCACGCATTTTCGCGCATGGATGAAAAGCAACATCGTCGCTTGTCCCCACCAAATGATTCTGATCTGCCTCATTGAGAGCGTCAAGGACTTTCTATTCGCTGTTTTGTGGCGGAGTTCTTATGAGCCCTTGTATTATGAACAGGGTTCAAGATCAGAGAATGAATAGTATGAAAATAACCTGATTAATATCTACCAAGCCGACAAGTCGAACACGTTCCATGAACACTTTCATTTCGGAGGGGTGGGAGTGAAGAACAAAGCACGGAGTGAGCGACCAGCATCGGACACAATACACCGCTGCAAGTCATGCACACACACGAAGGCTAGCCCATCATGCAGTCGATGATTTCGAGATACCTTGCTACGACATGACCATGGAATCTCGAGGTTGCAAGATGGCTCCACCGTTCAGTTTCCAGATTGGGAAACCGTCTTCGTCATGTGTTCTGAATAGTTTTCCAAGCCATCGTTTCCTCAAGCGCCCTGCAAACGTCCAAATCGATTTGTGAGAGGACCAAGCGTAACGACTCATGAGTGAGAACAACCTTGCTGCCATCGGATGTTGGACGGATCAACAGACAGTAGACAACACTAACCCCCACGCTAGCCAACGTGCCAGCTCCCCCGGAAAGCCAGGTGCCAACTCGTTTGAGGGGTCCCCTTGTCATGGACTATTCCCAGCTTCTTGAGGCGGTAAGGCAGCCCTCATGATTTACGACGTGCGTTCAAACGACATGTATCCGTCTTGGATTGAAACTATCTGTCGGTGGCAGTGTTTCTCTGCCTGCCTGCCTGCCTGCCTGCCTGCCTGCCTGTCTTTGGTCGCGTGCCGAGTCTTACATATTTTGCGGTCTTACTCTGCATCAATCTCAGTCTCGTCCACCACTCATGCTCACATCTTGGGACTGTAGAAAGCAAGGCCCTGTCATCATCAGCGCATAGATGACGGTGAACCTAGTATTTTCTCCTGCTTATGGATCCATATTCCTGCGTCGGTCGTCCTCCAGATGCAAGGACGGACCCCGTGACATTGTGGAAGAGCTGTAGCTGTGCCCGATGTCTTGGCCTTTCCCTCATGCCACCATCGACAGTGCAAGTCGTCTCCTTTTTCTACAGTGTTTGTCCGCTCGTCCATTTGCGCCGGTCCAGCGTCTTGTATCTGTCGTTGGCGCCTTCGGGAATAGTTGCAAGTGTCTGCTGACCACCAAATGTCCCCCCCCTAAATGGAGCAGGACTCCGCCCAAATGGTGTGGCAGACGTCGTTGCCAGCAGTCTTCCTGATGTTGCAGCTGCGCCGCGGGACCTTTCCCCTTTCCCACGACGAGACTCACTCACACTGCCCAGCACGTCGGATAACGGCACCTCGCCACCACCGGGCGGCCCCCCTTCCAGACAGAAGACTGGCTTTCCCCGCACTTTGCCTGACAGCGATCTGATATTGTTCCCCGCGGATTACAGTCTGCTCTTAAGCCGCACGGTATCGTGCCTTCATCGACGTCATGTTTCACACCATATGGCCTGGAATCCGACAGTCTCTCCTATTTATGATTGATGGAGAATCAGGTCCGTCATTATGTCAATGGCTCTCTTCGCATCTATCTCGGCTTCGCAAGAAATCTCATGCCGCCATCTACATCGGAGGCCTTGAGATGATAGCCCAATCGTATTACACAACGCACACTCCGGCAGTCAACCCTTCCACGGATAGAATCATGGTTTTGGCATCACATCGCCCTCACAGAGGACAGCAGCGAGCTGCCTATGCCACGTCTGCAGGCTTGGAAATCCGGGGGCGGGACGTCATGCGGTGCGGATCTCGACATCTGGACCTTCCACGAAGCCCAACATTGCTGGCACCACTCTCGCTCGCATTGGGTTAGTTTGCGATTCTACTCGTTGGAGCTACAAGGCGGGCGGAGAACTATCACTGTTACCCTCGGTTGGGTATGGATTTCCGTGTCGTTGGCAGGGGCGATTCCCATCGTTTCGGTGCACTTGGAAGTCTTGGAAGTCCGGGAAGACCACTCATCCTTAAGCCGCTATATGCCGCGCGAATGTTCATTCGGTGATGTGGAAAATCTCCACGTGTCTTGCAGCTATGATGTGATCAAGAGTAGAACCGACCTGTGGTAATGGCTCGTCGATCAAGGAGCTGTCGCCAAGATACAGAGCTGAAGAGACAAGATCTTGTTTCCTCCTTGCCTCTCTGAACCTGGTTTCGTAATAGCCAGGTTCTCTTGTTGTTTCCTCATTCCTCTCGGGAGGTATATGGAGGTCTGATATACGATGCGCTTACTCTCGGCAGCTCCCGCTTGCTGCTTCTCAATACCAACGCACGATTCTATAATCAATCCCCTCCAAGTCCTCGGCGTTGCTGTATTTCCAGAGATTTGGCGTTCTTATTGTCTCCTTTCTCTTCTTCTATAATGTAGATATCCGACAACCTCAGTTATATAGCTACGACGACAACTCCGATAAGTGTCAGCCTCTTTTAAGGATTGCCGCACGACTTCGTTTCACTCCCCTGGCTTTTCTAGAGCCCTTGATATGTTTTCTGGTTTCTACCTAGCCTTTCCAAACCTGCTTAGTACCAGGGATTTCCGT
This sequence comes from Colletotrichum fioriniae, assembly GCF_027942845.1. Taxonomy (NCBI): domain Eukaryota; kingdom Fungi; phylum Ascomycota; class Sordariomycetes; order Glomerellales; family Glomerellaceae; genus Colletotrichum; species Colletotrichum fioriniae. The sequence continues at coordinate 2,914,353 of NW_027076841.1, forward strand.
AGCACCTACCGAGTACTGTGAAACCTATACATATGCGGAGGACCCTGCAAGTGTTCACTCATCCCACGGCTGACCGAGGGATTGTCTCGCTGAGCCCCCACACCCCACGGCACGTCTCTGCGGGCTTGACAAGGAACGTTGACTTGACCTTCCCGAAGGAGACCAGGTGAAGCTGGAGGCGCTCTAGAGCAGTCAATCCGGGCTTCTGGGACCTTGGAGAAGGATGGTGTTCTCGTTCCTGGCGGGGGCTTACCTTAGTATGTTGCTGTCGGGCAGCCGCTGGCTAGGACAAGCTGCAAGTTGGGCCTTTGTGCCTGCTTAGAGACCCTATTTTGACTACACGTCTTCAAAATGACAGTTTATGAATGAAGCAGGCACTGTGTCTCAATCAAGGATGTCGATATTTGCCTTTCGTGGCTGAAGCATCACTCCTTACTTTTGTTCCTGACGAGAGAGTTACTGTACTGCCAGATTGACCACTATGAAACGAAACTCAACTTTTAAGATATTGCTCTTGTCACAATGAGCCACCTAAATGATATGGTTCAAGCCAATATTCATAACGCTTGCTGTGTTATTATTGAGATATTCAACATCCCGAGGCCACAATCCACTATTTGCAACATACCCACCACCTCCTTCCGTAATGTAGTAGGGAATGGTGGTATAAGAAGTCTGTGCTATAAAGAACCTTTACAATAATAAAACCAATAAATTAGTCTCTTGAAAACCGAAGTCACACATAACGGAAAAGAACCCTATCACACAGGCTCGTTAATGCGCCGTAAACCGCCCCCCTTGCATGCTCGAGGCCGCACCGGGGTTGCGTCTCAACTTCGCCTCCTTCATGCTGCATCATTCTCATTTTTGGCATGCCACTACATTTAAGTAGACATTAGCTACTATATTTGAAGTAAATCTGCGTCGACACGACCACAAAAACAACGCAGAGGGCCTTCTCTTGGGTGCACATGTTGACATCAACACTTTGAGGTCAAATGTGGTTCCAGAACCGAAAAGCCGTCCGAAACAACTCCTTACAAAGTGCCGGCAAGATTTCAATCATTTCCACGAAGGAAAAAGACACTGGAATTTTGAAGGACATATGAACGGTCACCTGAAGTCACCTAGTATGACGTGGCATTCGACCCGAACGGTGACAGAAGCGCCGTTCGATGCCATAGACGCATACTTATATTTAAAGATGCATTAGTCGCGCTCTTGGATTAAGGCCAGATTCACCTGCTTACGACGAGAAAGTTGGCTTCTACCAAGCTTCTGAGAACTGCGTATGGGCGACTTACCGCTGTCGTCAATCCGTAGATTCTAAAGCACCCCTTCGATACAAAATGATCTTAGTTGTCACACTTTAACTACCTGGACCAGTCGCTTGGCAAGCAGCCTACTGATAGAAGCTCTTTTCGCAAAAACATTTACGTTCAAGTTCATAATCGCCACATACTTCTCATTCTCAATGACAATCCCAGTGACGTCCACTTCTGGATTTGTGGATTTAGGCTGGTGATTGGAACAACTTCATCCCGATCTGCATCAATGTAAACCCACCAAACGTAGTCCCGTAGTTCCGCAGTCTCGAACTCATCACGAATCCGGTGCTCTATTTCCAAGGAATTCTATCATATCCTTCAGCATATCCTTGGAATAACAATGATCTAGCCCATTGTAGGTCTTGAAGTCAACATCACAACCCATCGTCCGTAAAACTCTCGACGCCTCTTGGCCATAATGTACTGGAACATTATCATCCACAGTCCCATGCCCGAGAAACACAGGTGTCTCTCGTAATGATAGACGCGTCGTCAGCTCCGGTACTGGGATGCCGATTTCGTCTCCCAGGGTACGTAATGCTCGCTTCACCGGATCGCATTGAGCGCGGCCAGCCTCCCTGCTAGTATTTGAATCTGCATCAGACTGCTCAAAGGGGTCGTCATCAGAGTATTCCGGCGCCTCGTCATACCGTCCATCCAGTCGACGATATCTTTCCACCATGGCCTCGCTTATCGCGCCAGCCATGGGCAACATCCCGCACATACCCAGTATGCCACCGAGTGCCGTCCCCCGCCACATCAACAGGCAAAGAAGTGCCGCGGCACAGCCTTGGCTGAAGCCGCCGAGTACTACTCTACCCGTCCCGCCCACCCGAATAGCTTCGTCTTCTATTAAAGAATGAAGGAACAAAACCGTTTCCTTTGCGTGGCCCAAAAGTGTCTCCTCCCAGTCACCGCTCCCGTCATACCATTGATTGATAATCGACCGTCTGTAAATGGTTGCCCGCGACCGCGGCGCAGTCGGGAATACGAAGCGCGTATGCGGTAGATAATCTTGGAAGGTACCCGAGCTCAGGCCCGGCGATGCGGCTGGAAAGCCCAGGGGGACAGACAGAAGGTCCGGTGCAAAAAATTTAGCACTGGAACCTCGGCCGTGCAGGAGGATGATGGTTTGCTGGTGCGGCTGCTTCAACGGCGGTATGACCATGGGTGGAGGGAAAGCATGCAATGGCAATCGCGGCTCAGAACTGATGCCCGAAGCGTTCTCCACGTCTACAGCCTGGGCCATTGGTGATGTGTTGACCTGTCAAGTTGTCTTGGGGCTAGGAGCGGAGAGAGGGGGCAGAGCGGGCGGGTTGAGATGGCGTTCGGCGATGGGCCGGAAAGTATCCACCACGACCGGAGTGCTTCCCGCGACCGGCCGACTGATGCGGTTTTGAGACGACGGAAATTTGTCCAACAACTGTATTCGATAATATAGCAAACTTGCATCGTCATCGTCAATGTTGTTTCGTTCTTTCATCGCCTGTAGATATACTTCCATTCTCGACGACGCAGGTGTGAGGGTTACTCCAGAGCTTTTATTCTGAATGCATCGACGACGTATACCAAAACCATTTCCAGGTTCGGCATCGCGAGAAGGATACCAGAGCCTTCGAGGAGGGGCTGGCGGCATCTACCAACCTCTATCGAGTCTCTATCGAACCCCGTCTCGGTATATCCACAACCTCGCGACGAAACCTCCTTGAAGGTACTAAGAAGGACAACAACCAAGGCTCAAAGGTATGCCTGAGATCAGGACGGCTCATTATCGAACGCTCCGCTCGTTGGAAAAATCAATCGCAGCCCTTATTGTCTTTTCACCTAGCAGAAATACATCCAGGCCGAGAAATAGTTCCACGGAGAAGTGCCTTCTCGATGAGCCGGCTGCGCTGATAGCCAAACGCCTAGCACCGATAGGATCTTGCATCTTATCGTAAGGTATCATCATTCTGTCTCAAGCAAATAAGTTCCATCAAAGTCCACTACTTCTCTTTATGAGGTTCGATATCATCGCTCAGTTGCTGAGGGAGAGTGGGTACTCCGCGGCACATATACCGACAATTCGGCTGGACGCAATAGCCCTAGGAGCGTCATATATGGGCAAGCTGGCGCCACGAGCCCCATGATGGAGAAATGCACAGCACTGACTTTATTGGAAGCGATCTTACCCGAGGCAGATTTCTTTTGCACACTGAAAGTATTAGATTGTAGGACATAGGCTCGGGCCCAGAAGAAATCTCACCAGCGTACCCATGATCTCAACAATGAAAATTAAAAGCCATCATATCGCGGCAATATTGTTCGAAAGAATAGGGCGTAAACAAAACTGAGACCTCTTCCTTCTGCATTCACAAAATTGAGTTTGATCCCAACAACCTGGCGATTCTGAGCGACTTTCGGCGTCGTGATTCAATGCGTCCATGGCGAAGCAGAGGGCACTATGTTTGACACATACCAGGTCCGATGCTTAGTGGATTCCGTATTCCAGCGCTTAGAAGTATATTGCAATTCAATTATATCCATCTCGTATGCTGACCACTTCGTCGTCGCCCATCAATGGCCTCAAATCTTGCTCCATGTACAGGCGAGACGTGTAGGCAGCCGCCGCTCACCCAATAAAGGAGTGTGATGAAGGAGTCGAGTGTCAGCCATTAGGACGAGGCATACAGATATTGCTCCAGGCACCGTCAGATCTATATCACGATAGCTAGCAAGAGTCAGCACCTATAACGCCAGGTACATCTTCAGCTCTTCCTCCTAGAAGCGGCACGGGAATCCTGTGTGGTTTTGAGGGGCCAGAGTAAGCAAGGGATAGCAACCCAATCCTTGCACAAAGCTGACCGCATTGTTTGAAATCAGCGTTCTGAGTGAGGATTCTTCTTGGTCGTTCGTTCGTAGGATTGTAAGTGAAGGATTGTAAGCCCAAGTCAGCACCTACCCTTCGGCAGGAATGAGTGATCCGTACGGAGTAGAAGGGAAATATCTAACTGTGTGCAAGACCATTGGCTACCCATATAAATTGAGTAGGTAGCACACGACACATGGTCCAGGGTTCAGAGAGGGGAACGGTCGGAGACGCCGTGACTTCAAGAGAAATCGGGTCTGATGGAAACCTTGACCGCCGTTCTTTCTCCAGTCAAGACCCAGTTGGAGCGCGTAAAGAGAAAACAAAGTTCAAGAGTCATAAGGCTGAGCGAAAGGCCCAGGAATGCAGCTAGACGTCAGTGGACTTTTTCAGTATGCGAACCTGTGGGCAATTGACAGAGTCGTTCCCGCAGATAGACAACTTTTACGAGGTTTCGGTCAAGATTAGCGAAGGGGTGGCAGATGCTCCATACCAGCATGGTACGCTTGATGAAGCACTTTTCCATCTTCAGAGACGGGCGCGCAGCGGCGACAACTGTTACTGGGGGGTGTGACTGTGGAGACGGGATGGGGCGACGGGCTCGGGTTCTTCGTGGAGTTAAATTTAGAGATGCTACTGGCGCTAGTGGCGCGCCTTTAACTCGTTTCTTCAGGGGGCCGCCTGGGTGTTTCTTTGGGAATGTTGGCCCGTTGTGCCAGCCTGCCAGGCTTTGTTCCGGGATAATGGATGTGATGCTTTAGGTCTGAAGGGTGTTTATTTTGGGTTACTTTTCGATGCCGGTAGTCGTGGAAGCTGGTTCTCGAGGCTTGTAGAGCTGGATCTTGCAGGATCGGCTTAGATATGTCATCGGACAAGGTACATGCGTGGCGAGGGGCTACTGGTCGTACAGAAGCGAGTTTGCGGTTGGAACCCGGGAACTAAACTTCAACCCTTCTGCTTCTGTATGCTGTGATACCTGTCAACCTACCTGACAGCATTGTCTGCAAGCCTTTGCTGCAAGCCCTGCGCCTCTTCCATGCACAATATGGAGAACCATCAAACTGCACATAGCTCTTCATGTCAATAAGCGAATTTCCAAAGGCAAGCCCTGGAAAGTCTTCAAGGAGACCAGCATCACAAATGTCTGGCAAGACAGTGCCCCAGTCGATACGATGGAGAATGTAAAAGGACGTGGGCTCAGTGGCGTTTCGAACCCAAGATCAACCTTTCTTGCTGCGTTCTAAGCAAGGGGAAGCCCGAGCTCCTTTCGATTCCACCAGCAGGCTGGAAGGATTTACAGCGATGACCAAACGGTGTTATGTGGATTCGGAGCAAGAGACTTGTCTATCGAAAGGGCTGAGATGCGGTTCAATGCCAGGTTGACGAGCAGAGACCACAGCCTATTGTCGATGTTGGCTCGCACAGCCACCGCCTGACAGCCTGGGAGGATGGTTTGAGGCAACCCGACCGGCTGGATACGAGTGCCCACTGCCCACGAAGGTAGGCCGCTGCACAACGCGTAGAACGTGGAAGAGTCCGGGATACCCCGAGCCGCCGTTCAGTCAACGGCTGCACGCTGCCAGAACAAGCCGATCAGACGACTCGGGGCTATGGAACGTTGCGGCGGCTGTGGCACGGGGCGGCCGTATCTTACTTCTGTTTGTCTGCGGCAGCGCGCTTGCCTCGACTCATCGTCGCTTCCCTTTGGCCCAGTACCGAGGCCAAAGTTGAATGGCAAAGCCTTTTTTTGGTGACCAGGGTCGGCCTCTTCACCCTTCTTTCGTGTTGTGAAATGGCGCGTGATGAGCGGTAGCCCCGTGTTGGTCTTGGCCCCTGGCCGTACAGCGGAGAATTATGAAGATCTCTGGAGTATTTTCGGGGCATCGGCACGCAGTCTGAACTTCTGAAGTGGCTAAGAGAAATTTGAATTTGCCCTTACCTCACAAGAAGAGCACTCGCGCCGGTGGTGGAGGGACAAGGGGGAAGCTGTTAGTCGGCGAATGACAAGACCATGAGATCTCTGAGAGATGAAATGAGACTGAGAGTACCTGTATCAAACGGATTGGTATTAGAACTGACGGTGGGAAAAGGGGCGGGCTGCACTGTGACAGGGCAAAGAAACTCCTGTCCCCCCGGGCCGCCCTTTGTTTCGAACCGTCGGGCTGAACTTTCTGAAGTCAGTTCGGAGCTTCGCAAACCACAAGAAGAAGAAACCAAGGGATTACTGGAAGGATAACTCCTGTTTCAACCTCTGGACAGCAAGTTCCGGTTCGCGATAGGTCAGAACTGGCAATGTGGCTTGGTTCTTGGAGCGCTAGATTTATGGACTCCGTAAGATAAACGGGGCGTTGCAACAGTTTGCTACTGGATTCTGGAGATCGAGCGGTCGTGGTTGGCCGACGGTGGCCGCGGGACTCGGTATATCTCAGGAGGTGGGATGAGGACTTTGTGAATCTGGAAGATTAATCATTGGTAGCCTCGAAATGAGCACGAAGGACAACCCAAAAATTCAGAGACGGGCTGGACTTAACAGATGATTGCGAGTCTCTCAAAGCCACTGAGAGAACACATCTGCTCCTGCATTGCTGGGCGCAGCATTGCTTACTCCTTCATTGTGCGCGCGCGCACTTTGTGACCTACGCAGCAGGCGCACGACGAATGGCCTCATCGCGAGGTGTAGATGCAGGGACTTGGTGTGACATCCAGTGTCGGCAGGGTTCCTCGCAAGCAACGCATGCAAGCAGGAAATACCTGGACTCCTAGAGTGCCAAGGTCTGACAATACTGTGTATGCTGCGGTGCCAAGTTAAGGTGCGCTAGGTTTTGGAGGAGGGGGATCTCCCACTGGACGAGCGAGAGTTTAGCCTCGCAGCGGGAAGCTCACGGCCAAACACGGCGCCATCGTCGGGCAACGGGGCCCCGAGATTATTCTTGTCTTGCTGTGGTATTGTGGTTGACCAGAACAAGTCGGGTTGCTGAGTCGAGTCGAGTCGGGCGCGGGGGTACGACCGAAGTTGGAGACCGCCAGTCCGTCACTGAGAGAGTCAAAATTTTGAGAGAAGACGATACGGACCGGCTCACGGATGCGCCGCAGGGATCACCGCTGCTTCACCTGCTGAGTTGTTGCATGCACTGGCCATCAGGTGGACGTACGATGGCGGCAGGCTGCAGTGACTGTCCATTTGTGCCCCAGTGTCTGGGTCTTGGAGCCCCCTGCAGTGAACATAGACTGCAGTGCCCCTTATTTTGTCAGGCGAAGGAAGCATGAAATTGGTTGCCCTCCTGGCTTGGTACTCGATAAGACACGTCGACCAACGAGGTGAACTTGTTCGGCTTCCCTGGAAAGGCGAGGAAGCAATCCTTCTCGATCTTGGTTGACCAGCAGCTTGTCGAACAACAACGGTACAACTTTTGTCTGCTAGCGGGCCCGGCGCCATGTGCCCTCTTGGAATGCTGGCGCGAGGAAACAAACCAGGTGGGCGACTGAGTGACAGCAGGAAGCTAAGGCAGGCTGGCTGACCCATGGCTGGATGTTGCCTCCAAGTCATCCCCGGGAATGATTCGCCTCGTGGCAGCAGCTCTTTGGAATGCGCTGGAAACGGCCCGGTCGAGTCGAGGAAGCCGGCGGCAAACACGATGTGCAACGCAACGTCACTCACTCATGGCCGTGGTAGTGACAGGCGAGGTGCTGAGTGTTGAGGCGAGTATGATGGACTCTGATCTGTCTGGCGGAATTCCGCGCGCTTCATCACGAAGCGTAGCGAGGTGTTTCTTCGTGTTCCATGTCAATCATTGCTGATCATCCGACGTCCTAAGTGGCCTTTGCCAGGAAATTATGCTTGATTGACCGTGGGCCATGGTCCGCAATGATGTATCCGTATGGATGGACCGTATCCGTACGAGAGATATCCCTCGTTGGCTCCGTACAGTATACGTACATTTTGCACGTACTTCTTAGTCAGATTTGAGATCAGGTACGTACCGAGATACATCCATGGCCCGTCGCTTCCATTGACCTGGGAGTGGCAGAGTGCCGTCCCAACTTCCCAAGTGGTGTGTGTGTCTCTCCTGCAGCCTGCTCATCCCTCAGGAACGGATGGCAGCTGCTCTACGAATCCTTGGACACATCTCTCTCTCTATCTCTCTCTCTCTCTCTCTGCCGCAATCCTCCGACTTCTATCAACTCTACCATGACCAGACTCCTGCTGGTAGGCGATGCCTTCCACCCGGAATAGACTCTAGGAGTCAATCTCTCTCAATCTCTCCTCCTCTGCCTTACGGAAAGGAGACCCCGGACGGAAAAAGAAAGCAGTGCCACTTCTCCCGCTGCCTTTCTTCTTCGGGCAAAGTCATTGAATCCGTCTTCTTTCATTGGGTCATCTATGCAAGTGCAAATTAACCCTTTGCTTGTGGGAGGGACTTTGGGAACAAGCAACAGCAGCCCACTGACGTTCCCAGTTCAAGTCCACCTTGAATTTTCACCCCATGGATCTTCAGTCCTCAGTTGCTCGCTGTTCTCTAGAGATGTTCTTCCCTCTGGTCATGCCACCACTCACAAATCACCAGTCACAAGTTGCAGCTCCCCATACGGTGGTGCTGACAATTATGCGCACACACACCCAAACAAGTTGTCCTTTGACAACAATAGCGAACGGCCCCATCACCCCCAGTCACTCTGACCTTTCCTTCAAGAGCTAAGGGACCAGGGGTGTCGATGGTTCAGGCTCAAGAGTCAAGGCTTGGCCGATGACCACCCCTTCACCCCCCTTCCCAGGACACTAGGCAAGTGCAGGGTCCTGAATAAGGTACGAGGTCGTATTGATTCGCCCAGCTCGTGGAGCGTGGGCCATGGCCCAGCGAGCCACATCCCACCCCCGTCCCATCCAGCCCAGGGACCAAGTCACCAAGACAAGAGAGAACGAGCCATGGCGCACCTTTGCCCTGGTCTGTCCATGGTCACCGGTGCTTAGTGCTTGGGTACCACAGATACTTGGTCTTGGTACCTGTTGTTGGTGTGGTTGCTCATGTTCTGCCTAGTTGGCCCTGCTAGGCACTGCTGTGCCTCATCTCGTCGAGTCCAAGTAATAAAACCATCCTCCCCGTTCGTGTGTTTCTATCCCTCAACCTCGTTCCTCACCTCCTCTTATTTTGCTTCCCCACGAGCTTCTACCTCTTGCCTTTTCTTAGCTCACCTGCCAGTCTCTCGTTAATCGGCATAGCTTTTCATTATTTCCACACTCTCACTGCCCCTCAAGCCACTTTCCAGCTTCCAGCTCCTTTAATACTTGTCAGCAGCCTCTGATAAATATCTCGTCACCTTCGAACCTTTTCTCATCGAACTCGCTACTCGCTTCTTCCCTCGATCGACGTATACGAATCACCGGCAAAATGTTCTCCAAGATCTTCTCTGCTGCCACCGTGGCTCTCGCCGCTTCCACCATGGTCTCTGCCCAGACCTTCACCACCTGCGATCCTACCAAGAAGGGTATGTTTTTTCCGTGACTGGTTGTTTGAACTACCGTTTTGTTTTTCTCGTAAAACAGTTTTGCTAACTGATATTCAGACTGCCCCGCCGACCCTGCTCTGGGCAAGTCGGTCAGCATCGACTTCACCAAGGGCAACGATGACTCCGTCTTCCGCAAGCTTGACGGCACTGCCGTGAAGTTCGAGGATGGCGGTGCTCTCTTCGCCATCAACAAGGAGACCGATGCTCCTACCATGGCCTCCAAGAAGTACATCTTCTTCGGCAAGATTGACGTCGTCCTCAAGGCCTCTCCCGGCCAGGGTGTCGTCACCTCCGTCGTTCTTCAGTCCGACGACCTCGACGAGATTGATTGGGAGTGGGTTGGCGGTGACAACGAGCAGGTCCAGACCAACTACTTCGGTAAGGGTGACACCAGCACCTACGACCGTGGTGCCTACCACCCCGTCTCCAACCCCCTCAACGACTACCACACCTACACCATCGACTGGACCCAGGAGTCCGTCAAGTGGATCATCGACGGTGCTCTGGTTCGTGAGCTGAAGTACGCCGACGCCAAGGGTGGCGCCATGTTCCCCCAGACTCCCATGGAGGTCAAGATCGGAACCTGGGTTGCCGGCCGCAAGGACGCCCCCAAGGGCACCGTCGAGTGGGCTGGCGGCTACACCGACTTCTCCAAGGCTCCCTACAACGCCTACTACAAGTCCATCACCATCACCGACTACCAGGGCAACAAGGGTGTCAAGGGCGCCAAGGAGTACGTCTACGGTGACCGTTCCGGCAGCTGGGAGTCCATCGTCGTCAAGACTGAGGGCGGCAGCGACGACAGCTCTTCCTCCGCCTCCAAGGCCGCCACTAAGACCGACTCCAAGACCACCCTGAGCACCGTCACTGCCTCCGGCCCTGCTTCCGCTACCGCTTCCAGCGAGGCCTCAGCTACCGAGGACGCTGCCTCTACCGCCACTGGCTCCAGCTCCGGCTCTTCCAGCGCTTCTTCCACCGGCACCGCTGCCGGCGCCTCCAGCACCCCCTCCACCGTTGCCGCCAACTCCGGCTTCATGAACAAGGCCAACCTTGCTCTCGGTGCCGCCGGCCTCTTCTTCACCTTCCTGCTGTAAGCGGGTCCACCGGAACTCTTGAACGACCGTACATGCGCATAAAGACAACCACAAAAAAAAATCATGCCGCCCGGAGAGCGGATTGTACAACTTCTTCACTTTCGATCACGATCCTTATCACGACTGAGTTACGCATGTTCCTTTACGGACCTAGCGCGCAGTTGGGGCCATACCTTGCGACATAATCCGGTACTTTTAATGATCACGCTCTCCCGCGGAATTCTGTCTCCATGAACTGGAGGAAGCATTTCCGCAACGGCCTTGCCAATATTTTACGCGAGAGGAGGAAAGTCAGACAACGGGAATTGCATTTCAGATGGCGGATGCTCTTTTTTTCTTGAAGCAGCTGGGTAGTGTTTGTGGGAGATGGACTATGATACCTTTAGAGAAGAGTTGAAGAGGACGCCTTGTGCCATTTCGCCGAGGTAGTCGAGAGAGATAAAATGTTGACAATCAAAAACATTCAGATTTGAATACTTCCTCCCGTGGCTTTCGGTTCACGCAGATCTCACAATATCGGAATTTTAGACTCGCGTGAAAATCATAGGGCGTGGATGCCTGGATGGCGCGAATTGGTCAACCAAGAGAAAAACACCGCGGTTGCAATCTCACTGTGTTTGAAGTTGAGCAACCCCGGCAGGGTCCCCCACCTGAATAAGAATTTTGACTCAAAGAGGAGAGGGGGGCCGGGGGATGATGGATCCCAGAAATCGGATCCATTACCGCGCTCTACCTTATTCGGTACCTAATTTCCACCTGTGCACCATTGCCGCCCTCACTAAGTGTGAGACCCAAGCACAACCAAAGCAAGGAGATTTCTTATGGAAAGTCGAGTACTTGCACAGACAGTAGTGAGGCATTGTGCCCAAGATAGGGCGCCGTCGGTGCCGCACGGGTAGCCTAAAGTGTCTCTGCGCGTCTGATGTGATTCTAGCGTGACGGGCACCGTTGGAGCCAAGGAAAGGATTTTGTTTTTCTTTTTGAGGGGGGGGGGAGAGGAAAGGAAATGGGATAAGTACCGCGCAGGAGCGTCGCAGGATTTAGGTACGTGAGACTTGATCGAGTCTTGGAGGGGTTTTCGTTAATCAAACTTGCTTGGGCCCAAGGATCTTGGTAGGCGATCGTCTCTTGAGTCCGGTATTAATGTTAGTGCGCATCGCCCTGCGGCACAATTGTCTCGATTATTCCATGACATTTTTCTTGGCTAGTCGCCCGGTTTTAGTGGCTTTTTTTCAACTGAAGTCCTGCGGGAATTGTAAGATCCGTGAGGCATCCTTACGCGCTGTTAGAGTTGATGTTGTGATATTTCCTTCTTCCGTCCACCGCCATTTATTGTGTTTAGTGTGTATCGATACAATAGCACTGAGACGCACGGGTTTCCTGAGCGGAAGACTGATCGTTATTCACGAAGTCGATGCTCCGTATCAATATCATCATAGCATGGCATGGCATAGCATGGCTGATGACCTTTGCTGTATCCATTTCTGAATGCCTGTCTACCACTTCCCAGGGACCCAGACACGCCAGAGTCCAGGCTGAGGACCATGCCGTCCGAACCGCCCAATCAAAACAAAAGTCCCGTTTTGTCCAGGCTCGCTGAAGCCTGGATGGGGGAAGAGGGTTTGACGCCGGACGGCAGTGATTTGCTCCAGGGCCCTTGTTCCTCGGTACGTGTATTGGCAAATGTTCTATTGACTCGGCGAGGAGAGGCGGAGACTGCCCCGGAGCTTCCTTTAATATTGAACCGCCGGGTGAGACACGGTGACGGTTGGCCCAACAGGCGAGGGAGCGGAAGATGCCCGGAGCGAAGGTTGTAGGTCGAATCCTCGTAGAGACCAAAAGTGCGACTATTTATCCAGGGAAAACCAGAAGCGAAGCCATACCTAGGTAGCGAGTAGCTTCCCTTGTTGGTGCATTTTCGTGCCTAGTAATTTTGGTGACTGGGCGATGCATCTCTCAGAGTCGGTACACAACTATTCTAGCTGCCTACCTACCTGGGCCGAGGGCCCGACTTTTTCACCTCGCCTTTTCCAAAAAAAAATCAAAAATCGATTGCCCTCAAGGCATTGAAGCTGTGAAGAGAGTTTTGAACAAGGCGTAACGAAGCGAGAATGTTCTCACCTCTTCCACCATGGCATCGGCAGCTGGATTTGCATGGAACCAGGCCTGCCACGCTTGATGAAGCCGGCAGGATGAAAGGAGGGAAGGAGTGATTGTTCATCCGGGATGGCCCCATTGGTGCCTTCCGGTTGGAGGCTTAAGTAGCTTCCTGCCCTTCGGCAGCGGAAGGTGGTAGGCACCCACCCCCGCTTCACCCGGCTCCTTTCTCCGTTCCTGCTCCCGGAATCATGGAAGTCTACCGGCATTGTGGGGCCTTTCGCCTCCGAGGCGGTATTGATGTGTGCATGGCCTAAGAACGCGGCATCGCAGCACGCAGGCTATTCTGAAATATGCAGGTACGGCGCACAATGATGTCGATATCGGGCTGGGCTAGCACCGGTCCGCCGTTGGAAGCGAGACGTAGCCGGCTCATCGGGTTTCGGTGGCAAGAAAAGAACTTACTCGCGAAGGGCTTTCGGGCGCGACATTTCGGACCTGCCGCGCCGATCGGCCCTCTACCATGCGGATCTTGCATGGCTGCTGCCACCAGGAAAATCAAGCAATGGGCCCGGCGCGGACGTCACCACCGGCGATCGCGGCGCCGGTCCCCTTCTGACGGGTTTGAGATGTACACAAAAGCCGCCAGCGAATTCTGGCAAGGTGGAAGTCCCACGTGGTTTTCGTGATTGTTTTCGTGCACATACTTGCACGTATCTTACCTCACGATATTCTGAATTAAGCCTTTTGTTCTCCCATACACGAAAACTATCTTATAAGAGTGAAGTGCGGACGGCAATTCGATTTCAGCAAATGTAGACAACCATGGGGCAGAGGGGGGGTGTTCGAGAGTGTTCCGAAGTTCCGCGGCGAAGATATGCGGTGATTGAATAAACCTCACCAACAACCCCCCCCCCCTCCTGGGAAGCAAACACAACTCCACGGCTCCCGCATCTAGAACACGGGATCAACCTTCTTGTACAGTACCCTGCTTCAGATATCTCCCCGAACGGGAGACGCGGGATCTGGCAGCGGCTCGGAGATAGGGGGGGCTTTTCGGGCATCTGCATCGTCGTTTGTGTAATCATTCGATTCCTCGACTTAAGATTGGGCCCGGGGATTGTAAGTATGAATAGTTGGGGACTCAAAGGGGCAGGAAAGGTGTAGTGGGATCCCGGTAGTCGCCTTCGTAGATGGGTATGCATGATGCGGCAAGGGCGGAACACAAGATAATCAAATCAAAGGGGGCACTGCTATGAAAAGACAAGGTCAAAGGTACGGTGTGTTGCAGCCTTGAGCAGGATGCATGAAATCGGAGTCAAATTGTTTCCACATGTGTGTTTTGAGGTCTTTTTGGGAAATAGAAGTCTACGAGATAAGTCCGGCTGCGTACTAAGCAGAGTTCCATCCTGCGGCCTGCCAGCTGTACGGATACGGAGTACGATTGCCTCTGTAATTCCGTGGTCCGGAAGGGACCCTTGCCGGGCCACGTTCACGGCATGTCTAGTAACGGAGTAGGTTCTACCGGTATCTTTGTCGGTGAGGTAAAGCTCTCCGTCCTCGCACCGGTAGTTATCAGACTTTCAGCTCCCATTCAATCTTAACAATGGCAGCCAACTAGCGTGGCGGTAGTAGACAGATTGGCATTTAGAATTCCGAGCTACCTCATCGTCGGATGATCAATATCCTCCTGGGCAAAGATAAGAGAAAGCTTGAAGATCGATTCACACAACGACCACAGCAACAAAGTTGGACTGAACCGCGGGCAGCGGGCGGGTCATCGGTGACGTGCCGATGGCCCCTGCGCGGCAGACTTTGTGATTTCTCCATAAAAATGCACGTTTTCTAGAAGCTTTGACAGAAGAAACCGAGAACGGCGAAGGCCGGTCAACCGCCGCCCAACGGGAAGAATCCGCAGTTGACGTAAGGGCAAGGCTTTCGAAGGGGCCACAAAATCTCTTCAAATCCCAAATTGGAGCTCAGTCATCAATGAGATCAATGAGGTGAGGCTGAACGATTCATTCAATCGCGTTGGCTGCCAAGTTGGTTTCCCCGTGGCCTTGGAAACAGGGGATGGGCTATCCGGGATGAACTATGTAGGAGGGGATGGGGAACGTGGTGAAGAAACCCAGGAAAGCTTTTTTCGTGCAAATCCCCTTTCAGAGTTGTCTCAAACACCAGAGAGACCCGAACTCCAATTTTTCTCGCTCTCTCTCAGTCCCGCCCCTCAGTTACGGTGTGAAGCCACCCAAGTGCCGGAAAATACTGGAGTCGATGACATCAAAACACCACCTTTACTCGGGAACGGCGGCCAAGAGAATCCCTGTGCTCACTGATTGGATAGTGGACACATGCCTTCCTTCGTTATCCATTCGTTCTTTGAAGGGGTAGCTCCCCATCTTGCCGCCGCATCTACATGTCTCTAGTTCTTCGTGTGTTGACATGTTGAAGTTTTGAACAGCGGAGAGAGAGAGCCCGAACCCCACCCTTCTTCAACAGCAATATCTCGAGCTGTAAGGAGTAAGGACGTGCCGGGTAAAGCTCAACCGCCACCTAGAGAGCGAGAGATACAGGATCTAAACGGAATTGCAGATAATGAGAGAAGCCGTTGGCTCTGTTGCCGTCATTCAATACCGTCCAAACCAAGCATCCATTGCCAGGGGCCCCCGGTGATTCTTGATAGTGTAATGTGTATCCGCGCAGATAGAAGGCAAAAGCACAACAACCTCCAAGATTTCTAAGCCAGATTTCCAGAGTTACCCACCTCGGCCGGCCCAGGCCCCCATATCGGCCCGGCGAATCATGACGACGCATATCGACCTTCTTTGACATTCCGTGCTGGAAAGGTTCCGCACCACCACTGGCCCACCCCTCTTCCAAATTGTTCAAACGGCGTCTCTGCGTCTCTGCGCCTCTCTACCTCTGGCCTTTTGTGCATCAACAGAGTGTCAGTCAACGGGGTCCTTCTTTTCACTCCCCCTTGGTCCTTGCTCCATCGATCTCGAACCGCGGCACCGAGCCGCACTTAGGTCCATCTAGTTTCCAATCTATTCCCAGTCCGTTCCCGCTGTTTGACTCCACCCATGTTGCAGTTTTTTCTCCTCTGCCCTCTAACACGTAGTACTTGCTGTGATTTTTTTGCGCAAAATTCGTTATCCAGGCTTTCCAGCTTCATGGTTCCTTGGACGACCGGCGGCGTTAGTCCCCTCTTTCGCCGATGAGTTTAGGACTTAAGTGAGTTTACAAGATGGGGAGCTAAAGGTTTAAAAGAGGCGTGTCGTTCCCGCCTTCCGACGATATCATTCCACTCTGTACTCACAAGCTTCCTGTTTTCTTATACATAAGACCATCTCTCTTATAATAAACCAAGAAACAACTGGCCTCCAGATACCCCTTCTCTATCCTATCTTTCACACCACACATAAATCACAATGGCCGCTACCGACTACAAGTTTGAGGGCTGGGTTGGCCTCGACGAGAAGTCCTCCGAGGGCAACATGGTCTGGCAAGAATACGAGCCCAAGCCGTGGGAGGAGAACGATGTCGACATCCAGATCACCCACTCCGGTGTCTGCGGCTCCGACATCCACGTCCTGCGCTCCGGCTGGGGCCCCGCCCCCTACCCCGTCTGCGTCGGCCACGAGATCGTCGGTGTCGCCGTCCGCGTCGGCTCCAAGGCCGTCGGCGGCATCAAGGTCGGCGACCGCGTCGGTGTCGGCGCCCAGTCCGACTCCTGCCTCGGCCGCCAGGGCCCCTGCGAGCCCTGCGAGACCAAGAACGAGCAGTACTGCCCCAAGTCCGTCCACACCTACGGCCACTTCCACTACAACGGCGGCAAGGCCATGGGCGGCCACTCAAAGTACCATCGCTGCCCCTCCCACTTTGTCGTCAAGATCCCCGACGGCCTCGAGTCCGCCTACGCCGCGCCCATGCTGTGCGGTGGTGTGACCGTCTTCTCCCCGCTTAAGCAGCACGGCGCCGGCCCCGGCAAGACCGTCGCCATCAACGGCGTCGGTGGCCTCGGCCACATGGCCATCATGCTCGCCAAGGCCATGGGCGCCGACAAGGTCGTCGGTATCTCCCGCAAGGGCGACAAGCGCGACGAGGTCCTCAAGATGGGCGCCGACGGCTACATCGCCACTAGCGAGGAGCCCGACTGGGCCAAGACCTACGCCAACTCCTTTGACATTGTCATCTCCACTGTCTCCTCCGCCAAGGTCCCCATGCAGGACTTCCTCAACCTCGTCAAGCTCGACGGCTCCCTCGTCCAGGTCGGTCTCCCTGACGACGGCGCCTACACCATCTCCCCCGTCCCCATGGTCATGCGCCGCGTCAAGTTCACCGGCTCCCTGATTGGATCCCCCCACGAGATCCGCGAGATGTGGGAGCTCGCCGCCGAGAAGGGCGTCAAGCCCTGGATCCAGGTCCGCCCCATGAGCGAGGCCAACCAGGCTATCGTCGATCTGGAGGAGGGCAAGGCCCGTTACCGCTACGTCCTCCAGAACTAAGCGGGAAGGGATTGTGTGTTTTGAACATGATCAAACCGTTTTCTGGAGATGCTGTACATAAGATGAGGTTGATGACATGACTTGGGTGCATAGAAAGGGCATAGCGATTGGTTATATTATAGACATAGAGAGATAGATAAAATCTCAACTCAGAAGCTGACAGCTTCAAATTTCTCATGATTTGATTCACCTTTGTTCGTGATTTCTCTGCATACAAAGCGCTCACGCTCCTAAAGATCGTGTTCGTTGAGAACTCAACACTGAAAGAAGTTATTCTATCAACTCCGTTGTCGATGGTGATATTTGTAAATACTTTTAAACAAGTTGAGATATCGCGGTGCGCAAGCTTCGGTGTGGTTACGGATGATGTCACGCCGCCTCGGTGAAGGAGTTACCGAACATCCTGGCATGTGGGGAAATGACTTGCAAGGTCCCCGTTCAACGACCATCTCACTCCATTTTGGATCACTTACATCCCTCTCATCAAGTCAAACGGGTTTCATTCAACAGTCAGGTTATTGTCTTCACGGTCTCTAGGCTACTAAATAGAGAATGATTGGATGGTTAAAGATCCCTGCTGCTCATTCTCGTCCCCTTACTTTGCCTTGGTGCCTGATGGCGAACGCCTCCTACGGGTAAGCAGATTGCCTAAACGCATCGAGATATAAGCTGCCCCGAAACAGCATGATGAGAAAACATCTCATAGACATTAGACATATCAACTGGACTCCCACAAGACTATCAACATTCCCATTCCTAAAATCACCTGGTTCGAATCATCCACCCAAATTGTCCAGGCATTATCCACTGACATTCCCCAACCCAGCCAACCGCCGCCCAATCTCGTTCAAAGTCATGGCCCCCCACAACGATGTCGCCGCGTTCCACGAGGCCTTGGCCTCAAGCAAGCGCATTCTCGCTCTCTGCGGCGCGGGCCTCTCCGCCTCCTCCGGCCTGCCGACCTTCCGCGGCGCCGGCGGTCTTTGGCGAAACCATGACGCCACAGACCTGGCGACCATGAAGGCCTTCCGCCGGGACCCGGGCCTCGTGTGGCTGTTCTACGCGTACCGGAGACACATGGCTCTATCGGCGAGTCCGAACAAGGCGCACTATGCCCTCGCCGCGCTGGCGGAGAAGAACCCGGATTTCTTGTGCCTGACGCAGAATGTTGATGGTGAGAACGACTCTCTTGCATTTCCCGCAAAGAGACAACGACAGCTAAACGTCACTCGCAGGTCTCTCGCCAAGGGCAGGACACAAGGAGGACCAACTCCGCCTCCTCCACGGAAGCCTCTTTGACATCAAATGCGCCAACCCGCAATGCACCTACATCGACCACAACAACACCCAAGACCCCCTCTGCCCAGCCCTAGCCCCGGCCTCCGAAGACCTCGCAGACCCAACCCAGACCCTACCGCTCCTCGACCCTTCCAAGAAGCTCCCGGCCATCGACGAAGCAGACCTGCCCCACTGCCCATCCTGCAAGACGGGCCTGCTGAGGCCCGGCGTCGTCTGGTTCGGCGAGGCCCTCGACGATGCCATGCTCGACGGCGTCGACGCCTGGATCGAGCGAGGGGAAAGTCGACCTCATGATCGTCGTCGGCACGTCGGCGCAGGTGTGGCCGGCCGCGGGGTACATTCTCAAGGCGCACGCGGCCGGGGCGCGGGTGTGTACCGTCAACCCCGAGGCTGAGGACGAGGGCCAGATGGGCAAGGTGAAGAGGGGGGACTTTGCGTTCGGGAGGGACGCGGCGGAGGTGCTGCCTTTATTGTTGGAGCCTGTTATTGGGAAGATGAGGGCGGATGGGCGGACGTATACGGAGGATTGGAAGGCTGAGTAGGCAGAGACACGAATGCGGCTTTTGCTTTGTTGTTCTAGTGGTGGCAGAGGAATGGATCCAATAGCGAAATGTTGTCATGAGTAGTGGTTCGGTTGAGTGTTTTTGGGCATTATATTGTTTTCCTATCAAGCAACCTTTTGAGCCATCTGGCCATGGCGCAATGCATTTCAATCAACCTCCAGGTT
This sequence comes from Colletotrichum fioriniae, assembly GCF_027942845.1. Lineage (NCBI taxonomy): Eukaryota > Fungi > Ascomycota > Sordariomycetes > Glomerellales > Glomerellaceae > Colletotrichum > Colletotrichum fioriniae. Next base: position 2,933,759 of record NW_027076841.1, read on the forward strand.
TTGTGACTTTACGGGTTCAAGTGAGAGCCACATTACCCCGAAGGTTGTCAAACCAAGGCCATGGGCAAGAACTATTCCAGTCAAAGTAGGAGTTTCGGAAGTTGTTGAACTGGCCTCTACAATGAATAACAAGATAGACGAGATGACTTACTCATCCATTTTGAAAAGTCTACGGCAGTACAGCAAAGGGTTGTGAGCCTAGAGCAGGATGTGTAATGTTCTTGATGCGATCGCTCGTTGACGTAAAACATCAAAGCGGTGTTGCACGAGTTCTCCCAAGATTTCGTAAATATATAATAATGTCTACTCCTGTGTTGTTTCTCTCAGCCAGACTCTTGAATCCCTAAAGCGGAGAAGAAATCGAACTTGTCTCTACCATTCACGTACGCAGAACTTCCTGATCGATGTAGCCTCCCTCGACAAAACATGTCTTAGCTGTAACACTGGTTCACATGGCTAGATGATTCGACACATGAGATAGCCTCATATTGAACACAAGAAGCAACAACCGTGGGATATGGTTTCCATCCATCCATCATCATCATCATTCTCATCCAATAAACCTTGAAGTGAGGAGGGAGGTATTAAGCTTCAACGAACAGAAACGCCTCAAGCGAGTTCTCATGCTTCTCAACTCTCATGACACATGGCATAGATTCACATATGTCGTAGAGAGCCTTGAAGGGGTAAACGCGCACAGCTCATCAAACGGGAGGAGCTGAAATGGCGGGCATCCAAGACAGTAGCCTTATCCAGCCAGACAATTACAAAGCGACGACATATACTCATTTCCAGCCTTTCACACGTTTAACCTCGCCTCATTTCTCACATTATCCCTGAACGATTCACGATACAACATCAAGAATAACGAACCAGTATATACAGAGGAACACGTCCTACCTTATGCGTAACACTCGTGGCAACCTCCATAGCACAGAGACACAAACAAATCACATGACCGCAAACTGACCGACCATCGTCTCTCACTCTCGAATCTCACATATATACTCAACCTTCACCCACCTCACTCCAAGCTTGAAGTTGACTTACACCACCACCACCACACCAACAACCCCATAGCCTCACCTGTACCTGTACCTTACAAAACCGTACCGACCAAACCCCAAACTCAAAAGAGCAACTTCACCAGCAACAATGTCAACCCTCACAATATCCCCCGACACCCCTGAAGCCCCCCAAATCGCCTCCATCCACATCTCCTCAATGTCCTCAAATCCCCTCCTCCCTTGCAATTCCCCCACGCCCGCCTCCCTCGCCGACCTCCACAATTACCTCGCGAACGACGCCCTGCATCACCTCCGCGACCACGGCGATGCGCCGCGGATTCTCGTGGCTCGCGTAGGCTCCGACGTGGACTCCGACGACGACGACGACTCCGACGTGGGTGCGGCGGACGCCGATGACGATGATGATGCTACCGGCACCGGGAACGGTGGACGTGTGATCTCCTTTGTGAAATGGGATATCGTCCGACGTCGAGGTCAAGGTCAAGGTCGAAGTCATGTCATTCAGACCCCCACCGCACCCGCATCTGCCAGCGGTTCACGACGCTTAGAGCCGGGCAATATGCTGCCAGCGACGGCGGCGGCGGCGGCAGCAGCGCAGGGTGTGGTGGATGATGGGAGCGAAGAGGGGCCTCCTCAGGACCAACAACAACACCATCAACAATCGAAAGCGGAGGTCGGGGGAGGAACCAAAGTATGTGTAGCAGAGGACTACAATAACAACAACGACGACGAAAGCGAAGACGAAGAGTGGCCCGCTTCAGCGAACCGAGAATACCTCACCGCCTACGCGACCGCCGCATCAAAAGCACGTCGGGAAGCCATGGGCTCACGGCCTTTTCTCCGTGAGCAAGCCTTTCAATCTCTTCATATGATTACTCGTCCACTCTGCCTTTCGGTCCTTTCTTTTCTCTGACAGCTTTATTTTTGTCCCCCTCCCCCCATTCCCTTCTGCCGCTCCATTCATGATTCAACCGCCGTTCTTAGCCCAACATCTTCAACCACACGCGCACAACTCCACCATCCCGGTATTTCCCATTACGTGAAATTTTCGGGAAATGTCGCGCGAGGGGGTGTGGTCCATTCTCCCATCCACCTACCTGTATCGGCATTTTCCCCCCATCCCAGTTGCCTGTACCCGGCTTTCCGCCGACTATGTTAGCAGCACCGGTGCCGTATTTGCCTTATCCGCAAACCTCGCACTTCCTTGCTGGCGCTGTCTGAGTCGGCTCCGAGGTCGGTGTTTGCCCCCGGTGGGGGTTTGCCTGGTGGGGAAACGCATCAGACAGCGAAGACCCTCAAAGACTCGGAGTCTCTCTCCTCCCCGGGGTGCTCCCCCCAAGAAACGCTGATCCCAGACAGTTCTCGACGGCTTCCTCCTCCCTCGGCATCACCCTTTGTCGAATTCCAGAATGTCATTTCTGTGACATCTCCCCACGGAACGGCGGGGACAGCGCCGCAGCGGGAACCACAGTTTTCCCTTTTATTCCCATCGCGGTTCCCACGTTACACCTGTTACCCGTGTCCACTTTGCCAATGACATTGGCATTAACCGTTGAAAGGCCCGATTTTGGTTTTGCTGACATCTCATGGGCGCTCTCTCCCCGCCGGCACCGGGGACCACCGACGGCGGCGGACCCGGGCTCGGCGGAGATGCCCGGCTTTCTAGATTTGACGTTCTTGTGCACTGACTACCGCTTCCGAGGCCGCGGCGCGGGGAAAGCTCTGGTACATGCCGCTACCGAGGCCGCCAGAGCTGAGGGGCTCCCGGTATTCCTTGAAAGCACGACAGACGCCGTGCCGTTCTATGAAAGGTTGGGTTTCGCAACGATTGGAGGATTTCACATGAGTCTCCCAGACGGAGCTCCGTCGACGGAGGGAGTGACGATCTACCAAGAGACCCTTATGGTTCTTGAGAATACGCAAGACTCGTGCGAGACCAGTAAGTACTGCTGGCTTCGTCTGCCTAAACCGCGATGATCTGACGAGTGCACCCGGTACAAAGAACGGATGAATCCATAAGAAACGTAAAATGTCGAACCGTTATGCTTAGAATTGTGGAAAGACGGCCCAGCATCCGTGCCCAAGGTCATTCCCTCAGTCCGAGATCGTCGGGCCGCGACTTTCTGACCTATAATGATCAGCAAGTATGCCATCACAGTATGATGTCGGAAAGTGGAGGGCGGGAGGCGGTTAGGCACCCAAAACCACACTCTCCTCTCTGCAATGGCCGGGCGATACAGCTCTAGACCATTCGAGGCAGAGCAGAGTCGGGCAACTATGCCCAGCCTGCCTTCGTCGCATCACAGGAATCAATGACCAATCGAATTCCCAAGTTGAACTAGACGCATGTCTCGAACTTTGCAGTTGACCGGTTTGGTTCGGCTTTGGTGCTTTTTGAGAGAGCGGTGAAACTCGTCCAGTTTGCCGCCGCTGCCTCGTCCGGCGCTTGCGAGTCCCCAGACGTGACACAGTCTCTTCCAATCGATCGATCCAGCATTTTTGTTTCGAGGAAAACTGCGTAGATGGAAACGTGTGAATTTCTAGTAACAGAACTACTACGACTTTGCGTTTCCGTCTCCACAGGGTAGGAGGACTTTTCGGCTCATAACATGTAAAGAATGTGGAGTCTATGAATGCAGTAGGTCGTGAAGGTCGCGGAAAAATCACGAGAATAAGGTATAGATATACCAAAATGCCGTTTCACATGCATTCGCGCCGTTGCGGACGTGGAGGTGTCAGTGTGTCACTGTTCCATGGTGGCCTCGGACCGAAATAGAGGCTTCGGGTATATCTTTACCGGGCAGGACTCGCCACTTGGGTCGAATAGGCAGTTGTCGATTCAATTTATACCTGGTCGGAGCCGACGGCCACCGGAAGCGCTAGCGATAGAGCCGCCGGGCTGGCATCGTGAGACTAGCGGGATTAGGAACTCAATGACGTAAGTAGCAGCTGGGTGATTCTATGAACCCCTGTTTGGTTTTGGCTCTGCTAGGTTAAGGGTGTGGTGCCTGTGTGCGTTCACGATGTCGCACAACACATGAAGTTACCCCCCCACGAGCCACGAGGGATGTGTCTTTCGGGAAGGGTTATGGCTTGCTCATTGTTGAGGCGAGGCGATCGGAAGCCGTGGCATGCAGGGCTTCGTGGGGGTCTCCCGCAGGACATGGCAGGAAGAAGAGACAGTTAAGTTGTTGAGTTTCAATGTCATTTGTCGAAGAACGTCAGAAGATGATAGAGCACGAGGACCTTTGGGGGCCTTTTTTTCGGCAGGTGAGCCGACGTGGCATTTTGACATTTGGCGAGCAGGGTATTGCCGTTAAAGATGCCCTCTCAAGCAGCAAGTTGGTTTGAGAGGTGTCAGTTTGGTCGGCTGCTGGCGGTGGCAAGACGACCGTGGAACGAATGCTGTGGGTTAGGCCAAGATGATATTCGGCCATGGTGGTGTGTGGGTTTTCCTGGCCCTGATTTTTCGAGTGGTGGTTTCTTTCGTGCCGAGGGTGGGATAAGTCGACGTCCATTTGAGATTGGCATGGTTAGTATGATGAGCAGCGAAACAGGGACGATGATTCGCAGGAGACCAACTGCCCCGCAACCCCGCGTTACCAGGAACTGAGGCTGGTCCACGGCCCACCAGATCTGGGCTTTGGCTGATTTGGAGAGTGGTGAGTTGTGAGGTCTTTGGTTGGAGTATCCAAGTTCTTCGATGCCGATTTGGAAGTTGGGGCCGTGACACAGAAGACGCATTTCAGTTCAGGGACTGGCAAGGTTCCTTGCTCATCGGGCGCGACCGGAACAGGCGTGGACGCTCCTTCGCATCGACTCCTCCTGCCTAGCTAGCATGCCGGAGGGAGGAGACGTCGTCTAGACCGACGGCATGGAGATTGGAATCGATGGAGACAGTGACAAAGAGTCTCAACGGGGAAAGGGTGACATGACAGGGGCGGGACGGGTTGAAAGGACCCTGAAGCGCAACGGCGGAACGGCGATGATTCGGGGCGGCATACGACAGCCCACGATTTGTGTCATCGTTGGACGATCTCTTGGCTGTGGGTTGAATTGTAGGTAATAACTTGAATCTGTGTCATGGCATGGGCTGGTCCGCTTGATGGCTGGCGTGGTGGCTTGATTTGATGGTTCCGAACAACGGCAAGCTAATGAGTTGGTGGTGAGTGGGAGAGTGGGAGGTGAGGGACATCCGCTTCTTTGCCCGCTCAAACTTGATGATGGGCTGCATATCTTAGCAGCTTCTGGATTCTAGGATGAGGGATGATGCTGTTGATGGTGGTCCCCTGGTAGATGTTGTGTCGCAGGTTGATCCCTCTTCCAGATAGAGCAGCGGGTCTCCTGAGGTGTTGCTGGTTGTGCGGTTGCGTGCAGTCGGGCTGCATGCGACTCGACATTTGGCTGCGGTCAGCGCCGTGCAGTTGTAGGGAGTACTGCGGTGCCGCATAGCTAGGTGGTGAATGGGCGTTGCTTGCGCGCGCGAGAGATGCTGGTTGAAGAGGAGGTTGAAGTTGGGACGATGGGCCAGAGAGACCTTGGTCGTCGAGTTCTGACTCGGCAATATTCGAGAATTACGTTATGGGTATTGCTGCGCTAGTCTCGAAACAGGCAGTACCGGACTTTCTATAAGGTAATGGGAGCCACTTCGCTAAAGGGGTGGGTCATCAATGGAAGTCTAGGGCACTTCACTCCAGTCTCCAGGTCTACCTAGTGTACAAGTAAGGTATCTACGGAGTACGCAGGAAGGAATGTACGTCTGCGCTACAAGCGCCGGTCGAGGCAAGAAGCGGCGAGTGAGCTGCAGAATGGCAGTAGTCAATGGTGGGGCCCCATGTTCCGCCCGAGTACCGCCGACTCGGATCGTGCAGCAACCACCACCACCTTGGAGTTCCTTACTTTACCTTACCTGACGTTGCGGAGTCTTGGGAACAATACATGTACCCTCCTACCTTGCAATGTAGGCACGGGTACGGAGTAGCGTACGGAGTAGTGTACGGATTGACGGAGCTGAAGCTGAGGAAACCCCAAGGGCCCCAAAAGACGAGGTGAAATATATGAGCCGTGATTTGCCCATTTGCCATTATGTATTTCTGTCTCGTAGCATCTTTCTAGAACGCCTGCCCCGGAATGGACAGAGATAAGGCGGCGCCCATCTCCCCTCCCAAATGTCTCGTGCTTTATCTTTCCGTCCCTCCATCGACACCACCACTTCCCTTCCCCCATGCCATTCCCAGCAACGACGACCCAGTCATCGTGCCAGACAGGGCCAAAGGGTCGACAAGTCGCACACTTTGCCATGTGCTTTTGTGGAGAATTCCCCTTCAAAGTTCCTATCCGGCCACCAAACTGTGACCATCACCAAAGTCACCATGACCAAAAGTCTGTGAGTCGGAGAGTCCTCCATACCTATTCTCCATTGTCAACCTTTCTTCTTTTCACGCGGAATGCAACGAAAACGGCCCTGGCGGCCTTTTTAGCCTCGCACCTTCAAGCACACTTCCCGGTTCCCATACAAGTCCCCGGTGGCCTTCACTGATGCTCCTGGTACGACACAACGTAGTCGCTATCAAACGTTCAACATGTCACCTAGGTAGACCTACTGCGTAGAGGCTAGACCTATTCGGCTAACATGCCTTGACGTCTCCAAGTGCTTCACCGTGCCCTGGTCTCTTCTTTGAGCGATAGATCACTTGGTCACTTTCCTCTTGTTTACCCGACGTCTATTTCTCTTACCACATTTTCTTACCTTTTGCGCCCTCTTGTCTGCTATCGACCGCCGCATCGACGCGCGCCTGGTCGTTCGATTCCCGGCGAGCCGCAAGGTAATTCATTCCTTCGTAATTGGGCGGTTTCTGGCTTGGCTTTGTTCAACAATCGATCCGACACTTACACCCCCCGCGTACCTTGGGCGTGGATGTTCGAAAAGCACAGCCCCGGGCCTACCCTGTTCTCTTTATGTTTTTCCCTTTTGCCCTGTTTCTTAACTTTTGGTTCGTTAGCCGGTAGTTCCCCATGTTAGTTGTCACTGACACGGACAAAGTCTCTCCCTCTATGTCTCTCTCTCTCCTTCCTCTGCTCGTCTTATTGAGACTTTTTTTGATGCCAAGCCATGCCTATGCCTGTCTCCTCGGGTATTGCATTTGCAGCTGCCGCTTTGCACATCATTCCGTGTCGGTGAGGGCAAGGCAGGCACCAGGCTGCAGAAGTGTCCAGGACTGCACTGCGGTGCGGTCAGAGAGTTAGAGGCAAAAAGGACGCCAGGAGGGTGAGGCCATGCCTGTCCCATTCCATCCCATGCCATCCCGTCCCGTCCCATCTCAGTCGACATGTCCTTGCCCATGCTCTTGTCTCCATCTTGATCCCCATACTCCATCAAACCAAGGTTTGGACCATTCTTTCTTGATGTCTTTTTCGGCCGCTTGGTCCGTCAGTCGGACCATTGAGACCAACGCCCGCCGGCCAGTCAGATACTGCCGCGCCTCCTCTTCCAATACACCCTCCTGCTTCTTCCTCCACCGACGCGAGACGTGCCATTCATAGTGAAGGGGTAGAGTAAGAGACTTTGCCCGGGCCTGCCTGACATCTTTGCAGTAGGCCGCCGGCGGTCAGGAACTTTGACCCTTCTTGGTTGGAGCTCCATCCCAATCCTGACTATACTCCTCTCACGGCAGATCCTGTGTCAAGGGTCGCTCTGTTTTAGTCTGTCTCTGTCTGTCTGTCCTTGCGGGTTGAGAGGAACCGCAACACTCTCGATCAAAGATTGATCTTCAAAAAAAAAAAAAAAGAAAGTGAACCAATGTACGAGGGCCAGCGGCAATGTAAAAAAAAGGACAGTAAGGAGCAAGAAGAAACCAAAAACCTTCACCCGGCATTTGAACTCCCCTGGCCGTGTCAGTGTTTGGGTACCATATCTCTCTCACCTACATTCTGTTATTCACTTTTTACGTGGTTGGGCCGGTAATAGAATGAGTATTCGTAAAGGTGGGAGGAGAAAGAGAGAAGGAGAAGGAAAAGGAACTTGCACATCCCATCTTGTCAGGTTCCTCCTTCTTACTATGGTTTTTTTCTCTTTCCCCTTGCGCATCCATCCATCCATCCATCCATACCTTGCCTTACCTTACCTTTTTACCTTACGGAGGAGTACTGGACTGGAGTGTGTGCTCTTTACCTTAACCACCTTGGCTTTTTCTTTTCCTTCTCTCTTACTCTCTCTTCCCTCTCTCTTCATTTCCCTCTTCTTCCTCTCTCTCTCTCACTCCCTCCCTCTCCTCTTCCCTCCTCCTCCTCATCTGCTCACCCCATCCATCGTTCTCGCCACCCAATCCCCATAAAAATTTAATTATTTCTTCGTCTCCAACAAAAACGGCCAACCCCAAACTAGACGCTCTCCAAGGAACCCAGGGATAAGATCGAATATCCAAGACCAAGGACGTCCTGGTGCACCGGCACATCCATTAATGGATACTTGAAGCGCCATTACCACTAGAGACATTGGACACTGCTCTCTTACATATACTTTTCTCCTCCGCCTCTAGTACCCAATGACACCGATAAGCAAGGCTTATCTCATCCTTGCCGCCATCGTCACTTGAGAGTCCACCGATATCGATCCATCAAACCCCATTCATCCAATCCATCCAATCCCAAGTTTGGATTACTTCCCAGTCCCGGGCCCCAATTCCGGCCCTGCATCCGCACCCCCCAAAAAAGTACAACCACCATTACATTTCCATCACCAAAAACGGGCGCAAATCATTCCGCCTTGGCCACTCCTGTCCTGCGGCGCACACTACCTTATCTTTGCCTTTCCCCAAAGAAATTCGAAGCCGCGACCGCACCGCACCGCGCCCCCTCGGACTTTCTACATCCCACCCCAGATCTTGACGAGGAACCACTCAAACTCAACACATACCTAGACAAGTACCTGTTCTCGATTCTCTGGAAGGTTGGAACGCCTACCCTTTACAGAGTATCCCGTTCCAAATCCCCGTTGTCGGCTTATCTTGTACCCTTCGCACGCACGCGACACAACGCGCCTCACGACTCGGACGGGTACCTATCAGTCTCCTGCTAGGTAGATAGCTCTTGGGAACACAATCTGCTCGTGTCTTTGTTCCACCTCGTCTAGCCTTGAAGCATCCAGGCCCCCCGTTCATCTCACGCCAAACCTCGCCATCGCTACCGGTCGTTGTCCGTCTGCTGGCGTACCTGATCTTTGCCTGCTGCCACCTCCCGGGCTTCCAACAAGCCCGTCTTATCTCAACCGGCCTCGGCGCACCGTAGCGTTATCAGTCCAGTCCCTGCCCTGTGGTAGCCCGTCTGCTGTTTCGTGTTACAACACAGGCTCACCCATAGGAATTCGTCAAGATCGAATTACCGCTCGCCAGCCAATCTGATTTGGCGGATCCTGCATTGGTGCTACGCACACAATTCTCAAATCTCACGTCAACTCGACCACAGATATTCTTATTCTTCTGCTGTCGATCTTGAGTGGCGGCCCAGACCTACCTACATAGGACCAGCACCAGGATCAAGCCAACGAGCGACATTGCATCACTTGCTTCGCATCCCATCCCATCTGCTGCACGCCGTGGGGCTCGTTGAACCAGCTTCCATCCCGGGGAGTGTGCCAGCCTCTCCCGTCTGCTTCCTTGGCCTTTGGCGAAGCCTATCGTCCTATCACCGTTGTCATATCTCCGGTTAACCCTAGGAGTAAATTCACGCCCGCTTCATTCCCCCAATCTCCAGACAAGGGCCCTGGGACCCCGACTTGACGAACCGGGTCCGTCCGCCCGTCTGCTTCCCCTGCGTCGGCCCAGCCCTGCCTGTATATACATAGCATTGTCTCTACTGCCGCGCATCACCTATCCATCATGTCCAACCCAAGTGCCGTCACCAGGACGGCTCCCATCGCCATTGCACCAAAGCCTCCCCGCCGCCAGAACTCTTATCTGCAAGAGGCATTCACGAACCTCGAACTTTTCCGCGGCGGCAGCATGCCTGGACGGGAAATCGCAGAGTCTGTTGGCTCATATACCACACGATCACTCAGCCCATGTGAATCCTGCCAACGGTCCAGGGTCAAGTGTATCGTGAGCGAAGACGAAGATAGCTGCATACCTTGCCAGGCTAGCGGATCTGATTGTTCCTTGCTCAACAGCCCCCAGCCAAGGAAACGCAAGCTGAACGGTGACTTTGACGACAGTGGTAAAAGAAGGTCAGTCTGCTCAATTTTCCCCTCTTCTCATGTCTTCAGTCTCACTCCCCTCTCCTACCTACTCCTACCTACTCCTACCAATACTCACTCTCACATTACTACTGCTCCCCGCCTATTCCTCCCCCCTCCTCTCCCTAACCACACTGGCGAGTACATCTCCCTACTGCTCCCTCCCCGCCAGCCTGGCTCGCTTCCGCTTGAGCTTGCATTTTGCGCCCGTTTGATGTTTCTTGGGCAGCCATGGGGGCACGCCGCGGTCAGGGGGGCACGTCTGATAACGAACCTTAATCTCTGACACGTGATTGGTCCATTAGTTCACCAGCTAGAGCCGATATCAGAAGGCGAAGGCAACACCAACCCAGCCTCTCCAGCACCACAGGAAGCAGCTCTTTTCTTGAAGACATGGCGAATGTCGGAGGCCCGACTCTGCTCAAGCGGACGCTGGGTCTCCAAAATGATCGCTACAGCCAGTACATAGGCCCGACGACCGACTTTGAGCCTTCTCTCATCAACCTCTCACCCTTCAACCCTCAGGATGAGAGTCTACTGGCGCGCGGCACTCTGCGCAAGGTCAGTGACGATGACACGTTCCTGCTACTACCAGATTCCAACACGCCCGGCCACGAGCATATCCTCGAGGATATCGAGGAGATTGAGGGCCTCGTGCGGCCACATGGTCGCAAGCTAGTAGACTTGTACTTCCGCATCGTTCACCCCGCCTTCCCGATTATTCAGAAGACCGTCTTCCTAGAAAAGTACGAGCGTAGTTACCGCGAATTTTCGCCTTGTCTACTAGCTGCTGTTTACCTTTTTGCCATCAACTGGTGGGAGCACGATGAAGAGCTCGCACAAGTCCCTCGACCAAACATTCCCAACCTCGAGCGGATGATCCGGACAACTCTTGCCGACGCAATTTACCGTCCGAAACTGTCCACCATCCAGGCTGGTCTCCTTCTCTCCCAGCGACCCGAAGGCGATCAATGGGCTCCGACTGCCCAGCTCGTCGCCACCGCCCAGGAACTTGGCCTCCACCTCGACTGTACGCACTGGAAGATCCCACCTTGGGAGAAGGGATTGCGGAAACGCCTTGCCTGGGCTCTGTATATGCAGGACAAATGGGGTTCCCTCGTTCATGGGCGGCCCTCGCACATTTTCTCCACCAACTGGGGAGTTCAACCGCTTACAGATCATGACTTTCCCGATGTCGAGTGGGACGAGAAGGATGTGGAGGAGAAGCTGGATATCGAACGCGGTCGCACATTGTTCGGTCAAATGGTACAACTGTCGCAGATTCTTGCCGAGATTCTCGACACCTTTTACTCATTGCAGGCCATGCAAAACGTCACCAACGCTGGCGGGCAAGGCACGCATCTGGTTCTGGGCATGGCAAAGCCCATCCAATTGAAGCTCAAGGAGTGGTATGCCAGTTTACCAGCGGCCATTCGCATGGACAGCACGTATTCGTCGATCTCTGCCCCGCCAGGTCGATTGTCGAGCATCGGATACCTCCACCTTGCTTACTTCGCCGCCGAAATCACGCTCCATCGCCGTATTATTCGTTCGCTCGAAGCAACCGGGTCGGCTGTCGATTCATATGTTCAACATATTTGCCGAAGCGCGGCCAAGGCTCGGCTGATTTCCGCAATGGACTTTGTCAACCGCCTGACTACCTCTCACCTTCGCTCCTTCTGGTACTTCGCGTCCAAGACCAACTTTGCCCTCATCGGAACATTTGGTTCGCTTCTGTGGGCGACATCCCCAGGACGAGAGGAAGCCGATTGGTACCGCAGGCGCTTGGGTGAATACCGCTGGACATTATCCGTGAGCTCGAAGCCAGGCGAAGGCAAAGGTCTAACAATGTTTGCCATGACGATGCTTGACATTTCAACCGGCCTGCTCAAGAAACTTCCCGAAAAACCTTCCATGAGCCGCAGCGGAAGCGTGGTGGATATCGGACTTGGAAGCATTAGCAGCAGCTTTGCTAACAACGGCTTGCTTTCTCTTGGACAGAGCGCGCCAGCAACCATGAGTCTAGGAGGATTTAGCGGACTGCCCAGTGCCGACGTAAGCAACGCTCAGAGCCCACTCAGCGTGGACAGCAGCGACGACGAGATGTACGAGACATTCGCTCCGACGTCGGGTATGGCAGGCTTGGCCGAATGAAGAGTGCAGAGTGCAGAGGCGATGAATGGATCATCGCTGAAGCTGTGAAGGAGAAAATAATGACAGCATGAAGAGACGAAGACTCGCTCAAGCGGGAGATGCCATCCAAGAGAAGGGAGCTTTTCGCTCGGAGGAATTTTGGGATTGCATCATGATCTGCAGGATACCACTGGTTGATGGGCGGCAGGCCTCGCGGAGGCTATGTCAGAAAGTTGGGAAGAGAGTAATGCCTGCCGCTCACAGCCTGATATTGATGATATTTTGGACTTTTTTGCTTTTTGGTCGGGATCGATGATGCGAGAAGGGGAACCCAACGCGATTTACTCGGTGCCGGCGCAAAACTCTCGGGAGGGATATATACCATCCATCATCTTTGAGCGGGAAGAAAGTCGTAGCAGGATTTTTTTTTTTTTTTGTGGAGGTTGAGCGATCCATACCTTGCCTTACATATTAGCATAGATTGCAGAGCTCTTTTGATGAAATTACATATACCTTGATGTCTTGCGATGGTTTTAGCTTACCTTACACACCTGGAATGCTTACCTTCTACGTTAAGATACCTTGATGTCTTGTTTAGTCGACTAGGCTAAACGATGATTCATCTAGTCACCTCTTGAGCGACAGGTGCAAGAGCCCAATGATAACGAATGGCAATGAAATGTCGCGAGCCGCTTTCCATCAATTGGGTGAAGGCCGATGGGGGAGAGAAAGCATGAGATTCCATGAGCTGTCTCCAACGGAGGAAACCAACGCCCTCAAGTAGGTATCTAGATATCCAACCGAAATCACGCAATCGATGGTGACATGGTAGCCATCAGCCTCGCCTTAACGACTGGCAACAAACTACGTCGCCAGCATTCCTGTGAATCAGAGCCGGAAAGCATCGGCCTTGGGCAAAGATATCTACACTAAAAAGAGGCCAATATCACGGATTGGCGTCTGTGTGACCCAGTTTTGCGATTATATCGACCACCACTTTGAGTGTGAGGTGGTGCAGCTTCGCAGTCGCGTGATGATGCAGCCGGTTCTACTTGAGACGGCTGACCGACACATTGGGGGCCATTTTGTTTGGTTCTTCACAGAAAATAAGGCACAAAAATTTAGAGTGATTGAGAATATACGACATATAATCCTGACGTAGAAGTCAAAATGAGGCCAACGAAGGTATCGCAAAGGTTAAAGGTATTGTAGAATTTCTGGGGTAGGCCTCATTACATAATCACGCTCTGCCCCGCTACCCCCCGGCGCCAAAAGTCCAAGGTAGCGGCGCACCAAGAACCCCCACCACCTCCGAAATACCACCTTCCTACCTACAAACGTGGGAACTATCCCGTCCCGCCGGAACCCATCTCCGCCGCGACTTTCCAAAAACCACCCCGACGAAAAGACGTCGTCGCCGCGGAGTGTTCACGATCACGTCTACGTCCACGCCCACGTCCACGATCACACCCACACGATCAACCAAACCTCCAACGACCTCTCTCTTCCTCCCTCAACCCCCCTCAATCGCAAACTCTCTCCCTCGAAAATCCCCCCTCAACCTCGCCCAAAATGCAAGGCTTCAACATGGGACGGTACGTCCCGCCCGAACACGAAGGCACGACAACAGGCAACGCCCTCGCCCGCAAACACCCCCTCGGCGCCCGCGCCTCCAAGCCCGGCATCCTCGTCGTCCGCTTCGAGATGCCCTTTGCCATCTGGTGCGCCCACTGCCCGAAACCGACCATTATCGGGCAAGGCGTCCGCTTCAACGCCGAGAAGAAACGCATCGGGTCCTATTTTACGACGGCGATATGGCAGTTCCGCATGAAGCACGCCGACTGCGGCGGCTGGATCGAGATCCACACCGATCCCAAGAATACCGCCTACGTCGTCGTCTCGGGCGCCAAGAAGCGGGATACAGGCGAGGACAATGGGAGGGTGCCGGAGGAAGGGGAGATGGTCATCCTCACGGAGGAGGAGCGCGAGAAACTTCGTAGCAACGCATTCGCTTCGCTCGAAAAGACGATTGAAGACCGCCAACACCTCGCGCAGGCGACGGAGCGCATAGATGAGTTACAGGACGCTGCGAAAAGGGCTTGGGATGATCCGTATACGCGCAACAAGGCGCTTCGCGCGACGTTCCGCGCGGGACGCCACCAGCGCGAGCGGGAGGCTGCCGTGGGCGACGCCCTCAAAGATAAGATGAGTTTGGGGATCGAGCTTGTGCCTGCGACGGAGGAGGATGCGCGGCGGGCGAGGTTGGTTGAGTTTGGGGGTGTTGGGGATGGGGTTGATGAGGCGGGGCAGAAGGCTTTTGCGAAGCCGCTTTTTGCGTCGTCTTCTTCCTCTTCTGTTCCTCCGTCTTCAACCTCGGCCAAGGACGGAAAGTCTACAAAGACGACGATGACAACGAAGACGGCGACTGGTAAGGCGGCGCTACTGCCCAAGGGAACACCCAAAGCAGAGGTCCTCGCTTCCAAGAGGAGGGACACCATTGTCTCCGAGATTGTCGGGAACACGCGCATGGCGAGGGATCCGTTCCTGGTCGAGACCAAGGCAGCGGAGAGGTCATTGGCGCCGAGGATTCCGGGGCTGAAGAGGAAGCGTGATGAGGACGGTGGTGGTGGTGTTGGTGTGCAGCA
This sequence comes from Colletotrichum fioriniae, assembly GCF_027942845.1. Taxonomy (NCBI): domain Eukaryota; kingdom Fungi; phylum Ascomycota; class Sordariomycetes; order Glomerellales; family Glomerellaceae; genus Colletotrichum; species Colletotrichum fioriniae. Next base: position 2,948,794 of record NW_027076841.1, read on the forward strand.
GAAACAAGAGTTGCTGAAGACCACGGAGCCCGAGCAGAGCACACCATCGTCCAAGTCGCTCGTGGCTTATGATTCCGATTCGGATTGAAACGGGGAGCCCTCTATACTTTGATTTCACGAGGAGCGCTTCCTGATTTGGTTGTGCGGCGTTTTAACGGACATGATTCAGAGCAGAGATACCCCGGACATTATTATTATTGGCGTTAGTGTGGTTTTTACTACAGAAGCTTTTTCTTTATATAGATCAACTCGAGGGTGCTTTCCCGAGTGGTGATGACCAGAAAATGAGGTTTGACTAAAGTCCCCCAAGCCATCATCCACCATAGGCCAGGCCCACTTTGGCACATGCTCCTAAAGATGCGCCCTCGCATTGTACTCAGGATGCATCCAAAACAAGTTACTTAGAGTCACACAGGGCAGTTGTTGCTGTTTGCATGACTGTTACTGACTATCTGATATAGATCCTAGAGCCACTGGTCCGAGTTGATCGAACAAATTGGAATCCAATCTGGGGTGGTATGTATGCTGTGCATGCCCACGTCGTCCCCATCGGCCATTAACAGCTCTCCCCTTGAGCAATGGGCATCATCATAATCAAGCCCCCATCCTATCCGCGATTGTCTCATGTGAAAACTCCAAAGCTGATTCCCATAAAAATGCCCTTGCCTAGTCCCTTAAACACAAATATGGAAGAATCCTGGCCTCGCTGCTGTTCGCTGGTGAGGGAACACTAAGTGCCCCTCAGCAGGACCACGTTGAGTAGGGTTCCAGAATGCCAAGTCCAATCACAACCCGGGGGATATAAGTCTCCTGCGACGCCATTTCCATGAATGCTCTCTCTAGCCGTGTTCCCTTCAAATTTCCCGACTGCGCTTCATACATCGTCAAGGCGGCCGGCGGGTTCCTCGTCATCGTCGCCGAAGCTGCCAACGGATGACATGTCGTCATCGTCTTCGCTCTCGGCACCGGCTTCGTCGGCAGCATCTTTGCTTGCGTACTTTTGGACGTACTCTGAGCCCTTGTTAGCAAGATATTTTGACCCCTTTCTGCCTTCTATTGCGTCAACGCACCCTTGACCTTGGCGTCGTAGCTCTTGGGTTCTCTTATCATCAGGGCAGCCGCCTCGCCATTCAGGGGGTCCGTCGGGTTTGGGTATCGGAGAAGCTGAGGCAAGAAGACCTCGAAGATGTTGATCATGTCGAACATGGGCGACCAAGTCTGGTTGATGACATCCAGGCAGACGGAGCCCGACCTATGCATTTTCCTAGATCAGCTCCTTGCTCTGTTTTATTACCAGCCAAACCACCTGTTTGTGCATATGCATCTCGGCAGGATGTTCTCCACTCACAACTCGTCAATATTGGGGTGGAAAATGCGATTCACAAATCCGATACTCGGTGACTTATAGGGGTACTGGTCAGGAAGCTCGACATGGACCTTCCAGACGCCGCCTTCGAATGGAGCTGCAGAGAATAAGCACAATGAAGTGGTACTTGGATATTGGTTGGACTGACTCTCGGTAGGGCCCTTAAACCTAACATAGAACTCTTGCCTGGGTGGTGGGGTTAGGATCCGAGTATGTCGTCGAATGGGTCTAAGTCTTACACTTGACGTGGTGTTAGTGGCAACAGCTCTGAATACGGGCTAGGGAGGCAACATACTGTTGTCGTTCACCAGAGTAACCTCATAGTCACTCATCAACCTACGAAGGTCAGTATACCAAGCAAAAGGTGGTTGGTCGGTAAATCGCACATCCTGCAGCAGGTTAGCAGGCTATCAAAGGTATGGCGTGACTCGGGGTGCCGTTACTTCATGACCTAGACAAAAGACAGAGGTGTGAGCTTGCTGCACCGTTATCATCCAAAGGCTCTGGTGGCATTGTAGACTTACATCAGTCTCGATTCTTCTGCGTGGGCTGCTCATCTTGTCGGTTGCGCGCGGGGTGTTCAGACGATTATTCGATTGGGGTATAGTTGTTGTAAGCCGGATGCGGGGGAATACGGTTCGATGTTGGCGTGGAAGTTCCCCTAAATATGAGGTCTCGCCGCGGGGTTTCAAAAGGTGGTTTCCTATTCGTGATGTCGCTTGTTGTTGGTCTTGGGAATCGTGAGGAGTGCAGTGGGTAGTTACAGAGAGGAGGAGAAGGTCGGATCGGGTTCCTGACGCCAAGTCACGCGCAATGATGATGTGGGCGATCCCGGACCATGAGTGATAAGTGCAACGATAAGGAAAGGTGGGCCCGAGGATTAGGCGGCTAGGCGCGGATCTTGCCAGCCACACAGGTTCCCTCACTGTCTGTTAGAGCCAACTGCCCACCTGCCTTGGGCTCTTACATGACTAAGACAATGTGGGACAATGCAAGCCTTAATCGTCTCGGAGGAACAATGTCGAACCTGAAGGTCGATGTTGGAGAGGCAAAACGTTCCACAAGTATTGAAAGACTGCATACAAAGCCGTAGATACCTTCGAAGAAGAGTTTCTTGAAATTCAACCACGATTTCCTCGATTCTGTAACGGCATCCAGTCTTGCCCGAGGCTACAAGCACTTCTTAGTTCTAGCTGAACTCAACTCACCTTAGACGTTCAGAGCCAGATCAGCCAACAGACACCGGCAGTTCCGACTAACAGAGTTCGCAAGAATGATGTAAGTCCTTGGGGCTGTACAACAGCGCAGTACCATAAGGGCCGTTCCGTCCAACGAAACCGCCTGCTTGCGAGATCCCTTGAGACATTTCTACAAGGAATAACCTATTGTTCCACGCAAGTACGAATCGGATGGACTGCAGTCGTGGGCAAGGTTGTACGCTGTCACGAGCCAGGAAAGAGACGCCGTTCTCTAATGGGTAGGGGGTCTATCCGTGATACCGGCTGCCCGTCACTAATGCTATGCGGGGACCCATCTTATACCCAGTGAAAGCGGTGTCGGTTGACCATTACTAAGGCTAAGCCAACGAGAATAGGCTCCAAAAGGTCAAGTCACGCGAGCGCCATCATCCCAAGCTTCGGGTTCGCTAGTCAGCTTGTCCCAAGCCGATCTGGGCCAAGGGAACCTTGGACATCCCAATGCCCGTCCTTGCGGAGGGCCGAGATCAGAAACCGCCGGGCCCGAGGCAAAATTGCCTCGGTCTTAGCTCACTTACCTCAGCACCGGGCCCTGAAGAGGATCAGCGTTGTACTGGCGCTCTAGGGACGATGGACAATAGAACGCAGCACAGCTCACTAATCCCTTCCCAGAACAAAAAGATACGTATCGTTGAGGTCGCAATGAACCTCTCTGGTAGGTGCCACCGAACGTGCCTCGGCGCCTTGTCCAATCACGGAGGTTGGTCGCAGGTGGACCGGACACCGTTCCTTGGACCTTTGGGGGGACTTTCCCAGCGAAGCGTCCAGCACGGCACCTGTGTGGTCAGCTTCATGAGATTGGCCCGCTTTTCTCATCTCTAACCCCCAGCCCAGAGAAGCGGCGGGAACGAAACACCACCGGTAATTTTTTGGAGATACTCAATTCTACGCAGCAAAAACCATCATGACTTGGATAATAAAAGATTGCGCTTCGCCCTTCAACGCAAACTTTTCTTAATCTTCTCTTCTCCACACAGACAACATCAGCGTCAACTCAACACGATCAGATTTGCATTCTTGCATTCTCTTTTTTTCTGCACTTGCATATTCCATTCATACGTTTACTTCTTATTAGAGACAAAAAGGTACTTGGCTGCTCATATGTCTCTCCCTACAATCCGAAGTACCTGTCTGAGGTCGTGTGCCTCTCTACTGAGAAGCACGCGACCCTCGACAGCAGCGTCTCTGATGCGACCCATGTATCCCGCTGTTATGCAACCATTGCAAATGCGACACAGCTCGCATTCTCCCATGGGTACAACTTCTGCAAACCAAAGAAAGAAAGTCACACTGGGTTCCTTGCGCAGTCTGTACAAGAAGCGCGAGCCAATCACAGTAATGACTGCGCACGACTTCCCCAGTGCCCATGTTGCCGACCATGCTGGCATGGATATCATCCTTGTAGGGGACAGCTTGGCCATGGTTGCGCTTGGTATGGAAGACACGAGCGAAGTTGTGGTAGAAGAAATGCTGCTCCATTGCCGTTCTGTCGCAAGAGCCACCAAGTCCGCATTTACTGTAAGTCTACTCTGGATCTAAGCTGCAAATATCGTACTGATCCAAACTCAGGTGGGTGATTTGCCCATGGGCAGCTATGAAATAGCTCCGGAACAAGCTCTGGAAACTGCCATCCGCTTCGTCAAAGAGGGTCGCGTGCAAGGCGTGAAGCTCGAGGGTGGCAAGGAGATGGCCCCCACAATCCAGAAGATCACGTCCGCGGGCATCCCCGTTCTCGCGCACGTGGGACTGACACCGCAACGGCAGAACGCTCTTGGCGGCTTCAGAGTGCAAGGCAAGACTTCCGACGGGGCTCTGAGGCTCCTTGAGGATGCACTCGCCGTACAAGAGGCCGGTGCTTTCGCCATGGTCATCGAGGCTGTTCCCGCTGAAGTCGCAGCACTTGTCACGGAAAAGCTCTCTGTCCCAACCATTGGCATCGGCGCCGGTAATGGCTGCTCCGGCCAGGTCTTGGTGCAGGTCGACATGACCGGAAACTTCCCTCCCGGCCGATTCCTGCCAAAGTTCGTCAAGAAGTACGGTGATGTCTGGAGCGAGAGTCTTCGTGCTATCGAGACCTATCGAGACGAGGTGAAGAGCCGACAGTATCCTGCACCCGAGCACACCTATCCCATTTCCAAGGAGGCGCTTGACGAATTTACCAGCGCTCTTGGAAAGTTGTGAGGAGTTGACCGCGTTCGGTGGGTAATAGATCATTGCTTTGCGTCACTTTCGTGCTGCATTACCGGTGTTTGGGAGTCTAAAGGGCGGTGGCATTTTCATCGTTTTTCAGCCATGGGATACCATTTGATAGCATACTTAATCTCAGCCGAAGGCTGGATTCATAGCATAAGAAATCACAAGCTGGCCGCTTGAATCTTTGAAGCACTGTCGTAAGCATGTTAGCATTTGCATCTGCCATTAGTAATAATTGCTGCATTGACGTACACTATGCAAGTTACCGACAATCTCGTCGAGGGAGGGGGCGAAAGAGTCATTGACGTAACAAAAGACGCTGTCTGTTTCTTGAAGCTTGAGTCTCTTGCGCAGATACCAGATGACAGTGTGGAATGTCTGGGTAGACGAGATCTTGGCCACCCCTCGAGCGAGCGAGGGTGCACTTCCGACAGCCTTGAATTTGACGACGACCTTGTCTGAAGGATACTCGCCTGCGCTGCTCAGAGCAGAAGCCACATCGCGAGGTTGAGCTATCAGGATGGCTGAGGCGGACATGGTGAGTGGCACTTCCGGAGAGGCAGGACGATCCGGGATGGTGGCAGGCGGAGGTGACGCCGAGTCTGACCTCGGGATGCCAGGCGACGATGGAGTGGCCATTTTCGGATACTGCGTTACTGTCCACCGCAGATGCGTGTTCGAAGAAGGGTTAAAATGAGAAGGATAAAAGTCGAGAGCGGTGTCGAGCTAGCCGAGTCATCAGATGGAGATTGTTCGGATGAATAGAAAGTAAAGGAAGAAAGTTGAGGTTGGAGATGAAAGAGTGAGACTGGCCACATATTGTGTGCTAGGTTTGGCAGGTGGTTGACTGGGGCCCGTGAGTGGTTACCTACTGCCTGAGTGCGCCCCGGGCGGACTTACTAGGCACCAAGCACCTCAAGAACCTTCTATTCTCCAGACACAACTACACACCCACTATCAATTTCATATCCAACAACTGTCTAGACAAATTTCAAACCATCTCTTCATCATGGACCCACGATGCTACAACCGACTATGGTCAAGAGCACAACACTCGATAATCTCGTAAACCAAAAAGTTTGGAAAATAGGCTATCTGGCATCATGCATGCGCCATGATCGCCGAGTACCGTACCTAGGAGAAAGACGGAATTCAGTCTCACCGCATAAGCCACGCTCATTACCTTACAGAGAGCACAATATGCCGTGAGCAACACTCGAGCCAACGAGTGATTCGCAACCACGCATTCTGCCGCGGAGAGCTAACACGTAGTCGGGCTACTTATAGCAATTCACTTCTTCTCTAAGCTTGCTTGATGCCTTAGAGGCATGCAAACGTGACACAACCGTAAGAAATCTTCTCTGATTCACCTCACCTTCCTTATTCCTACGCCACACAATCACAAACGAGATGTTGCTTGCCATCATGGTCATGGGCATATTTATAAGGCACATTTTGTGCACTTTGGATTGTTTCTTTTCCCAAACATTCCTTGAACCAAGCAAAACTCAATTTCTAACCTTGCCTACAGAACTTCGAACCCCCTTTAAGATCTTGATCTCACCGCACCCCCAGGGTCGTCCAAATCTACTAAAATGGCAACAACACATGCTACGCTTGTGCGCAAGCAAACGCGCGATGTCAAAAACTTGGGAAGCTTGGCATTCGTCTTTTCCTTAGATGGCTTGTATCTCGATGTTCCCGCCGTCATTGCTGTAGCGCGTCACGGACTCGTTCCTCGCGTGAAGGATGACCAAGTAATTCGAGATCGAATAAGCCAGAGTATCAATGTCCTCGACCACCATGTCGAGAACGGCTGGGTCGTGTACGGTGTCAACACGGGCTTCGGCGGCAGCGCCGACTCACGGACGGAACAGCACAAGCGACTACAAATTTCTCTGCTCCAACACACTCAAAGCGCCATCATCGCCTCCTCTGACATGACCGACAGTCAGATTGATCAAGACGGACAGTCTCACGTCATTCCCACGGCTTGGGTGAAAGCCGCCATCGTGATCAGAGCGAACCAAAACCTCCGCGGCCATAGTGCCGTCAGACTGGAGGTTATCGAGACCCTTCTCAGCCTTCTCCGTCACGACATCACGCCGTTGATTCCTTTGCGAGGCACCATTTCGGCATCCGGGGACTTGATGCCCCTATCTTACATCGCGGGGACTCTGACCGGGGATCCCAACATTTCCGTCACCATTGGATCAGGCCCCAGCAGAAAAGTCATGTCTGCCCGCGATGCATTGAAACAACATGGCATACAACCTGTTGAGCTGCAACCAAAGGAGGGCTTGGGCCTGATCAACGGGACTGCACCCTCTGCTGCATTGGCTACATTGGTAATTCACGAAGCGAACCAACTCGCAGTCCTCGCCCAAGGGCTTACTGCTTTCACATCCGAGTGCCTACTTGGTAACGTCGAGTGGACTAATGAGTTCATCCATAGAATTCGACCTCACGGCGGACAGAAAGAAGTGGCCAACAATATTCGCAACTTCCTCAAGTCCTCCAAGTATGTGACTGGTCTGGAAGGTAAGAAACGGACGGGCCAAGGTCTATGGCAGGACAGATACTCGACACGAACCGCGCCACAGTGGATGGGCCCGTACCTCGAGGACCTTCAACTGGCATATAGGCAAATCCGGACCGAGCTCAACTCAACGTCCGACAACCCAGTCATCGACATAGGCGTTGGCGGCGATGTTGCCGCAGGTGACGTGTACTCGGGAGGCAACTTCCAAGCGACTGCCATCACCTCTGCCATGGACAAGACCAGAACGGCGTTGCAGATGATCGGGCGAATGCTCTTCTCCCAGTGCTCCGAGCTGATCAACCCGGCCACGAACAACGGCCTCGACCCGAACCTGGTCTTTGGAGACCCTGATCAGTCCTATACAATGAAGGGCATCGACGTCAACATGAGTGCCTACATGTCAGAGCTGGCTGCGCTCGCGCATCCCGTCTCGTCACACGTCCAGTCGGCCGAGATGCACAACCAGGGCATCAACTCCCTCGCATTTCTCTCAGGCCGCCGTACCATGGAGGCCGTCGATGTCTTATCGCACATGTGTGCCGCTCACCTGCTGGTGTGCTGCCAGGCGGCTGACTTGAGAGCCTATCACGAGAAATTCCTCTCCTCTGTGTCCTTGTCGCCTTCCATGACGAACTTGGCTTCCTTGTTGGTAGCAGATAAGGACACCAAGAGCAACGGTCAGACCACTGATACAACGTCAACGGCCACTGGTTTGGACGAGCTGGTCAGAGTGTGGTGGTACGGAGCAAACAAGTACAGCCACACCCAGCGCTGCTCCATCGTTGCCTCGAAAGCCGCCTCCCACATTGTGGATACGATAGCCCACGACGGATCTAGCTCCGTCTCGTTGATGGAAGTCCTGGCTGTCCGAGACGAGTTCTGGCAAACCATGGAAGTGTGGGTCGCCGACCCGTCCAAGAACCCTGACTCGAGACACACGCACCCTGAAGGACTAGGACGAGGCTCTGCAGCGCTTCACAGTCTCGTGCGCCAGGAATTGGGAGTCCAATTTCACCAGGGCCTTAGAGAAGAACAGTCTAGTACTATTGGCACCAGCGTTTCAAAGATTTACGAGGCCATCCGCCAGGGTTCCGTCATCCAGAAAATATTGCCCTGTCTTTTTCACGATGACGGAGAGATTGAAAGATATATCAGTGACGGCGGAGCGTGGGCTCGCAACATGCCGAGCCAGCCCCTAGTTGATGGCCAGTACCTGTCAGCGTCGCTGGTACATGAGCGAGAACAAGAAACACTGAAGAGGAAGCGGGAGGAGTAGGTCTCGCGGGGGCTTTGGCTCGTCACGCTTATATATACAATAGACATTGGCTAAACCCGGCTCCGTTGAAACAAAAAGAAATGGAATATTGTTGAAGACTTAACACTGAATCCTGAGCACTGGAATGAGTGGCCAGTTGTTTACGGATAGTTCATGCGTACATTTCAATATAATACAGCACTCGAAAGTGGCAATGAGCCATCTTAATCTCAACTCAAGTTGAAATAGAGCTACCCCCAAGCATTCGACCACTACGTTCTTCTTCCTCGTCGACTCGACTATTGAATACTCATGTCAAGATTAATTCCAAGATTGCGCATAGACTTTTATCTTTTCTTGGCTCTGGAATGATGCGTTTTGCAAAAGAACACAGATATGGTATAGTATGGTATGGTGTGTATTTGTTAGTCAGAGTTTACGAGGTGGGTGTGCTTCAAGAAGACGAGATACAAATGAGTAAAAATAAAAAAAAAGACAATGAATGTATATAGCCTTCTAACCAAACAAACCACATCAAACTATCAGAAAATAAGAAATTCACACAAATTCAACCTCAAACACCCCAAAAGCAAAAGAAACTGTCCCTAGCAAGGCTCGAACTTGCGACCTTTGGATATCTCTAGTTGTTCTAGAGTCATACGTATGGATATGAGACCAACGCTCTACCGACTGAGCCATAGAGACTAGTTGTTACTTTTCTTCTTCTGAAAGCGTATTATGGACCCTGCAACAGAGGACCCCGCTGGACAAAATCGTCATCTCCACTGAGCGGGCCCGTGGGATGGTGGGGCAGCGCGGTGCAGCGCGCGGTGCGGCACGCGGAATACGCAGCACACACCTACCTACGCAAGCGCGGACGGGATGGTATGCATAGAAGCTTTTTGCCTGACGTGCAAACCGAGAAACGAACGCGTGGGAAAACGAGCCGTCCGGTTCAAAGGCTATGTAGCTTGCGCATCGTCGAAACCTAATTCGCATGACAAACCCCCCATTTGCTATGGAATTCTTCTTTCCTCCACCTCATTTCGGACACGATAACCTTTCAGGAATCGTCTTTGCTCGAAAGTAACAAGTCATCCTTTGTTGTTCCTACCTGCCTACCTCACCTAGACCAAGCTCGGGCCGCTTGCAAGACGGCTGGTGTGGCTGGTTCGACAGACCGGCGCCTTTCTCATGACGAGACTAGAATGAATGCACAATAGCTTCTTAAAGTCGAGATCGTGGCTGTCAATGCACCCCCGGAATCCGGAAATTTGATGTACTTAATAGTTCGTTACATGCTCGAAGGATCTGACACTGAGATCTCGTCTCCAAACTGAGGCGGTGACATAATCGAAGCCTGGAATTCACGACGACATTCATCTAGGATACGGGGGGGTATATGAAATGCTTGAATTATCCTCAACGCCTTGTTCTGAATAACACAAACACTCGGGCTGCTTCACAACACCCGCAGCATCCTACTTTCCCAAACCATGCAGTTTTCTTTTCGTGTTCAACGTACAATATACACAAGCATAGACTGTTCAATGTGGATATCTACACCGTGGTTCATTAAGACGCGCCGTCCTGGTTTCTCCGCCTATCGCATGTACGGCCTTTGGTGATAATGATGATGCTGATGGCCGACAAAATGCGGCCACCCTGCCCGCGCCAAAAAAGAAAATGGAAAATTGAGCCGTCGTGGTATAAGATAATCCATGCCAAACGCCACTGTGCATGCAATGATATCAATGCGAGCCGACCTATTAGTGAAAGACGAAGTGAAGAGAAAATAAACATGACCGGAAACCAAACATGGTTTCATGTTGGACAGTCTACTGGTATCATTGGTTCCACGACAGTGGAACGTATCCGTAGCTTTTTGATGATAATGCGCCGCGCATTGCAACGGCAAGTGGGGGATCGAGAAGAACATTGGGAAGCAGGGCAGAGTCAGTGTTAAGGTGTAGAGCGACATGACGAGGAGTCCGTGGGCTGGCCTTGTCTACAAGGAGTCGTCCGTGTATTCGTCGTCGCGTGAGTGTTTAGATCGGTATCTGGGAACCCGGCCCAGTTGGCTGAGAAGGTCGTCCAGCTCGGCCCAGTTGTCAGTGTTTTCAGCAAACTTGCGATGCTTGCGTGTGAGAATGTGCTTCGAGCTGTTAGCGTGACAGTATTATTATTCAAGTCCCACTCTCCACATACCTCGTCAAAATCCTTAAATTTGTCCTGGCAGTTCTCACAGTAGCCCGGCTTCAGGTCGCGCTTGCTCTTAGCCGGCGGAGCCTGGGTCTTGGAGCTGGTTCTTGAGAGCTTGGAGCTCTGCTTCTCGGCATCCTCCTCAATGAGCTCCATACGCCTGCTGGTGGTTCGAGAAACACTAGTAGATCTAGTAGACGTCGCTTCCAGAGACATCTCCGTGAGCCGCCGAGAGCTGGCGTCCTGGGGAACCGGGGCACCCCGTTGCAACACCTTTCGTTGCAAACCATGCACCTCCTTACTCGTACCGGCCTTGGCTCCGTTGATGCCAGAGGTAGACGAGATCATGTTCGACCGAATGGCCGAAGTCACATTTGACGGCTGCAATCCAGAGGCGACGGGTTCGCCGGCCAAGAAACGCCCATTGCCAGTCCGTCCAGTGAAAGCATGTTGAGTCCGCCCGAAGTCAATCGGGTTTGATACCACAGCCTTGGGAGGATTGAACACATCCATGGGCTTCATGGCAGCCCGCAACTTGTTCTGGCCTTCTTGCATCTCAGAAAGCGAGCGCTTGCCAACGGCTGCCTTTGGCGCAGGCACTTCCGGAGGCTGGAGAGACGGGCTCTCCTCGGCCGCAGGCTTGGCAACATGTTCCTTGTGTTCCTTTGGATCCTTTTGCTGCGTTGACGGTTTCCGACTGGGCCGTTCGACGGGTTCCGGCTCTTCGACAAATGGGCACCGGCCCTCGGTAACAGTCCTGAACTGCGGCCATTCGCCGTGGTACTTGTTATTGACCTTGGGATACTCCCGCACCATGATGGGCTTCTGCTTCTCGTCGATGTCGTAGATGTAGATATATGGCCCCTTGAAGTTGATCATTTCCCGGCTCGTGACAGCATCCGAGGGACCGTTCAGGCGCTCATGCTGCAACAGCTGCAGCAGACCGGGCTCCTCCGTAGCCTTCTTTGTTCCCACGTTTCTCGCAGAATCGCGGTTGGCGCCATATGCCGCGACGACATGCGGATCAGGCTCCAGCAGGAACTGCAATATCCTCTGGAACTTTTCCACTGACCAAATCTTCTTTCCCATGTCTCGAGCCTTGTGAAGAACATCGTTGCTCTGGGTTGATCTCGTCCTCCGGGTTCTGTCATCGTGAGCCTGAGCTCGCCTCGAGGTAGTCTCTAGCAGAAGACGTCTCCGTGCATCGGTAGACCGGTCGAGAAGGGAAGGGTTGATAGTTTGAGGCTGCTCCTCGAGTTCGGTATCGTGTGCAGCAGCTTGCACGTCTTCCTGCGCAGGTATCGGTCGGGCGGTCACAATGTGGGTGATGCTACTGGAGAAGAACCTTTCGTCTCTCTATACAAGAAGTTGTCAGTGGATAAGAGCCAACAACATCATGGCTGGCAAGCTTTGCACGTACGGCTCCAAGAGACTGGGCTTGACGGGCAAGCTTGGCCCTCTGGTCTTCCGGAACACTATCAAAGTAAAAGACCATCTTGGGAAACCTCCCACGGTATTCTGCCTGCCATTGACGGATCCTCTCGACGTTACTAGAGTCGTCATGGTGTGTTGATCGTTCCTTTGTTATAGGGCGGCCGACCCGCTGGGGAAGCTGGGAAGCCTTTGTGACCTTCGAGGGCGACCGAAGCTGACGCGAGCCGACATTTTCGACAACCTGCTTCTTGAACGGGGTGGCTGGGCGTAGAGCTCCTCCCGTTGAATGTTGGCATGAGAGCGCTTCTGTTTGGCGTGAGCCAGAGCAGAAGCGGCTCTCAAGGGTGAATTGACCACATTGGGGTTGCTAGACAAAGGCGTTCGTCTGGTTGACATGGCCGAAGGAGGGATGGGATTCGGTGATAGGGATATGGCTGCCATAAAAATGCCCAATCAATATGTTTGATGTGAGAAGGCTGTTGAAAATTATCGGTCGGGTCTGAGTGGTTCGGAGGAGGCGCTGCAAATCAGACAGAGGAGGAGACAGAACGTGAGTATCTGCGGTGGTGGTGGTTGTGGTGGCTGCGAGAGGCGGGGGGGGGTTTGCTGCTCTGTGGACAAGCACGCGACGTGGGAGGCTACTACACGTCGCTCACGCGTTCCAACAGAGACCGTGTCGACAAGTTCACCAAGACATTGAAGACGGAGTTTGAGCCTGGTAGAAGTTGCAAAAAACCACACAAGCGGAAGAGAAAGGAGGAGGGGAGGGTATCGTCGTCGGAGTCGTCGTGAAAGAGCAGCACCTGAGAGGTGTGTGGTGAATGTGCAGAGGAAAGAGCTTTCTTAATCAAGAGAGTGGTTGGTGTTGTGTGTGTGTGTGCGTGCGTGTGGTGGGAACACCGGGAAGAGAGGCCCCCCCCGTCGTCCACTCTTACCAGACCGTGGCCCCCCCCAGGCTTACCCAAGGACCCATGGCAGGACCCAAGTCGCGCTTGACGAGTTTGGGAGGGGAACAACAGCGCTAATCCCAGTTGGACACGCCCAAAAACACGCACGGGCCAGGTCTCTCTCCAGCAACCGGCCAAATCTGCTTGGCCCAGCGCGTCTTGCCAGTCAGCGGCCACAGTGGATGCAGCCGCTGTAGTACAGGCATAGCTCGCTATAATTCCGGGTATGGTCCCTACCTAGGTATGGTAAGGTCCCCAACTTTAGTGAACCTCTCTACCTCACCTTACCTACCTTAGGTAAGAGAACCCATGGCCCACCCCCCGTCAACAATAACAACCTCTCGGGCAAGGCTCCTGGGTGCTAGGCGACAGGCTGTCTGCGGGTGGATAAAGGTGACAGGCGTGCAGACGATGGAAATTGGATGGAGCTGCCAGTGTGGAAAAACAATAAGAAAATCTTGCTGCTTCTGGGGCCATGTTGGGGTCCATTCCCCGGTGCATCTGCATCTTACCTACGCAATGTGTTCGACAGTGACCATGATAGCCATGTGTTGACAGGCGGGCATTAGCATCTTGTCAAGTATCTTTTCACGTTCCAGAGAACCTTGAAAAGTTATGACATAACACTACGCAGTATCGACTTCGTAGACAGATACGGTAGCACCTCGTACTATTCTACTATGTCCGTAAGGATTGGCAGGGTGGCTGGACGGAATAAGCTATGGGATGTATAACAATTCGCATGCAGATGCAAAACATAGTCTGCACGCCTTCACTAAATACATAAAAAATAACTTATACACAAGCTCTCATTTTCACTGCAAATTCTCATCCACTCGTCATTGTGGCACGATACCTAAAAGGGGGGTCATCTAGGTTACCCCGTCTCACTTTCTCACGTAAAGTCCGCTTGCGCTCGCCATTGACGAGTCAGCAGCGAGCGAGCACCTTCACAAATTCTCCTGCGCCGTATCCGTTCGTACCTTGTGGTTAGCATCTCCGGTCATGACCTCATCCGAACCGTAGAGCCTGTCCATCTTTCGCATCCACCTACCTCCCCTTGTCTGACTGTCGCTCACCTCACACCCACCACTCATATCCCAAGTGACAATAAGGTACCCGGTCATGAACGTCTCACGGCCGGTGAGCCGCGCCCTCCGTGCCGCCCCGAGGTTACGCCCGGCATCACCATGGCGGCGGCCTCTATCACCCTCCGCCTCCGCCGCCGTCGCCGGTCGTCAGCTCCGGCCGTTCTCCGACGTCTCTGCCGCCGATCTGCAGTTCGGCCAGCCGGTACATGAGACTCACCCTCACATTCTCAAGGCCGGAGAGAGTGAGTCAACTCCCGCCATTCTCACTCATACACAATTGAATCTCATGGGTGCCTGTCTACTTCAAGTGAATCTCATGTGAATGGCCCATGAGAACAAAGATATCTTACATCCTCCACCTATACCTTAGACTAACACCACTCTCCAGTCACACCAGGCATAACAGCCCAGGAATATCACGATCGCCGCGCCCGCCTCGCCGAGCGCCTCCCAGACAACGCCGTCGCCGTCCTCGCCGCCGCCGACCTCAAATATCGCTCCGGCGCCGTCTTCTTCCCCTACCGCCAAGACTCCAACTTCCTCTACCTCACCGGCTGGAACGAGGGCGACTCGGTCGCCGTCATCCGCAAGACGGGTAAGGACTACGGCGACTACGAGTTCCACCTCTTTGCCAGGCCAAAGGAGCCCGTCGCGGAGCAGTGGATGGGCGCCCGCAACGGCGTCCAGGCCGCCCTCGACATCTTCAACGCCGACAAGGCAGACGACATTGCCCGTATCGACCGCTGCCTCCCCGAGATCCTCAAGGGTGCCAGTAGAGTCTACACCGACATCCCGAAGCCGGGCAGCGAGCAGAACTCGGCCAGCAACGGCAGCAGCAGCAAACTGGTTGCCAGCCTCATGAACTCGGACAAGTCCTGGTTCCCCTCCGTCCGGATCCCGCTCTACCCCGTCATCAACCAGCTTCGCGCCATCAAGTCCTCCGCCGAGATCGCAAACATGCGCCGCGCGGGCCAAATCTCCGGCCGCGTCATCACGGACGCCATGCGCCGATCCTGGACCAGAGAAAAAGACCTTCACGCCTTTTTAGACTACCGCTTCACCGCCGACGGCTGCGACGGCCCGGCCTACGTCCCCGTCGTCGCGGGCGGGCGCAACGGCCTCTGCATCCACTACGTTGTCAACAACAACACGATTCCCCAAGACGAAATGCTCCTCGTCGACGCGGGCGGCGAGTACGGCACCTACATCACAGACATCTCCCGCACCTGGCCCGCGTCCGGCAAATTCTCCCCCGCGCAGCGCGACCTCTACGAGGCCGTCCTCACGGTCCAGCGGTCCAGCGTCGCGCTCTGCCGCGAGGACGCCAACCTTTCTCTGGACGAGATCCACGAGCACACCTCGGCGGGCCTGCTCGAGCAGCTAAAGAGGCTCGGCTTCGAGGGCGTCACGTCCCGCGACGTCGACGTACTCTTCCCCCATCACGTGGGGCACTACGTCGGGCTGGACGTGCACGACGTCCCCGGCTACGGCCGGCGGACGCCCCTGAGGAAGGGCCACTGCGTGACGATCGAGCCGGGCATCTACATTCCGGACACGGACCGGTGGCCGGAGCATTTCCGGGGTATGGGCGTGCGGATCGAGGATAGTATATGCGTGGACGAGACATCGCCGTATATCCTTACGACGGAGGCCGTCAAGGAGGTTGCTGATATTGAGGCTCTGAGGGACTAGAGAAGGGGGCGGGAAGAGAGGGGACAGGGTCCAGGGCGGACGGGCTGTGTGGTGTGGTGTATCAACATTTGTGAAACCCTGTAAACCTCCGTGTATCCATCGCTGTAACAACAAAGTAACGATACCAAAGTGGCACCATAGAATGGCGCCGTTACACAAAGAGAAGTTATTCCGCTTTTGCTGGTTGAGCAACGACCTATTTCGTCCACCTGAAAAGTCGCAAGAGACGGGCTACCCATATTCTTACAGCATAGTCGCTTACTAGGCTGGCATCTCTTGTCGTCATTCTCTCCACCGGACGGTATCAAAACCCTTGTTTCCCACCGGAACTGCGAAGGTCAAAGGGAAAGTTCGTCAAGGCGCGTTCCCAGCATAGACCTGGTGGAGCCTGCTCCTTGTCATAGCACTAGCCCTAGTTACCTCGGAACCGACTCACCGAGTTTACAGGCAGGATTCAGTCAAAGGCCATGTTGGTCGGCTGATTCAGAAGAACGTGAGATTATCATCATCTCGGTGCAGGTGGTTAGTGTGACATGTGTGGCAGGTTGCCGACTTATATGGTGGCGGTTGAATATTCACCATTCGCATGGAATAACTAGTGTTGACTGACTTGAGTAAAATTGCGGCTTCAAGAGTGGCTAACAACGATCAAGGACACGTAAAGATAGAAGATACTCAGGATGTTCCTCCTCGTCAATCTGGGCATCGCAGTGATCGTAGCTACGGAGATTGTCTCTGGAAACAGTGAGGAATCTCAGTATTTCTCTTCTGGCTGATACACCTTGCTTTAGGGGACCGCGACCTTCGATCCTAGTCTCATTCACGCCGAAGTTCATCCGAACTTGAAAAGCTTCCTGTCCGACATATCACCAGGGATGACGCCATACGAACCGCTTTGGTAGTCAATAAAGCCATCTTTTCATTCCCCAAATAGCTCCATTTGATTCCGAACGCAGTAAAACATTTCATTGCAGGTCTGACAACCTGTGATTATTCTTAACATGCCTACTCATTCCTCGTAGATTGACCACAATCGTATATTTTGGGGGCAAATCGCAGCCCATGACAAACGTAATATGTACAGTTCGCAATCGTAATGCGTCATGTGATGAGAGGGGGGAAGATTCTTTTAACAGAAACCTCTTGGGTCGAACAGCGTCCTGCTGTAGTTCGGCATGGGGAAGGGCTGCCGAGCCTGCGCGCTCAAGAGCTGCTCAAAGGCCTGCAGACGCCTCGCGAGTTCCTGGTGCTCACGCATAATGGCCTTGTTCCTTCGTTCTAGATAGTGTATATATTCAGTCGCCTTCGTGAGGACGGTGCCCTGCAGATGAGTGTAAGCAAAAAGGTTCCGCGTTTGCCAGACAGGGGAAACCACTCCAGCTTACCTTGCTAACTTTAGGGCCGCGCTGCGATTGGCTGTCAACCTCAGCATCTTCACCACCTCCTTCCTCAGGTATTGACCTCAAGGACGGCACCGCGTCGCGCAGCTCCGAAATTCTGTCTTTGAGATTGGTACGGTACTTCCTCTCAATGTCGTTGTGCGCCGTTCGATCGCCAGCCTTCACCTTATCCTTCGACTTTTCAGATATGCCAGTGGCATTGGTTGTGCTCCGTGACACTTGCGGCCTTTGGGTGCCAGGCTCCTCCTTAATGGGGGCTTTTTCCTTTTGCTTGCCCTTATGAGGAGCCGCTTGCTCGGGGTCGTTAGCCGTATCGTTCATACTGCCTGACGCCATAGTAGCATCGAAGTTCTCCAAGCTCGCAAACTCTGGACCAAGGTCTGCTCCGACACCAAATCCCATGCCGGACCCCAGACTGGTCGAAGATCGCCCCGTGTTGAGCGCTATTGCTAGTAAGCGTCGCTGTTCGGGATCAAGCATAGGCGCACCCATGGCACCCATTCCCCCCATTCCAAAAAGGGGATTCATCCTTAGCCCAGGTGCAGGCTTTTCCCAGCTCAAGGGCGTTGAGTAAAGGCCCTCCCTGGGTGGTACCTCTTGAGGCGGCTGAGAATCAATCTTCCCAAGCTGGTCACCGAGATTCATTGATTCCAGAAAGTCCTCATCGTCAGAGAGGGCATTGTCGAGCGCGGCGTCATCCATGAAGTCCTCTGGCTTGAACACAGGATTAGTGTATAATCCGGCACCCAGGCCAGGTGTTGTCGACATGGGATTCAAGCGGTTTGCAGCGGGCCTAGCAAATGTCAGTACGTTAGCTTTTCTTTAATGCTCAGTGACAAGTCTCCAGCTCAAGCTATCTTACCTAGGCCGGTAATTCGGAGTAGGGTTGCTACGCCTTGAAAAGTCGATCTCAAAGCTTCCACCAAGCTTTTGTTCCTCATCATCGTCGAATTGGATCCAGTAGTCAACCGATTCCAATGCAGCAGCCTCAGAATCGACTTTGGTCCGTTTCCGTGCGTGACCATCTCGCCGTCGGGGATCTTGATTCGGCGCAGCGCGGCTCGGTAAGCCTGGATTTCTTTGTTGACCACCATGGTTGAACTGCATTTGAGCTGGCATGGAGCCGAGCCCAAAGTTCGTGCTGGCAGGCGATGCCTGAGCAAAGGAAGGCAACGAACCCGAGGGGCCGTTGGACGTCGACTCAGAGTTTGCAGGGTCGCCACCTAAGGACTCCCACAAGGAGTTGTCCGGCGCATTCCTAGCAGCACCTGTGGCGGACGACTCGGCAGTCTGCTCGGCCGAGTTTGTTGTTTGGTTGTTGGGGACAGCAAAGTAGTCGAGGTTTTTGAGAAAGTTGGGGTCCATCACAACGCCAGCATTTCGGCCCCCGAAACGTCGGCGGTCGTCGATCTAGAAATCGATATATGCAATGTAGAGTGGATGTACAGCGGCTCGATCGCTTGCCGAATAATCCTTAAGCAATTGAGACCCGGACCTCGTACGCTTCTTGGTCGGTGAAAGAGTTTGGCGACTCAAGATGGTCAGTCGTACGACCTCGTATAGCCAATCAAGGCGATGTAGTCGTCCAATGGCAGCGAAGGCGATGGGGACAAGCAGCGAGCAATAGTCGTCGGGGTCGGCGTTGGCAAGGGAGGCAGGGCAGGACGCAGTAGATGAGCAGAGACGGTCGTTCGCGTTCGTGTACCGTCAAGAGAGTGTCGCTCGCGCAACAACAGGCAAGGCGGAGATTTCGCTTATTAAGATCAGCACAGGTTCAAATCGTTCAAAGAATTGTTTGGTCTTTGCGAGGAGGCCTGTGAGTTCGTAGGAGGCAAACGAGAAGCACGGGGACGGACAATAACAAGATCCATCAAACACGGGGAAGGATGAGAAAAGAGTTGAGGATTGGGGAGAGGAATATGTGGAGGCGAGGACGAAAATGACTGGTCATACCTTACGTATCCAACAAGGGACATGTGGGAGGCTGCAGGAGGTTTACGGAGGCGGGAGAAAAAAGTTGAGCGGTTCAGGTGATTTGATAGTGGTGGTGGTGGTGCTGTTAGAAACGGCGGCAATTTGTGGGAGAGCAGGCCGGGATCGCGACTCGCAGGAGGCAGCTGAAGCTCTGTAGCGGAAGGACGAAGACAAAAGTCGGCTGATATTCAAAGACAGGAAAAGGGACCCGCGCCGGATTCCGTGAGGGAGGGGGGGATTGACTCGAATTGACTCGGGCCAGGGCGGCCGAGTAGGCAAAAAAATAACTCCGGCAGAAAAGTGTGCAAAGGTTTGGCAATTGGGCGGGAAACAATGATGCAGGATCGGGAGGAATGGCCTGACATCGAATTTGCCAGTGGCCGGGGCACACTGGCTGAGCGTATCAAAAATCGACCACTTCATCTTGACAATCGTATGATGAACGAGGCTGCTGGAGGGGAGTCGTGCGATGGGCGCCGAGCTCCAGGACAAGGGTCATTCATTGGACATGTGTCGATCCGGCCCCACCACACCGCGCTCTCGTTGTCAGCCTTGCAAGCTGGTCCGAGCGCCGGCCCCAGAATAGACTTCCCGCTCCGTTAGGGTCCGGCTGCTTCTGGCTTGGTCTCCCCGTGCCCCCCCAAAAAAAATCCCCTAGACATCTTTCCCGAATCGGCGTCGGTCCAGTCAAACTGTCCACCACCTTCCGTACCCCCCTTTGACGTTTTTGTCCCGTTTCTGAATAGGAGCAGGATCGTGATTCGCTATTCCCCAAATCCAGACATCAGGTACTTGCCGTGCTCCTCGGGGCGGGACCGGCGCGGAAGTTCTCAAACGTCAGGAACACTGCTCTCCGCTCCTCCCCTTCGCCGTCGCATCCATGGCCCTGTTCCGCCCCTGCCAAGATACTTCACCTTCCCTCGAACATACAGGCGCAACGGTTATGCCGCAATTGCAATGAAGACCGGTAGTAGAACCGTTTGTGGCGGCGGCACCCACGTGGAACGGTCGAAACAAAATGCCCCAAGCGCTGTTGGCGCCGTTGAGCTAACAATGCGCATAGACATCTAGAACTTCTCTGAATACATCTTTTAATTGCTTTTCCTCCCTTGCGTTCCCTTCCGACTGACGTCCCGACGGCGGTCGAGAAGTTGTCTCTCATATAAGTTTGTTTGATTTCATGCTGCCCATGCTGCCCCAATCAAGTTTGCTGCAAGTGCACATGCTCTGATGATCGTATCTGCGTTCAATAGTTGGCCAGCGCGGACAATACAAACTTCGGTCAAAGGGCATCAGGAGCGGCAGAGTCGCTGGTATCACGGTGGTGAATGAGAGCATCGGTACCTATCCCTCAGACATCAATTCTTCGGATTGTACAAATACTCGCTCCTCATTTTCTTAATACTTCCCAAGAGAATTACACACTCCATCCTCTCATTCGCTTTACCTCCCGAGCCATCAATCCATCCTCGCTCTACGGTCACCATGAAGTTCATCATGGGCATCGCCACCGTCCTCCTGGTTTCGGCCTCAGTCGTTGCTATTCCAGCCAGCCCCATCGCCACCCCAAGCCCTCACCTCGAGCCAATGTGGCCAAAATGCATCAAGTTCTACAAAGCTACAGGCGGTGAGACGTGCGACTCCATCGCCTCCAAAAACAACATCACCAAAGCCGATGTCAAGGGCCTAAACCAGGCCATTGGCGGCCTCCGTGGATGCTCAATGAACAACATTTTCGAGGGTTACTGGTACTGTGTCAAGCCAGACGGCTGGTAATGATTCTGGCAAGGGGGATACAGAGTCTCGCATGATGGACAAACTTCACACGGGAGAAAGACGGAGGACTACCTAGGTGGCGGATCAAGCGAGGCTTCGTATAGTGACGAGCTACTTTGGCGTGGCGTTATCCTTGTTGCCAACAATTGCTAGTTACGGTCAACAATATCCACGAATCACCATCATCCGCTATAGTTACTCTCCCTGTGCAACTGTTCTTCTCCTTATTCGATTTCGGTTCTAATGGTGGCCTGAATCAACAATCGCTCGGAGAGTACTCTTCAGCGCTGTTGAGGATTGGGGTCAGCCGCTCGACTGATGCAGTCACTACAAACACTGGTCTCAACAAGAGTCTCGTGTTTGGCACTCGGCCCTTTACAGCCCTTGCCTACGTTCTCGCAATAAACGATGTTATGGAAGCCTTTATGACCGCAGGCCCACTGCTTATCATACAGGGTGCACATCTTCCTCGATCTTGACTCTCGACTCTGTGGCCTGCTACTTGTTCCCTCGTTCTCGTGGGTGATGGTCCTTGCTACCTTTGCCCGTCAGCATATTTATTTACTTCTATGCCCGCAATCTTGAGCTCAGAGGAATTTTTATACAAACTGGAAGATGTGTATTCGAGATGACTTGACTCTCTCAGACAGTTGTTGTCTCACACCGTGACTCTAGAGTCGGTTATATCGATGAATTGCTCTCTTGCCTTCTCGTGTACTCTGCTTCGGACTCTGAGGTCGCGGGCTGTCTAATAACAGCAGGAAGCCTAGGCGGAAAAGGCACTCCGAGATAGAGCTTCAAGGCATCGGATTCGCTGAGAAGAGGCTCAGAGGAGATTCTCTGACGAGGTAACAAAGCAACACAACAAACGTGTTGGGAATGGAAAGAAGAAATCAGCGAGTTTTGGCTAAATACCAGTGATGCTGGTTCTTGAATCGAATGTGGTAGTTTCAAGACAACTGAGGACTAAAAAGGATCAACAGGAAGTCAATATATGCCACTCTCGGCGAAGGAGAATATTTGACGTTTTCCGATGTGCAACCAATACCATGTGGTCCAGACCCCGTCGGACGCCTTGCCGCGTTCCGCGGTACTGGAAATGACGAATCGAGACGCAGGCAGCAAAGGAAGAGCAGAAGCCCTTCGGTATATCACATATCAGAATTCTGCAGGGTGACTTGATAGCTTGGACGGAGAGGGGGGAAAGGGGGAGGAGACCGGGAGTCGGGACTTGGTCTCTCTCGTCAGCTTCTTGGGGGGCATGCCACCGATGTCCGTCGTTCCCAGTGGGCCACAACCGACGTCACTTCGGCGAAGAACTACGGGATTGGTGGACCCTTGGATGTGTAACCTATCAAGCGGTCGGTTGTTGGGGTCCTTACCCGGCTGAGTGCAGAAGAATATTGTCTAAGGGTATGGTTTCACGAAAAGGCGGTGGGTAAGGGTACGGGCATCTTTGTCTTCTCTTGGCTGTAAGTTCATCGAGATTTATCTTGGACGCTCTACTATGCTACGCGCGCGCTCTTTATCTCTCAACTCCCCAAAGAGGAGAGTCTTTCTGGTAAGGATGAATGTGCGGACCAAGGCAGTGAGCAGTAAAGATTGCTGTCAAAAGGTGGGGGCGGACTGGGCTCCTGATGATGCTTAAAGACCCTAGATCCCTGTTGACTCCTCCGGGGTACCAGAAGCCCCCCCGTCCTGGCCCTATCACGCACTGTCACTCTTTGATATGTGATCTGCTCAGGGTGTCAAACGTCAAAAGTCACGTCGGTATTCTGTTCTGTTTGTTTCCAGCCGCAGGAAAAGGGGGAAGTAAGTATGTACCTCTGCAAATCTTGCAGCCTTCATGCGAGAGAGCGCCTCGGGATACGACCTTGAACACTTCCCCGAGGAAGTCCATGTTGCCGCGATGTTTAGTACGCTTGTAGCTTGCCAGTCGACGACCCCCTTCCCCCTTCAAGTTTTCTCGAAGAACCCCGCTACTGCGAGCTGCTGCGCGAATGGGCTGATGTGGATGGCCGTTTGCTTGCGCCATTTGTCAGACGCACATTCATAGACATGCATAGCAGCGCACGACAGGCTTCCTTCCGCAGCGAATAGTCTCTGGACCGAGAAAATCCCTCCGAGTGGAGAAAGGCCGACGCACTACTTCCTGCAGGGTCGCCAGAGGAAAGCCGGTTATTCATGTAAAGATGCTTCTTTGGACTCGATTCTTAGACGTAGGCACCCGGATTGGGTCCTTTCAGGTCACAGCTGTTCGGAGCAGTCATCGAGATGTCGGACCTCGTTGTCGGTTAAGAATACCCCCAACTTACAGCCTCCGAATTTTTTTTGAGAATATGAATTTCAAGGCCACGAGCCGTGATGATAACTTGCTTCGGCGCTCATTTTGCCGGTGACATTGGGAATTTCAATGTATATACGGCCTGTTCTTATGGAACACCAAGCGACAACAACGGGCAATGCGATGCCAATGGGCCGAAACACTTCAGAGAAAACCGCAACATGCTTCCGACTTACTCATAAGCTGCATGTAATAGTTTACAAAGCTACACTGATTTTTCATGCCTTTCCTGACGCAAGTCGGGAACGAGGCTTTGGAGAATACACGCCTCGGGCGAGGGATGATGATTTCATCGCACAGACTGGATTGGTGACGATGTCTGATAAAGACCTGTACGTTTCGACTCAAGGCATGATAGGGCTATTTATGAAGCGAGCTCCTTGGGCAGAAAACTGGTCAAGCCTTTTCTCTCGAACAGCCAATAAGGAGACACTAATTTTACTGCTGGCCATACCTTCTGTTGTATGCCAATCTTTAGTTATTTCATCTTTGGTAAATGAAACTCCAGATCAAATAATTCACTCATGGGCCGCGAGTTCGATAGTAGCCCAAAGTCCAGTGGTCATTTGGGGTCGTCAAACGCTGACTTGACCGCCCAACCCCCAACCTCACAGCTACATAAGTCGAAGAGAGCTGGAGATTGCAACAATGTTCGTCTATTCTTCCATGCGACGAAGGAATCGCCTCTTCTCATTCATGTGCTAGCTTGTATTTGTGTTATTGCTCCAGGATATCTGCTTAGAAGTTATTCGATGTCGCCCACTGCGTAGTCATATAACACCAGTGAGCCTGGGTGGCCACTCGCTCATACAGACTCATTCACCTAGTCATCTCGTTCGATAAGGATTTCGGTCGTGTTCTTAAGGATGCGCATTGTTGTATTCGGAAGACTTCCGTTGCATGAATTCAGGTTCACTCCGAGGTCGTTAATGGGTCGGATGTAGCTCAAACACTTCATCCCTTGAACCCCTGGTGTCGTCCCTTCCTACCCATCCTCACTAAGGTATGACTTGAGTTCGAAACGCCTTTTTGTACCGAGATCAGTCTTTTAAGAATAAGGTATTCACTTATGGATAATACCAAAGGTAGCAAGGGAGGTAACTTACTGCAGGAACGGATAGTGGTGAAATGGAAGGCACCATGGTCTTGCCTCGTCAAGAAGGACACGGTCAATGGGAAGGCACGAGCTGGTGGTTAGCTCTTTCCGCTTTCAAACCAAAAGCCTCATGCTGAAGAGGGCACTTTCCCGATGACCAAACCTAGGTCCCGCGACCAGTCCCTTCCTCTTTCTACCTACTATTCTATGCCAAGTCCCTTCCTAAATCTGGAAGTTGCCTCGTTTCGTTTCATTATCTCTTCCAACAAGTTACGGCCGAGACTCACAACCTTCTTCCACACCCACTCCTCTCCTTCTCACATATCCTTGCATCATAACCGGCGTCACTTCGTCATATCTCACTGGCTGCAACATCACTCTGTCGGTCTCCGTCTCGAAGTCCTCTACTTCCTTGCACTCACTTCAACCTGGGACAAACAACGCCAAGGCGGCGCAGGTGACAGAATGTGGTGCAGCGTGCCGAAAATCCTTTTGGGATTGTTGTCGATTCGGGTATGGACCGACGGTGTCGAAGCCTTCTCTTGGGGAGGTGTTGAAATGAGAGCAGACCACTCCAGGTCCGTGGAAGAGCATTTGATCAACCCCTCGGTTGTGGTTCACGACGCATCACGCTTGCCAAATGTCTACGCCGTCGCCATGAAGGAGCTCCAAGAACTCGAATCAGAACCTCTCTGCCATCGAATCGCTGCTCGGCTCCTGGTCAACAATTGCCAGCTGCTGGAGGGCAAAGACGACGCTACAGTTCTCACCGATAGCGGCAGACGAATCCGTGACTTTGTGGACTCCTATGCCGCCAGTCTTGCTATCTGTGATCTGGAGAGAGGCAGTTTTGTCATCCCGTCTGGATGTGCACTGTTCAGAGAACGTTCTCTAGCTCATCTACCGACCTCGAAAGTTGCTCACCTTCACGTCTCACCCCGGCAGATAGATTCGTGTCTCTCGGGATTAGCCAAGTCCGACTCTGCGTGGAATACCTGGGTGAGCTACCGTCACAAAGCTCTCAGATTCTGCGAAGCTGCTCGCGCAGACAATGACAAAGGTAACCATTCATCATCCTTACATAAAAAATCTTCTAACCTTGCTGCAGCCCAGAGCATTCGTCTGTATCAACGTCTCACCGAAGTCCTCTCCAAACTCTCCGAGGGTGTTGAACAAGAGCTTGAATCCCACCTACATGCGATCAACTTGAGAGCAGCCGAGACTACGGAGCAGCTCCGCCAAATGAACCCAGACATCGACCAGTTGCGAAACAGCTTACAAGACCTGGACAGATTTGTTTCTCAAGACGTGATGCAGATGGCGCAGGTAGGTTTACTAGATCCATTCCTGTACAGTGCGACTTGACTGACTGGAAAGGCATCAAAGTCTGCGATGCGAGGCGGCCTCGAGGATGCCCAGAACCTGCAACAGCTGCTGACTGTGCTGCTCAAAACGGTCCTTAGCAGCAACGCCGAGGTTGCAGCATCACATGAGCTGGCACTGACAAACTTCAAAGAACGAACTGGCAATGAGGTCGCGGTTGTCATGGCTGCGCTCGCAACAGCTGTAGCATCGTCTACATCCCTTCATGGCCAGTTGGTAAGCAAGCCAGGACTAACCGTTTGCTTTCTGGGCTGACATCAGATAGGAACTTTCACATATTCGAGCGATTGAACTAGCTGATCGGCAAGACAGTCTTGAGAAGGTTAGTGAAGACGGTCTTCTGGAAGAACCCAACGTGCAGCTGACTATCTTTAGGGATTGGAGAAACTCCTAGACATTACCGACGACATTTCCTCGAAATACGCATCACACTCTGAGATGCTTTCACACGTGAACCAGGTTTCAGAAGACCTGCTGGATACACTTGACAATATGGCAACGTCGACGTCAGAAGTTCGCGGTTCTTTCCATCGACCGGGTTGGACAAGTTGGGTGCCATATGTGGCGTGCCCAGCCGCGTCTTTGCTCATGGGATCTTACGGTCTTCCACCATCAGCAGTGAGAAACCTCGGACTAATTGCGCTCGGTATGGCTATGAAACATTACTTTGCAAGAAAAGGATACTGACTTTTATGTGCTCTACAGGCGAACTTGCTGGCTTCGTGGTAGCTTATGCCAAATATCTTTCGCCGGGTATCCTCGAGACCGATCGGCGTATATCTCCAATAGTTGGCGCCATGAACAAGACCTTCATCTCCACGGCGACCCCAAATCATCTCTCCAGAGATCTGCCGCTAGATATGCGCAATATCCGAGGATCGAAGACGACTTGAGAGATACTAATCGAGAGCGACAATCGACATGAATCTCCACATCGAAACACTTACAAAGTTTATGACATCTGGGCAAGGCGAAATTGTTTCTGGCGTTTGTGATTTCATCCTTCACCTGTCTTCTTGCTTTTCGTTGATATTTTGGGATGGGTTACTAGATTATGGTCTTTGCAATCGGTGGAAATTAGTACTGGGCAAACGGTTGCCTCTGACATCATTTCTCGCATATGAACTTAGCAAATCGCCTATTCGGGTACTATGCACTTTTAACCGGAGTTTAATCATTCTCATCCATTCATCTCCCCTTTTGCTATCTTGTGTGCCTATATCCCAGTGCAAGGCAGACTGACTGCGGGGAAGTGCATGAAGGCGTATTACTGTTTTTCCTCATAGCCTGACCCCGACCGCTAGCCAAACTTTGCCGTTGTCTCCAAACACCCGACCGTCTTGAAGCTGCGGGATTAACTCAAGACGAGACGAAGACAGCGGCGATGGCGGACAAGGTCAAGATCGCGCTCATTCAAATGCACCCTAAGGTCAGTAAGTCTAGGACTACCCCTCATCAAGAATGCTTAGCCCAGTCTAGCTCCCGCGCTTCCTTTTCATGCGCCATAGTTCACGAGGTTCCCTGCGGCTGCGGCGGGAGGACTTTTTGCCTATGAGCCGGGGTAAAAAAAAAACAGAGTTCTGATGAGCATCACAGGTCGTCGCGCCAGAGGAGAACTTCACCAAGGCAGAGGCTTACATCCGCACCGCCGTTTCTAAGGGCTGTTCGCTCGCCGTACTGCCCGAGTACCATCTTACATCATGGGTCCCCGATCACCCTCAGTTCGTATCCGCCTGCGCGCAGTCCTGGACGTACCTTGAGCGGTATCAGGCCCTGGCCAAGGAGCTAGGCGTGTCCATCGTGCCGGGGACCATTGTGGAGCCGGACGGTGAGGAGGGGGCAGACGACCTGGACCTTTTGAACGTTGCGTACTTTATCGGGCCCGACGGCGCCGTTCTGGGGCGGTATCAGAAGAAGAACCTGTGGCACAACGAGAGGCCGCACCTGACCAAGGGTCCCGAACCGCACGGCGCCTTTGATACGCCGCTGGGGAGGGCGGGCATGCTGGTGTGCTGGGACCTGGCGTTCCCCGAGGCGTTTAGGGAGCTCATCCGCGACGGGGCGAGGATAATTGTCTGTCCCGCCTTCTGGCTCGCCGACGAGTATAAGCGCGACAACGGGGCGGGGAACGGCGCGACCGAGGTGGTGAACCGGGACTCGGAGCGGGTGTTTCTGGAGAACGTTATGGTGACGAGGGCGTTTGAGAACACGGCGGCCGTGGTCCTCGTCAACGCGGGCGGGCCCGCTGGCGGAGGCGGGGTGGAGGTTCGGGAGGAGGGCGGGGCGAGGGTCCGGTATTGCGGCGTCAGTCAGGTTGCGATGCCTCTTGTCGGCGCACTCGGCAAGCTGGGCGCCGAGGAGGCGATGGAGATTGTCGAGGTCGATTTGGGGCTGTTGGATGTTGCTGAGGACGCGTACAAGGTGAGGGAGGACATGAGGAAGGAAGGGTGGCATTATGGGTACTCGATTGTGAAGGAATAAGCGACGATCTCAAGACGACAGTGTATGGTTCACAGGACACTTAATATAGAAAGACGGCAGAGATATCTTGACTCAGGGTATAGGTGGTCATGATGAATGATTTTGATTGCAAAGGTCTGGTGTCAATGGCACACTACTCGCTATCAATATGCCTGAGACTTGTAGGCGGATGAAAAGATAGACCCCGGCCGCTACTTTAGTTCATTGAGAGCTCTGGCTGGTCTCATCTAGATAAGCAAGAAACTTCCTTCTCTGCTCGATACGGGGCCGGGTATGTTTCGACTCCAGGTAATCCCAATATTTCCGGATCTTGGCCTCATCCGGGCCACCCTCTGAGCCGGCAGCATCGACACGTCTCAATCGTTTGTCGTCATTGATCGTCCATACTCCTTGCCAATTGTTGGGAAGGTCCTTGTGCTCCTTCAGGTACTTCACCAGACTTGTGGCTAACGGTGTGCATAGCGAAGTAGCCATCAGCGCCAAGACGATATCTTCGCGCGGGTAGCCAAACGAGACAAACCGGTCCATGAGGTTCTGGAGCTCGACGGTCTTATCTGTCGATTCTTGGGAGTCGGTCATGGTTTGATCTGTGGCATCGTTCGGAACTTCTCCTGTTTCTTCTTTTTCTTCCTCTTCCTCCTCCACCTCCTCCTCTCCTTCTCCCTCTTCGGCGGGCGACTCTTGAACTTGTGCAGGAGTGGGTGACTGGTTCCGGTCGACCCCTTCTCCTTTATCTCTCCCGAAGGACAAAGGCAAAGGGGTCACCGACTCTTCCTCGCCCAAAAGCTGTTGTGACGGCGAGATATCGAACTCGACACTGTCTTGCGATTTGTCAGGTGCGTTGAAGGCATCATCGAAGCCAAAGTCCTGCGTTTCGGGCTCCAAACGACGGGGCTTGCTAGCTGAATCATGTTCAGGCTCGTCTTCCTCTACGTCCATCTCTGCAGTCCCCTCAACTTGCTCCTCACTGGCCGTCCACTGTTTGACGCTAAGCGAGGGGCTGGGGCCAAGGTTGCCAAAGCTTGCGAGACCTAGCTTGTCGTCGGGAGTCGATGGGATCTCGTCGTCTGGGCCTAGGCGCTGTCGCTTTTTCCTGCTATTTGGTGTCGACGGAAAGCCAGACGTCTCGACAGCGATTGATTGCCTCTTTCTAGAAGCACTGGGAGTAACCGCTTGCTGCATCTGTAAAGATTCTAGAGGCACATCCGGTACAGCGTCTTCGTCCTCGGGCTGTGGAACCCCATCGTCCTCGGATTCTACGTCAGATTCGTCCAATATGCCGCTGGCGGCGAAGCCGGCGACGTGGTCTGCAAAGCATTGTTGTATCAACTGAGCATTTTCAACGTGGAAGCCCAGACTATCTGCAACTGCTGCCCAGTCGGTTTCGACTGCACCTTTCTGGTACTGGTCTCCAACAGCTTGCCATAATTGCCACAAGTCGATGGGCTGACCATTGATTTCGGGATTAGTTTGGGTGTCGATATGGTGGTACGTCCTGTAGCCCCAAAGTTGGTCGTAGAAATCCTGTCTCGTGACAGCTGGGGCTTCTTCGACTTTTGGCACTCGTGGCTGTTCCGCTTCGTATTTCTTTCTCGCGGGGCTTGCACCAGATAGAGCGACCTTTGGTGCAGAAGTCTCCGCGGCCTGGCTGTTAGATTCGTTTGGCCTCTCGTTCTGTGGGCGTTCCGTCTGCCGACTTGGCTCGCCACCGCTAGGAGCTGTGTCCGGTCGGGTCTTTCTGTTGACTGTAGAGGATTCTTTAGGTGAGGGTCCGCTCTCCTCGAGGCTTTCCTTAGAGCTCTCCCGAAGTCGCGGCTCCAATATCTGTGTCCAGTGCCGTTTCCACGCACCCTCTGAATGAGTGGAGTGCTACTCGGGTTCAGCCTAGAGCCATCATCATTACGGTGGAAATCAGACGTACCTTTTCTGAGAATCTCTTGAAGAATTTGGTGTCGGGTGTACCGCCAAATCTGCCTGCCTCGCGTATCAGCAAGTCGTCTTCTGCCTCTGTGAATTTGGCTCTCTTCGCTGGAGTCGATGGCGCTTTGACGGCTGGCTGATGGGCGGCGGAGGTCGGTTTCACCGCTGTCTTCACCGCTGCCTTCGCCGGAGGCAATTGCGAGACAGTTTGGGTAGCTGGAGGAGGCGCCTTCTTTACTGCTGGTCGCGTAGCTCCAGATCGCTTAGAAGAAGTCGCGGCTGCCGGTGGTGGCGGCAATGCGATATCAGGAGCATTAGCTGCCAGCTTCTCAAGCTCAGTCGGAGGCAATTTCGATAGCTTCTTGATCCATCGATCTCTCCAAGAATGCCAGGTATGACGATTGTTCTACGTCCCTTTAGTGATAGTAAGAAGAGTGTACCTCGAAAACTGAACTCACTATTCCCTCGAATGTCTGATAGATCTCATTGCCGCTCTTTTTATTCGCCGCATGAGACAACACCCACCTGGCGAGACTCTCATCGTCGGTCGCGTTGAACGGTGTGCGGGTTCCTTTAATAGGGGCAGAATTGGCCGACTTGGCTGTAGGACGGGATCCGCCAGCAGGACGAGAACCACCAACGGGGCGCGAAGCTGTGGGGGTCTGGTGCATCTCGTATTTATCCGTTTCTTGTATCGCGCCGTTGTCGACGGAATCTCTGACAAACTTCCAATCGAGCGATCCAGCTGGTTTGAGCCCAGTGTCATACGTAATGTAGTGGTCCGCCTGGGTTTCCAACTTGGCAATTGTGCCGCCGTTTTGCTACCTCAGTCAGCTCCCAGAACGCCTGGCATGTTAGAAGTGATTACCTACCTTGATAAGTTCCAGGATTTTCACCCTGCCGGGCACGCGCAACGACACAAAGAACTTCAGATCCTTGAAGAGAGTGCCGCGGGCGCCGGGCACTCCATCGTAAGTGATTCCACCTGCCGACATATCCAGCCGAACATGAAAAGTGTAGCTGGGAAAACTCCAAGCTTGACTTTGTGACACGTGTGGACCTCTCAAGCTTGCCCTTGGAAAAAGTTGTTGATGTCGCTGAGAGTGAAACTCAGGACGGACAACTACACATAGGGAGACAGCCTGCCTTGAAGAAGTTTGGTCAAGTCGAGAATCGCAATGATGCCCCAGGAGGGTACGATAAAATAATCAGTCAAGAGTGAGGATCCACGCAAACGACGCGCTTGCTGAAGTTGATATCTCGGCCTGAAAGGCGTGTACAGGGCACACTCAAATGTCCTTCCTTTTTATGTCCGTTAGGAATAGGCGTTAGGAATAGACCAAGTGCCTTTGTTTTTTGGAGTGGGCTTGCTGCCTCTAATTGACACGGACTGTGATGCAGCTTCGTCTTTGTTACCCGCGCAAGTGCACTGCCAACACTGCAGGTATCTAACGTATTAGTAGAAGGCACACATGTGCTCAAGCGAGACGCGTGTTCGTGGAAGGGATGCCGCGTGTTCACGTGTGAACTGCTTCTATGCGTTAAGATTTGTATTCTAAACAGTACATGGGCATATGCAGTATAGCATCGACAAACGGTCTATTCAAATGTGCGCTATGACCTCTCTTACTCGATACAGTGATACTTTTGGCATGCTTCAGTGTCATGTCAACGCTCTCACTCTAAACTATCGTTGTTCTGCGACCGTTCTCTCCATTTAGCTCGTAACTGTGAAGAATTTCTCAAACCCTAGAATTATTAAACTCCTTCCTTGCTGCTGGCCAAGATCCTCAGTCTGTTGATGAGGACGGTGTGCCTAGGTACTTTAGGCTGACACCTCAAGGCTCAGGCCCTCTCCACTCGCTACCGGCCACAGCAACGGATACCTAGGTAGTGGGCTTGTCATCCGTTTGCCTTACCCGCCTCAGCCGGCACATCCAGCCCGAAGTACTGTAAACTAGGACTAAGTGGAACGTCGCCATATCTGCCGGAATTCTCAGATTTCGGTTTTCTTCAAGATCATGTGTTGGAAGAAGTCATAACACTTGATTTTGGTATAATGAGCGCCCTCCGGAATGCGGCACTCTTCGTGCTGGCTGTGTCCTTCACCGTCTTTGTCGCCTTCTTTGGCCGACTGCCGGCTCTGAGGTTCGTCATCATATTTGTCCGCTGGCTGGAGTACAAAGCCATCTCACTATTAAGAACATGAACTCACCATTTCTGCAGACACACGCCAATTGCAACGATGCATAGGATAATGTGGATCCATATCCCAAATGGCTTCCTCGCTGTAGACAAACTCATCACGGGAGGGAGGTTCTCGACTTCCATGATACGCTTTGGCAACTTCATGATGCATGACCGTCATCCCACTGTCGTCGTAGGTGTCCGAGTTTGCTACAGATCCACGGAATTCTCAAGCAGCTAACGCATCGCAGATCTTCTTCCTGCTCATTCTCTCTGTTTCGGAATACCTATATCTACCGGGAGCGTGGCCCCAGATTTCGCTCTTCCACAAGATTATAGGCTGCATCGTCATCTTCTTCCCTTATTGGTTCCTGTATCTATCCGTCATGGCCGACCCGGGCTACATTACAGCCGAGAATCACGCCTACTACATGTCTCTCTACCCCTACGACTACTCAATCTTCTACCCCGGACAGAAATGCAGCACGTGCAACCTCATCAAGCCTCCCCGTTCCAAGCACTGCAGCATCTGCAAGCGCTGCGTCGCAAAACTCGATCACCACTGCATCTTCATCAACGGCTGCGTCGGCTACAAGAACCAACACTACTTCGTTCTGCTCCTCCTGTCTACGGCCGTCCTGACCTCGTACGGCGGGCTCCTCGGTTTCTCACTCCTCTCCAACAAGATCGCCGCCAACTACCCCCAATGGGCGCTGTGGCCGCCAAAGGGCATGGAGATCAAAGAGTACCTCCTCATCTGGAGCTGGGCCCTGCAGGACAATGTCGGCATGGGCGCCGTCACCCTCCTCGCGGCCATGACCTCCCCGCTGGTCTGGGGCCTGCTAGGCTACACCTTTTGGCTTATCTACTGCGGTACCACGACCAACGAGTCGCTAAAGTGGTCCGACTGGAAGGCCGAGATGGACGACGGCTGCGCCTTCAAGCGGAGCATGCCCGCGAACCGCGTCAAGGACAAGCGCTTCGAGCCGGAGAGGACGCGCTGGCCGCTGCAGACGCAGCAGGTCTTGACGAGGACCGAGGACGGGATGTCGCCTCCGGACCACGGGCCTGGCGATGGTGAGTGGGAGCGCGTGTGGAACCTCAAGGATGTCGAAAACCTCTACGATTTGGGGCTGTGGGACAACTTGGCAGATATTTTTGTGTCGAACTACGGCTTCAACGTCAAACGAGACCAGCCGTCTGTGGAGGCCCTGGGACGACAGAGGCATTCGCCCAAAGCCTGATCCATTCGTCCTTCCTTAAGACAAGTTGTGTATACGTAGTGTGTAGTATTAATGTAACATGCCACAACCAAAAATGGACGATATTGCCAACTTGGACATCTGTGATTTAGGTAGCCAGGACACGGTGTCATATGGAATTCACAACGCATAGGACGAGGCATAGCATATCAAAACATGTAGCATGCGTAGAGGCTCTTTCAACATTTGTCTTTGTTTCATTTCAACGTGTCTCATCTAATTCGTACCTGGGGCTGCTGAACCCAAGGCAATCTCAGACGCCCCAGCTACTCAGGGCTTGTAAAGCCAATCTGAGGATCTAATGATGCATGCCGCAGAACTCTCCGTACCGTTTGTGCATGTCAGCCAGCCGCTGCAGGAAGTTTTCCACTTCTCAGGCAGGAACTTTGGCTTGACGTGGCCACCGACTGTCCAAAGTTTTTATCTTCAAACGTGCACACGCTTACAGAATAGTGCCGAATCTAAAAAAAAAAAAAAAACTTATGTTAGAACAGAAGCTCCTCAACAATCGTTATGGTGACTTGTGTAGACATACCCAAATGTGCGCTTGATGCTGTTGACGTAGTACTCTTGCCAGTTACGCTTCGTGGCCTCCTCCTCACCGACAGGGACGCCATCCCAGTTGACACGCATCAGCGTAACGTGGTCGACGTCGTTCTGGTCAAACTCGATGCTGAGCTTAGAGAAGTGGCCCTCGGGCCACTGCTTCAGGCGCCAGCTCTGTACAATCTTCTTGGGAGCGCTGAGCTCGAGGTACTCGCCCGTGACGTTTCCGTCAAACAGTTCAAACTTTGCGCCCTTGATGGCGCCCTGGAAGACCTTGGGCGGCGCGCGAGTGAAGGCGGCGATGCGGGCGGGGTCGACAAAGGTCTGGTAGGCCTCCTCGGCCGTGGTGCGGAACTCGGCGGTGTCGGTCAGAGTCATGGTGTTGACGACCTTGCCGGAGCTACCCTTGACGCTGGTCGAAGTGGTGGTGGACTTGGCCGGCGTGTTCTGTGCCTGGTACTTCGGGGTCGAGAAGCCGCTGGATGGGTTGGATCCGGGAGCATGCTGAATATCCTTGCCGTGCTCGGCGATCAAGGCTCCGGGCAGCTTGAGGAACTCCTTGCGGAGCTCGGGCACGAGCTTGGAGCGGACGAGGTCCTTGACAGGCTGCTTCTCCTTGGAGTCGGAGTAGATGTCGATGTCAAACTATCAGGCAGGCAAAGTCTCAGTAAAACGGGGCGTCCTGTTGACGATGCAGAGATTTCACAAGAGATAGACCCACCACAAACTCATCCTCCTCGGTGTCGTGGGCAACCTCAGGAACGGTGATGGTGCCAGAGACCTCAGCCTCGTCGGCAGTGGTGCCTGCGCTACGTTAGCGAGGCTCCAGAACACACGACTTCACAAAAATGGTACAATGTCAGGCAGAGAAAGTCGGTTGAACGAGATTTTTTTACGGGATGTGAAATACATGTGCTTGCATTGATGGACCTACCGGTGTATTCTAGAACGAGCTTAACATCGTAAATGGTGATGACCTTGCCCTTCCTTTGGCTAACGTCGACGTCGCCATCCATGCTCACAACCTTGCTAATCTTTGCCGTGACACCGCTATCGGCAGTCTCGACTTTCGCCAAGCTCTCCTCAAGGTACTGTCTCGCCCAGGCCGAGGCATCCTTGTTGACCCAATGCCAGTTGTTAGGGTTGTGGAGGACCATCTTGTCGGCGGTGACTCGGTTTCTGATTCAGGCTGCGAGGTAGGAAATGGGTGTCTGTAAAGATTCCAATTGCGAAGGTTAGCAAAGGAACGAATGAATGCGTCGCGAGATTTCGTAGGTTGAAGAAGTAAACAAATAAATTATCGGTTTGTCCCGGATCAGTGGTTGGTCAATAGACCGCAGCGTTTTTCATCAATAAGGGAGTACAAATCACTCTATGACTGGTGCCAGCTGGTGTATCATCATATTGGGAGAAGATGGAAAGGAAAAAGGCGCGGGGTAGATAAAGAAGGGGTGGAATTGGGGGTCAGTCCTTACCTCAGTGCGGATTGGCGCGTTGGAGTGTCATGTCCAAGGAAGTGTTGCGCATGGAAAGAAAAGGAAGATGGGATTAAATCTGAGCGCGGGACCTCTTTTGAAAGAAAGCTCTAGAATTCTGACGGCCTCTCCGCTGCCAGGTGGGCTGGGCGGTAAATCGTCGGCCGATTGGTTTGCCCGTAGTTGCGGCTGAACCCCACCTTCTCGTGCCCGACCTGCCTATTCAAGGTCACCAAATTGGTTGACCGAGAGGGGCCTGTGCTTGTCATGGCATTGGAGCTGCTCTTTCAGCAGTCTTGCAAGTTGCACATGTTCATCAGTCGTCCAGATCAATGTTGCGTACCACGAATCCACGAAAAGACGAGCCCACATGCTCGGTCCGGATTACTGAACTCCTTATTTCTTCTTGTCTCAGATGGCAAGAGTTTCAGGGCAGAGTGCAAACTGCGTCGCTTCACTGCAGCTTTCTTCTTTCCTCCTCATGTTGTACCAGATCCCTGGATGAACTAAGGTAGGTAGACGAGATATATGGGAGCCGGTACATGGAACTGCAGACGTCGGCTCATCAGGCAAACCATTTGTCACGAAGTCTTTCTATCATTCTGAGTGCGACTCATCTACATACATCTTCTTTCATCATCTGGAACCTCGAACAGGAAAAGCAAGCTGTGATTCGATAAGGTCTCGCTTACGGATGCAAGCAAGTCCAGCTCACGAAAATGCAAACACCACTCTCCATCAACCATGGCATGTGAAACGGCTGGCTTGCAGGCGACAGGCCGATGCAAAATCTGAGTGCCTTCCAGGCCATCTTCTGGAAGCCGGATATGGTCGCTCCCGCGCGGCCAACGTCCGCTCTTGGCCTACTATTTCCGTGCTATCTGGGGCAGGGTCATCTGCAGTCTACGATGCCATTGAGTGATTGCGTTCTGACCATTGCATTCACACGATGTCACCGTGAAGAGGTCTAAGGACGGGAACTCAACGGATGATACCTGCTCGACCGGACGGTTGCCGCAGTGCCGATGCTTGCCAAGTTGCCTCGTTGCACGATAATGAGAAACTCGATGATCGATGTAGTTTTCAGGATCGTGCAGTCCAAGATGTGCTCGACGGCATCGATAAGCTCGATTCCCAGTTCTGGGGTACTCAGCAAAGCCACGATGGTTCCCAGCAAACGGGCCTTGAGCAATATTTAGAACTTCTATGCCTGTTCTTTGCATCCAACCCCGCAGCTTCACGTACCCACAGGAGGTTTCTTCATTCACGTGGAAGCTATTCGGCACCTCAACCCTGTTGAATTACAGGACAGGGCCCAGCCACCCGATATAAACGCCAAAGACAGCCAAAGGTCCAAACAAGCAACAAGTCGGTGAGGAAGACCCCCGAGGCCTGGCTCCTGACTAGGACTTAAGCTTGCTCAACGCTAATGCCTGCTTCCCTTCAAGGCTGCCAGCCAACAACCGAATCACTCGTCCAGCTTCATCGGGCGGACGGCGGCCGCGGAGAGGAAGTAGGGCCAGGAGAGCAACAGAAGTCTTTCAGACTGTCGAGCAAATCGAAGGGCATTTTAAGCGCCGACAATCACCTCCGCGTTCTTTTCACAGCGCCATCAACCAATCAAAACCCTAGACGTCTCTTTGACTAGCCAGGGTCTAAGTATGCTTCCAAGAATAGAATGGCCTCCCACTAGAAAACTAACCAATCGATATGGCCGCCTACCGACGTCTCCACGAGTCTCTTCTCTTGGCTCCATCAAAATGACAGGCCACTTTGGACCGGACCCTGGCGCGATGCTCACTCATCTTTCCTCTTGTTGGGCCGTGGCAGGTCGCTACGAGCTTTGCGTATGCTATGTTCCATGCTCGCCTCTTCTCGTTGGTTGTCTTCTGCTAAGGCATATTGTGATAAGGTCTGCTAGCTATGTCGAGTCGATAATGCTCAGTACTGCGACCCTGGCTCTGAGCTTCATGCCTCCCTACTCTCTCTTATGCCGTCCTGGCCGATGATGGTCGTAACAGTACCACGCCATTTCATCATTCTCAAGAGGGAGAAGAAAGCCAGAGATGAACTGCAGCGGTGGACCTTAGCAGCACCATAGCTTTGTCGGCATCTGCAGGCCGGCCATGCAGTCGCGACAGCAGCCACATGGGATGTTGCTGGTCCTTCCGCACTTTGCTGTCCGGCTCGCTTTCACAACCTCATGCTGCAAGCAAGCAAGTGCTGCTCCTCGCGGATGGACGAACGTACTTCGTACCCATCCATAGCTTGACACCCCTTCGAATTAGCTCAATACCCTGTCATGTATCGGCTCCCGCTATGAGGTACATATGCTCTGCACCGAAGTCGGGAAACGAGTTAGTCACTATGTTTGCTGCAAGTTGCAACAACTCAGCGCCGAGCATCAACTGCCTTTAGTCCCGGCCTTGAGATCCACCATTGCGCTTTTGCTCCGGGACCCGGCTGCTATTCCTGTCGTTTCCTCGTGCTCCCGAGAGCCCGCTGTTCTCCATGCCCCTCCTGCTTCTCACCCCAATGTCTTGAATCTCGGCCACCCAAGTGTAGGGGTGCCACAGGGGTGCAGTTCTGTCGGCGGGCGATCAAGCATGAGCCAAGAGCGAGCCAGCAACCCCGGTACCCTCCTGTACGTGGGGTGGGATGTATGTACCTCTCATGCAGGAGGTTGACCACATTGCAGCAGACCCGACCTAGACATGACCATCTCTTTTATCTTCTGCGTCCGCCCACCCAAACTTTTGTTCCCTTTTCGCTTCAGCCGCGCCCTCCCCCTCCTAGGTGTGACACGACCTTACTGCCGGCTGCCTGTCCGTCCTCTCGGTTGTGCGGTGTGTTCCGCGACATGAGACTGGCTTTCCATCAGTCAAGTTGAATGGGCTGGTAAAGAGTGGAAGAAGTGCGAAAGAGGTTGGCAAGTTGCTGGCTGAGGTATCCTTAACCCCAGTGAGGGTCTAAGTCGTCCTCATCTGCTCGAACCGACTCCAGTGTCATTCCGAGTCTACAACCCTATCAAGTTTCTGACGTCGCCGGGAGTTGCTCAACTCAGCGGGTAGCCATTTGGCTTACAATGAACAATCCTCGCGATCCAACCCGGTTGCGCCAGGGTCTCAATCCGTTGTTAACTCAGTCTCTGGGTGCATACCACAACCAGGTCAACACGCCGCTGTCAGCTGTGTCCTCATCGCACTTACACTCAGCTGCTCACACACCGGCAAGCGCAATACAGCCTTACAACCCACAAGAATGGATAGCTTCACCTGCTGCCGGGTCTGAAAGGTCCCATCAATCACACCAGTTCCCTGAGCAAGGTATGCATCATTCAAAACTTGCATTGGCCCCGGCCGGCTTTGCTGACCAGTCTCGATAGGATCACCATTACCTCCGCCTCCATATAGTCCACCGCGAAGCCAACGACCACAGAGCGGTTTTTTCGAGTCCTCACCAGCGGCGAATACGTCGGCAGCACGGATCCCTCCCACGAATGTTCATAGGCCGTCCCCGGAGCCTTCAACGAACACATCATTTCCTCCCCCACCGGGAGCCGGAGGTCGGACAAGCTCACGCGAAAGGCGCTTCGGGTTTCATTCTCTGAGACGGAGCAGAGAGCCCCAAGAATCAAGTCCTCCGGAGCCGATGCCGCCTATGCCGTTATCAAGGCCAACCCCTCTTCAGATCCAGATCCCACATCCAATGCCACATCACAATGACCCGAACTCATCACACGGCCCGCCCGGTGCTCGAAGAGCTACTTCTGCCAGTGCAGTCGAGACACCAACTTCAGCTCGCTCACGTTCGGCGTCTCAGTCAAGATGGGAACCGGGAATGCCCCTCCCGCCGCCACCTCCGGTCCCACCGCCAGCTTCGTCTCGGTCACAGAGCGTGCAGAGCGGGCCGAGAACGACTACACCCGTGGCTTCCCCGCCCACAAGGCGTCCTCCGCCAACAGGCGTTGCAGCCCTTGGACCAGTACCTCCGACTCCTGCAGACTGGGTTGATCAACCCGAGGAATCTAGTAGTTCTTCACAACGGAGACACTCTCCGAAGTTGACCATCGATACTGCTAGTGCTGCGAGCTCTACACAGACCGGAGAATCAAGCAATTCCGGCGCATTGAGCTCTGGTGGCAGTCTTAGTCGGGCGAGAGCTGTCCGCCACGACAAGACCATCGTTCAGCGCCGGGCTGAGAGCCGGACCAGACCGCATAACTCGATAGATGGGACCATTAACCCAGTTCAGCTCAATGACATCGTTGTTCCGAATGAGAACACACTTTCTCGCAGGTTAACGATCAACAGATCAGGACCAAGAAGCGGGGGACGGACATCGAACGACACGCCTCGGACTGACGAACAATCGACTACACCGCGGGCACCCGGGTCGTCATCGTCATGCAGTCGAATTGAGGCGGCAACACCGCCGTTTTCACCTCATCCGTCAAAGGGCACTCCCATGATGGATGGATCACCAAGCGTCTTGCCCAAGGCGCTGCCAACACCGCCGCCGCAGACTCGATCGGCATCGAGCTCTCAAACAAGATTCAGCTCAATGACACCCGCTGAAGGCCCTTCGTCAGCATCCATCTCATCCACGAAGCACATTGTCATCACGCAAACTGCGGATCAGTTTTGCTGCGAAACTATTGAGCGATTCCAGGCATTCGCTACCCAAGAGTCCACTGCGGCCACCGATGCCGAGCGAGTTCGCATGTTTGCCGACTTCATCGTGAACGAGTCCAGGATCAGGCGAGAAAGATATTCCTCTGCCATCGGGGCCATGGGCTCGGAGATCTTTGATCTGACGAGGGACCTCTTCCGCCCCATGGTCACACGGCGTGAGTCGGCAACTTCACAGGCTGAGTGGACACCCCAGTCATCTGAACCTACGCGATCCCATCGTGGGTCGATGAATTCGGTCTATCGCGAGACGCCCGGGGAATCGAGTTCCGCTCCAACGTCAGCCAACGTTCCGGGCTCGCCCATTGTGCCATCGGCAAACAACCCAAACTACTCTTCCAACTACATGCCGTCGCTTTCTCCGATATTGAGTCTTAGCGTGAGTGACAATCACGACGATGGGGACTCCCGGGGCCGGCCTGCCAGTAGATGGTGGGAGGCAGACTCTTCAGGGGCAGGCGGGAAATTTGTCGAGAGGTCCAAGAGAGAGTCCAAGTACATGGGCGTTCCAAAGGAAGCTCACGAAGCCTTGCAATGGGAGGACAGTCCGCAAGCGGGCCCCAGTAACCCGAGATCTTCGGGCGAGTATCCTCCCGAAAAGACGGGCTGGCATGAGATGGAGCCCGTGGTTACGCCACAACCACTCCGGTACTCATCAGAATCCCTTGGGTCTTCAGCTTCGCCCACGACGCCGAACCCAGCCCATCTGGACGTCTCTCGACTCGTCACTCTTCCACCGCCGTATCCTCGTCATCATCCAGCTGTCAACAATAACCATCCAGAATTGACCGAGACTAGAGTAGCCGTTCGCCAGATCAGCGACCTCTCCCAGATTGAAACTACAAAAGAAAGATTCCAAGTCACCAGCACGAAGAAGCGCGAGGAAGCCGCAAAGGCGTCCATTGAGAGGCGAAATGCTTTGCGCTCCAATTTACAGCAGGAAATCAACGCCGGCAACATTTCGTTTGCCGATGCATCGACCATCGAAGATGATTCGGTGGCAGCCGAAAAGGAGAAACAGAAGGAGCTGGGCAAGACAGAGTTTGAGCAGTTCCAAAGCCAGGTCGTCATGCCCCTAAACGACCTCATCACCGGCCGCATCGTCCAGGCCACAACCCTCTTCGACAAGCTGGCGGGAGGGCTCTTTGACGACGTAGCCAGCGCCGCCGACATGCCCCAGGAAGAAGGCGACGACAAGCCCGAGCTCCTAGAGAAGCTGACGCTCCTCAAATGGATCTTTGAGGCGCGGGAGATGCTGCACCGCGCCATCTTTGACGTCCTCACGGACCGCAACAACCGCTACCGTGACGTCGTCCTCACGCCCTACCGCCTGGCCGGAAACGAGGAGAAGCTCCAAAACGCCGTCGCCTTTTTCGCCGAGGATGCCGCGAAGCGGCAGCTGGCTTTCGCGCACGAGGTCTTTGCGCGCACGCAAGAGTTCCAGGCCGTCATGGAGCGCAATGTCATGCGCGGCGTCGAGGTGCAGCTCTCGGCATTCTGGGACATTGCGCCGCCGCTGTGCCGGCTGCTCGATAAGATCACGCCCGCCGACCCGGAGGCTCTGCACATCCAGATCCCGTCGGCTGAGTACGACGAGAACCCGTCGTACCGCCGGCACCCGTTGCAGTACCTCTTCAGCCTGCTCTTGCACACGGAGAAGAGCACGTACCAGTTCATCGAGTCGCAGACGAACCTCTTGTGCCTGCTGCACGAGGTCAAGGAGGCCGTCACGCACGCAAAGGCCAAGGTTGTGCAGAACGAGATGGACGATGGGCGGGGTAGAGAGTTTACCGCCGAGGAGCGCGATGCGCGCGCGCAGCGTCTCCGCGACGAGGAGGGACGTATGTTGACGGACGACTTGAAGGAAAAGGTCCGCGTCGTGCAGGACCAGTGGACGAGTGCGCTGGGCGAG
The DNA here is from genome assembly GCF_027942845.1 of Colletotrichum fioriniae. Lineage (NCBI taxonomy): Eukaryota > Fungi > Ascomycota > Sordariomycetes > Glomerellales > Glomerellaceae > Colletotrichum > Colletotrichum fioriniae. Next base: position 2,991,219 of record NW_027076841.1, read on the forward strand.
AACATCAAGAATGTGAAGCAGATGCTGGGGGAGTATCTGCTCGAGACAGGAGGGTGGGACGAGGCTTTGGAGGAGGGTGGTGTCGGCAGCGTCTAAATGAGCTTTTGCAATAGACGAGAGAGAAGGACACCAGAGGTTCGGGTATGATTTCTCTTATATATCTTCACGGCGACGAAGACGTTGATACCCCTTTGCGTATGACGACACTTGTTTACACTTCTTGTATATATTTTCCCAAGAAACTTCTAGGTAGGGGGTTTTGTGACCCAGGAATTAGCTAGACATGGCACGAAGATATGATATTGAACGGCATGGGATTTTCAAAAGTATTTCCAAAGTGCATCGTAGTGTTTTTTCTGATAACTTGTTTCCTCTCCATTTTTATGAGAGATGTTCTCCGCGACCCATCTACACAGTAATATCTTTCGTACGACAACTTTCCCATCCAAACGCCCATTATGTTACATTTATAAATACGGCGCCGCCCATCCTTGGAAGAATGGCCATATGCCTTGTATATTTGTTTTGTTGCTCTGCCTTCGCTGATTGCCGAGATCCAACCGCCCAAGAAATCAGCCAAGGCAGAACATTAAAATAAATAAACACGGCACATGGGCACTCGTTCTTCCGAGGGTGGGGGGCGTGGTGTGCCGTCCCACGATCTTGTGCTTTGGTATCCCCCCATCAAGGGTTTCCTTGATTCGATCGCGTCTCCCTCACTTCTAGTCGGCAGCCTTTCCAGTATCTTTTCGTAGAGCCCGGCTTTGTAATCAGTCCATTAGCTCGTTCACAGCAGTCATCTCTTCAAACAATCCATCTCGCGCTGAAGGAACTCTCTCTCTCTCTCTCTCTCTCTCTCTCTCTCTCTCTCTCTCTCTCTCTCTCTCTCTCTCTCTCTCTCTCTCCTCTCTCAGCTAGAAAAGGCTTCCACCCCCATCGTCGATAGTACTAGGAAACACACTTCATTTGTTCTCCAACCGGTCTCTAAACTCCTTGGGCAGATCCATGCCGACCCTCCGCGCCGTCAAGCGCACGCGCTCCTCCTCGTCCATGTTCATGCCCGGGTTGTAGCGCTCGAGGAGCGTGACGTAGGTGCGCTGGGCGCGGAGGTAGGCGGCGAACTGCTCGGCCTCTGCGGCATCGGCCGCGGCGCGGGACGAGTCTTGATTTGCGGCGACGGGGGCGGCGGTGAAGCTGGTGCGTAGGCGGTTGTGGATTGCCGAGCGCTCGCGGGCGAGGACGGGACGAGGCGGGAGCTCGCGTAGGAGGGAGCGGTAGAGGGAGCGGAGGTGGGGGACTGTGGTCATTTTGGCTGTTTTGCTCGATTGATTTGCCGATGTTTAGGTGTTTGTGAGGTATCCGGAGAAGATGGGAGCAACGGCGGAGGAGAATGTGGTGATGGTTGAGGTGTTGCTGGTAGTGACGATGCGACGGGAATTTTTTGGATTGAAGCTTTGCAATATGAGCGTCGAAATCCGAGGCCGGGGTCCCTTCTTTCCTTGGAGCTCTCCCGATGCGCTCAGCGGGTGTTTGGGTGGATCCCCCGTCCCTGGCGGGCACTGCTGCACTTCGGGCAGGTTCTTGCCTTGGAATCTCACCTCAGGCACTTTCAATGGAAATTTGAATACAGCCCGACCCAGGTACCCTAGAAAGGCCCGAACTACTGCAGCTTATATTACATAAGGCGAGGAAGGCAACCTGAGCTGAGCTATTACCCGTGGACGGCTATCGGTCCCATCCATGGCCCGGCGCCGGCACAGGCAACAGGCACGGATGGAGGGGTCCTGACTCTGGATTCTCGACCCCTCCTTAACAGAGCACTTGCAGCTCTAGTTACGGCAAAGCTTACCGCACTTCAGCATCTTTACTTAAGTCTGATTTTTCATAGGCATTTCCCAATACCGACCTTATCCACAGAAAGAAAGTGGAGGGCGTTGAAAAGACGACACTGCAGCTCTACGGACACCTACTAAGGTACCTCTAGTCTTCTAAGCTGGTCTTCGTAGCGAATTGACTCGTTTGTGCGTCCACAATGGCCCATCCCATGACGCAACAGCCGCCATGGTAAACACATGCTGGAGCCATAGAGTGAGCCAGGAACCAAGGAGCTTTGCCTCTTGGACACAACTTTCCCCCTCCTCCACTGTCCACATCCACATTGCGCATCCACACAAACCACCTTTGACCTCCCATCTTACGTCTAGAGTTCCATGCCCTCCAAGGTCCGACCATCAAGCGGAAACAACAAAACAAGACAGGAGCCCACCTCCCGTCTCTCTTTCGTGCCCTTCCTCCTCATCTCCTCCGTTCTCGTCGTGACACTGGCTATCCTATCTCTACGAGCTCTTCCCCGGCTCTCCCTCCTCTCGAACCACTTCTTCCCTATCACCACGACCACGACCCTCTTCTCTTCCTCCTCGTCTTCCTCGACAAAGAGAAACTCGCCGCCCGCCATGTCATCCTACGCAAAGGAGCTCGAGGTGGCCCAGCTGGCCGTCCAGCGCGCCTCCATCCTCACCAAGCGCGTCTTCCACGAAAAGGCAAAGGGCACTGTCGACAAGAACGACAAGTCCCCCGTCACCATTGGCGATTTTGGCGCCCAGGCCCTCATCATCGCCGCCCTCCGCCACCACTTCCCTGACGACGAGATCGTCGCCGAGGAGGAGGCTGCCCAGCTGCGCTCCGAACCCCAGCTCCGCGATCAGATCTGGGATCTCGTAAAGACCACCCAGCTCGACGACGCCGCCGCCGAAGCCTCCCTCGGCGGCGGCATCGCCTCCGCCGAAAGCATGATGGACATCATCGACCAAGGGAACAGCAAGGGCGGCGCCGCCGGCCGCATCTGGGCTATTGACCCCATTGACGGCACAAAGGGCTTCCTCCGTGGGGGCCAGTACGCCGTCTGCCTGGCCCTCATGGTTGACGGCGACGTCAAGGTCGGCGTCCTCGGCTGCCCCAACCTCCCCGTCGACGACAAGGCGCCCCTCGCCGCCGACATCGGCTCTAACGCAAACGACGACACGGGCTACGGCGTCATCTTCTCTGCCGTCCTCGGCCAGGGCGCCACCTCGCGGCCCCTCCGCACCGGCGCCATCGCCTCCGGCGGTCCCATCTCCATGAAGCCCGTCACCGATCTGTCCGCCGCCACCTTTTGCGAGAGCGTCGAGGCTGGCCACAGCGCGCACGACGACCAGGCCCAGATCGCCGCCAAGCTCGGCATCACCAAGCCCAGCGTCCGCATGGACAGCCAGAGCAAGTACGGCTCCATCGCCCGCGGCGCCGGCGACATCTACCTCCGCCTACCCGTCAAGGCGACGTACCAGGAAAAGATTTGGGACCACGCGGCCGGCGACCTCATTGTGCGCGAGGCCGGCGGTCAGGTCACGGATATCCAGGGCAAGAGGTTGGATTTCGCCGTCGGACGGACGCTGGCGAACAACAAGGGCGTCATTGCTGCACCGGCTGCCGTGCACGGCGAGGTGTTGAAGGTTGTTCAAGAGGTGTTGAGCTCAAAATCTAGCTAAGAAAAAAAAACCTTAGGAAAGAATAATAGTAAAAATATGAAAGATGTTTTGGACTTTCTTGATTTTGCGATTGTTGTGATTTTCCCTGGGCTGTCTTGAAGAACCAGCAGAATAAATAGTGTACATTGTTTGTCTCTTTTTTTCTCTTTTCCCTTCCCCGTACAGTGATATACAGCTATACACAGCCCTCCAGAAGCTCTGCCATCGACACACAACCACAGCCGACTCTGCAGCAAAGCCCAAAGAAGTGCCACACCACATCCCATAGCCTTCCCTCTTTCCCACTCCAACCGTCCGCGCAGCGAAATCGTCTATTTGATCTTCTTCTGCTTCAGCTTAATCGTCTGGTCATCGATAAACACGCCCTTGCCCTTATACGGTTCCGGCGGCCGCCACTTGCGCACCCGGCCCGCGAAGCTCATCATCAGCTCGCGGTCGATGCTCTCGAGCAAAATACGCGTCGGGCTCGCCGCCGTGACCTTGACGCCGCGCGGGATCCCCATCTCGACCGGGTGCGTGAAACCGAGCTTCAAACACAAAAACTTTTGGCCGGGGAACTCCTCGAGCCGCCCGCGCTGCTCGACGCTCGCGCGGTAGCCGATGCCGACGAGGCGGAGGATCGCCGTGTGGCCTTCGGAGACGCCCATGATGTAGCGCTGGAGGTAGGCCCATGTCGTGCCTGTCAAGTTTCAAAGTAGTCAGCAAAGCGCGTTCAGTCAATTGTGATGGACTCGACTTTCGCTGAAGACGAGAAGACAAGCTTGAACTTCCTTAAGAAAGGGCAGTGAAGGAGAGGGAAGGGGGGAAACAGCAAAAAAGGTAAAGAACCCACCCCACATCTCGCTCTGCTCCTTAATGTTCGAGTCCTCCACGCTCAGAACCGCCGTGCTGCCCTCGACATCGTAATCAATCTTCAGAAAAGGCGGAATCTCCAGATCCAATTCTCCTGTAGCAAACCAATTCAATCCAGCATTAGCTTAAGCTCCTTGCGGCCTCCCGGTCACCCCCCTTTCTCGAAGGGGCCCGACCAAAAAAACATACCCAGGGGTCCCGTGACGGTGACCGTTCTCTTGTAAACCTTCAAGTAGCTCGTCGGATCCTTCTTCAGCTTCGGCTCGCTAATGGCCAGCTTCACGCCCGGCGGGATCGAGACCGGCGTCCGCCCGAGCTTGGAGTTTCGTGTCGGCGTCGAGGAGAACTGGCGAGGCTGCTGCTGCTGTTGGAAAGCCGGCACAAGGAAGGCTGGTATCGTCGTGGCCGGCGAGGCGGCAAACGCCCGCCTCAAAGCCGTCCTGGAGGCCAGCATTGTTCGTTTCTTCGGAGAGATTGGCAAGCTTCACACCTCCCAATGGCGCGCTCGCTCATGTGCTTCTCGACAATTGGAATTGGCGACCCTCAGCAACTTTTCCACATCTTAGTCAGCCATGCGCGATCCACAATCTGGATTCTTCCGATTGGCCCCTGCTTAGCTCGGGAGGAACACTACCTTACCTCAGGTAAGTGTCCGCACCTAAGGTTATTACAGCTGGAACGCAACGTTAGGTAGCTCAAGCTCATTGCTTCCTCTTGGCTTTCAGGTCTAGGCAATTTTTACGTATAATTGATAAATGTCACAAGAAACAGGAGTTGAAGAATTATGTTGTTTGTGCCAGTAATTTGTACAGAGTAATCTCTGATTCTTCGTACTCATTTGATACGTCAGGCGAACTACTAAGAGAGGTATATCTAGAAGCCCATTTCCAGCAAGAAGCCGGAATCGCGAAGCGAAATGCCACCACGGGTGGGTTGGCGTAGTGTCAGGTCATAGTGACAGTGCGATTGAACTGCGCTTAAACCTCCTCCTCAAGAGGGACCTCCTCCTCGTACTCCTCCTCCTCCTCGTCAACACCAGCATCCTGGTATTGCTGGTATTCGGAGACGAGATCGTTCATGTTGGACTCAGCCTCAGTGAACTCCATCTCGTCCATACCCTCACCGGTGTACCAATGCAAGAAAGCCTTGCGACGGAACATAGCAGTGAACTGCTCACCGACACGCTTGAAGAGCTCCTGGATGGCGGTGGAGTTACCGACAAAGGTGGAGGACATCTTGAGGCCGCGGGGGGGGATGGAGCAAAGGGCGGTCTGAACGTTGTTGGGAATCCACTCGACGAAGTAGGACGAGTTCTTGTTCTGCACGTTGCGCATCTGGTCCTCGACATCCTTCATGGCGACCTTACCACGGCTGGGAACAACAAAGTTAACATTCATTCGCACTCCAGGGGCATTGTAGTCAACTTACAAGATGGCAGAGCAGGTCAGGTAACGACCGTTGCGGAAGTCAGAGGCAGCCATCATGTTCTTGGGGTCGAACATCTGCTGGGTGAGCTCGGGAACGCTGACAGCGCGGAAGGAGTGGGCGCCACGGCTGGTCAGGGGAGCGAAGCCGACCATGAAGAAGTGGAGACGGGGGAAAGGAACCATGTTGACGGCGAGCTTGCGCAGGTCAGAGTTCAGCTGACCGGGGAAACGGAGGCAGGTGGTGACACCGGACATGACGGCGGAGACGAGGTGGTTCAGGTCGCCGTAAGAGGGGTTGGAGAGCTTGAGGGTACGCATGCAGATGTCGTAGAGAGCCTCGTTGTCAATGCAGAAGGTCTCGTCGGAGTTCTCGACCAGCTGGTGGACGGAGAGAGTGGCGTTGTAGGGCTCGACGACGGTGTCGGAAACCTTGGGAGAGGGAACGACGGAGAAGGTGGCCATCATGCGGTCGGGGAACTCCTCACGGATCTTGGAAATCAGGAGGGTACCCATACCGGCACCGGTACCACCACCAAGAGAGTGGGTGATCTGGAAGCCCTGGAGGCAGTCGCAGCCCTCGGCCTCGCGACGGACGACATCGAGAACCTGATCGACGAGCTCAGCTCCCTCGGTGTAGTGACCCTTGGCCCAGTTGTTGCCGGCACCGGACTGGCCAAAGACGAAGTTGTCGGGGCGGAAAAGCTGGCCAAAGGGACCGGCACGGACGGCGTCCATGGTACCGGGCTCCAAGTCGACGAGGACGGCGCGGGGAACGTACTTGTTGCCGGAGGCCTGATTGGGTGAGAAGGTCAGCATTCGTCAATAGGATTGCCTGCACACTGGGGGACTAGGATAACAAACTTCGTTGAAGTAGACGCTCATACGCTCGAGCTGGAGCTCGGAAGTGCCGTTGTACCTGTGGTATAATTAGCTACTAGGTCCATGGGGCAGCCGCACTGGAGGACAAAGTGACATACACGCCATTGCTGTCGAGACCGTGCTCGCCAGAGATGTTTTGCCTGTACCAAGGTCAGTACGAAATCGTATCAAATGTCGAAATCGCCGCGTCGTGAGCGGTTGGCTACGCACCAGAAGGCAGCACCAATCTGGTTACCCTGTTCAAAGAAGTTAGCCCCGCACTCCGGCTCGTTGTGTTGAGATCAGGAGATACTTACGCACTGGCCGGTCTGAAGGTGAACCTATTGCGAGAAAACAATCAATGGTCAGCGGAATGTTTCCCATGCTAGAAGCGTTGGAGATGCAAGTCGGGCCATGTTTGGTAAATGTCGTTTTGGGTGGGAATATCGGCGGGGTACGCTCAGGGGCTATCCCGAAATAGTGGCCATTCCGACGCGTCGCAGAATTGTTGTGATGGGAGAGAGCGACTTACAATCTCACGCATTTTGAATGATGGATAGCTCTGAAGCTAACTTGGCCGACGATGTACGATGAAGAAGACGAAGAGAGTGCTCGAGAGCTAGGCGAAGCTTCAAGGCAAAGGGTTGTTGTGGAGGATTGGGCGAGGTAAGGTGTGGTTAGGTAGGGGAGGAGGTTGTTGATTTTTGTTTGCGGGTGGATGTGATTTTGTTCACCGCCACGGCTCGGTGGACGCCCAGAAGACAGGCCAGCGACAGGCCAGCGACAGGCCAGCGACAGGCCAGAGGGAAGGGGTGCAGCTCGCTTGTTTACTGCGTGGTGCTAGTCAGGCCCGTGCACGACCCCGATTGGGGAAAGACCAGTGCAAGGCACCCGCCCACGACCGCCCAAGTCTCTCCAAGTGGCCTTCCTAGTGGCCCCCAGTGCCCCCAGTGTCCCCCCCAAGACCAATTGGAAGTGGGGTTGACTGAGTTAAGGTGACAGCAGATTGGCAGACAGCGCGCCCACGGCAGGTACGTATCTCAAGGTCCCCTGTATTTCGTCTCCTCTGTTCTTTCCGATCCGAGACCCGGGGTGACCGACTATCTGCTGAGACATCCAAACATCCAACGACACGTCTAGATAAGGTGCCAACCACTCCATCAGAAACCCAGGAATTCAAGGCATGAATTGTAGGCAATAGTGCTGAGCTTCGGGAGGTCACGGACTCTCTGACAATCGGAGCAGGTGCGGCACTGGCACCGGGCAGCCCTACCGAAAGCCAATGTCAAACACAGTGCCTACGTACGTGTACCAACAGGAACGACATTGGATTGCTCGGCACTGATCCCCAAGCACTGACCGAAAATGCTAAATTGCCAGTGGAGCTCAACATTTGCAAGGGGGGGCTCTTGATGCCAAATGAACTAACGGTGTGCCTGAGAGCTATCAAACGCAGATCAACTTCATAAAGTTCACAAAGTGCACTCAGCAATCAAATAATACGTGACTGACGATCGAGGCATCACCCTTTTCGGAACAATGGTAGCTACGTAAACTATCATGGCCACGATATATTCCCTTAGTGAGCCTTGACAACACCAGCCGCGTCGGCCTGAGCTGCAATTCTCTTCTTGTAGGCCTGAACGTCGCCGGGGAACTTCTCAACAGTGCCTCCGTCACATACCCAAAGGGAGGTGCACACGGTCTGCAACATGGTGACGTCGTGGGAAACCATCAGAACACCACCCTGGAACTCCTGCAAGGCCGTAGCGAGCGCGTCCATCGCCTCGATATCGAGATGGTTAGAAGGCTCGTCAAGAACCAAGATGTGCGGGTTGGTCAACGCAAGGCAAGCGAATGCCACACGCGACTTTTGACCTCCGGAAAGCACCGCCATCTTCTGCAGACCTGTCGTGCCCGTGATACCAAAGGCACCCAGTTGTCTGCGGTACTCTTCATCCGTCCGGCCGGGGTACTCCTTGGACATGAAGCCAACCGCACTCATCGTCAAATCAAGGGCATCAACGTGATGCTGGGCAAAGAAGCCGACGCGCAGACGGGGGTTTTGCGAAATGATACCCGAAGTGGCCGACAGCTTTCCGATCAACAACTTGAGAATAG